>NC_059392.1:14545801-15745801 GCF_019703515.2 Myxocyprinus asiaticus | reverse complement strand
ACACTCCTGAACTATGATTTATCAATAAACATACAAATAAACATCAGTGTCCATAGACTGTCAGCGTTTTGCTCTCTGTTCATAGTACAATTTGCACAATGACATTAAGCTACCAAACAATTACTCTATCCATCTATCAAGTTTTGAATGCAAAGCAGACTAAATAATGCACCAAATCAACAATAATACATAAGAAAAGTACAATTAGGACAAGGATAAAGTAAAAAAAGAAAAAGAAGAAGAAGAACATTTTTACACAGTACACACAGATTTTAGCCTGCAAAGTGGACAATGTTCACAATATTTCTGGGCTAACATTGTATCCATTCATTTTTAAATATATGTGTGTCACAATGTAAAAAATAAAATAAAAAATGATATCACCAAACATTAGATTAATCCATTATTAGCTCTAAATTACTTGCAATTCAGTACACAGCAAGATGCTTAAACCAAAACTAGTTTAAGGTGAATAGAAGGATTTCTGCCCGATGACCGTGACTTTAAACTATAATAACGCGACATTAAATCCATATTTACATATTTAATATTATTTGGTGATAGCATAATAGACTCCTGGTAAACATAAGAGGACTGTAACTTGAAAACCAGCAGCATTGTACTTACTGTGTACCTTCTGGCATTAAAGATTACTTGTGAGGTTTGGCGCTCTCATTTCCCAATATTCGGCACAAATTGAAACATTTTTCACGGGAAGTTTGCTAAATAAAGCGTCTTATCGTGGCACATTGTTACATTGATGCAACCTTGAACAAATACAGGCGCAAGCAAACACGTTGCCACGCAACGAATGCGAGGGCGTGTCCAGAGCCATTCTACAGAATTGAACCTACAAACTTAGGATAAAATAACACAACGCGGCGGTCTCATTGACACACTGGCGAGGAGACAAGAGGCTGTTTTTTAATGGATGTCATTGGTGGAGATGCTTCAGTTCGCTAAATAAACTGCTTTTGTGAGGAAATGGCTCATCACTTAATGAATTGACCACCTGTCTGCTAATCTTTAACATGTTTTACACTAAACAATCCATTTGGAATGAACTATGTGAGGAGTTTACTAAGATAAAATTGCTAGTTTTATAAGAAAATACACGGACAATTTTGCGACATGTATATGTCTGTTTACGGCTCTCCTCATTCGTTTGTATGGTGTCAGTGAACGGTGACTTACTGTCGTAACACGCTAGTTGACAGTTACGCTGTGCGGAGGTTGATATAATGAAAGAGAAGATTTCTACGTGACATTGGCAGAATGTCTCCCTGCAGAAAACCCACCAATGGGCTTTGTCGCAAACAATGCAGTCGCAATAAACATTGGTAATAGTGACTAAATATATAGACTATTATACTTTTATATCAAACAAGAACGTTTGTTGTTTGCTTAAGACACATTTCATTCTTATGAAACTTATGAAAGATGCATTTATAAAAGACATTCGTTGCTCAATTAATACATACGTCAAAAAGATCCGAAAAGCAAATATTGTATCTAATTTCTACTTTTAAACGTGCACTCAGTAACTTTTGTCTTTGTGTCATCTTGGACTTGGACACTGACACCTAGCGGCTTGGATGCAGCATCATTTAAAATCAATAGTTTTATGTTTCATATGCTATTGTAGAAATGTAGTTTTCACAGTCAGCCATGATTACTATAATCAGTGAGTGAAAGTGTCAATAACTGGACGGTTACTGAGATTAAGCAAGTAGTATTTGGCTTGTCATGTGATTCTAACATGGCAGCCCCCATGTGCTAACCCTCTCCATGTAGAATAAAACAGCTTTTATAAGGTTACTGATATGACTGGAGTCTTCATTTTAATGTGAGTGGTCATGATTTCCTACATAAATTGCAAAATTACAGTTCATGTCTTCAGGAGTTAAACTTATTTAATGAGGAAAAAATTACTGAGTGCACCTTTAAGTGTTTTCTATGAAACGCATACCACAAATTCATAAAACAAAATGTTGCCCTTTTTCCTTTTAAAATCTTCTAGACATGAAAGAAAACATACAACAAATTTTAACTACATCCTTGTAAACCTAATACACAAAACAGCTGAAACAATGAGAGCAACAGTATTCAAATGAAATATCTAAAACATATACCAACATTAAGTAGGCCTATACACTCCAATAAAGCCAGTTACCAATCAAATTAATATTAAAAGTCTATTTATTACATTTTCTATCACTAAGGCATTTTTATGACTGTAGCAGTTTGAAGTCCGATGTTAATTGCTAACAGGAATAGGACGATCCAGAAGCTTATCTTCCTGAACCAGAGGGCCTGTGGGGCTCCTTTTCGCCTCCAGCCACCATGTTGTCATTTCACCTTTGCCCTGTTACACAAAGAGTCACAATCAGTAAATCTTCTCCAGTTTATCTTAACCCTAAAACAGGCAACATGCACCACAAGATACATACTTTTTAGTTTTTATAGGGGTATGAGAAAGAGTTTCTTACCTAATCTTGTTATCATTTATCATAGTTGGGTCTGTTTTGAGTATGTGGGTCACATGACTTGGTTCAAATTTTCTGTGATCGTTAAGTCAGCCTGACCTAAAACCAACATGGCTGCCCATCCTGCAGGACATGCCAACTTTGTGATAATTAATTATATATTAATCTTACCTTTCTTCAGTAAAAAAAAAAAAAAACAATAAAACTGCTAATATTAATTGTGAACATTGTTTTAAGATCTGGAAGCAGAAAATTAAGTCATATGTTGTTCATGCTTTTATTAAGCACATTTTGAAGTGTGCATATCCCCTGAGATATGTTGCCAGATTAAGGGAAGAAAAAGGGTTAATCCACAATATTACACATACACATTTATTACACTCACATATGTCATACATGCAACCTTAAAGCTAAACTTTTCTCCATTTTGTTACATACTGTGCTGGGTAGTAACATATTACATGTAATATGGATTACATAATCAGATTACAAAAACCAAGTACTTTTAACTGTAATAAATTACATTTTAAAATATTCGTATTCAGACTACAGTTACTTTTTTATGGATTACATGATTACATAATAAGAAGGCAATGGCAGTAAATTGTTAATAATTTATTGATCACACTAATCATTCTCTTTTTTAATCTTTTGCATTTTTCATTCTAAATCAGCATACCGCTAATATACCTAGCAACATCATTGCTGTTGATTTTATGGTCAATAATGTTTTTTTTTTTTTTTTTCATTTTATAATCATTTTATGTTGATTTTATGATTTTATGACCAATTAATGTTCGTAATGTCTCTATTGTTTTATGCACTTAAAATTAACTTGATGTCTCAGTGTTTTGAATTATAAACTTTGGCCATGCACTGTCATTGCTGTTAGATTTACACTGGTGGCCAAAAGTTTGGAATAATGTACAGATTTTGATCTTATGGAAAGACATTGGTACTTTTATTCAACAACGTGGCATTCAACTGATCACAATGTATAGTCAGGACATTAATAATGTGAAAAATTACTATTACAATTTGAAAAAAAATTTCAGAACTTCTTAAACTACTTCAACGAGTTCTCATCAAAAAATCCTTCACGTGCAGCAATGACAGCTTTGCAGATCCTTGGCATTAGCTGTCAGTTTGTCCAGATACTCCAGTGACATTACACCCCACGCTTCCTGTAGCACTTGCCAGAGATGTGGCTGTCTTGTCAGGCACTTCTCACGCACCTTACAGTCTAGCTGATCCCACAAAAGCTCAATGGGGTTAAGATCCATAACACTCTTTTCCAATTATCTGATGTCCAATGTCTGTGTTTCTTTGCCCACTCTAACCTTTTCTTTTTGTTTTTCTGTTTCAAAAGTGGCTTTTTCTTTGCAATACTTCGCATAAGGCCTGCACCCCTGAGTCTTCTCTTTATTGTTGTACATGAAACTGGTGATGAAGCTGTCAGCTGAGGACATGTGAGGCATCTATTTCTCAAACTAGAGACTCTGATGTACTTATCCTCTTGTTTAGTTGTACATCTGGCCTTCCACATCTCTTTCTGTCCTTGTTAGAGCCAGTTGTCTTTTGTCTTCGAAGACTGTAGTGTACACCTTTGAATGAAATCTTCAGTTTTTTGGCAATTTCAAGCATTGTATAGCCTTCATTCCTCAAAACAATGATTGACTGATGAGTTTCTAGAGAAAGCTGTTTCTTTTTTGCCATTTTTGACCTAATATTGACCTTAAGACATGCTAGTCTATTGCATACTGTGGCAACTAAAAACAAACAAAAAGACAATGTTAAGCTTCATTTAACGAACCAAATAGCTTTCAGCTGTCTTTGATATAATGGCAAGTGATTTTCTAGTACCAAATTAGCAATTTAGCATGATTACTCAAAGATAAGGTGTTGGAGTGATGGCTGCTGGAAATGGGGCCTGTCTAGATTTGATAAAAAATGACATTTTTCAAATAGTGATAGTGCTGTTTTTTACATCAGTAATGTCCTGACTATACTTTTAGATCAGCTGAATGCCACTTTGGTGAACAAAAGTACTAATTTCCTTCCGAAACAGCAAAATCTGTACATTATTCCAAACTTTTGGCCGCCAGTGTAATATTTATTGTATGTTAAATACAATATGTTAAAAAATACATTATGTTGGGGGCCTGGGTAACTCAGTGGTAAAAGACGCTGCTACCACCCTTGGAGTTCGCTAGTTTGAATCCCAGGGCATGCTGAGTGACTCCAGCCAGGTCTCCTAAGCAACTAAATTGGCCGGATTGCTAGGGAGGGTAGAGTCACATGGGGTAACCTCCTCGTGGTCGCTATAATGTGGTTCGTTCTCAGTGGGGCGCATGGTGAGTTGAGCGTGGATGCCACGGTGGATGGCATGAAGCCTGCACATGCGCTATGTCTCCGTGGCAACGCGCTCAACAAGCCACGTGATAAGATGCACAGGTTGACGGTCCCAGACGCGGAGGCAGCTGGGATTCGTCCTCCACCACCCGGATTGAGGCGAGTCACTACACCACCACGAGGACTTAGAGTGCATTGGGAATTGGGCATTCCAAAACTGGGAGAAATAAATTAAAATACAGTATGTTAAAACATGTAATGTTTAATGCACTTTTTGTGAGGCTCTTTTTGTTTGAATAAAGAATGAAATACATTTTATTATTGTACTTTTGTTAAAATGATACAAGGTTATCCTACTCAAATGCATGTGGCATCACATAAAATAGAATTAGGTTGGAAGTAATCCAAAAGTAATCATATTATATTACCCCAAAAAATTTAATCTACAAGATTACGGTACTAATTGCATTTTTTGTCATTGTCAGTATCTGATTACAATTCACAAGTAATCCAACCAGCACTGGTCACACACACACACACACACACACACACACACACACACACACATCACATTGCATCAAATAAAACACAGAAATATTGATGACTTCAACTTTTTTGTAACTTAATAGGGCAGCGTATCCTGGGAGATAAAACTTATAAAATCCAAAATATATCAAATATATTAAAAAATCCTTTGGATGTGTTTTACTTAATTTTTTACTTAGTTTTTACTTTTACTTCCAAATGATATAAAAAGTGACATGAAATTATTTTTTGCTAGTAATTTTCCACTCTTGTTTTAGGGTTAACACAATGCTCTGAAGGACAGCGTCCTACAAAAGAGAGTGGGAGAGAGGGAGCAAGAGAGAGATAGAGAAGTGGTGCATATTTGCTTGTGCATAATGAACAGACATTGTTTAGGTGGAAACACAAAAGCCAGCTGAGGCCAAACCCCTGATATGACACAGCTGAGCAAAGTTCTTAGGTTCAGTCTCT
Source organism: Myxocyprinus asiaticus (assembly GCF_019703515.2). NCBI lineage: Eukaryota > Metazoa > Chordata > Actinopteri > Cypriniformes > Catostomidae > Myxocyprinus > Myxocyprinus asiaticus. The sequence goes on along the minus strand of NC_059392.1, from coordinate 15,739,967 downwards.
TGGGACCATTAATCCTCAGGCCTCTATTCTCTTGTGTATGTACCATCATCTCCAGAAGAAAAAGATCAATTATTGATCAGTTTGGTACAAGGGTCTAAAATACAGCAAATCTGTTTATGAATACAGGTGTTTTTCTAAATAATGAGGATGTGCAAAATATATCTTACTTTGGCAAATTAGGCAATTAATCATGCGAAAATCTATTATTTGTTATTAAGTTATAGGAATATTCTGGGTTCTATACAAGTAAAGCACAATCGACAGCATTGGTGGCATAATATTGATTACCACAAAAAATAATTTAGACTTGCCCCTTTTCTTTAAAAAAAGCAAAAATCCAGGTTCCAGTGAGGCACTTATAATGGAAGTTAATGTTGTCCAGACACATGACCAGTGGCGTCTCTACATTAGAGGCAGGTGTGGCTGCGCCCTACCAGATATGGCAGTGTTGTCATTATCATACATTTATTTTAAGAAATAATATCATCTCTGCATCTTTAACTTGTTTTATGTCCATTATACAAGACAACAGCAGATCTTCTTTTGAGAAATTCTATAATTATAAAGGTCTGTTGCGTTTAAGCCATTTAATAGATTTTATTTGCTATGCGTGGGGCTAGCTCATCATCTTCTATGTTAATCAACTGAGATCTGGAGACGGTCATGCGCATGTGCAATGAGCATTCAATGATAGCCTGAGGGGCACAATTGCCTTTACACCTTAAACAATCAAAAGCTTTGATCATACTCTTACTGAGCACTTTATTAGGAACACTATGGTCCTTATAAAGTGCCCAACGTTGTCTTCTGCTGTTGTAGCCCATCCACCTCAAGGTTCGACGTGTTGTGCATTCTGAGATGCTATTCTGCTCACTACTGTTGTACGTCATTTGAGTTACCGTATCCTTTCTGTCAGCTCGAACAAGTATGGCCATTCTCTGTTGACCTCTCTCATCAACAAGGCATTTCCGTCTTAAAATAATGAGTTTGAAAAAGTTTTTTTTGCCCATTTTAGTGCTTTACATGTAAAAATCTGTTAACTTAATAGCACCACTTGCAAGAACCTCTAATTACAGCCTGTTTCACAACAGAATTACATATATTGTTACATATACATATATATGTAACAAAAATTTATATTTACATATATAAATTTATATTATTTATATTGTCTTATTGTATATTTCTATATATACTAATATTTTCCCTTTGCTTTTTATTTTTATTCTATTTTTTATTATCTCTGTCTTGTTGTTGTATTGTTTGTGACTGGAAGCTTCTATCACCAAGACAAATGTATGTGTAAGCATACCTGGCAATAAAGCTAATTCCGATTCTGATTCTGTTCAAAGGGGAGGATCTCAGCTTTCTAATGACACCTAGTTTAAGCTTCTAGTCCACTCAGAGGCAGAGATATTCGATTTCAAACAAACTTCTTTCATGTTGTCATTATGTGGTATTGTTTGTAGAATTTTGAGGAAAATAATGAATTTAATCCATTTTGGAATAAGGCTGTAACATAACAAAATGTGGAAAAAGTGAAGCGCTGTGAATACTTTCCGGATGCACTGTATGAACGGGCACACCTGCGAGGGCTAAAATGCGATATAGCGCCACCTACATTTCAGATCATTATTTTGTGATGGAAGGTGATGGAGGGAAAACTATTTTTTATAGTACTTGCTGTCATCTAGTGGAATAAAATAAGACTATTTGGAGGAAGATGGGTGAACAGAACCAGAATTACATGCTTACAATTACATATATATATTACAAAAAAAATATATATATATATATATATATACAGGTGCATCTCAATAAATTAGAATGTCGTGGAAAAGTTCATTTATTTCAGTAATTCAACTCAAATTGTGAAACTCGTGTATTAAATAAACTCAGTGCACACAGACTGAAGTAGTTTAAGTCTTTGGTTCTTTTAATTGTGATGATTTTGGCTCACATTTAACAAAAACCCACCAATTCACTATCTCAAAAAATTAGAATACATCATAAGACCAATAAAAAAAACATTTTTAGTGAATTGTTGGCCTTCTGGAAAGTATGTTCATTTACTGTATATGTACTCAATACTTGGTAGGGGCTCCTTTTGCTTTAATTACTGCCTCAATTCGGCGTGGCATGGATGTGATCAGTTTGTGGCACTGCTGAGGTGGTATGGAAGCCCAGGTTTCTTTGACAGTGGCCTTCAGCTCATCTGCATTTTTTGGTCTCTTGTTTCTCATTTTCCTCTTGACAATACCCCATAGATTCTCTATGGGGTTCAGGTCTGGTGAGTTTGCTGGCCAGTCAAGCACACCAACACCATGGTCATTTAACCAACTTTTGGTGCTTTTGGCAGTGTGGGCAGGTGCCAAATCCTGCTGGAAAATGAAATCAGCATCTTTAAAAAGCTGGTCAGCAGAAGGAAGCATGAAGTGCTCCAAAATTTCTTGGTAAACGGGTGCAGTGACTTTGGTTTTCAAAAAACACAATGGACCAACACCAGCAGATGACATTGCACCCCAAATCATCACAGACTGTGGAAACTTAACACTGGACTTCAAGCAACTTGGGCTATGAGCTTCTCCACCCTTCCTCCAGACTCTAGGACCTTGGTTTCCAAATGAAATAGAAAACTTGCTCTCATCTGAAAAGAGGACTTTGGACCACTGGGCAACAGTCCAGTTCTTCTTCTCCTTAGCCCAGGTAAGACGCCTCTGACGTTGTCTGTGGTTCAGGAGTGGCTTAACAAGAGGAATATGACAACTGTAGCCAAATTCCTTGACATGTCTGTGTGTGGTGGCTCTTGATGCCTTGACCCCAGCCTCAGTCCATTCCTTGTGAAGTTCACCCAAATTCTTGAATCGATTTTGCTTGACAATCCTCATAAGGCTGCGGTTCTCTCGGTTGGTTGTGCATCTTTTTCTTCCACACTTTTTCCTTCCACTCAACTTTCTGTTAACATGCTTGGATACAGCACTCTGTGAACAGCCAGCTTCTTTGGCAATGGTTTGTGGCTTACCCTCCTTGTGAAGGGTGTCAATGATTGTCTTCTGGACAACTGTCAGATCAGCAGTCTTCCCCATGATTGTGTAGCCTAGTGAACCAAACTGAGAGACCATTTTGAAGGCTCAGGAAACCTTTGCAGGTGTTTTGGGTTGATTAGCTGATTGGCATGTCACCACATTCTAATTTTTTGAGATAGTGAATTGGTGGGTTTTTGTTAAATGTGAGCTTGTATTTAAGGAAGGTTGGGAGTATGAACTAATTTATATTTACAATACAGAGTCTATGCAGCTGTCACATGTTAAATAAACGAAAGACTCAGATCTGAAGACCGACCCGGGAGGTGAAAAAATCATTTCTGTTTCCTGTACCAATCCTATGGATACCTGTGCGGCTATCTTTTGTCAAATGAATGAAAGACTCATACCCGAAAACTCGGGAGGTGAACTAATAATTTCTGTTTACTGTACAGAGCCTATGTGGCTATCCCACATCAAATGAATGAAACATGAGCACGGATTTTGCACATGCAAGGCCACACCAAAAATGAACTAATCACTCTCTGAAACTACTTGTTCATAAACGACCCATCACTAATACAGGTGCATCTCAATAAATTAGAATGTCGTGGAAAAGTTCATTTATTTCAGTAATTCAACTCAAATTGTGAAACTCGTGTATTAAATAAATTCAATGCACACAGACTGAAGTAGTTTAAGTCTTTGGTTCTTTTAATTGTGATGATTTTGGCTCACATTTAACAAAAACCCACCAATTCACTATCTCAAAAAATTAGAATATGGTGACATGCCAATCAGCTAATCAACTCAAAACACCTGCAAAGGTTTCCTGAGCCTTCAAAATGGTCTCTCAGTTTGGTTCACTAGGCTACACAATCATGGGGAAGACTGCTGATCTGACAGTTGTCCAGAAGACAATCATTGACACCCTTCACAAGGAGGGTAAGCCACAAACATTCATTGCCAAAGAAGCTGGCTGTGCACAGAGTGCTGTATCAAAGCATGTAAACAGAAAGTTGAGTTGAAGGAAAAAGTGTGGAAGAAAAAGATGCACAACCAACCGAGAGAACCACAGCCTTATGAGGATTGTCAAGCAAAATCGATTCAAGAATTTGGGTGAACTTCACAAGGAATGGACTGAGGCTGGGGTCAAGGCATCAAGAGCCACCACACACAGACACGTCAAGGAATTTGGCTACAGTTGTCGTATTCCTCTTGTTAAGCCACTCCTGAACCACAGACAACGTCAGAGGCGTCTTACCTGGGCTAAGGAGAAGAAAAACTGGACTGTTGCCCAGTGGTCCAAAGTCCTCTTTTCAGATGAGAGCAAGTTTTGTATTTCATTTGGAAACCAAGGTCCTAGAGTCTGGAGGAAGGGTGGAGAAGCTCATAGCCCAAGTTGCTTGAAGTCCAGTGTTAAGTTTCCACAGTCTGTGATGATTTGGGGTGCAGTGTCATCTGCTGGTGTTGGTCCATTGTGTTTTTTGAAAACCAAAGTCACTGCACCTGTTTACCAAGAAATTTTGGAGCACTTCATGCTTCCTTCTGCTGACCAGCTTTTTAAAGATGCTGATTTCATTTTCCAGCAGGATTTGGCACCTGCCCACACTGCCAAAAGCACCAAAAGTTGGTTAAATGACCATGGTGTTGGTGTGCTTGACTGGCCAGCAAACTCACCAGACCTGAACCCCATAGAGAATCTATGGGGTATTGTCAAGAGGAAAATGAGAAACAAGAGACCAAAAAATGCAGATGAGCTGAAGGCCACTGTCAAAGAAACCTGGGCTTCCATACCACCTCGGCAGTGCCACAAACTGATCACCTCCATGCCACGCCGAATTGAGGCAGTAATTAAAGCAAAAGGAGCCCCTACCAAGTATTGAGTACATATACAGTAAATGAACATACTTTCCAGAAGGCCAACAATTCACTAAAAATGTTTTTTTTATTGGTCTTATGATGTATTCTAATTTTTTGAGATAGTGAATTGGTGGGTTTTTGTTAAATGTGAGCCAAAATCATCACAATTAAAAGAACCAAAGACTTAAACTACTTCAGTCTGTGTGCATTGAATTTATTTAATACACGAGTTTCACAATTTGAGTTGAATTACTGAAATAAATGAACTTTTCCACGACATTCTAATTTATTGAGATGCACCTGTATATATATATTTATTCTATTCATCATAAGATTGTAAACATATACAATATTATTTATGAATAATTGGAGTCTTTTTTATAAAAAATTTTATTTGAGGTTCTGAAAAAGTTAGACACATTTGTGGCAGTTAATCCACAGTTAATGGTGAGCTTTTAAATTTGAGTGTGAAAATTGCTGGCGGCAGCCCACAATGCACATCTCTAAACAGCCGAGAACCCAGCCACCCGCCTACAACCTCAGCCCAATGATCCAGTCCTCACTGCCTTATCGTCCATCCAAGGTGCATTATCCAACATGGCGGCAAAGATAGAAGACCTGGAAAACCAGCGACATGCCCCAGCTCTTCTTTCTCCTACTATTCCAGATGCTTTGGGATCAGATCAGCAGGCGACACTTGCCAGAACCTCACAAACACATGAGAGCTCCATATTCCTGCCTAGGAGAATGTTGAGCTCCGCTGTCCCCACAGCTTCACCGGGAGTGCCCTTCTTCCCACCAACTGTAGCAATCACTCCTCAGTTGAAGGCCCAAATCCTGGTAGGTAATGGCATTAATTTAGTCAAGATCTTGCTTTTCTCCAAATCTAATCACAAACATGTAGTAGACTGTGGTGTCATATCTGTGGTGTTAAAAGAAAGTGACCCCAGACTCTCTAAGAGCCTCACCATGGCTGAATTTAATATCACATTAGGAGTGTATAGAGACGTTATATGAAATTCAACCAGACAGGAGGCAAGAGCTGGATACTTACCTCACTGTTATATCTAATTTAGCCATGTCTTACAGCGGCACCTTATTTTTGGAATATCATAATCTTTTTCCACCAAAGCTGCCATGTTTATCCAACTCTTAAATCAAAGACTGGACTGGTCGGTCGTTGATTTAGCTCTCATCAGCCGACACTTCACCAGTCACCGAACTCTTTCCTGCTCCCTATGTGGATCCTTCTCTCACACCTCTTCATTGTGTCCTAAATCAGTATCCACCTCGTCTGCTCCTGCTTTCAAGACAAGCGATGATAAAAGTTCTCAGGAGGTGAAACCAGCAGCTTTTACCCCCCTGTGTTTCCACTACAATGAAAATGTGTGCAGCCGATCTAACTGTAAACTAATTCATGTTTGCAGCTATTGCAGCGACAGTCACCCAAAGAGTGTGTGCCCTTATTGAAGCAATCACTTCAAGAAAAAATAAAGGCTATGCCCTCTACTCCCATCAACACAAGAGAGCTCAAAAAAGCCTATTGGCTATGCCAATAGGAAAAACTCAGGGAAAAAGCACTTACTTATAGACCTCTCAGCTCCCCACTCCACTCGCAGTGTCAATAGCATCAACAGCTTGATCCCCTCAGAGTCTTTTTCTCTATACTACGCAACCATTGACCACGTTATCTAATTAATCAAAACAGCCGTCAGGGGCGCGTGGTTAAGTAAAGCCGACATAACCGACGCTTTTAAAATCATGCCTCTTCACCCATCTCAGTGGCACCTATTTGGCATCAGGTGGCGAAACAAGATGTATTTCGCTGCAAGACTTTCTTCGGTTGCAAAAGTAGCCCGCAAATCTTCAACTCCTTATCTGAAGCATTGTGTTGGATCCTCTCCAATAATTGCAAATTGCCATTTGTACTCCATCTGCTGGACCACTTCCTAGTAGTAAATTATCCGCATTCTCAGCCTAACCACCCTATACTCACTCTTAAAGAAATGTTTACTAAACTCAATTCCATTGTCAGAGGAGAAAACCCTAGGCCCATCTCACAAACTAGAATTCTTAGAATTTCACTATGGCTGATTTCTCACTGAAAATATTTTGAAATTCATCTCAAACATTCCATGTCAGACAAAGAAAGAAAAGGTGTTTTTGTAACCATATCCCAAACTAATTCTGATCTCTGTCCTCTCTCTTCCATGGTCCGGTACCTGAATCGACGCTTGCACACACATTCCAATGAGCCACTGTTCACTATCGAGGATGGGAAACATCATCACAAGATGCTGGTTTATTCACCATCTCCGTCTTCTCTCCCAACACTGCGGACTCGCCCCTAACATCTACATAGCCCACTCCTTCTGCATTGGAGCAGCTACAACAGCAGCCCCTGCTAACTCCGCTTCCATGCAAAAGGCTATGGGGCGATGGTGATCTTCAGCCTATCAGCACTACATTCGCCCAGGGACTAAAAACATTTTACTCGCTCAGAAAACCATGAGCCGCCATCCTTTCTAGCATCAGAACCTCTGTTTATGATGAATGAATTTCATGTACGTCCATCTTCACGTTACCACGTAACTTCAGTTTTGTTGGGGGCGAGAGAAATATAATTAATCCTGCATATTTCTATCCTTCTCCTGGGTCAATCTATGTTTCCATACCTAGTGCTCTACAGGCATGCTCTCATTTGTTTCTTCAAACACGCCCATGTTCAGTCACAGAGGATCCAGCTTACCAGGGAACGCGCGTTCCCTGCCTACTAATCGAGGTACGCTACCTCTGTCGAGTTAAAGAAGCCACGCTCCTCTAGTTCAAAGGCGCGCCACCTTTTCAGCCCCGTCAGGGAGCCGCACTCCCTGAGTAATTTGGAACCATATATACTACGTCATTGTGTTTGGGGGTTTATGCCTCAGCGAGGTATACCAAATCGTCTAGTATGGAAGCTGAACCCCTCAGAGCTGAAGCCTGCCGCCAACAACAATCTATTGTAAGAGTTCTTTCATATAAATGCAAATAATTTCAAACAGAGTGGTCCTGACTGAAATATAGCTTGAGCGATCAAATTGAGCTTAAGCATCGTTCAGGCAGACCACGGTTTGCTAACCAGCATCAGGTGACACTCAGCTGATCTGTCAACTCCACCCACTACCAATCAGCCATGACATATTAGCTCATCCAAACACATGCTCACCAGTCTGTCGCACAGACATCTGCTAACCCATCTCCTCCCCCAACTCCTCCTTACGCTATGCCCACCTGAGCATTTCGTATGACTTGCCTAAGGAGATATAATTATCATTTTAACCTATAATAGCAATATTATTGCTTCAATCTTGTCCTGAATCATAATCATTCTGTATCTCTTTTGTCTGTGACTGTAGCTAAAAAAATAAATAAAATCTGGTTATTTGACTTAGGCTTGTGGGGTTTATGCCTCAGCAAGGTATACCAAATTGTCTAGTATGGGAGCTGAAGCCTGCCACCAACAACAAACTAATGTAAGAGTTCTTTCAAATAAATTCAAATAATTTTGAACAGAGTGGTCCTGACTGAATTAATATTAATAACACTAGTCACATTAATAATTTTGTCAAGCCGGAAAGCAAAGTTTGTGAGAATAGGTCAGTTATCCATGCAACTATGGTTGGTGAACTAGTCCAACAATAGCAAAGAATAGCTCGGTGGGTGGCCACTTTGCAATTCCTGTCAATACATAAGTGCTGTATCAACACTTAACGTCTTGCCTTCACATTGAGAGACCCACGGCATGTCAGGACATATCCTCCAAGTGTGTGAAGCAGGTCTGCTGTAGATCAACTGCACTGGATCTTTAAAGCTGTAAGTGAACCAATAAGTAAATAACAATGTAAATAACAATAAGATGCATAGGGCACAAGGGATAGAAGTGACAAGCCTGCTGAGTTGATTGAAAAAAAAATAGAAAAAGGATGCTTTGAGTTGCTATAGTATTCGGAGTGGATGTTAGCGTGTTGATATGAGGTTTCTAGTGTTTTATGGTTGGTTGCTAGGTGGTTGCTCCAGTTTTCTGTGAGGTTGCATTCTGGTTCAAGTCAAAATAGCCCACCTCTAAGTCTATGATATTCTGGTTCTTAGATTTGGCCCGGGCCACTCCCATTGAATTTTAATGGGATTTGGGATACCTGTTTTATTGTCTGCAAAGTAAAAGTCATAAGTATGAACAAAGTGTTTCTAGCAAGTCAGTCCACAGGCAGCCATCTTTAGAATGCTCCCGGAAAGCCATTTCCAGTCATGAAAGTGCAGCTCCTATCTACTTGATTGGGGAAAGACCGAAATCTCAAAAACGGTTGGTCAAGATTACGATCAAAGAACATATTTCAAATCAGCAGTCAAATCTGACAACACTGGTATCATAAATTTAGCTTCTTTCCCTCAGATTACGCTAAAAAAATACTTTTTTCCTGCTTGTATAGCTAATGCGATGTCCGTATCTAAACAGTGATTGGCTCTTTACCTGTAAGGCGGGACTTCCTTCCTACATTCGTTGGCCATTCCAATTTCTCCCATTCATTTTAATAGAAGTGGCCCTTCTCTGCTAAATAGCATCTAGTACACAGGCAAGAAATACAGCAAAAAGTAATATTATTTATATTCCCATCAAAACCAGACTGATCTCACTTTGAATTCGGCGAGTTCAGTAGGTCGACAGCTAAAATCGGTCTGTGCCCACCAAAATTCGAAGCACTGCCCCCAGTGCCTGAAGCTGGAAGTACTGATGCATGTATGGGCATGAGTGAGCTCCAGTTCCCAGGTGAAACGGCCACAGAAATGCGAGTTGTAAAGCAAACTGTTTTTAGTTGTAAATTATGTTATACGGAATGCATATTTCTTTTAACCATATGCCCTAACACAAACTCCAACCGTTAACCTAGCCGTCAGTGGAGAAATGTAATCTGTAATGTAATCTAAGAGGGAAAATCCAACCTTTAAATTGCACTCATCACTGATTATGTGAATATTATTGCTTCGCTGAGGCTGCTTGTGCAACACACTATAGCGCCACAGGAACAGGCCAACACATATTAAATGATGCAAAAATAACACTTGTCAGTAACTTGGGGTCGATGTTTGAGTACCAGAACACTTGGTAGCAACATGTCAAATTCCCTCATGATCATGTCAAATAAAACAGTGCTCAAAGACAAATATTTACAAGATTCCATTCCCAGAATTGTCAGCCAGGATCAGTTACTAATTGACACTGTGTAAAGAACTCGCCCAAATAATACCTTCACTGGTGGACTCCATACGAGATGCTGTGTTCACAGTATCACCAAATAAGCATACCACACCAGCCACTACGGTGCCTGTGTAAGAAAATATAAAAATTGCATAATCCTTAAACATGGAATACGAAGGTTCTTAGTATTGATTATAGTAATCTAGTAGCTTAGTTCAGGGACAGATAATTAAAGACCCCATGAAATCACTTGGCAAATGCAGTTTTCTGTCTTACGTTGATGATTTGTTAGTCAGTTGCAGGTAGTAATAGGGGGAGGGACATACTCATTCTATAGAGCATTTGATTGGACAAAAATCTGAACAGTGCATGAGTCAATATTTTTGGTTTGTCTTCCCAGAAGTGAAAGACTGTAAATTTTAAATACGTGTTTCTAAAAGTTATTACAGACATGGATTAAAAGACACAAAACTCTAATTTAATTTAATGGGGTCTTTAATAGAAGCCATGCTGACCCGAGTGGATGCCGGCTCGTATCTTCAGCTGTGTATAGGCTTGTGTGGGATTTGAAAAAAAAAAAGGCATGGCAAATGCTGATCAAATCCAGCCCCATGCTGGCGATTTCCCCAGCTTGGTTGATCCCATTCTCTTTTGGAACTCCTGAGACTACCATATCTGGGAAAGAAGTTTTTAATTGAGTTTTATGCCATTTTTGTGGAACACAAATGAGTTCTGCAACCAGACTCACAGGCATCTCCAATAGTTTCCACTTTGTAAACATCATAGTTGTGGATGATGTCATCAAATGTGGTGTAAAGTTTGAGGAAATCCACGATCTGGTGAGGGGTGCTTGACCCAGAGCGGTCAATACTAATACACTAGGTCATACTAATACTACATATTTAAAGGTATAGTTCACCCAAAAATGAAAATTCTCTCATTTACTCACCGTCATGCCATCCCAGATGTGTATGACTTTTTTTCTTCTGCTGAACACAAACAAAGATTTTAGAAGAATATTTCAGCTCTGTAGTTCCATACAATACAAGTGAATGGTGGCCAGAACTTTGAAGCTCCAAAAAGGATATAAAGGTAGCATAAAAGTAATCCTTATTACTCCAGTGGTTAAATCTAATACTTCAGAAGTGATATGATGTGTGGATGAGAAACAGATCAATATAAGTAATTTTTTACTGTAAGTTCTCCTCCCTGCTGAGTAGATGGCGATATGCACAAAGAATGCGAATCAGCAAAAAAAAAAAAAAAAAAAAAAAAAAGAAGATGATTGTTGAAGTCAAACTGGATATTAATATTGTTCTGTTTATCACCCACACTTATCATATCGCTTCTGAAGACATGGAACCACTGGAATCATATGGATTTCTTTTATGCTGCCTTTATATGCTTTTTGGACCTTCAAAGTTCTAGCCACCATTCACATGCATTGTATTGACCTACAAAGCTGAAATATTCTTCTAAAAATCTTTGTTTGTGTTCAGCAGAAGATAGAAAGTCATACTCATCTGGGATGGCATGAGGGTGAGTAAATGAGAGAATTTTCATTTTTGGGTGAACTATCCCCTTAACCAGCACAAGAAATCTACAGTAGAGCAGAGATACTTCAAATTAGTTACTTTACATATCCAGTAGGTGGAAGCATTAGGATGATGGTTCATGTTACTGAAAGTTATCTTAAAGGTCATTTGTGTAATTTTTCAGAGACAACTATAAGTAAACCATTTGTAGGTTGATTTCCATGAAAAGTGTAACTGTGGCTCTATGATGCTATCAAAACATTTCAGATGGTTTGACCATGTAATTTCATATATGCTTAATTCATACTGTAGAGTAACCGGTCTGTCTTTTGCTTCTCCTGCAGAAGATCTTGAGTTCTGTCAGCTGCAATAGTTTCCAAATGTTTACTGTAATTTTCCATCTAGAAAAAAATAATCAAGCAAAAAAGAAACAGTTGAAACCAATAGTTATATAAAATACAATTATATAAAATAATATAATTTCACATTTTCATATGATTTATTATGTTATCTGTGTAGGTTTATTGGGCTTGGAACAGGGGTGACCATACTTTACATTTAAAAAAATGTAAAAAAACAAATTATAATTAAAAAATAATAATAATTACCAAAACTGGAATCTAGAAAGTCTTGATTAGATACATACCAAGTTCATCATCATATCCACAGGGCTGACTTTGGGTTCATTTTATCAAGAATCTTCTTCACCTGCTCAAACGTTGGCCCCATGGTGACATTGTGTGACCAGCATTGATTTATCAGCTGCATAGAATTTGACTATGAAGACTGAGTGCTTTCCATGGTCAAAAGTTCTCATCATTTAATCAAACACAGTAAACACTGTTATCAACAGCAAATCAAGAAATAATTTAAGGGTCTTTAACACGACGTGCCACAATAGGAGATGTGCTTATGTAAATAGTCAACTCAAGAGCAAACAAAAACCATCCATTATGTAGTACCTCACAGTAATCATCTGGATCTGGATCTCGATCGTTGTCTGATTTCCCAGCCTTGAGTTTTGGAAGTGATGGACGCCACATGGCATCAAACTTGACTGAATCAGCCTGTTTCTGCTCATGTGACAATAATTGCAATTTTATCATCCCCTCATCCCCTTTGAAAAATCCAAAATTGTTCTTCCTGGTCCTTGTATACTTACCGAAATTAGGTCACTGCTAGTGGTGATTTCCACCAAGATAACAGATAGGGAAGAGTAGATAAATGTTTGTTTTATACTTCAGAGAGATTCGTTTTTCCTTTTATATGAGTACACATTGCTTCTCTGGGAACCAAAAACATTGGCACTAAAAAGTAATTTGACACGTTTAGACATTTAAAGAATTATTTCACCCAAATATGATAATTCTCTCATGATTTACTCACATTTAAGCATCCCAGAAGAGTGCTTTTCCTTCTTCAGCAGTACCGAAATGAAGATTTTTATAAGCACATTTCAGCTCTGTTTGTCCATACAATGCAAGATAATGGGTATCAAGATGCTGCTGGCTGTGTGACGGTCCAAAAGGCATATTTAGGCAGTATAAAAGTAATCCACATGACTCCAGTCGATCAATTAATGTCTTCTGAAACAAATCAATAGGTTGGTGTAAAAAAGAATCGATAATTAAAACTTTATTAACTTTTAAAAAACACTTCCTGCTACCAATCGACCCATCACGGAGCTGTCGCTTGACATAAATGCAAGTCTGAAGTGCGCGTTTTGTATACAACAGAGAAACGAACATCACATGAGAGTTAGGTCATTTCAAACAGCAACTGGAAGTAACGATTTAAAGTTAAAAACATTTTAATTATCGATTTGTTTCTTACACAAACCTATCAATTTGCTTCAGAAGACATTCATTGATCGACTGGAGTTGTGTGGATTACTTTTATGCTGCCTAAATATGCCTTTTCGACCGTCAAACAGCCAGCAGCGTCACAGCACCCATTCGCTTTCACTGTATGGACAAATAGAGATAAAATGTGCTTATAAAAATCTTCACTTCAGTTTAGCTGAAGAAGGAAAGACATACACATCAGGGATGGCTTAAAGGTGAGTCAGTCATGAGAGAATTATCATTTTTGAGTGAACTAATCCTTTAAGTCACATCTTCACTTTTCATGGCCATTTTTACAATTACTTTAAACTCCTATTAAACATTCAAAGTGCTGTGGAAAACGTAAACCCTTGGATTTAATAACAGGTAAAGCCCTCTTTTGGCAGCAATAACCTCAACCAAGCATTTGCAGTAGCTGCAAATGCTCCTCCTTGGTCTGTCTGTCTCCTGGCTCCACCTTGGCTCTCCGATCCTCTGGCTGCGCCTCGTCCCTCCGATCCGTCAGCTCTACTGGGGTTCTCCTTCTCTACGGCTCCACCTTGGTCCTTAGCCCCACCGGCTCTGCCTCAGACTTCCGATCCCCCAGCTCTGCCTTGCTCCTCCGAGCCTCCAGCGCCGCCTTGGTCCTCCCTGCCTCCGGCTCCACCCTGGCCCTTCGAGTCTTCGGCTACTCTCCGGGTATCCAGTTCTCCATGGCTCCGCCCCTCGAGCCTCTCACGGCTCCGCCTTCCATGGCTCCCCCCTCGAGCCTCTCATGGCTCCACCCCCCATGGGCTCCACCCTGATCCCATGCTCCACGCCCTGCCAAGCCATGCCTAAAGACCCCCCCCACCCCGCCCCCAGCTCCCTATTGAATTTTGGAAATTATGCCATGTTTTGTGTTTTGTTCATGTGTTGGGGCGTCGGGAGCCACCCCTTTAGTGGGGGTTATGTCGTGTATTTTGTTGATTCATGTTTTTCATGTCTTTTATTTTGAAAGTTATTTCCTGTTTCATGTCATGTGTCCCTAGTCATGAGATTTCATATTTTCCCTCCATGTTCATGTGTCTTGTTTTCATTGGTTTATTGTCTCATTATCTTGTTTAGAGTTCTCAGTGTTTATTGGTTATCTTTGTCATGTGTTTTCCCATGTTCATGTATTTAAGCCTCATGTTTTCCTTTGTCCATTGTCAGGTATTGTTGAATGTAATTTTGGTTGGATTGTTCGTCAAGCCAAGTCAAGTCCATGTTTTTGTTTTGTTCATGTTTGGATTTACGGTTTTGGAATTTCACGTTTATTAATACATTTGCACTTGGGTTCTTCATTTCATTGTCATCGTCATTGCCAGCAGCCCATCGTTACAACTGCACACTGATGAAAATATTTATTTCTCTCCACACTGTAAAATCAGTCAATACATCCATACATTTCCAAAGGTTGCATTTTGCACTGAAAATCAGAACATTCCAACTAGAATATAGTACACAAATACAGCAAAAACATTTGTGGAGACAAAAAAAGCATGAAAAATAAAAATAAAAATCTCTTCACCTAGCTGGCTCTAGCCATAGCACTTCGTCCACATCACAGATTATGTCCGCTCTGGCAAGACATCCAGGGAAGAATCTTCTTGAATGGCAAATCCATCCTTGCACAGACCCTGCATCAATTAGATTGCAGGCCTCCTCCATGGCTTGAATGTGGGGTATCCTGACATAGGGCTGGAGATCATAAACCTTCCACTGCCATGCTGAAAAAAAAAACTCTTCAGTGGGGATAAGGAAGGGAGAGTATGGTGGGAGGTGTTGGAGTGAAAATTGTGGATGCTGTTGAAACCAGTTTTGGACCAAAGCAGATCGGTGGAAAGATACATTGTCCCAGATGACAATGCATCTCATCTGCTCTGCATCCATTTGGTCTTCTGCTGTGACAATGTTGTGTAGTCTGTCTAAAAATGCGCGTATGTGGGCCGTGTTGTAAGGACCTAAGTTGGCATGGCGGTGTAGGACCCCATTCTGCATGACTGCAGTGCACATTGTGATGTTACCACCACGTTGGCCCAGGACATTCAAAATAGCTCTGTGGCCAATGATGTTTCTCCCTCTTCTTACTTTTGTCAGGTTAAACCTGCTCAGCTCAGCCATATTGTTAGTCTGGTGTGAACAGCTCTCTTGAGGTCATTTCCACAGCATCTCTTTTAGGTTAAGGTCTGGGCTCTGACTGGGCCACTCCAAAAGGTTGATTTTCTTTTTTTGAAGCCATTCTGTAGTGGATTTATTTCAGTGTTTAGGGTCATTGTCCTGCTTCATCACCCAACTTCTACTGAGCTTCAGCTGGCATGATGTTTTCATGTTGGAATGCGGTGCTCTTTTTATACCATATGTAGTACTGCGTGTTCTTCCCAAACAATTCAACCTTAGTTTCATCAGACCACATAACATTTTCCCGGTAGCGTTGTGGAGTGTCAAGATGATCTTTGGCAAACATCAGGTGCACAGAAATGTTTTTTTTTTGCTTTTTGGAAAGCAGCAGTTTCCTTCACGGTGTCCTGCCATGGACACTATGCCTGTTTAATGTTTTCCATATAGTAGACTCATGAACAGAGATATTCACCAGTTGCAATGATTCCTTCATGTCTTTAGCTGTCACTCTAGGTTTTTGGTTTTTTTTGTGTTTTTTTTTTTTCAACACATTGAGCACTCTGCAGTGTGCCCTTTGAGTCATCTTAGCTGGACAGCCACTCCTAGGGAGAGTATCCACAGTACTAAATTGTCTCCATTCATAGACAATTTGTCTAACTGTGAACAGATGAATATCTAAGCTCTTAAAGATTACTTTGTAACCCTTTCCAGCTTTATGCAAAGCAACAATTCTTGAATTCTTCTGAGATCTCTTTTTTTGAAAGGCATGGTCCACGTCAGCAGATGATTTGTGTGAATAGCAAACTCAAAATGTTTGAGTGCTTTTTATAAGTCAAAGTAGCTCTAACCCACACCTCGAATCTCGTTTCATTAATTGGATGCCAGGTTTGCAGACTCCTTACTCTAATTAGATTTTGTTGAGTCTTTAGCCTAGGGGTTCACATACTTTTTTCCTGACCTAAACTGTGAATGTTTGAATGATGCATTCAATATATACAAAAAATAATAATTTGTGTGTTATTAGTTAAAACCGACTGTGTTGGTTCATTATTGTAACTTAGAAGATCAAAACAGATTTTAAGAAAAATGTATACATCAATGCAGGTAATTCCAAAGGGTTTACATACTTTTTCTTGCCACTGTATATGGCACTTGGTTTGATATTTTTTTACATAATGCAAAGACCTGCATTATTAAGTGTTGCTTTTAAGGTTCAAATACTGTACATTTTGGGGCCACTGTATAAAATATACAACATTGCATGTGTCTGTAGATGAGAAGAATTAAGAAGAGGTTCATAGAGTTCAAGCATTGCTTACACCTGTACACATCAGATGCGACTGTGCAACCAGTGCCGATTCTCAGCAGAACTTCAGGGTCGCAGTAAAATGCTATAGGCATTTTGACATTGGAGATTGGTACTCATGTCCTCAAAGTCCTCCTTTCTGTTGGCCATTTGCCCATAATCTATATGATGGAACAATGTGTCAATTCTCCTTGAGGAACAATTATAAAACACAATAAAGATTTTTCACATATGTTGTGTAATGCATGTGGCTAGTTGACATGAAATAAATTGACATGTCCTGTGGTGTGACATGCTATACTTGATCTGAAACTATTATTTTATAGTTATTATGCAAGCAATTTTTGTGACCATATTAATTAAGAAAGTGCATGGAATGTGTATTTAAAAAAAATTATTGTCACACCAAAGGACCATGTTACAAGTTCACTGATTCATACTGTCCTGGAGTGCATCAAGGTAAAAGGATTTGGCATGCAGTCCATAATGGAGGGGCTCAAGCCCAGGACTAAAATCTTGATGTCAATTCAAAAATCTCATACCCATGTATGAGATGTGCATCTGATACCTTAAAATTGCAGTTTTTTACCTGATATTTTGCAGACCCACTGGTTATCAATCACACAGTTAAGCGAGTGAAGCCATAGAACATTTTGTGCTGGTGCAGGTAAGCCATCCTGCAGGCAATATCAGTAGCAAAAGACAATCTGTAGAGGCAATACATGAAAAATCTATTTTATTTATGAAGCAATATCATGGAGCTTTCTAAATAACTTTCCCAAAATACCTTAAGACAGATTTACCGAAAACCCAGTAGATGGGGCATCCTCATTCAACAACACATCTGCCAGGCTTCCCTTTGAACAGTACTCAGTGATAACACTGACAAAGGGGACTTCAATGCAGCCTCCAATAAACTTGGAGAGGTTTGGGTAGTCTAGCTCTAGCTTGTAATAACAGGTTACTGCACTGTAAAATTAAGAGAACCAATTGAAAAAAAAATTACGATTGCTTACACACTAAAATTAAAAATGACACATAGTTAGTGAAACCTGACACTCAAGGAGCAAAACCTCAGCCCAGATCTGCACAACTATAAGCACATTCTCAGCCTCACACTTTTTGAAAACACTACACACACTTCTCTACATTAAACAGAAATCTAACATGATGTCACTTCTTTGTCATTTCAAGGCACTGCTTTTCAAAATACCACACCTGAACCACCTTACACTTAGGTGCTTAATTGTAAACTCACCAATCAGGCATAAGCAATATAAAAAGGCAACAGGTGAGTTTGACCTGTTTTCAACAAAAATGGAAGGCAACATTGCAGTCCTGTGGAGGAAGAGGAAGAGGTAGACCTGGAGGAGGATGTGGACAAAGAAGACAAGGACCACATTTATCAGATGAGATTTGAGCAACATTGGTTGACCATGCTGTAAACCATGGATTGACACTGAGAGATGCTGGACCGAGTTCAGCCCAAACTCAGCAGATATACTATTGCAACAGTAATTTGACAAGAGCACCGGTGAAAAACAACTTTTCTCTAATGTCTACAGTAAAATCAGTACAATGTAGCCTACCATATGCACTACATCAGTACTTTTTGGTACCCATTCACTGCATTCCATGTTTGAAACAATGCCTTGTACGCTGTCCTGTGACATTTTACATGTATTTCGATTGGTCTACATAAGATTGAGGGTCGAGAACATCAAGGAGGAAGGGACCCCATATTCACAGAGGAACAAGAGAGAGCTATCGTAAACATGGCTTTGGCCAATAATGCAATATGCCTCAGAGAAATTCAAACAAACATCCTCAATGACAAACATAGTTTTCAAAAATGTCCATCAGGTCTCTATCAACAAACTCACATACAGATGATACAACTCTACCAAGTGCCATTTGAAAGAAATTCTGAGTAAAAGACCTGCGGCATGAATATGTGGAGTTAAGTAGTGTACACTTCAGTACTGTGCACTGCACACAGAACCTTTTTACATGTAAATATATAGTAGGCCTATATTGAACTACACATGTTGTCTTTTTTTTCCCAGAGCGTTTTGGTAATAGATGTTGATGCAATCCCGCATTAATTTATCTTCATAGATGCGTAGGTTTAACCTGACAAAAGTAAGAAGAGGGAGAAACATCATTGGCCACAGAGCTATTTTGAATGTCCCGGGCCAACATGGTGGTAACATCACAATGTGCGCTGCAATCATGCAGAATGGGGTCCTACACTGCCATGCCAACTTAGGTCCTTACAACACAGCCCACATACTCGCATTTTTAGACAGACTACACAACATTGTCACAGCAGAAGACCAAATGGATGCAGAGCAGATGAGATGCATTGTCATCATGTATCTTTCCACCGATCTGCTTTGGTCCAAAGCTGGTTTCAACAGCATCCACAATTTTCACTCCAACACCTCCTACCATACTCTCCCTTCCTTAACCCCATTGAAGAGTTTTTTTTCAGCATGGCAGTGGAAGGTTTACGATCTCCAGCCCTATGTCAGGATACCCCACATTCAAGCCATGGAGGAGGCCTGCAACCTAATTGATGCAGGGTCTGTGCAAAGATGGATTTGCCATTCAAGAAGATTCTTCCCTGGATGTCTTGCCAGAGCAGACATAGTCTGTGATGTGGACGAAGTGCTATGGCTAGATCCAGCTAGGTGAAGAGATTTTTATTTTTATTTTTCATGCTTTTTTTGTCTCCACAAATGTTTTTGCTGTATTTGTGTACTATATTCTGTTTGGAATGTTTTGATTTTCAGTGCAAAATGCAAACTTTGGAAATGTATGGATGTATTGACTGATTTTACAGTGTGGAGAGAAATAAATATTTTTATCAGTGTGCAGTTGTAATGATGGGCTGCTGGCAATGACGATGACGATAAAATGAAGAACCCAAGTGCAAATTTATTAATAAACATGAAATCCCAAAACCATAAATCCAAACATGAACAAAACATAAACATAAACATGGACTTGACTTGATTTGACTTGACATGAACAATCCAACCAAAATTACATTCAACAATACCTGACAATGGACAAAGGAATACATGAGGCTTAAATACATGAACATGGGAGAACACATGACAAATGTAGGGCCTCATGTATTCAGATAGAAGACAAAGGCAGGCCTAACACAGTCGTAAAACCTAACTCAGGCCCCCACATACAAAGTCATAAATTTTACTGATAAAAATTGCGCCAAAATCAAACAATGGGAGTCCAAAACAGACTACAAATCCCATGAAGCCTTGCTCACTAAAGGATCGAACTTTCAACTCCTATTGGATGAGGCACACAACAGAACACACCTCCACCATTACATCATCATGAGTAGAAATACCTCTGAAATGCTTCTGGGATTTGCTTCCAGCAACTTTGCTCACCGTGTGTAGACGCAGCTTATCGCTGCTCTCAGGTGCAGCCTCGTGGCACAAGGAAGTAACGTCCGACTTGAAACTGTGGCCATACAATCTCCATCTCGCTGGACGAGTTGAGATTACTCTGTGTTCCACCGAACACTCTAACGGATCCGAAGGAGACCGCCGAGCAATCCGCATCTTCATCCGTTTGCCTGCAGAAGTGAAGAGATTAAACATTTCTCTTCCCTCTTCAATCAAGTCAACGTCGCTGATTTCTCCGCCAGCCCGCCGAGAATCAGCAGCCGTACCGCCCGCCGACAGTGCGAGGAAACGGCCTCCCGTCATCACCCAAGCCTCGAGGAACCAAGTCGGAGTTAAAGGACAGATGAGCACACATTCTGCATCCTCATGCGATTCAAGTTAGAGGTTTACGTCTGGGCAGAGATAGAATATTATAGTGTGTTATTCTTGTGTACCAAGGTTATTGCTTGTACATTTTACGGACCGCCATGTACGCTCATTATTAATACTCAGGGTATTAATTATCACGAATTTGATTTGCTGTATTGTGGTCCAACCACATTGGACTTTTGTTCTTTTTCACCATCGCGGGTGAGACCGGCAAACTGAGTTTATCCATTAAAGAATCAAAGAACACGGGACGGTTTACGAGACGTCCACCGTGTCTCTGAGTGATAAACTAACAGCTGCTTTCTCTCCCACGATCACGAAATCGGCTTTGGGGCCGTCACTTTATTATCTCTCTCTCTCGTACTAACCACACACACACACACACACGCACGTGTGATCCCTCACAAACATTCTTGGAACATTTTTGGCTAGTAGATAGCTTCGTGATAAAGCTCAGCTTTGTCCCTAAGCTATCGTACAAGCGGATACACACGGTAACTGGTAGACGCCATTGACTGGTTTCTCTCCGCACACATTCGCGGCCATATTCTCTGGCCGGATGTCTCGCATGACATACTCTCCACGAGAGTCACGTCCGCCATTTTGTGCGTGTCCCTCCTTACACACACACACACACACACACACACACACACACACACACACACTCGCTCTCTCCCACACACACACCCTCATGTGTTGTAGGATTATCACTGTTTAGTTTGTAGTTGTAAGTCAGAAGTTTATTGACTGCATTGTATTAATTATTCATTTATATTACTGCATAAATAAACTTTGTTATATTACAAAGAGAAGTGTTTTGGTTTGTTTTGCATACACCTGTGTCATGCTGACGGGATGTCAGTGCTCGGATTCAAGCCTTCATTCATTGTTTTTTTTCCCAAAAATCGATATTCTTCGGATGTTGATTTTCCTAAGAAAACAATCTAATATTGAGACTGTTATACTATCTGGTTATTAGTCCCTGATTCCAGGGTGGACTTCATCCTCCAAGACACCTTTCAAGCTCCTCCAGTGGCCCGCTGGTTGGATGCAGGTGCCCCTCCTTACAGTTGCCCTCCACAGTCAGTTTTCAGTCACGCCACTTTGCGTTTCAAACCAACTGATTCCACACCACGGAGGGGGGACGATTATTTTCAAGCCCAGAGTGGTGTAAGCGGCTCGAATATCCCATTAGCCAGGGAGCTGTACACAACCCGGGGTCCACCCCCACGTGTCGACTGGACTCCTTCCCCACCACGAAGGGGAGGAAGTTGTCCTCATTGCTATAGCGATCCGAGTGATTATGGTGTTTTGGATGACTCATACGACCCGTGGTCATACCAACACCAAAGCTTGCGCATCCGACAACTCGAGTCCCTCGCAGGGGACATAGAACGCTTTGACCCAAGTAATCGAGATTCAAACATTGACAATTATCTTAGGGAAATTGATCACTGCCTGGTTGATTTGCCTTATGCTTCGTCGCATGAAAAACTCAAGCTTATATGGAAGACCACGGTAAGGAGTGTCCATGCGTTCATGGACACGCTACCGACTGGTACACGAAACCGCTACTCAGCTCTGTGTAAAGCCCTACATGAGGAGTATTCGCTGTATATCGACGAAGCCTCCGCTACCATAGCTGCTTTCGCCATCACCCAGAAGAGGCACGAGCCTCCACGCGAGTATTATAGACGCCTGAGAATCACGTACTTCCAAGGAAGTAACGCATCAGGTCTGGAGGAGGAATGAGCTTTCAAGTCTCTTTTCCTTCACAACCACCACTAGTGCGTGCGATATGACGTCATGATGTACTGCAGAATGGGCAACCCCACCATGCAGGAAATCAGAAGGTATGTGCAACTGGCATGGGAGACACGCATGCACCCTGCCCGAGGGCATGAAGGCGATGCCAGAGCCCTGGGGATCCAAGCCTCGTATGCAGACCTAGCACTTGAAGGCAACGAAATGCCTCGTGTTAAGGTGAATGCTAGAACAGGACCCCAGAGACGCCAATCACCCCACCAGCAGGGTAGGCAACAGAACCAGGGGGGTGGTAACCAGACACACCCCCAGGGTCATGGCAGGCCTAAACAACAAAAGGTTCGCCGGCCGAAAGGAAATGCGTGGTTCGAACGAAAACCCAAACAAGAAGGTGGGTGGGTAGAAAAGGTTTCAAATGCCCTCAGAGAACAAGATTTGAGAAAAGAAATGGAGGACATAAGGAGATGTTTGACTGAGTTAGTAACTAAGCTTGACGTGCTCCGTTGTTCACCAGGTCCGCCGACCTCCTCAAAGGAACACGGCACTGAAACCCCGTCAGTATGACTAGACGATGTACCCCCTCCCGTTAACGCCAACGTTTACTTTGTAGGTCGGAAAAAGGGGAACAGGGTCCAAGGTCCAAAACAGTCACTCCTAACATGCCACACCCTCCTTTTCTGACCTTCTTGGGCGATCTGTACCGTAAGGGCAATGCCTGACACATGGGTCATTCAGCTCCCACGCACTACTCGACACTGGTTCCGAAATAGTCTAATGGGTTCCAACACCTTCGCAGAGATGGCTAGAGCAAAGCTCTCCCTTGGCAAACCGTTATAGACAGAGACCTGCAACGTAAGCATCACAAGCTACACGCAAGGTAGGTCGTCTATCACAAAACGGGCCTGGATTGACACCTTTCAAGGGATGATGCTGTAGGGCTTTACTGGTTGTTGAGATCAGTGTTACTATCAGAAATAATTAATAATTATTTCTGTAGTTATTAATCAATATTTAAATTAATTAATTGGATCTAACTCATTAAAACCTCATATGGGACTCCAATAAATGTAGTGTGCTACGTTTAGGAGCAAGTTTGGTTATTAGCAATAATTAATAATTATCAAAGATAATTATTAATTATTAAAATCAATACAACATTGATGAGAATCAATGTTAGCTTTTTTAAATCAACAGTTATCAAAGATAGTCGTTAATTGTTAACGTCGATGAAACATTAATTAAAATTAACACTAGCTTGTTGATCATTCAAATTCAATCAAAGATAATTATCAATTATCAAAAATCAATAGAATATTAATAAGGATTAACATTGACGGGGCACCACCCTGGAATCAGGGACTAATAACCGAATATTAAAACAGTCTCAATATTAGATTGTTTTCTTAGGAAAATCGACATCCGAAGAATATCGATTTTTGGGAAAAAAAAACAATGAATGAAGGTTTGAATCCGAGCACTGACATCCCGTCAGCACGACACAGGCGTATGCAAAACAAACCAAAACACTTCTCTTTGTAATATAAACAAAAGTTTATTTATGCAGTAATATCAATTAATAATTAATACAATGCAGTCAATAAACTTCCGACTTACAACTACAAACTAAACAGTGACATGATTAGATATGGAAATAAAAATAATCCTATAACACATAAGGTGTGTGTGTGTGTGTGACAGTGTGTGTGTGTGTGTGTGTGTGTGTGTGTCAGTGTGGTTAGTGAGAGAGAGAGAGAGAGAGATGATTAAGTGACAGCCCAAAAGCTGATTTCGCGATAGCTGGAGATAAAGCAGCCGTGTTCATCACTCAGAGACGCGGTTTTACGAGCGGGGCTCGTAAAAGTCCCTTGCTATTTGACTCTTTAATGGATGAACTCAGTTGCTGTCTCACCCACGATGGCGAAAATGCACAACAGTCCAATTTGGTTGGACCACAATACAGCAAAACAAATTCGTGATAATTAATACCCTGAGTATTAATAATTAGCGGACATGGCAGTCCGTAAACTGTACAAGCAAAAACCTTGAAACACAAGAATAGCACACTATAATATTCTATCTCTGCCCAGACGTAAACCTCTTACTTGAATCGCATGAGGACACAGGTAGAATGTGTTTTCCTCTGTCCTTTAACTTTGACCCGGTTCCTTGAGGCTCGGGTGATGACGGGGGGGGCGTTTCCTCGCGCTGTCGGCGGGCGGTACGGCTGTTGATTCTCGGCGGGCTGGCGGAGAACTCAGAAATGTCGACTTGATTGAAGATGGAAGAGAAATCTTTAATCTCTTCACTTCTGTAGGCCAACGGATGAAGATGCGAATTGCTCGGCAGTCTCCTTCGGATCCGTTAGAGTGTTCGGTTGAACACAGAGTAATCTCAACTCGTCCAGCGAGATGGAGATTGTATGGCTACAGTTTCAAGTCGGACATTACTTCCTTAAGCCACGAGGTTGCACCGGAGAGCAGCAAAAAGCTACGTCCGTATTCGGTGAACTAAGTCGCTGGAAGCAACTCTGGAAGCATTTCAGAATTATTTGAAGTCCTGATGATGTCATGTTTGAGGGACGTTCTGTGGTGTGCCTCATCCAATAGGAGTTGAGAGCTCGATCCTTTAGAGGGCAAGGCTTCATGGATCTGTAGTCTGTTTTGGACTCCCTTTGTTTGATTTTGGCGCGATTTTTATCAGTACAACATCTGACTTAGAAGGTGGGGGCTTGAGTTATGTTTTTATGACTGTTAGGCCTGCCTTTGTCTTCTATCTGAACACATGAGGCCCAACAATGCTAATAGACCCTGTTTACATATGTCCCATTAATACGGAAACACTGTTAGTTGGCCAGGACCTACTGAACCGATTGGCTCCGCTCATTGACTGCCATCATAGACACGTGGGCTCAGGTTGACATACCGAGACCACTTTGTCCAGAAAACAGTTTGCCAGCTTCAGATGGACAAGTTGCCATTGTCCAAAAATCCAGCAGAGACGACGACTCCAATAAGAACAATTACAGGGCCTAAATAAAACCCTTCAGGGTACTATAGTAACTGTAAATTTGCACTCTGTTCTTATCAATAACACTTTGCATGCTTTAGGGACTTTGTCAGAGAAGACAACTTATGTGTGTATCGTTAGAGATCTAATGCAGGACCTCCTCAGGGAAATTAGCTCCTCAGACAACAGTCTGAGTGGTGGAAGGATTCCAGCTTACCTGGTCTCCCTAGACCTTGTCGAACAAATCCTTAGATCTGCTACTATCTCCATTGTGCAACCTTCACAGATACACCTGGCATATAGTTTTGGCATTGAAATTCCAATCCATGTAAATCCTCAGAACCTCAAAATAGGATTTATCCTCAATCTACCATCATAGGCAGAATAAATATTGACTAAAGTCTGTATTTAATGTTGGTTTTCAGAGAGGTAATGCACACATTCACCTCAAAACACCACCAACACACGCCTACCATGATGAGGACCCCTTGCTCTACCTTATCCCTAACCTTAACATGTGTACCAAGACAAAGAGCATTCATTGGGTTTGTCCAAACGCAACCCCTTTGTTAGAGAGGTGACTAACTACCTCTGCGGCCTAAGAGCCGAATTCCCTGAACAAGTGTCAAGGTAGCATGTCCATCAAAGATGAAGGAACAGAGACAAGGGTAGAGCGAGCAGGCAATCGCTGGCTTATTAACACACCAGCCACCGAAGTTATAATGTCATATAACCACCATGATACAGCCATTAAAGATAACCAATAAACACTGAGAACTCTAAACGAGATAACGAGACAATAAACCAATGAAAACCAGACACATGAACATGGAGGGAAAATATGAAATCACATGACTAGTGCCAGCAGCCCACATGACATGAAACAGGAAATAACTTTCAAAATAAAAGACATGAAAAACATGAATCAATAAAATACACATGACATATCCCCACTGCTAAGGGGCGGCTCCCGATGCCCCAACACATGAACAAAATACAAAACATGGCATAATTTCCAAAGTTCAATAGGGAGCTGGGGTGTCTTTAGGCATGGCTTGGCAGGCCATGAGAGGCTCGTGGGGTGGATCCATGGAAGGCGGAGCCGTGAGAGGCTCGAGGGGCAGAGCCATGGAGAACTGGATACCCGGAGAGTAGCCAAAGACTCGAAGGGCCAGGGTGGAGCCGGAGGCAGGGAGGACCAAGGCAGCACTGGAGGCTCGGAGGAGCAAGGTGGAGCTGGGGGATCGGAAGACTAAGGCGGAGCCGGTGGGGTTGAGGACCAAGGTGGAGCCGTAGGGAAGGAGGTCCCCGGTAAAGCTGACGGATTGGAGGGACAGGGCGCAGCCAGAGGATCGGAGAGCCAAGGTGGAGCCAGGAGACCGACAGACCAAGGATGAGCCAGAGGGACGAGGGACCCCGGCAAAGCCGACAGGCTGAAGGACCGCAGTGGAGCCGAGGGAATGCAGAGCCGAGGCGATGTCGAGGGATCAACAGGCCAAGGCAGAGTCCAGGGCTCAGAGAGTCTAGGCAGGGTCGGAGGGTTGAAAGTTCCCCATGCCTGCTCAGGAGAACTAAGGGTGGGTACAAGGGTGGGAACCATCTCCAGGTCCAACTGCTCAGATGTGGCCATGACATGGAACAGACTCAGGTGTGGCTGTGACGTGGCATGAAGCAGGCTCAGGCGTGGCTGTGACGTGGCATGGAGCAGGCTCAGGCGTGGCTGTGACGTAGCATGGAGCAGGCTCAGGCGTGGCTGTGACGTGGCATGGAGCAGGCTCAGGCGAGGCTGTGACGTTGCATGGAGCAGGCTCAGGCATTTGCTGTGACGTGGCATGGAGCAGGCTGAGGCGTTGCTGTGACATGGCATGAAGCAGGCTAAGGATCCGGGGCAAAAGGTGGCGCTAGCTCGGCGGCCATGACGTGGAACTCTGGCTCGGCGGCCATGACGTGGAACTCTGGCTCGGCGGCCATGACGTGGAACTCTGGCTCGGCGGCCATGTCGTGGAACTCTGGCTCGGCATCCGCCTCCCCCACAGTGAACGTAGAACCAGTGATCTGCAGGGCAAGGTCGATATACTGAGCAAGGCTGAGGGAACTGCGACAGCCAGGCATAAAAGTGGAGATAGGCTCATTTAGTCCAAATCGGAAACAGACTTTGAGTGCAACCTCATTCGTCCAGGGGACGATTCCCCTAATGTAGGTGGAGGAGCTGGATTGCTGGGTTTATTGTCGGTCAAGTATTTCTGTAAAGTAGCTGCTGGTGATCACGATGACGATGAATTGAAGAACCCAAGTGCAAATTTATTAATAAACATGAAATCCCAAAACCGTAAATCCAAACATGAACAAAACATAAACATACACATGGACTTGGACTTGGCTTTGACTTGGCTAAACATGACATGAACAATCCAACCAAAGTTACATTCAACAATACCTGACAATGAACAAAGGAAAACATGAGGCTTAATTACATGAAAATGGGAGAACACATGACAAAGATAACCAATAAACACTGAGAACTCTAAACATGATAACGAGACAATAAACCAATGAAAACAAGACACATGAACATGGAGGGAAAACATGAAATCACATGACTAGGGACACATGATGTGAAACAGGAAATAACTTTCAAAATAAAAGGCATGAAAAACATGAATCAACAAAATACACATGACAGCAGTACTGGTATTGTTTGGTCAATATTCATGTACATTACTCTAACAATATCTCTGAAAAAATCTAACCCAGACTATATCATTAGAAAAGTAGAAATGTGAAATTTTTTAGATTTAGCACAGCAGTGTGTAACTGGTTCAAACAGAATCAGATCGTATGAACCATGTGTGTGCCATACGGTGTCAAATTGGGTTTTCATAAATTATTGTATAGTTTTTGAGAAGCGTTTCATTTTGCAAAATATCTGCGGTGTTCTGCTACTTGTGGGTGTGGTTGTGTGAATTGCGTGTAGTGTTTTGACAAAATGAGCCCTGTTTTCAAAATCGTGGTTAAGCAATCGTAAAAAAAAACAAACTAAGTGGTACCTGAAAAAGTGCTCATCAAGGTTTGCCCACTTCCACTGAGCTTCCGCCCCTTCCCGCGCACAAACACCCATTTGTTTTTCTAACAAGGTGGGGACTTCCAATTGATTTTTAATGTTTTGGTATTAAGCGAATGATATTAAACCACACCTTCACACAAACCATGTGTGTGGCATTTTTAGATTTTCATTTCATTTAGAAGTCATTTGGTCACCACAATGTAAGTTAAACCTGACCCACACGTTTACTGAACTTTTACTGTACATGGGCACACACCATAGACTACTTTTTAGACTAACCCTAACCCACTCCCTGATCTTACCCCTTAAAGAAAAAAAAAGAAAAAAAAAAGCATTTTTAGAAATTAAAAAAACAAAACAGTATTTGCTTTTTTTATGAATTGATTTTAACAATATTGTACACAAACTATAGCTGGGAAAGCGGCTTTGTTGAAAATACTAAACCAGTACACTTGAAATTAACTTGATGTTTGATATGAGAGCATTATGTAAAGTCCAAGTGATATTCAACACAGTCATCAAAAAGTGGTATGATTGATCACATGCTATGAAGTGTTCAAATGTATTCAGACTACTAACGGATGCACTAAACTTGATTCTTAAGCATTTTCTCAATTTAATTTCGTTATCCATTCATGTTCACTTAATCCAGTTGTGCTGGGACAAATGTATTGCTGAAACTAGGCATGGGATATCCAGTTCCCTGCATGCTTTGCATTGGATTGGAAGAGTAAACTTTAAAATTAAGTGTTATTTTATGGATTTCTACGCAAAATGAAACAAATGGGAGACTTGGTAGTGTTTAATGTTCTGTTATGTTGGGATTTAGAGGAGTTTCTGTAATGTTGAATTTTTTGAAGGTTAGAGGTGGTGAAGAGTGGAGCTCATGGTTATCAGTGTTTATTGCTTCTTGCATGAAGAAAATACTGCCGGATCATCAGCAAAATGACTGATTGTGGATCTGTCAACTCTCAGTTGCACCATACTTGTACAGTACAAAAATATATATAATATGCTAATGTTTTTGTTGCTAGCTACCAACAAGCTGCAAGGTTCAATAGAGTTATTTGAACAGATCAAATTTATGTTAGGTTAACTCAATTCATTTAGGTTTTCTACACAAAGTATTTGAGTAGAGCCTACATTTTAATTTAATATCAAAGAAACTTATTGTCATTGTGTGGAACCAAAGTCCACAGCTGAATTAAGTTAAACCAGAGTTTGTTAGCAAACACATTTAGCTACTATTGGGTGGTATCAAATTAGGCTAATTGGAATTATTACAGACCAAATTGTATTATTACAAACTTGTTGCTAGAGTACAGATTAGAAACACTCAAACTCACTTAAACTTACACATACTGTACATGCAATTGTCACAGGGCAGTTATGAAGACAGTAATTGGTCTACTGTACATACTACAGCACTGTCATTATGTGATATTGTGCCAAAATACTTGTAACAGTTCACAAACAGAAGGGAAGGAGAACACAGGGATGCAGGTTTCCAGGCTCAGGTAGGACTTTTATTCGGCCACTTCAATGCTTTTCAACTTCACAAACTTGCAGCTTCACAGGCACTAATTTAAACACTTAAACACATCAGCTTCACAAACATAACAGATTAAACGTAGCAGCTTCAGGAGCACCGTGGCCTTCCTTGTGCCAGACTCTCTCACTCTCTGCTGGTGGTGTGGCTGCTTATATGCCGCTCTAGAGACAGGTGTTACACATAATCTAGCTGAGGCGCAAGCACCCTTACCGCTTTCTCTCTCTCCGGACGGACGCTCGACCACGACCACGACCCCACCCATTTCTGGAAAGGAAGTCGGCGACAGCCATCTGCACTCCTGGTCTGTGGACAACCTTGAGCTTAAATGGCTGAAGAGCCAGATACCAATGGGTGATCCGCGCGTTGGTATCCATCATGCGGTGGAGCCATTGGAGTGGGGCGTGATCCGAGCAGAGGGTGAAGGCCCGACCCAACAGGTAGCACCGGAGAGTGAGGACCGCCCACTTGATGGCGAGACACTCCTTCTCTACGGTACTGTACTTAGACTCCCTCAGCGAGAGCTTGCAGCTAATGTACAGCACCGGGCGCTCCTCCCCCTCCACCACCTGCGAGAGTACGGCCCCCGGCCCTATGTTTGAAGCGTCCGTCTGCAAGACAAAAGGGAGAGAGAAATCGGGTGAATGTAAAAGCGGCCCCCCGCAGCTCAGGTGCAAGCGCCCTTACCGCTTTCTCTCTCTCCGGACGGACGCTCGACCACGCCCCCGCTGCCACAATACTAACCCTACTTTTTTATTTTAAAAGTTTCAGTGCCAATGTATGCAAACAAATCAAAAAGTACTAGCTGTACAATTCACATCAGTGACCTTTTCAGGTGGACGCTGAACCCAAGCCATTTCTAAACCTGTACAAACATAGTGTGCGTACCTTGAGAAAGCTTAATAAGTAAATACCCAACATCTGATTGAATCTACCTAAGCAAATGTTTTACTTTTTGAACAAAATCCCCCTATGTAAGTACACACTGTGAGCTGTGCCAACATCTAAACGAATACTTATTTTGTTAGCTTACCGATTAAGAGGCTTCCTATAATTTGTTAATTTTCCACATTCAAGCCCTGACCAAAGCATTCTCTCTTCTCTTCCCTTTCCTTCCTTTTTAACCTCTCTTTATAAATGTTTTAAGGAATAGTTCACCCAATACTGCTAATTCTACTGCCATTAAATCTACTGACCCTAGCTGATTAGACTCAATAATTTGTTAAAAGGTGCACTTACCACCACAGCTGATCATGTTGTAATCATTTGGTTCAGCTTATGGGCCAGCAGTCATATTCAGTGTTATTTAGATCATGCCAACCCTCAACAGTCAAGATCTGGAATCATTTCACATTCTCACTTATTCAGCAATAAGCTTTAAATACAAAGTGACAAACAGTATACTAATTGAAAGGGAGGTTCCTCTGGAGCAAGCCTAAGGTTAAGAGTGAACAAGTCCCCAAGTCATCTCAAACTGAAATCCAACCAACAGTATACACTCACGGAGCACTTTATTAGGATCACTATAGTCCTAAAGTGCCAGGCATTGTCTTCTGCTGTCGTAGCCCATTCACCTCAAGGTTTGACGTGTTGTGCATTCTGAGATGTTATTCTGCTCACTACAATTGTACAGAGTGGTTATCTGAGTTACCATAGCCTTTCTGTCAGCTCGAACCAGTCTGGCCATTCTCCGTTGACCTCTCTCATCAACAAGGCATTTCCGTCCGCAGAACTGATGCTCACTGGATGTTTTTTTTTTTTTTTTTTTTTTTGCCACCATTCTGAGTAAACTATAGAGACTGTTTTGCGTGAAAATCCCAGGAGATCAGCAGTTACAGAAATACTCAAACCAGCCTGTCTGGCACCAACAATCATGCCATGTCCGAAATCACTGAGATCACTTTTTTCCCCATTCTAATGGTTGATTATTTGAATATTGAATATTAACTGAAGTTACTGACCCATATCTGCATGATTTTATGCATTGTATTTGCACTGCTGCAACATGATTGGATGATTAGATAATCGCATGAATAAGTAGGTGTACAGGTGTTCCT
This sequence comes from Myxocyprinus asiaticus, assembly GCF_019703515.2. NCBI lineage: Eukaryota > Metazoa > Chordata > Actinopteri > Cypriniformes > Catostomidae > Myxocyprinus > Myxocyprinus asiaticus. The sequence continues at coordinate 15,707,793 of NC_059392.1, read as the reverse complement.
AATAAAGTACTTAGTGAGTGTATGTTTGGCAGCGCATATTGTTAAAGAATTGTTCAGGGTTCAACACAAGTTAAGCTTAATCGACAGCATTTGTGGCATAATGTTGATTGCCACAAGAAATAATTTTGACTGAAAAAAAAAAATGTGGCTGCAGTAAGGCACATATAGAGGAAGTGAATGAGGCCAGTCCATAACATTACAATACACATTGTATTCAAAAGTATATCCAGGAGAAGCAAAGAAGGAACCCTTACAAACAAGTACTGCAGTTGTACCATTGCATAGTGATACTTTAATTTATACCATGACTGATGCCATATTCAAATACAGTACCATGGTATTTACATGACACTCCAAGGTACTTCAAGAATACCATGGTTTTATCATGGCACAAGTCCAAAAATCATAGTATTACCATGCACTCAAAAAAAAAAAAAAAGCTATTTGGCAGAATGTGGCAGGGAAGAGCGCGGAGCCCTCAAGAGGGATAAAGGCCACCGGAGGCGGCAGAGAGAGAGTGTTACGGGCAGCTGCCCGGATTGTGTTTGTGTTTGTCTTTTTGTTTAAGTTAATCATTAAATTATTATTTATTGTGTTAAGCCAGTTCTCGCCTCTTCCTTTCCCCTTTACCTTGTTACACAGAACTTGATTCAATTGTTGACAGTGGTTCCATGTGTTTGAAATGAGTTTTCTTAACTTAAAATTACTATGTAATCTCAACACAAACACTTTGTGTAGAATGAACCTAGCTGAATTGGGTAAACCCAACAAAATGTAACTCAAATAAATCTAATTTATTTCTTTATGTACTAACTAGTAAAAGTGAATGTTAGCATGCTAAATACATGCTAGTGATGGGAAAATCGGATCAATTTACTGACTTGGATCTTTGAATCTCGTTCAGTAAAATGAACATCTTTATTCGTCATTTCGTTCATTAGTCACGTGACAGCCGCATATGCTCTACAGGAAAGAGAATTCATTGATTCAACTTCCGAATGGGTCTTCAGATCTGAGTCTTTCGTTTATTTGTCATGTGACCACTAAAACCGTTACAAAAAATAAACTAGTCGCAAACTTGCCGCAAATTTGCAGCTCATTATTTTCACATGCAAATGAGCTTTTTTTTCTCTCCCCAATTTGGAATTCCCAATGCGCTCTAAGTTCTCATGGTGGCATAGTGACTTGCCTCAATCCGTGTGGCAGAGGACGAATCTCAGTTGCCTCCGCGTCTGAAACCGTTAATCCACGCATCTTATCACGTGGCTTGTTGAGCGCGTTACTGCGGAGACGTAGCGTGTGTGGAGGCTTCACGCTATTCACCGTGGCATCCACGCACAACTCACCACGCGCCCCACTGAGAGCGAGAACCACATTATAGCAACCACGAGGAGGTTACCCCATGTGACTGTACCCTCCTTAGCAACCGGGCCAATTTGGTTGCTTAGGAGACCTGGCTGGAGTCACTCAGCACGCCCTGGATACGAACTCACGACTCCAGGGGTGGTAGTCAGCGTCAATACTCGCTGAGCTACCAAGGCCCCCACAAATGAGCTTTTGATTTGCAGCAAATGTTTGCCAGAAGTTTGCAGCTCTTCGCCGGTAGTGGTGACCCTCTGGCAAACCCTTGGCAACAATGGACAATTTACAGCAAGTTTGCTGCAAAGCTCATTTGCATGTGAAAATGATAAGTGGCGAATTTTTGGCAAGTTTGCGTACCCTTATTTTTGTAAGGGCAGGCTTCGCATAGAAAACGAATGATATGTTAATTTTCTCTTAACAGCTTTCAGTTCATTGTGTTGCAGTTGTTTGTATCTTGATAAATACATGTAGTGTGACAGTAAAATACATAGAATTGTCATAATGAGTTATTTTCATGTATTTATTGGAGGAAGTGTTTACAAGATATTTTCTGCTGAGTGTAAAATTTAAGTAAAATTGTCTTGACTATCATGTAATGACTCAGTAAATTCAAAGGGAAATTCTTTAAGGCATACTTGATTTGGACCTACAGTTCACAATAAGGACATAAGAAGGACATGAATAATACAACAAGAGGATGTATCATGAGGGAAAAATAAATTACAGTCTATTCAAAATCAATTCAGTAGTCAAGATAATGGGGTTTGAGCTTTTAAGAAAAGATAAAAGTTGTAAAGTTTGTGACTGGGCTTGAATTTAAAGCATTTTGCTTTAAGGCATTTTGCATTTTGCCCATCATACTGAAAGTTTAAAGCTTTAACAAACACTTTATTACCAGATTCAATGTTATGGAAAAGAACCATCATGACAGAAACATTCACAAAGTTATACATTGCAAGTAATAAAAAAGCTAAAATTTGAGACCAGAAATGCTTCATGAAACTGTAAAGGCAAAAATGTAATCTAACAAACCGCTTGTATTTAAGGAAGGTTGGGAGTATGAACTAATTTATATTTACAATACAGAGTCTATGCAGCTGTCACATGTTAAATAAACGAAAGACTCAGATCTGAAGACCGACCCGGGAGGTGAAAAAATAATTTCTGTTTCCTGTACCAATCCTATGGATACCTGTGCGGCTATCTTTTGTCAAATGAATGAAAGACTCATACCCGAAAACTCGGGAGGTGAACTAATAATTTCTGTTTACTGTACAGAGCCTTTGTGGCTATCCCACATCAAATGAATGAAACATGAGCACGGATTTTGCACATGCAAGGCCACACCAAAAATGAACTAATCACTCTCTGAAACTACTTGTTCATAAACGACCCATCACTAATACATGCTGGTTGGAAGCACTACAGAGTGTAAATAAGTAACTATGCTATGGTTAGCACAGCAATTGCTCAACGAATCGAGCAATCAATTTCATGTGCAACATCTACCTGTCCTCATTTTGGTGAATTCACAGGTCTGTTGATACTCTCAAAGTGTTGCTCACTGATTAAGTCTTGCCTTATTCTGACTGCTGGCAAGTGTTTCTGACATAACCACAAAACCAAAGCATGACCCTGTCCGATCTAGCCCATTCACAGACACTTTCTTGACATGAAAGCTGATGAGGAACTGATTATACATAGCATATTTATCACCATAAAACATGGTCTCTTACACAACAAAACACCATCGATTTTAACCTACAGCCTTTAAAATTGTAAAACAATTCTCTTGCACTTGCACATACTTAAAATATTCATTAATCTAAAATAAAGGAATTTGTGCTTACCATAAGGAAAGAATTTGCCCAGATTTCATACAGACTCATATTGTCCTGATTGTCAGTTTGGATGCACTGTGCAGACTGACTTGGTAAGAAGGGGCTGGCTCTTGTCCTCTAATATTTTATCTTTTCTGCTTTCCTTGTGGCCTCAATAGCCCCTAATTATTCAATCAACCAGAGAGCTCTCTCTAATCATAAACATGGTGGCTTTCTGTCCCACCACTTTTCCAATTATATCCAACTCACCTTCAGCCTCAACTTGAAGCCTACATAATCTTGTCAGCACATAGAAATGCAAAGACAAATCACTGATTATTAATACATGGGTAGTAAGGCCACAGAACTGACAAAATAAAAGCTTACTATATGTAGCATGGAACTAGTGGGTGAAAGTCTTGGGTGCAGTTCTGAGCAACATAGCAGTCATGACAGTGATGAGACATATACCAATTTACAATAAACAGATTTACACATCACAATTTACATATCTAATATACACATAATTACAACACAATATACAAATAATAATATACAATATACAGTATACAATACACACAATATAGAATACACATTATACAATAAAAATAGTATATATAGTACATATAAAATATACAGTAGGTTGTATTGTATTGTTTTGACATTCAGGCTGTTAGTTGATAGTCAGTTTTCAGTGTGTTGTTAAGAGAGAATATAATTTAAGACAGTCCAGTGTGAGATAATAAGATTAATAAAGTGCAGTGCTGATGTATATTTATCGTGAGAGATCAAGAGTTCAGAAGTCTGAATGCTTGGGGGAAGAATCTGTCATGAAGTCGGCTGGTGCGGGTCCTGATGCTGCGATACCACCTGCCTGATGGTAGCAGTGAGAGCAGCCCATGGCTTGGGTGGCAGGAGTCTCTGATGATCCTCCAAGCTTTTTTCACACACCACCTGGCTCACCTCCGATGATGTGTCTGGCAGTTCGCACCACCCTTTGCAGGGCTTTGTGGTTGTGGGCGGTGCTATTGCCGTACCAGGCAGTGACGCAGCCAGTCAGGATGCTCTCTACAGTGTTGGTGTAGAACCGTGTGAGGATGTGGCGGTTCATTCCAAACTTCCTCAGCCGTCTCAGGAAGAAGAGGTGCTGATGAGCCTTCTTCACAATGGCCTCAGTGTGGACGTACCATGTGAGTTCCTCAGTGATGTGGACACTGAGGAACTTGAAGCTGCTGACTCTCTCCACCGGTGCTCCATTGATGGTGATGGGACTGTGTTCTCTGTCTTTTCTCCTGAAGTTCACCACAAGCTCCTTTGTCTTGCTGGCGTTGAGGGAGAGGTTGTGCTCCTGACACCAGCAGAGTGTCAGAGTGTGCACCTCCTCTCTGTAGGCCATTTCATCATTGTCAGTGATCAGACCTACCACCGTCGTATCATCAGCAAACTTAATGATGGCACTGGTGCTATGTGTTGCCACACAGTCATGTGTGTACAGGGAATACAGGAGTGGGCTGAGAACACAGCCCTGTGGGGCTCCAGTGTTGAGGTTCAGTGATGAGGAGATGTTGCTGCCCATTCTAACCACCTGGCGTCTGCTAGACAGGAAGTCCAGGATCCAGCTGCACAGTGAGCTATTTAAGCCCAGAGCCCAGAGTTTCACATACAACTTGGAGGGCACTATGGTGTTGAATGCTGAGCTGTAGTCTACAAACATCATTCTCACATAAGTGTTCCTTTTTTCCAGGTTGGAGAGAGCAGTGTGTATTGTAGATGCAATGGCATCATCAGTGGAGCGGTTGTTGCAGTAAGCAAACTGCAATGGTCCAGTGATGGAGGCAGCACAGAGCAGATGTAATCTCTGATTAGTTTCTCAAAGCATTTGCTGATGATGGGGGTCAGAGCAACAGGACGCCAGTCATTTAAGCAAGTGATTTTGGATTGCTTTGGTACAGGCACAATGGTGGACGTTTTAAAGCATGTGGGGACCACAGACAAGGAGAGGGAAAGGTTGAAAATGTCCATAAAAACACCAGCCAGTTGGTTCGCACACACTCTGATAACACGGCCCGGAATGCCGTCTGGACCCGCAGCTTTACGGATATTCACCCGTCGGAAGGATCGGGTTACATCCACTACAGAGATGGAGAGTGAACTATCCTCTGTAGTTTCGGCCGCGAGAGCACTCTCCACGAGGGTGGTGTTATTTCCCTCGAAATGAGCATAAAAAGTATTTAGCTCATCTGGGAGAGAGATGCAGCGGTGTTCATGGCGGAGTTTTTATTCCCTTTAAAGTCCGTGATAATATTAATTCCCTGCCACATGCTTCTAGAGTTGGTGGTGTTAAACTGTCCTTCAATCTTGTCCCTGTACTGGTGTTTGGCTGCTCTGATAGTTTTGCGGAGGGCATAACTGGCTTGTTTATGCTCCTCCGCATTCCCGGAATTAAAAGCGGAGGTCTGCACATCAAGTGCCGTGCGAATATCGCTATTTATCCATGGCTTCTGGTTGGGGTAGATCCGTATTGTTTTGGAGGGAACAACATCCTCTAATCACTTTCTGATGAAACACGTTACACCTCAATGTCGTCATCAGAGGCGGACCGGAACATCTCCTAGTCTACGTGATCAAAAAAGTCTTGTAGCGTGGAATCTGATTGGTCCGACCAGCACTGGATCATTCTGAGGGTGAGTGCTTCCTGTTTCAGTTTCTGCCTGTAAGTGGGCAGAAGCAGAATGGAAGAGTGGTCTGATTTGCCAAATGGTGGGCGGGATTTGTAGCCATCCCGGAAGGGAGAGTAGCAATGGTCCAAAACCCAGTCCCCTCCTGTGTTGAAACTGATGTGTTGGTGGTATTTTGGTTGAATTGATTTAAAATTGGCTTTGTTAAAGTCCCTGGTCACAATGAACGCGGCCTCAGGGTGCATGGTTTCCTGCTTGCTTATAATCCCATACAGTTCCTTGAGTGCCCAGTCTGTGTCGACTTGTGGCGGGATGTGCACAGCAGTGATAATGACCGCTGTGAATTCCCTTGGTAGCCAGAATGGTCGACACAGAAGCATGAGAAATTCCAGATCAGGAGAGCAGAAAGACTTGATAGAATGTATGTTCCTCTGATCACACTAGGATTTGTCGACCATAAAACATACACCACCACCTCTGCTTTTACCTAAGAGGTCTTTCGCTCTGTCTGCTCGGTGCACGGAGAACCCCACGGGTTCGATGGCTGAATCTGGAATCTCAGCAGACATCCAAGTTTCTGTAAGGCAGATAATGCAGCAGTCCCTCGTCTCTCATTGGAAAGAGATCCGCGCTCTCAGCAGAGCTTGTTGTCCAGAGACTGAACATTTGCCAGTAGAATACTGGGTAGCGGGGGTCGATTTGTGCGATGTCTTACTCTGATGAGAAAGCCGGCTCTATTTCCCCTTTAACTTCTGCGTTTCCGCGACTGGGCTGCCCAGACAAAAGGCTCCGCTGGCGTGTTTGTAAACAGCGGGTCGGCATTGAGGAATTTAATGTTGGGTTTTCGGTGTGCTATTGCAGAACCAATGTCCAAAAGTGTTTGTCTGTCGTAGACAACAAGGTAGACAACATCCGAGACAAAAAACATAGAATTGTTAACAAAACAAAAAAAAACTGCAGTGTTGTGTCGGAGCTCGCAACGCAGCAGCCATACTCGGCACCATCTTGAGTCAGTTAACACTGTCAAATACAAATGAATGTGTCAAATATTTTTTAAATCTAGTATTCATTTCAATAAATGAATGAACTGAGACTACATGCTTGTTTTAAACTGATTATATTCTCAGTGTATTAAATTCTCACCACTGTCAGAGAGAAAATTTGACTGGGTTGACAGCTAACATTGACAGCGTTTAAATGTACAGCAATACACTGATCACTATCTAAAATCAGCTTACAGTAAAAATCTGACAATGTCTGGCAACCCATGTTTGATTTTAATTGGATTTACGAAGGAAATGGGTTATTCCCTGTATTTGATGTCAAAACATAAACAGACATGTGCACAACACTTGCAAACATTGGATAAGCTGGTAAAAACAGAAAAAAGTTCAACACATGCAACACAGGTTCAGATATTGAAAAACAGATGAAAAACTTTGTCAAACAGGGATCTTATTCACTCCCATCTGTGTTTTTTATTGGAAATTTTAATACATTTAAATTATAGTGCAGTTGTACATAAAACTGTATGCAAGGATTTACAGAGCATTTGTGAGATTTAATAGCAGAGTAGAGAGAGTTTACAGTTGAGAAACAATAAAGTTTCAGATTGAGTGACTTGTTCCCTGGGGAAATAGGCTCATCCGTAAAGTTAATTTCATTATAAACAGTTTACATATATACAGTTTAACAAAATAGGCTAGTTCTGCTATTTTAATATAAATCTTTGCCACCTTCAGCTTTGAAACCAGACTAAAATTATAATATTTTGTAATTTTAAAAATTGTACTGATTAAGAAATGTAAAAAAAAAAAAAAAAAAAAAAAAGAAAAGCTTCACAGATTAGTACTCCTTGTACATTTAAAAATTAATCTATATGAAAATATGTGAATCAAAGTTTCATAACATGTTCAACTCTGTAAATGTACATTAACTGCACTGTAAAAAGTGGTAACATGTCATGGAAGCTATTTCTACCTTTGTTGGTGTAGCCTAATGTAGTCAGGTTGATTCACTGATGTTAAATTATACTTTTGTCTTGCATTTGTTTTCTGTAATGCATTATACAGTATAATGTACTAATGTTTGTTAGTGAAAGCTATTATAAAGTGTAACAAAAAATGATTCATGTTTTTTAATTGCAAAATGTAAAACTTGATGTACAAAATATAATTCAGTTATTGTGGTTTTCTTTTCACAAGCACATATGGAACAGTGTTTCAAAAAGGGAACAGGTCCCTTTGCCATAGTTTGTAAATAAATTTGAACCTCCACACATAGACTTTCTTACTCAGGATTTAATTGATACATCAGTACATGGGGCCATCTAGACTGAAACAGCACTTTCAAAGCTTGAAACAAACTTAGAGATACAAAAGTGGAAAATTAAAAGGTGAAATGTGCCTGTTAATACATTTCAGCGCTATAGTCCCTTTTCTTCAAACAGAGTGACATATGTACATATGTAAACATTTCTAAAGGGAATTATTGCCGGTCCAGCCCTTCACGATTTGTTTCATGATACAAATTTTTTTAATTAAAATTAAAAAAGATTTATTTTATGGACTTATGACATACCAATCACATTAGACCCGTAAAACACTCAAATAAAAAGGCACTTGCATGGGCGATGTGTGCATTTCCTGTTTACTGTATTGAAGTGACATGATCCCAATGCCATTAGGGTTAAGCTGACATTTATCTTTGCAGAAATGGTGCCCACACCGGAAGTATAAAATCATCCTGTTTAGGCTTGAATACGTGACACTCTCAAACAAATCACATGAGGACCTACAATTAACAGGTAATTTAGAGGCATATTGTATGCAACGGTTTTGCCAGTGTTAACAGGAAAAGCTGGTTTTCCAAGATACACCATCAGAATTAAGACTGTAGTTGTTTCATCATATTGCTGCAGGCTTGCACACTTGGAATTAACCTGAGTCGCAACTCCAAAAGCACGGCTGTGGAACTCAGGTGAGCAGATGTGCCACATAAGAATTGCATTAGATAGGGTGGGGGGTGTATCCGGCCAGTCGAAGATGTAAAGAGAAGAAACCAGTTTATATGTCTCAATGCAAACGCATATAAAAATGATACGTTCCTGTGTGAGCCACTTAAAAAAGCCAGATGCAATGCAACGAATACAACAAAACACAGGTGTCTAGAATAGTGATTTTAAAAGTTGATGTTCTTTTTTAATTGACATGGCGTCTAAAAAAACGTGGTGCTCCTGCGCAAAGCGCTAAAAATTGCTAGACCCAGCGCAACAAATAGAACAGAAAGCAAATGTCTCGAGATGTGCTTTAAAAAGTTGAAGTTTGTTTTAAAAGTGTCTAAAAAAAATGTGGCGTACTGCTAGAGATGCTAAAAAAAATATAGAAGCAGCGTAAAAAAATAGAAAAAAACATAAGTGTCTCGAGACACTTTTAAACACTGAAGTTCTTTTTAGTTGACACGGCATCTAAAAAACGTGACACTCTTGTGTGAGACGCTAAAAATAAGCTAGACATAACGCAACAAACAGAACAAAATGCAGGTGCCTAAAAAACTTGTCATCCTGCAAAAAAATCTAGAAGTAATGCAACGAACTGAACAGAATGTGTCTTGAGACACACTTTTAAACGCTTAAGTTCTTTTTAAATTGACACGGCATCTAAAAAACATGGAGGTCCTGTGTAAGGAGCTAGCAAAAAGCTAGCAGCAGCACAATGAACAGAACAGAATGCAGCTGTTGAGACAACATTTTTAAAGTTGAAGTTTTGTTTTAAATTGACAGTGTCTAAAAAAACGTGGCACCCTGCATTTGGTGCTAAAAAAAAAATCTAGACGCAGTGCAACAAAGAACGCAGGAGTCTTATGTGCTTTTAAAAGTTGAAGTTCTTTTTAAATTGATATGGCGTCTAAAAAACATGGAGCTCTTGTGCAAAGAGGTAAAAAAATTATCTAGACGCAGAGCATAAAATAGAACAGAACACAGGTGTCTTGAGGTGTGCTTTTAAATTAATTATTTTTAAACGACAGTGTTTAAAAAATTTGTCCCTCCTGTGCGAGGCGCTTAAAAAAGATAGACGCAAAGCAACGAGTGGAACAAAATTAGAGACATGCTTTAAATAGTTGAAGTTTGTTTTAAAAGCGTCCTGTGAGAAGCACTAAAAAAATATAAAGCAGCGCAACAAATAGAACAGAACGTAGATGTCTCGAGACACACTTTTAAGCATTTAAGTTCTTTTTAAATTGTCACAGCGTCTAAAAAACGTGGCGCTCCTGTGCGAGGCGATAAAAAAAGCTACACATAACGCAACAAATATAACAGAACGCAGGTGTCTCCAATTATGATTTTAAAAGTTGAAGTTCTTTTTAAAGTGACTGTAACATAGATCGTATTCTCAGGGCAAATGGAGTCAGGAGGCAGCGGCAACAGTCAACATGAGTATTTTATTACTCTTCAGTTTCGTTCACAAAACTCAAACAAAAAGGGCACTCAGTGGCCAAATAATCACACACAAATGAGTCAAACAGTCTTGTTGCACACACAGGAAGAGTTTCTCTCTGGTCCCTCTCTTTCTGCAGACTGATGCTCTTTGTCGGCCTTTTCAGGTCTCCCTCCACCATTACTATAACAAGAGACAGGTGTTAATGGTAATGACAGCCCAGGTGACGAGCCTTTCCGCTCTCACTCTCCCGCAGACAGACACATGACCACCCCCCATCCCCACATACCCCCAACCGCCCAACATTTCTGGAGAGAAAGTCAGCCACAGCCATCTAAGCCCCTGGTTTGTGGATCTCCTCAAATTTAAACAGCTGAAGTGCCAGGTACCAACGGGTGATCTGTGCATTGGTATCTTTCATGCAGTGGAGCCATTGGAGTGGGGAGTGATCTGAGCATAGGGTGAAGGCCTGCCCCAGCAGGTAGTAGCGGAGGGTGAGGACAGCCCACTTGATCGCAAGACACTCCTTCTCGATGGTTCTGTACTTTGTCTCATCAGAGACAAAGATCATCAACGGGCTGGTGACTAGGCACAAACCTTCGGTAGTAGCCAGCCAGCCCCAGAAACTCTCTTACCTCCTTGTTGGTCTTGGGCCTCAGGCAGGCCGTAATTGCTGTGATTTTGTTAACCTGGGGTCGTACCTGCTCATGACCCAAGTGGAACCCCAGATACCAAACTTCCACCCGCCCAATTGCACACTTTTTTGGGTTGGCCATGAGTCCCGCCTGTCGCAGCGACCTCAGGACAGCTCTCAGATGTTGAATGTGCTGCCGCCAGTCATTACTATAAATAATAATATAATCTAAATACATGGCGGCATATGCTGTATGCGGTCTGAGAATTTTGTCCATGAGATGCTGAAACATGACTGGAGCCCCGAACAAACCGAACGGAAGAGTCACAAATTGGTGTAAGCCTAACTGTGTGGAAAAAGCATTTTTTTTCTCAAGAGATTGGATCTGCCAATAACCCTTTATTAAATCCAGTGTCGAATAAAATTTTGCCACGCCCAACTGATCGAGCAACTCGTCAATCCAAGGCATTGGGTATGCATCAAATTTGGACACCGCGTTCACTTTGCTATAGTCTACACAGAACCAGACCATCCAGTCGCTCTTATGTACCAGAACTACCAGGCTGGCCCAATCGTTGTGCGACTCTTCTATTATGCCCATCTCGAGCATTGCCTCTAATTCTTCCCGAACAACCCTTTTCTTGTGTTCAAGAAGGCAAACCACCACCCCTCATGCAACCGGGGAGGTGCAAGAACACATCCGTAAATTCCGTTTGCAACTTGGCCACATCTGTGAGCTGCAATGGTGAGAGGTGGTCTCCACACGGAACCAGGGTGAATGAATTTGTTTTGAGAGTCACCTCCGGCCCGAGCGCTGCCCTCTCCGGAACTACCATTGCCAAGGCCACTCCATGATTTTAGGAGGTTGATGTGGTCAATTTGACATGCCCCACCCGTCTGTTAGCCTAACCTCATAATCGAGATCTCCGTCTCGCCGTGTAACCTTAAAGGGCCCTTGCCACTTGGCGAGTAATTTAGAGCTTGAGGTGGGCAGTAATACAAGCACTTTATCTCCCGGTGCGAATTCCCGTAGTCGAGAGCCCGTCATACAGTCGGCTTTGACGTTCCTAAGGTTGGAGCAAATTAATTTTTACTGTTTGAATGTCCCACCTCCCAAGCTTCATGCATCACGTCAAGGACGCCACATGGCCGACACCATACAGCAGCTCAAATGGGGAAAACCCTGTGGAGGCTTGTGGGACCTCTCGCACTGCAAATAACAGGGGTTCGAGCCACTTATCCCAATTTCTAGCGTCCTCATGTATGAACTTACGAATCATATTTTTTAAGGTTTTATTAAATCATTCCACCAACCCATCTGTTTGTGGGTGGTAAACACTGGTGTGAATCAATTTAATACCTAACAATTCGTACAGTTCGCGTAGTGTTCGTGACATAAATGTAGTGCCTTGATCAGTGAGGATTTCTTTTGGAATCCCCACTCAGGAAATTATTCTGAAGAGTGCCTCCACAACACTACGTGCTGAGATGTTGCGCGGGGCACTGCTGCCGTATATCACATTGCATAGTCCACCAGAACTAATACAAAGTGACGTTCCGTTCTAGAGGCCCGATGAGGTTCATGGCAATTCTTTCGAAGGGGACCTCAATTAGTGGTAGAGGGCACAATGCCGATTTTGGGGTGGCTGGTGGATTCACCAACTGATATTCACGGCACAGCGCACACCACTTGCGAACGTCCCCATGAATGCCCGGCCAGTGAAAACAGGCCATTTTTCGGTTAAGCATTTTCTCGTGACCTAGATGGCCAGCCATTGGATTATGGTGAGCCGCCTGGAAGAGGGTTTCCCGACGGCTCTTTGGTACTAATAATTGGGTTGTATTTTCTTTTGTTTGAGTGTCCTGCGTCACTCGATACAACCGATCTTTAATAATTGAAAAATATGGATATGTGAGTGCGACGTCTGGCTGGAGCTGTTGACCATCGATGACTCTCACTTGGTCAAATGCGTATTTGAGGGATTCGTCACGTGACTGCTCTCAGGGAACCCCCCCTGATGAAAGGAATTCCCCCTCTTGCGTCATCTTGATGCGGAGCAGACGTAGACGGTCTTGGCCCCACCTCCCCAGCCGTAGCATCACACGTCACACACTGAGACAAAATTTTACAGGACCCATCCACACATATTTTCCTTAATAAATTCCTAAAATCGGGCCAATTTATTCCCAAAATCAGTGGATGGGTGAGCCGGGAATTAACCGTGGCCTCTACTCTATGCTTTTTCCCCCTAAATAGTATCTCAATGGTAACCACCAGATACCTGTGAATACCCCCGTGCACACACCACACACTCACCCGTTTATTCATACCCAATGCCCCACCTTGCACCAAGCTTTGGTGGATAGAGGTTTGGGTACAACCTGAATCCACCAAACTTGATATGTATCCCCTTTTAAACTCACTGGTATCCGATACATCCCTGCCCGATCAGGGGTGGCCTGCGGAGTGTCAGGGATCCGGATCAGTGTCCCCACCTCCATAGCTGGACACCGATCCTGGCAGTGCCCAGCTTCTCTGCAGCTCACACAGACCGGGGGGGGGGGGGGGGGGGGTAGAGTGGAGGGAGATGGGGGAAGGGTGAGACACAGACAAGGGAAGGGTTTGGGCGGGGCTCCTCTCCACTTCCGGGGAGCTGGAACAGGACGGAAACAGGAGGGTGGGGGGGTTTGCGAGGTAGGAGTGAAAGAGAGAGAAGTGAGAGAAGAAAGAGCCTCTGGTTTACTGCCTCCTGGAAACGCCGCCATGTAGTCTTCTGCCAGCTGGACGCCTCTTCCAGCGATGCTGGGTGGTGGCACTGCACCCACTCGGTCATCCCCTGAGGGAGTTTGGAGATGAACTCCTCCAGTGTCACCAGGTTGATGATATCCATAGCGCCGCGGGTTCCCTCAGCTGTTGCGCGAAAGCAAACGGGCGGCCGTGCTTCTCAAACTTCAGGGTTCGGAAGTGCTGACGGTTCTGCTCAGGACTGCGGCCAACCTGTTGCACAATCACCTTCTTCAGGTCTCCGTAATTGAGGATGCTGGTGGCAGGAAGTTGCTGGGCCACTAGCTGTGCTTCCCCGGAGAGAAAAGGTAACAGGCAACCTGTTAATGGCCCACTGGTCAGGTGGCCATCTCCACACCTCGGCTGTCTTTTCAAATAAAGCGAGGTAGGCCTCAGGATCATCGCTCGGCCCCATCTTGATGAGGGTAATGGGTTGTGGGCTCTGGGGTCGCAGCTGCAGCCCCCTCTCTGGCGATCAGGCTCCAGAATGCCCGCCGATCCTCCACTTGGGCCTGGAGAAGGAGTTGGAAATGCTGTTAATGCTCCAGGCATAAATCCATGAGGGCCTGATGTTGGTTCTGCAGGATGTTGGTAAGGAACTTGATTACTTCGCCCAGTGGTGAAGGGTCCATGACGACGCTATCCTCCAAATCCCGGGTTTCGGCACCAGTGTAACAGAGATCGTATTCTCAGGGCAAATGGAGGAGTCAGGAGGCAGCGGAAACACTCAACGTGAGTATTTTATTACTCTTCAGCTTAGTTCACAAAACTCAGACAAAAAGGGCACTCAGTGGCCAAATAATCACTCACAAACGAGTCAAACAGTCTTGTTGCACACACAGGAAGAGTTTCTCTCTGGTCCCTCTCTTTCTGCCGACTGATGGTTTTTGTCAGCCTTTTCAGGTCTCCCTCAGCCATTACTATAACAAGAGACATGTGTTAATGATAATGACAGCCCAGGTGACGAGCCTTTCTGTTCTCCAACCAAAATAGTAAAAAAAAAAAAATGGTTAAACATGTATGTCTAGCACATTTACATAGAAAAAACAGCATAGACGGACGCAAAAAAATAAATAAATGCAATCGTGTGAATAGCCCCAAAGTGACAGTTCAACACATAGATGAAACTTTGTTTTACTTTTTCCTCTCCCTTTGAATTTAAATTTCATTTTAAACATTTAATTTTAAATTAAATTGTTAGGCAGGTTTATACAAACCTTTATAAATCAGTTCACAGATTTATTGTATTACAATAAGATCTTTACATATAAAACGGCATAAAGACAACAGCAATATCTGTGTGTATATACTGTACATAGTCCAATTTATTCATTACATAACTAGACCACATAATCATGATTATGATTACTATAAACAAATCATTTATTTAAAAAAATAATTATTCTCACAAAGACGTTTAAAATGCATATGCATTCTAAAGAGATTGTAATTAATTTCTTCTGTATTGACAAAACTCTCAAATATACAGTATATATTATTGACAGTACAACATTTTTTTTACATTAATATCTACAACATAAGAATGATCTACATACTACATACATGATGTGATTTCAAAAGATTGCAAGACTTTTTCAAGACTTGCAAAATACAGTACAGTATATTTACAGTGAAAGGTAAATGAACAAATTCACACAGATTTTATGCCCGTAGAGCATACAAATTTATCAAAAGCTGAATTATTGAGGTAAAATAAAACTTTAGAAGTGCTTTGATGTTCAGGGACATGGGCTGGTGTGTTGTATTCATGCTCTGATATGTCGCTTGTGGGCAACTCCAGTTGCAATTCGGCTTGTGTAATTTCCGAATTGCACTGGATGTGTTCTCCCTGTCATTTCCTTTTACCTCTCCACTGTCCTATCAATAAAAGTGGCAAAAGAAAAAAAAGAAAAGAAGGACATTGTACCCTGTGATAAAATTCCCAGTCCAACTTAAAGTTGAAGCATCATTTCTGTTGAACTAGTGTCACCAAATGTAATTGCAAAAATAATGACTGATTTCAAACAGGTTTCAGGAATACTCCCCTCGTCTGCTATTGGTCGGCCAAAACAGATAGTTCCACCCCAAACTCACATCATTGGTTTATCCAATGTTCCTATTTTGAGTAGGTTGGGATGCTCAAAAAAACAGAGGGATGTTTTGACAGTGCCACAGTGTTCACACTTTCAGAAAGTCAACTTACGAATGGCTTACTTATAGCTGACTCTGAATATAAAGCTGGGATACAAGTAATTTTGAAGTTTTTTGAGAATTTTGAGAATTTCTGAGCAATGTCACGTCATGTTAATGACATTGGCCACATGGCCTTCATAAAGTCAAAATACTGTCTGGGGGGCTTCAAGACTTCAGAATCTCCTGTGTGGAGACCTTGCTGTCCTCTGTTGGAATCTCTTTGAGGCTGGTGCTGGTATCCCAACCTGAACCTCGCTGAATGTTGGCCTTGGATGACCTCTGTCGTCTGGTTCCATTGCAAACACAACGCATGAGGTTCTTGATGGTGGTCCACATCTCTTCGTCACTGTAAGAGTAGATGATTGGGTTCATGATGGAGTTGAGGACGGCGAGAAGCAGCAGCCAACGTTTGAACTTCAGGACACCGCATCGCTCGCAGTTAAGTCCATCCATGAGCAGAACCACCAGTCCAGGGGTCCAACAGATCACAAACGCTCCTGAAGAAATATATACACAAAGCTGTTTTTAGAACATCTGGGATTCAGTGGTCTCAAGTTATCAAAGCAATATGTCTTATTGCTTTTATAAAATGGCGGCAACAGCAATATGATCACATTAACCAATGACGAATGTGCAACTGACAGTGCCATTATGTCAAATACAATCTCTACACTAACTGAACAAGCTGCATGCCTGAGCCATATGGCTTTTTTAGGGGGAAAACGACGTGTTGAAAAAGCCTTATGATGCATGCATCCACCTTATTTACAACAACTTTATTTATAACAACTTTATTAGTTACACCTGTACACCTGCATATTTATGCGATTGTCTAATCAGCCAATCGTGTGGTACCAGTGAAATGCATAAAATCATGCAGATACGGGTTCAGGAGCTTCAGTAAATGTTCATATCAACCATCAGAATGGGGGGGAAATCTTTGAGTGATTTTGAGCATGGCTAGATTTTTGGTGCCAGACAGTCGGGTTTGTGTATTTCTGTAACTGATGATCTCCTGGGATTTTCACGCACAACAGTCTAAAGTTTACTCAGAATGGTGCCAAAAATAAAAAACATTCAGTGAGCGGCATTTCTGTGGAAGAAAACACCTTGTTGATGAGAAAGTTAAATGGAGAATGGCCAGACTGGTACGAGCTGACAGAAAGGCTATGGTAGCTCAGGTAACCACTCTGTACAATTGTAGTGAGTAGAATAGCATCTCAGAATGCACAACACATCGAACCTTGAGGCAGATGGGCTTCAACAGCAAAACACCATGTCGGGTTCCACTTCTGTCAGCCAAGAACAGAAAGCTGAGGCTGCAGTGGGCACAGGCTCACCAAAACTGGACAGGTAAAGACCGGAAAAACATTGCCTTGTCGTGGTCTTCTACTATTGTAGCCCATTTGCCTCAAGGTTTGACATTTCCTTCATTCTGAGATGCTATTCTATTCACTTCAATTGTACAGAGTGGTTATCTGAGTTACTGTATCTTTTCTGTCAGCTCGAACCAGTCTCGCCATTCTCCGTTTACCTCTCTCATCAACAAGGTGTTTCCTTCCACAGAACTGCCGCTCACAGGACGTTTTTTGTTTTTGGCACCATTCAGAGTAAACTCTAGAGACTGTAGTGTGTGAAAATCCCAGGAGATCAGCAGTTACAGAAATAATCGAATCAACCCGTCTGGCACCAACAATCATGCCACAGTCGAAATCACCGAGATCAAATTTTTACCCCATTCTGATGGTTGATGTGAACATTAACTGAAGCTCCTGACCATATCTGCTTGATTTTATGCATTGCACTGCTGCCACATGATTGGCTGATTAGATAATTGCATGAATTTGTAGGTGTACAGGTGTACCTAAAAAAAAAAGTGGTCAGTGTCTATATACACATATGCATTTTTTTTTTTTTTTTTTTTTTCATTTTAAAGTGTGAATAAAGTGTCCAAATACTTCAACGTGGCCACAATGTATGGTCATAAAATATTGCATATTATGTTAATTATTATTATTGCATTGGTGGAACATTACCAGGTCACTGTACACAGCTTTCAAGAAATGATAAAGAAGAAAGTTAATTGGTTCCCAATCATTCTTTCCCAATGGCAGCAGGTTCCACAATTTGTCAGTCTCATGAAAATATGGCTTTGCTGCACCCCTAAGCATGACATTTATCACATAGCCTGTTATCCTGCTTTAGTAACACGGCCTGTGATTTTTCGTTGTTTTTTTAACCACTTATAGAGAATGCGTTCCTGCCCCAACATGTTCAATAACCTTTTTTTCAAGCCTTGATAGAGTGACTCACAGCAACAAAGCTGCCTTCAGTAGTGCTTACCCATAATTTTTTTAAGTTACTGTGAAATCCTGTCTGCACTGCAAAACAAGCTCAGACACACAGGTCGGATCTCAGGTGTAGAACATGTAGAGGCACATCTTTCAAGTCATGACAACACTCATGCTGACTATAACGAACAATGGCTATGGTTTTTTCAGATGGTGAAATGGTTGTAGAACAACTTCTAACAAAAGAACCTGCCTCCTATAATTTGAAAGTGTATTAAATGTGCATATTTGGCTAAATAAAAGCTCACTAGAGAGGGACATGCAGAGGTTATGACAAAACCTCATCAAATGGGGGTTCCTCTGTGGTTTCTGTTAAGTTCCCCATTTAAGTGAACACTTATACCCTCTAATCGTATTTAAATGCATCTGGAAGAGAAGGGCATGCCATATTTTTTGCAGATGTGAAAAACTGTTCTAAAAGC
The DNA here is from genome assembly GCF_019703515.2 of Myxocyprinus asiaticus. NCBI lineage: Eukaryota > Metazoa > Chordata > Actinopteri > Cypriniformes > Catostomidae > Myxocyprinus > Myxocyprinus asiaticus. The sequence continues at coordinate 15,689,112 of NC_059392.1, read as the reverse complement.
CTTTTTGTATTTATGCATTTATTACACGGTGTGTTTTCCAAAGCATAATGAACAACAGTGGTGAAAAGGACGTGTACCACAGGGCCACAGAATTTCAAAATGGCCACAACTATTTTAAAAGAAGATTTTGAAAGTTTTTAAATGGTATGAAGGACCCTATAATGGTATCAGTTTTATTACTAGAGATGAAACAACACTCAAGGCATAAAAAATAAAAACATATCACACTTTATATTAGGTGTCTTAAATACTGTGTGCTTACATTAAAGCATTTTATAAAATGTACTTACTGTTTACATATTGTTCTTTGAAACTATAAAGAGATTTGCATTTGCTGCTACTAAGATCAGAGTGAAGGTTAGGGTTTGGGATAGGGTCAGGGTCACTGCAAGACTTAGTAAAAAAAAAGAGAAAAGTACAGAGCCACTTAGAGTACAGGGAAATAATTTATTTTCTGAAATAGTTTTACATTCCTTGCAATAGTTGTGCGTTCTCTCATAAAACGTTTTGCATTCCCTCTTAACAGTTATGTGTTCTCTTACAAAAAGTACTGCTTTCTTTAGAAATTGTTTGTGTTCCCACACAATAAGTTTTGCGTTCCTTCACAATACATTTTGCGTTCTCATGCAATAAGTTTTGCGTTCCCTGGAAATAAGTTATACATACCTTGCAATAAGCTTTACATTCCCTTTCAACAAGTTCTGCGTTCCCTGGGAATAAGTTATATGTTCTGTTGCAATAACTTTTACGTTCCTTTTCAATAAGTTTGCGTTCCCTCACAAGACTGCATTCTCTAACAAAACGTTTTGTATTCTCATGTAATAAGTTTTGCACTTCCTTTCAATACGTTTTGCGTTCCCTCACAATAGTTTTGCGTTCTCTCACAAAAAGTTGTGCATTCTCTAGTAATATTTTGCATTTCCACACAATAAGTTTTGCATTCCCAAATAATAAGTTTGTGTTCCCTCACAGAAGTTTTGTGTCCTCTTTCAAAAAGTTTTGTGTTCCATCACAATAGTTTGCATTTCCTCACAATACATTGTGTGCTCCTACACAATAATTTGCATTCCCTCACATTAAGTTTGTTCACTTGCAATAAGTTTTGCATTCTCACGCAAAAAGTTTTGCATTCCCTGGCAATAAGTTATACGTTCCGTTGCAATAAATTTTACGTTCCCCTTGCAATATTTTTTGTGGTCCCTCACAAGATTGGGTTCTCTCACAAAAAACATTGTGTTCCCACCGCAATAGTTTGCATTCACTCACATTAAGTTTTAAATTCCCTCATAAGTTTTACGTTCTGATGCAATAAGTTTTGCGTTCCTTTGCAATAAATGTTAGGTTTTATTGCAATACGTTTTATGCTCCCTTTCAATAAGGTTTGCCTTCCCTTTCAAGATTGTATTCTCACAGACATGTTTGCATCCCTCGAAATAAGTTTTACATTCCCTCATAATAAGTTTTGCGCTCCCTTGCAATACGTTTTGCGTTCTCTCGCATCAGTTGCATTTCCTCACAATAAGTGTTGCATTCTCATGCAATAAGTTTTGCATTCCCTGGCAATACGTTTTTAGTTCCCTTGCAATAAATTTATGTTCCCTTGCAATAAGGTTTGCCTTCCCTTACAAGACTGCGTTCTCTCACAGGAATGTTTGCATCCTTTGCAATAAGTTTTATATTCTCTCATAATACATTCTGTTTTACCTCGCAATAAGTTTTACATTCCCTCGCAATAGCATGCATTTTTTCACAATAAGTGCTGCATTCTCATGCAAAAATTTTTGCGTTCCCTGGCAATACGTTTTTAATTCCCTCGAAATAGTTTGTTACCTCACAATACATTTTGCGTTCCCTCACAATATTTTGGGTTCCCTCACAATAGATTTATCCTTCCCTAAATACAATTAACCATGGTTTTACTACAGTAACAATATCTTAATAATATTTGTTATAAAACCATAATAATAATTGAGGAGAACCAAAACTATGGTAATATAAATCATAATCATTCTGCCAAAGAACATAGTAAAACCATGGTTAATTTGTGGCACATTTACAATGGTTTTTAAAACAAGAAAAGGTATTGCTTTACTGGCTCGCTCTCCTCATCTATCATTTTTAAAACATAGAATTTCACCCTTTTAAAAAGAGCAGACGTACAACAGACTAATGTAACTTTTACCACCAAACATGCCACAAGACAAAGAAAGAATGCAGCGTGCTGCTGAAACTAAGGCAACTGCTTTAATTTGCATTGCGTTCAAGACATAACTGATGAGTATTGGGCTGTAAATTCCACCTCGGATTTAGAACAGCACTATGCATATTCATTATACAACCTCCTGAGACATTCTGTATATCTTCAAAAACAATTGCCTTAAAACAAATAGAATTTGTCAGGCACATTCAGGTTTTTCACACATGTGAGCAATTGGCTTAAAGGAAGGACACACATCAACATATCCAAGGTCACAGGCCACTCATACTGGTGGTTTGATTCAGATGCCTGGCAGTGTAAAGAGCAACCTTGTGCAAGATAATAATGCAGCCCTGGAGAAAGCCTGCTGGGAAGAGACGACTCCTCCACTTTTGCCCTACCACTTTTGGCAACCCCAAGCAGTAAGTGTTACGTAACTCCCAAAAACTGGTGTAAAACCAACTTTTCTTCCCCACAACTTGCATCTACTGTGTCTAACATCTACCACAATTTCCACGAAAGAAATTCATATGCGTTTGGAACAACATGAGAAAATGATTTCATCCCTTTGAACGGATTTCCAATTGATTGAGGACTGAATTCATTGACTGTTTTCCATCAGTTTTTCACAAATACGTTTGCAGACAAATGTCTGGTTGGCTGGTGCACTTTAAATCAGAGTTTCAAAAATGTTTTTGTCTTATGTATCACAACAGCCATTTCAGTAAGGCTCAGGTATGGCGACTTGATCCCACATGTAATGAAATAAACAAAAAAACAAAAAGGCAATTCTGACTTTATATCTCGCAATTGCATAACTGATATAAACTTGCAATTGCGTGATCTAAAGTCACAATTTTGTGATTTAAACTCGGATTTCTAAGAAAAAGTTAAAATCTTGCAATTGCGACTTTCTTTCTCTTAATGACGAGGTGTAAACTAGTGGTCAACCGTTATGAGTTTTTTAATGGCAGATGGCGATATCCAGAGAGCAGCGTGGCCGATACAATGCCGATATATCACACAATTTAATATAGTATATAACATTAACATAAAATTGCTAAAAAATATATAAACTCTTATTTAGCACTATATTTACTCAAATTTACACAAAACTTTTACTTTGTAAAAAAAAAATTATATTGAATTTTAAATGGCAGATAGCAGTTTCTTCTGATTTCTGTTTAGTCATCAAATTTTAGTAATATATTTGCACATGAAGAAATTTTTAATATATTAGGAAGAAGAAAATAACAGTACACACAGTAGTCCAGCAACCATGGAGGGCATGTCCACGGAAGCAATCGCATTTTCTCAAAAAATACTGAATCAAAAACTGATTGTACATACAGTACACAGTGAATAAGACATTTACTTATAGGACACGCAAAGCACTTTTACTTTGAAGTTGCTCTCGTGCAGATCCAGCTTGAGCAGCAATCTCCTGACAGTTTAAACGGCCTGGATCGCCTGCTTGGATGGTCCTCATGATTTGTGAATCAGAAGAACTTTTGATCCTGATGCTGAAGTTTTGATTCTGGCTGGTAGAATACACGCTTCAGAGGAAGATATTAGATGAGTGCTCAACTGGAAGAAAATTTTCTTGGATTTTCGTGAGATTCGTGAATTAAATCTGTTTAAACGAGATATCTACAAATATAGCAAATTACTGATATTTTGCCTTTTTCTCATTAGACAAGACAAGTTACAGGGAACTGTTGAGGAAAAGATGGAGAATGAAACAGGTGAGCACTTTAACATTATGAGCTCAAACGCATCTGTTACTTTTATTGTAGTAACACGATGGATAACAACAAAACGAACCGTGACTGGTCGTTTACATGTCTCAGTTACTTCACATGCAAGCAGGCGATTATCTGCGCCCTAAAGAAACAAATCGGCCAAACAGGAAAATTTATCGGCTGACGCCGATATTCAGACTTTTTTAAATTATCGGCAGATTTATCAGCCTATGCAATATATCGGTCGACCACTAGTGTAAACTCGCAATTTGGTTATCACGCAACTGCAATAAATAAAGTCGAAATAGAGTGCAACAGTCCAGTTCCGGAAGTAAAAATCCCATTAATTTTTCATAAACTAATTGATTTTCAATGCTTATAAACCTTTAAAGACAGACCTACTATGAGCTCCAAGGTTGTTCATCGATGGTATATGCTTCCATTGAAGCCATCTGTCTGCGTTATTTCAACTTCATTGTTTAGAAATTGTTTTTAATAGCAGAATTCCTCTTGAACAACTACATTACCTATGGTTCAGAATAGAAAGCTTCACCAATCAGAAAACTGCAGCCAACAAATCCCACAAAATAAGCCTGAAAGCAACCGCCAACTCCCATGACACACTCTGAATCATGCTAACAAGTCGATCTCCCTGCACTCTCAAACTACTTATAAATTTGTGTATATCAGAATATTTCACAATAAACGTAAATATCATTGTTTCTATACTTATAATCAACAACTTAAAATCAATAGCGTTATATATTTCCATAGTTTTATATTCTATTACATCATTCGCAATGCTTCGTGGGACTTCGTGCCCTCACGAAAGACGGTGAGTACACAGACTTGTACCTTTGTCTTTCTGTCAGATTTTCAAATACTTTTTTGCCTTAAAACAAAGTCTGTAATGTTGCTATTTACCTCGGAGCTGGGTGATATGGTTCATGCTTTACAACTCTTTAATAGAGAATTTCATGAAAAATCTATGGAAGAAATTAATGGGGAAAAACTTCCGGGCACTGTTGCGCTCTATTGCAAGAAATAAAGTCACAATTGTGAGATATAAAGAATGTAAAACCTCACAACTGTGACTTAATTTCTTGCAATTTCGACTTTATTTCAGGATATAGTTAACAGGATATGAGATCACTTCCCTTCAATCTAAATATTTGCCACATCTGGATTGCGAAGTCACAGAAATATTTACCCACACTGTCCTGCATCGAACATTTTTATGGGTGGGTGGCAAGTTTGGCAAGAAACGCGAGATCTCTGATAGCAGTCTAGGAGTGTTTATCATGTTTAAAAGAATAAGGCGTGGACTTTGGACAGCTCATCTGAGTTCTGGTGGCTTGTGGGAAAACTACAAAACAACATACCCTGTAATTGCTATTGAACTTTGAGTGACTGAGGAGTCACATTTTACACAAAGGTTAACACCTCATACTGACCGATACATTTTACAGTCTGGAATTTGTGTGGGGGATCAGTGTGCTGTTTTTGTACAATCAACACTTTCAATCTTCATACGTCATCATTGAATGTCAAATCGGTTATAATAAAGTGCAATTTTGGTGTCTTTGTTGTTTTGCATGTTCATCTTACATACAAAATAATTTAGCATTTTATGATTTCAGTTAATAGAATTTCCATTAATTTCCTTATTTTGTATTGGGCAAATGCAAGCAATATTTTTTTTATGTATGCTACACTTCCAAAAACAAGTTCAGAACTGTGTTCCTTAATTACTTTATTGTTGTTATATTCTAATAGGAGTGTTCTAGTTTTATCGCGCCATTACTGATAGGCTTACATACTCAATGGAGATGTCTCTGATTGGTCACAATGATCAACCATAGAAAAAGAATGTTGTAAACATAATTTAGTTGAAGCAGGACTAAATCTAAATGGAGTGCTGTAACTGACAATTGTAATTGTAATCTTGATTACTTTTTTGATTGGAACTTACCCAGTACAGTCATCACAGTTTTGATCAGCTTGATCGGCGTCCTTTTGCGATTTATAGATCCAGTGGTGTGCGCCTTCAAGACGGCTGTTTTTCTCATCACATAGATGTATATCCTCAAGTATATGGACACCATAATGAGAAAAAGCACCAAGTTGGACACAGACCAGAAGATCAGATAGCTCCGGCTAAAGATGGGTGCCAGTTTTGAGCACAGGTCCAGACTACAAATACAATTCCAGCCCAAACTAGGCACTGTGCCCATGAATATAGAGATGCCCCACACTAGAGCAATCAGTAGGGTCACCCTACGTTTAGTAAGGTTACTGTGAACTTTCCAGTTCATGACTGAGATGTAGCGCTCGAGGGCGATCACCAGGAGGTTGGTTAATGATGCAGAGAGACTTGTGTCCAGCAAACCCTGCCGAAAGAAGTAGCCTTGCACAGTCAGTTCAGGAGATATTTTCCCTGTGTTGAACATGAGATACACATAAGCGATACCAGCGAGAAAGTCTGAGGCAGCTAGGTTGGCGAGGAGATAGTAGAAAGGGTAGTGAAACCTCCTGTTGGTGATCACTGCTGTGATGACCATGGCATTGGCCATTAAGATGAAGCAACAGCAGATGGATCCAGCACACTGAACCAGGATGAGCTGCGCTTGGTCCCAATTGTTCAAGCTTATGTTTTTGTTTTTGTAGAAAAAGCCCATATGCTGGTCATGGTAGCAACTGTTATACCCAGCCATCTTTAGACAAAACCACTGTCGGGGGAAAGGTGATGAAAATAAGTGTATTGTCTTGGAAAACATAACTTCAAAGATTTCAGTTTGTCTTTTCAAATGAATCACTCAAAAGATAAACCATACCTCAAATAGTTTAGGATACTATACAATGTAAAAGACTTGTCTGAAGAATTGAATAAATTGAGCTGGACTTACAGCCTTCTGATTTATGCTGTAATGGTTTGTGAGTCCTTCAAAGCATTTAAAATGATTAGGAGTGATTATTGGAACAAAACACTGTAACCAACATTTTTTACGGTACATAAGGAAACATTTCACTTGCAAAAAAATTGCTTTAATTTTAAAAACATAGGCTAGATACTAACAAAGTAAATAAAATGGATGATTTCAACCTTTGGCTCTGTTTTATTCTTAATAGATTGTCAAATGGGTAAAACTTAACAATTAACTTGTACAGTACTTGTAAATATTACTTAATGCAATACAGATATCAGATATATGAACATAAAATTTTAGCAGCGTATATGTACATATTCATATTTCACTAGTATTTGGGAAAATATACGTTACAGACATGAAAACGTTCCCTGCCGGAAAATGCATCTTAAGTTGGTAGCTGTGTTTTGGAACATGGTAGGTGGTCCAAGCTGATCCTTAGCTGGTCCTATGCTGGTCATGAGCTAGTCGACCAGCTACCATCTACCAAAAACCAGCTTGACCACCTTTAGCTGGTCTCCCAGCTTGGACCAGCTAGAAACCAGTTGCCATGTTCCAAAACACAGCTACCAGCTTAAGCTGGGTTTTCCATTAGGGGTATGTTCAAGTATGTGACTTTTACATAAGTGAAACCATTTATAAACATATATTTAAAATTGGTGTTTTACATATAATGCCATATATCAGATTTCTGTAACTAGTTAACATAAAATAATGCACACTACTTACAACATTTATTAATCTTGGTTCATGTTAGTTTCTATATATACTAATACATTTTTTTTTTTTTTTTTTTTACGTTAAACGTTGTATGAGTTATCTAAACAACGAACGACAGTATTTTTATAAATTAACATTAAGCCAGATTAATGCTGTAAAACATTATTTTTAGTTCATGATACCTAGTGGATTTACTATTGTTAACAGAAAGAACCTTATTTAACAAAATATACCAAATGTATAAAAACTTAGCCTACAGTTAAATGTTCACAGATTTTTAAAGCACTCTTACCAGAGACAAAGACTCGTCAGGTTCTCAGTCCGCTCTCCATTAGAAATCCGAAGTTTCTATCAAACCTAACGCGACTCTTGGCGAAGTATCTGATGAAGTTTGACCGAGGGAGGGAGGAATAGACTGCAGCTGTGGGTGTGGATTGCGCACTGGCCGCAACTATGCTGCTGGTTACAAGAAAAACGTTCAAGTAATAATGTATTCATTCGCGCAATTACGCAAAATTACACGGAGGGGAAATCCGCATTCTATATTCCAAACAAAATACTAATCTATTTATATATGCGCAATAGTAGTCTAAACTTTCTTTGACATCGGAATACACCCATATAATGCTTGAAGATCTTTCTCTTAACTTTTTTTTAACTACTCATATAATTTATTTTTGCTTATTTTATTTTGGCGCTATTTTTTTTTTTTATGAAATCTGATTCATGCCCTTGTATGAACATATTTATAAAATTATAGTTAATATACAGTATTTGAGCATGTATGCTACATATTCAAATTCCATTATTATTTGGTAACATGCATATGTAAATGGCAATTTTTGTACTATTTTGAATGTTGCCAATATGTACAATGTGAATTTTTTTATATCAGTGAAAATCATACATGAACATACACTCAGTGAGCACTTTATTAGGAACAACTGTAGGCTTACTTAAAATGCACTTATCTAATCAGCCAATCATGTGGCAGCACTGCAATGCATAAAATCATGGGTAAGGAGATCTCAGTGATTTCAACCATAGCATGACTGTTGGGGCCAGATGGGCTGGGTTATGTATATCTATAACTGCTGATCTACTGGGATTTGCATGCGCAACAGTCTCTAGACTTTACTCAGAATGGTTTCAAAAACAGGAAACATCCAGTGAGCATTAGTTATGCGGACGGAAACGCCTTGTTGACAAGAGAGGTCAACGGAGAATGGCCACTCTGATTCGAGCTGACAGAAAGGCTTTGGTAACTCGGATAACCACTCTGTACAAATACTCTGTAGAATAGCATCTCTGAATGCACAACACGTCAAACCTTGAGGCGGATGGGCTACAACAGTAGAAGACCACATCGGGAACTTTATTAGGACTATAGTGTTCCTAATAAAGTGCTAAGTGAGTGTATATTTCATAAATGTTTTAGCACATATTACCATATATCAGATTTCTGAATGCGTTACTCCTTGATGTGCATTGTATTTGCTCATTGTGATTGTGTATGAACATGGAAAATCTTTCATATTCTCCCACAGGGCCGATATTAGAGTGCAACAGTCTGGTTCCAGAAGTAAAAATCCCATTAATTTCTTCCATAAACAAATTCATTTTCAATGTAAACTTATAAACCTTTAAAGACAGACCTAGCATGAGCTCTGAGGTTGTTCATCAGTGGTATATGCTTCCGTTGAAGCCATCCATCTGTTATGTCAACTTCATTGTTTAAAAATCGTCTTTAATAGCGAAATTCCTGTTGAACTATTTTTACCCATGGTACAGCACAGACTTCACCAGAGAACCACGGACAACAAATCCCATGAAATAAGCCTGAAAGTGACTGCCCACTCCCAAGAAGCACTCTGAATGACAAACAAGTTGATCACCCTGCACTCTCAATCTACTTTTGTGTATATCGATGTATTTCACAATAAACAAACTATATTGTTTCTATACTAATAATCAACAACCTGAAACATAGTTTATATTCGATTATGTCATTCGCAATGCTTTGTGGGATTGTAGTCCATGCCCTCATGAAAGACTATAAGTACACGGACTTGTACCTTTGTCTTTTTGTTGGATTTTCAAATCATTTTTTGCCTTAAAGTCTGCAATGTTGCGATTCACCTCGAAGCTGGTTGGTTTGGTTCATGCTTTACCACTCTTTAATAGAGTATTTTATGAAAAGTCTATGGAAGAAATTAATGAGGAAAATACTTCCGGAACCCAGACGGGTGAAAAAGTGGGCAGGAACTGTTGCGCTCTATAGGATCTAGGGGGCAATGCCCTCCCAAGACCCCCCACCACCACATTACGTTCTCTTATATAAGATGTTAAATACAAGGAATTAATTATGAACCAGGTAAATTACAGAACTTGTGTCTGGATTTGCGCCTGGGTGTGATTTCACTTCTTATAGAAAGAAGTGAAGCCATGGTCATAGAAACCAACTTCACAAGAATTAGTTTTTTGTCTTTAGATGGTTAAGAAAGTTTCTTCTGCAAAACTCAATGTTTTTAACAATGTGTTACCAGGTTTCTAGAAAGCACTTTATCAAAACATTGGATATTCACAATTAACTACAGTCTTGACCATCACAAAATAGGTATTGTTTGAAAGCTTAGAAGATTAACTTTTACAATGCATGTAGGCATTATGACCTATGCTGAACAGGTGCTTTGAAATTTGCAGACAAATAAGAAGTGTTCTGTTTTGATCATTTGTGAAAAAGTTTGCACTACATATTGTAATCGGTAAAAACATCAAACTCATCAGATAGCCGTGTCATATGTTGTTGGAAAGTTCTCAAAGAGTAGAATACAACCTGCCTATTTGTTTTACTCACAGACATAAATATAGCGAGAAATATCTAAGCATGTCTTTAACATTTATGTTGGTGTTGCTTATGTGCTGCGTTTTCGCTTATAACTTAAAAAAAAAAAAAAAAAAAAAAAAAAAGAACATAAAATAATCACATACCATTACTTAGAGGCAATTAGCTTTCAAATGAGCCCACGCAGAAGGTAATCAGATGCATACTGTGGATCATTAGATAATCCACACGAAGCACAATATTACATATGGCAACCAGGAGATGGCGCCAAGTACATGAAACAGACTCGATGCAGATTCATCGAGTCAAATGGCACTCATTCTGTGAAATCTCATTAATAAAATCATGTCTGCATTCTGTGCAAATCTTTATTCATTGTTGTGTTTGCATGTGTAATTAGTTCTTATGTACAATTATGATGTTATATTTGTTTGGAGAGGCTTTTGGATACTTGGAGATGTTTTTGAACACTAGAATAAATCATTTTTGCAGTGCTATAACTTTTGATTGCTTTGTCGTATCAACACAAACTTTTTTCCAGTTACAGTTGACATGATTGGGAACAAAAAAGTTATTCGGAGCTACCTTATTTACACCCAGAGGTATATAATGTCAAATCTATTGTGACTTGAGTCTCCGAATTTAACATGATCTATATCATTTAAAAAAATTTTTAAAAGCTTTCTTTACAGTGATACCAAACACTTGACCCTCCTTTTTTGTCGAGTTATAAGCCTTTAATTTTGGGTATGCCACTGAATCAGAAAATCTTTAAAAACAGAGCTTAAATTGTTAAGCCCTCACTGGTAATGTGATATCTAATATTATTAATTTGATAAACAAGTTTTATAAATGGCACCTTAGCAAACAATTAACATCTTCTAAAAATGGAACAAACAAATACAAAAAGGGCCTCTTTTAGTGTGCAAATACATATACATTATTGTTCATTCACTCACCCACTCAACCTGTCTCCAAATGAGCAAATGCTTACAAAGAAAGTCACGTATGAACTTGTCTGCTTTCACTGTTTATTGCTAGATGGTGGAATGAATAAAGGCATAATGAGTTCATCAAAAAACAATTCACTACACCAAGACAAAAGTTACCTCAGCTGTGTGAGTAATGCACTCTTGATACTACAGTATCTCACATATAGCAATGGTTCCTTGCACATTTCACGTATGAATCAAGAACAAACATTATCGTTGAAATGTTCCATTGCAAAAGTTTAAAATCGTTATGAGGTAACATGTCAAAAGGACTATATAAAATACATAAGTGAAATTTGAAAGTGCTTCTCTAATGTAAAACAGTCTCAAGACAGACAATCCCTTGTGACTAACAAATAAATAACATTTAAGATATTTCCTCCAGTTTTCAACAATAGGGATAATTTTACAAATTAGCTGCATCATGATTTCCTGTCTTTGAAATATAACCCACAAAAACTTTTTTTTTTGGGCCCTAATTGCATTGTTGTACACTTTGCCAGATATGATTTGGTATTTCTCAATTTGCTAATACAGGTCATATGAGCTTTGTCTTTTGGCACGTTCATTCAGCTCATATTTCCTGTGCAGAACATGAACCATGTACATGAAGCAGTAAACATGTTCAAAGTCCCACAATCTCTCCTTTAGTCAAACTGCAATGAGTTCTGCATTGTGGTTTGAAGCAGATTTGACACCGAGTGTGTAATTGGTAGCAGTGGTCAGCCGATTAGAATGATAGTGTCATCTTTGGGAGCTCTGCAAAGAGATAAAGCACAAATTAGGTACATTGTGAGTTGTTGTTTGATTTATTTGAATGGAGGACCCTCTGGATGATCTTGTAGAAAATCCTGCCCATCCACTAAAGTGTACTTCAGGGTCACAAGCTTAATTTATCATAGACTTGGAGAGGCAAAGGGCCCTATTACCAAAAGTTCCTATATTAAGTTAAGATTTGACAAATTCATGTTAGGATTCTGAAATTTCTACGGTTAATAAAAAGATAGGATTTTGAGATTTTTCACAAAACAGAGATAACAATGATAGCCATGGACAGGGTAGAGCACCAATAACAGCTTGAAGATAATAGATAATACATTGATTTCTTATTGTTTTACAGTCAAGATTTTGGCCCTAATAGTTTTACATTTCTGCAGTGCTAGTCTTTTAAACTTTGTATAAATTTAGTTTGGTTTTAATTTATGCGATGTCTTGCAGTTTCCAAAGGAAGTGAAACTAAAGATTCCTAAACTCAAATTAGGTATATTCCACTAATTTACCAAAACAGACTGTCCCTGTGTCTTCTACTTAAGTAATATTCCTAAATATACTGTGCGTATTGGAAACTCTAGATTGACAGTAATTGATTTTACCACCATGATCACAAGGAAAGTCAACATGTTAATATCGAATGTTCATGTGCCCTGAAATCGACCCCAATCTTCCAAGTTACTAACAAGCACAATCTCCCATAAGACATTCAACTGTGTTGATCTTTTTCTGTGCCGCAACTGATAGTGTTGCATCGGAAGCCTCAGTGGAAGCCTCTGTTCCAATGGAAACCAGGAAATAATCGTGTTCACTTAATAAATGATGAGCGCAATTCCGAAGTTGTGATTTCCATCCAAGATTTGGGTTTGGGTTAGGGCATATGGTTAATAAAATATCCTGTTGGCTGTATTACATCATTACAACTAAAAACAGCTTTACAACTCACTTTTTGCACCACCCTGTGGACATTTCACCTGGAAACTGGAGATCACACGTGTCCATACATTCAACAACACTTCCAGCTTCGCCCACTGGGGGCAGTTGTTCGAAAGCACATACTGATTTTAGCTGAAGAACTTTCATCCTACTGTTGCCAAATTCAAAGTGAGATCATCTGATTTTACATGGAGCAATACACGGTAAACTGTAGCTATAATATTTACCTGCATTTTCATTCTAATAAGTTCTGATCTGCTTTGAGTGTAAAATGCTTTTTAAATAGAATATGGTGCATTTCAAACATGCATTTATCATAGTGGTGATAAAAGATGCCAAAATCAATTTTGGTCTGAATCCCTCAAGCAAAGGGAAGGGACCCACTCACTGGTTAACCAACAAGGAAAACTCGGTTTTACTTTCAGCTCAAACTTTTGATGACAAAGATATCCACATAACATTTTGGTACATTAAAAGATTGCCAAATGTTCAAGCGAAACCCAATAGCCAACATTCTGAAATCCTATTTAAACTTATTATTATGTTGGCTTGACAAAGCCAACATACTGATCTACTATTTAAGCTTATTAGTGGTGCTTGCAAAGCATCACTATTGGAATCTCACATACTTCTTATTAGTGGTGCTTGCGGAGCAAAGCATCACTATTGTAATCTCACATACTTATTAGTATTATTCTTATTCCGTACAAAACTTCGGCACCTAACTCGTCCCGCACTGTTTGTAGTAGACCCATGAATTAGGTGTCAAATCGACCGGCCTATTGACAACACCTGTGCTATGACTTTTCTAAGGGATTGGGGGTACTGTGCACCCCTGGGGGGCAAAAAACGTCCCAAAAATTTCCCATAGGCATACTATGGCAAGGGTCTCGCCCATGAAAACATTTTTTTCCCCCTACTATGGCAGTCAATGCAAGAAAATTGTCAAATCATATCTCCCAATCAGAATGACAGACACATGGGGGCGGGCTCATTTCAATCGGGCTACCAATCAGTCTTTAAGGATCATCTTGGAAATGGTGTAGCCACGCCCTAGCAACCATTTACACACCCTAGCAACCGCCCCCATAGACTTCCAATCAAAATGGCTCAGAAGGATATCTTCAGAACAGAATGTCGTAGACACTTGGGGATTAGCTCTTTTCAGTCAGATTAGTAATCAGCCAATAAGAATCTTTCTGGTCACTGGCTAGCCACACGCTAGCAACAATTTAGAGCATCCTAGCAACCAGCCCTATTGACTTCCATTAAAAATGGCTGAGAGGGATCAGAACATACTACAGACATGGCAGTCGGCTTATTTCACGTGGGTGAGCAATCAGTCTTCATGTATCCATTTGAAAAACTACTTAGCCACACCCTAAAAACCATTTAGAGCACCCTAGCAACCATCCCCACTGACTTCAATTCAAAATGGCTGAGTGCGATATCTTCTGATCAGAATGTCCTAGACACATGTGGGTGCATCATTTGATTCGGGCTAGCAAGCCGTGTTCAAACGTACCCTGTGTTTGGGGGTAAAATGTACCTCAGGGGGTAAAAAGGGGGACAAAAATGTTTTACCAAAAAGTCCCATAGGGTACTATGTGAAGAGAATTTTGTTCCTAAATGGCAGTCAATGCAAGAAAGTTGCCAGATCATATCTCCCAATCAGAATGACATAGATACATGGGGGTGGGCTCATTTCAATCGGGATACCAATCACTCTTTAAGTTTCACCTTGGAAATGGCATAGCCATGCCCTAACAACCATTTATGGAACCCTAGCAACCACCCCCCATTAACTTCCATTCATAATGTCTCAGAAGCTTATCTTCAGAACAGAATGTCGTAAACACTTGGGGATTGGCTCTTATGAGTCAGTTTATTAAGCAGCCAATAAGAATCTCATTGTTCACTGGCTAGCCATGCCCTGGCAACCATTTAGAGCACCCGAGCAACCAACACTATTGCTTTCACTTAGAGTGCGATATCTTCGGATCAGAATGTCCTAGAGACATGACAGTTGGATTGTTTTAATTGGGTGAGCAATCAGTCTATAACTATCATCATAGGAACTACTTAGCAATGCCCTAGCAACCATTTAGAGCACCCTAGCAACCAAACACCACTGACTTCCATTCAAAATCACTAAGATGGGTATCTCAGGATCAGAATGCCGTAGGGACTTCCGGGTTTACTTATTTCACTCAGGATAGCAAGGAGCCATGTTAAGTATCACTTTGGTAACTGCCTAGCAACCACATGGGCTTACCCTAGCAACCAAGTAACAAATCACATATCTCTGCATCAGAATATCGTAGACACTTCCGGGTTGACTTATTTCACTCAGGAGAGCAAGGAGCCTCATGAAGTATCACTCTGGTAACTGCCTAGCAACCACATGGGGTTACCCAAGCAACCAAGTAACAAATCACATATCTCTGCACCAGAACATCATAGAGACTTAATGTTTCGTTCATCTGACTCAAGGGAGCAAGGAGCCTTTTGAGTATCACCCTGGTAACTGCCTAGCAACCAAAGTAGCTCACCCTAGCAATCAAGTAGAAAAATACATCTATCTATCTATCTGTTTATCTGAGGGTCATTATTTATCTGTCTGTCTATCTGATAGACTGAAGGATCTTATAATCTTTAAACTTTGAACTTTTAAAACTACTAAAACTTATAACTACTTCAAACTTAAAACTTTTACAACTACTTCAAACTATCAGGCTAGGCTTTCTCAAGCCAACCTAAAGTTTGTCCACAAACTTTTCAATCTAGTTATTATTCTGGGACCCAAAAATTTCCAAGAGTATCTCCTCCTAGAGCTTTCAAGCTACAAACACCAAACTCGCCACAGACCTTCAGACTGGTCTGACTCGGATTGCTATATCTTTTCTAACTGATCGGGCTTCTGGTATTCCCGTATCTGACTTCCGAACAGGACTGATTTTAAATTGACTCCCATTCAGGGTGTGGAAACTTTTCCCTATAATAACTTCTTTAGAGGATTCAATCTACTTCCTATCACTCCACCACTCTCTTTTCTATCTTTCCATCATTCCACTCTTTTTATTCTCTCTTTCACTCCATCACTTTAACACCCTAGCAACTGCATACAACCTAGCAAACATTTTGTGCACCCTAGCAATCAAAACCCATTGACTGCCATTCAAAATGGCTTAGATGGATATCTCCTGATCAGAATGTCCTACAGACATGAGAGTTGGCTTGTTTTAATTGGGTGAGCAATTAGTCTTCAAGTATCATCATGGAAACTACTTAGCCACGCCTTAGCAACCATTTAGAGCACCCTAGCAACCAAACCCCTTTGACTTCCATTTAAAAATCGCTTAGATGGGTATCTCAGGATCAGAATGTCATAGAGACTTCATTGTTGGCTTGTATGACTCAGAACAGCAAGCAGCCTTCTTAGTATCACCCTGGTAACTGCTTAGCAACCAAGTAACAAATCACATATCTCTGCACCAGAACATCGTAGAAACTTCCGGGTTGACTTATTTCACTCAAGATGGCAAGGAGCCATGCTAAGTATCACCTTGGTAACTGCCTAACAACCAGATGGGGTTACCCTAGCAACCAAGTAACAAATCACATATCTCTGCACCAGAACATCGTAGAGACTCCCAGGTTGACTTATTTCACTCACGATGGCAAGGAGCCATGCTAAGTATCACCTTGGTGATAGATGGAATTACCCTAGCAACCATGTAACAAATCACATATCTCTGCACCAGAACATCTTAGAGACTTCAGGTTTCATTCATCTGACTCAGGGTAGCAAGGAGCCTTTTCAGTATCACCTTGGTAACTGCCTTGCAACAAGATGGGGTTACCCTAGCAACCTATTTGCCATTCAAAAAAACAAGCAAAGGGTAGGGTTGCATAGGACTTCTTGCAGCTGACTGTCTATCTGTATGATGTTCCTTCTGTCTGTCTGACTGTAAGACCTTCAAACTTCCAACATTTCAAACTATTTTAAACTTACAGACAAGTCTTTGTCAAGCCAACATAAAGTTTGTCTTCAAACTTTACTATCTAGTTATTATTATAGTTATTCTTCTTCTGAGACTAAAATTTCTGACTCTAACTCCTAGAGCTTTTAAGCTACATGCACCAAACTCAGATCAGAATGTCTTGGAGACTTCGGGTTTCTTTCATTTGACTCAGGGTAGCAAGGAGCCTTTTGAGTATCACCTTGGTAACTGCCTAGCAACCAGATGGGGTTACCCTAGCAACCAATTAACAAAATCACATATCTCTGAACCAGAACATATCTATCTATCTATCTATCTATCTATCTGATAGAATGAATGGTCTTATAATCTTTAAACTTTGAACTTTTAAAACTACTACTTAAACTTGTAACTACTTCAAGGGTTGTATAGGACTTATTGCAGCTGGCTGTCTATCTGTATGATGTCCCTTCTGTCTGTCTGAATGTAAGACCTTCCAACTCTTCAAACTATTTTAAACTTTCAGACAAGGCTTTGTCAAGCCAACATAAAGTTTGTCTTCAAACTTTACTATCTAGTTTTAGATTACAATACAATATCTAAGCATTATCTACAGTGCTGTGGAAAAGTATTTGCCCCCATCCTGATTTTTTTCTGTTTTTGTGTATCTCTCTCTATTGCTTCAAAAATTCAACCAAAATCTAACATAAAACAAAAGGCAATCTGAGTAAACACAAAATACAGTTTTTAAATGATAAATGTTATTTATTGAAGCAAAAAAGTTATCCAATATCAACTGGGCCCATGTGAAAAAGTATTACTAGTAGTTATTAAATCCCCAAATCTAAGGAAACTGCATTCATAATGGGGTTCAGCTGGACTAGACACACCCAGGCCTGATTAATGCTAGCCCTGTTCAATCAAATAGAACGCCTAAATATAATTTTTTTAGCAGCATGAAGTTGGCTAAAAGGTCTCACCCAGTAGCACACTATGCCAAGATTTAAAGAAATTCCAAAAATTATGAGGAAAAAGGTGATTGAAATACATCAGTCTGGGAAGGGTTACAAAGCTATTTCAAAGGATCTGGGACTCAAAGAACCACAGTGAAAGCAATTATCTCCAAATGGAGAAAACTTGGCACAGTAGTGAACCTTCCCAGAAGTGGAAGTCTCTGTCCAAGAGGACAGCAACATCTCATTCAGGAAGTCACAAAAAAGCCTAGGACAAGGCGAAAACCACTACTAACCCAGAACAACATTAAGGCTCATCTGAATTTTGCCAAAACACACCTTGATGATCCTCAAACCTTTTGGGAGAATGTTCTGTGAACTGATGAGTCGAAAATGGAACTGTTTGGAAGACAGGGGTCCTGTTACATCTGGCGTAAATCAAACACAGAATTCCACAAAAAGAAAATCATACCTACGGTCAAGCATGGTGGTGGTAGTGTGATGGTGTGGGAATGCTTTGCTGCTTCAGGGCCAGGGTGATTTGCAATAATTGAGAGAAACATGAATTCTGCTCTCTACCGGAAAATCCTAAAGGAGAATGCCCGGTCATCAGTCCGTGTGTTGAAGCTTAAGCGCAACTGGATTATGCAGCAAGACAGTGATCCAAAGCACAGGAGTAAGTCCACCTCTGAATGGCACAAAAGAAGCAAAATTAAGTTTTGGAGTGGCCTAGTCAAAGTCCTGACTTGAACCCGATTGAGATGCTGGGGCAGGACCTTAAACAGGCAGTTCCTAGTCAAAAACCCTCCAATGTTGCTGAACTAAAGCGGTTCCGCAAAGAAGAGTGGGCCAAAATTCCACCACAGCATTGTGAAGGACTAAACTCCAGTTATCAGAAGCGTTTGGTTGCAGTTGTTGCTACTAAAGGTTGCACAACCAGCTATTACGTTTAAGGGGCAGTTAGTTTTTCACATGGGTGATATGGGTGTTGGATAACTATTTTGCTTCAATAAAATTTAAAAAAAATAATATATATATATATATATATATATATATATATATATATATATATATATATATATATATATATATATATATATATATATTTGAAACTGTATTTTGTTTTTACTCAGGTTGCCTTTGTTTTATATCTCGTTAGAAGATCTAAAACAGAAGAAATCAGTATGGGGGCAAATACTTTTTCAAAGCACTGTAACTTTCTGAAGGTGTATCTGTCAGTCTGACAGTTTATCTGAAGGTTTATCTTTTTAAAAACTTTCAGTCAAGGCTTTGTCAAGCCAACATCAAAGGGGGTATTTACACTTATTATTATTATTAACAACAACAACAACAATTTTATTTTTTAATAACTTTATTTTTTATAGCACCTTTCAGCAATTTAGCACAAATAAATGGACTTTACCAACATGATCACAAGTCAACGTGTTTCTACCCAGTGTGCATTTGCCCTGAAATCAACCCTATTCTGCCTTTACTAACAAGCACAATCTCCCATCAGACATTTTTACATCAATTCTACTGTGTTGATCATTTTCTGTGGCGCGACTGATAGAGTGTTGTGTTGGCAGCCTCAATGACACGGGTTATAGTCCTATTGAAACCAGGAAGTAATCGTGTGCACATAATC
This sequence comes from Myxocyprinus asiaticus, assembly GCF_019703515.2. Classification (NCBI taxonomy): domain Eukaryota; kingdom Metazoa; phylum Chordata; class Actinopteri; order Cypriniformes; family Catostomidae; genus Myxocyprinus; species Myxocyprinus asiaticus. The sequence goes on along the minus strand of NC_059392.1, from coordinate 15,669,398 downwards.
AATGATGAGCGTAATTCAGAAGTTGTCATTTCCATCCAAGATTAAATTATTTACTTCACTGACGATTAGGTTTAGGGTTGGGGAATATGGTTAATAAAATATCCTGTTGGCTGTATTACATCATTACAACTAAAAATGACTCTTTACAACTCACTTTTACACAACTCTGTGGGCATTTCACCAGGAAACTGGAGTTCACACATGTCCATACATTCAACACCACATCCAGCTTCGGTCACTTGGGGCAGTCATTCGAATTTCAGTAAGCACAGACTGATTTTAGCTGAAAAAAAAAAAAAAAAAAAATGTCATCCTACTGTTGCCGAATTCATAGTGAGATGGTCACTTCATGCGTTTTTACTGACTGGAAAGCTAGAGCTGGGGTACTCAAGTTTGGAGTCCAGTTTTAATGGCCTTGGACTTGTCACGGCTTGGATGCATTTTTACTTGTACTTGAATCGGACTCGAGCCTTTGGGACTCTGGATTTTTTTCCCCCAGAGTCCATGACATTTGTGATGCAATGAATTAAAAAAGAAAAAAATAACAAAACAGAAATTAATTAACACATCACTGTCTGCATGCAGCTGTATTAGCCCCTGAAGTCGTAGACATAGCCAGAGTTGTTTCACTGTGTTTAAGCAAACACACACACACACGCACGTGCCCAGCACACTCATCAGTCAACCAATACGCTTGAATGTTACTACAGAGACTACTGTATAACATTGACTACTGAGGTGGCTGGCACAGCGAAAACATAAGACGGGAATGTATCCAATGTAATAGAAACTAAACAAGGCAGTTTCACATGACACGGGACCTGAAAACTGGTAAAATAGCGTGTGGAGTGTGCAGCCAAGACGGTGCTCGCATTGCGGTTTCATCGTGGTTAAACTTTAAAAAAAAGAACTTCACTGAGTCAAGTCACCCACATCAGGTCTCTCACAGTTTTCTAAAAACAGCATATCGAAATAAAAATACAGAAAAATAGTATTAATATTAGATATTAAGTCTTTTTAGGCGTAATGTACAGTGCATCCGAAAAGTATTCACAGCGCTTCACTTTTTCCACATTTTGTTATGTTACAGCCTTATTCCAAAATGGATTAAATTAATTATTTTCCTCAAAATTCTACAAACAATACCCCATAATGACAACGTGAAAGAAGTTTGTTTGAAATCTTTGCAAATTTATAAAAAAAAAAAAAAATAAAAAAAATAAAAAAAAATAAAATAAAAAAAATCACATGTACATAAGTATTCACAGCCTTTGCTCAGTACTTTGTTGAAGCACCTTTGGCACCAATTACAGCCTCAAGTCTTTTTGAGTATAATGCTACAAGCTTGGCACACCTATTTTTGGGCAGTTTCTCCCATTCTTCTTTGCAGGACCTCTCAAGCTCCATCAGGTTGGATGGGGAGCGTCAGTGCACTGCCATTTTCAGATCTCTCCAGAGATGTTCAATCGGGTTCAAGGCTGGGCTCTGGCTGGGCCACTCAAGGACATTCACAGAGTTGGCCCAGAGCCACTCCTTTGTTATCTTGGCTGTGTGCTTAGGGTCGTTGTCCTGTTGGAAGATGAACCTCCGCCCCAGGCTGAGGTCCAGAGTGCTCTGGAGCAGGTTTTCATCAAGGATGTCTCTGTACATTGCTGCATTCATCTTTCCCTCGATCCTGACTAGTCTCCCAGTTCCTGCCGCTGAAAAACATCCCCACAGCATGATGCTGCCACCACCATGCTTCACTGTAGGGATGGTATTGGCCAGGTGATGAGCGGTGCCTGGTTTCCTCCAGACATGACGCTTGCCATTCAGGCCAAAGAGTTCAATCTTTGTTTCTCATGGTCTGAGAGTCCTTCAGGTGCCTTTTGGCAAACTCCAGGCGGGCTGTCATGTGCCTTTTACTGAGGAGTGGCTTCCGTCTGGCCACTCTACCATACAGGCCTGATTGGTGGAGTGCTGCAGAGATGGTTGTTCTTCTGGAAGGTTCTCCTCTCTCCACAGAGAAATGCTGGAGCTCTGTCAGAGTGACCATCGGGTTCTTGGTCACCTCCCTGACTAAGGCCCTTCTCCCCCGATCGCTCAGTTTGGCCAGGCAGCCAGCTCTAGGAAGAGTCCTGGTGGTTCCAAACTTCTTCCATTTACGGATGATGGAGGCAACTGTGCTCATTGGGACCTTCAATGCTGCAGAAATTATTCTGTACACTTCCCCAGATCTGTGCCTCGATACAATCCTGTCTCGGATGTCTACAGACAATTCCTTGGACTTCATGGCTTGGTTTGTGCTCTGACATGCACTGTTAACTGTGGGATCTTATATAGACAGGTGTGTGCCTTTCCAAATCATGTCCAATCAACTGAATTCACCACAGGTGGACTCCAATCAAGTTGTAGAAACATCTCAAGGATGATCAGTGGAAACAGGATGCACCTGACCTCAATTTTGAGTGTCATGGCAAAGGCTGTGAATACTTATGTACATGTGATTTTTTTTCGGTTTTTATATTTAATAAATTTGCAAAGATTTCAAACAAACTTCTTTCACGTTGTCATTATGGGGTACTGTTTGTAGAATTTTGAGGAAAATAATGAATTTAATCCATTTTGGAATAAGGCTATAACATAACAAAATGTGGAAAAAGTGAAGGGCTGTGAATACATTCCTGATGCATTGTATCTACACATGTAGGCTTCTGTAGTCTCTTGTGGTCCACGCAGTGTTGTCAGCTTGAACTGGTCCATTATAGCTTGATGAATTAACTGTGTAACTTTTTAAATAGTTATTGCTAAAGCTGACAGCAACTCTAAATAGATAAACAGCACCTATTTATTATTGATTGACTATTTTCAAAGCATTGACGAGCTACTTAAAATACATTCTTTTACAGAATTTGTCCACCATTCACAACATTCAACCATGTACAATAAAATATTAGGATATTTTGGGCAGTGAAATGTTTTGTTTTTTAATTTAATTATAGACTATAAAATAAATGTATTAATCGATGACAGTTTGTGTATGAAGCTAAACTTCATGTTACAAGATTAATTTAGTTGGTTATGACATTTTTATTATAAATGTTTATTTTATTTTTATTGTAAACCACCGGGTAACTTATGCACGTCTTTTTTAGCCTACATCTCTGACACATTTGAAGGACAATTCTGTTAAATTTATGACTCAAAATTATTATTCTCCATGTTTTTGCTGTTAAAGAAGAGCTCAATGAAATTTTCTTGCCATTTAAAGATTTCAGATCAATTGCAGACCAACGTGGCTGCCGCTCAAGCAAATATCAATTATTATTATTCTACGGTAGCTGCTGCGAGACATACACGGACGCATCAGGGATTTAGGTACACAAGCAGCACGCAGAACTGCCCTGCATTGTGCGGTTTCCTGCAAATTAACTAGAAAATCATGTCTTTGACGACATGGCCCTAATATTATCAGTGGGCTTTTCCACTGTTTTTGGATGTAGCATTTGCAGTCAAATCGTGAGGCATAACTTCTCAGCGAGTGCTAATTACTACTGTGTTGACTCATTTGTATGTACTGTATTTTCCCAAATCAGTCGGCAGATTCAGAAAGAAATCTCAGTATAGACTATTGTTTCTTTAGATAGGGATCATTTTAAATAAAAACTAAATTAAAATTCGAAACATAACCTTGGTTGTAAATGACTGACTAACGCAGCTTTCACTTTCTTTGGTGTATGTTTGAGTGGAGGGGAAAAGCAACAAATAATTGAAATGTCAACAGAACGCAATAAGAAGTATTTTGAAGGACAGTTTTGTCTTCATACACTTAAAGCATATGATTTCATTCTGAAACCACTTTGTTCAACAGGATACTAATCATAATATATGAAAGGCAACAGAGGTGTTTTTATTACATTTATATTGACAAACTGTTTTTCTTAGTTGTGAAATTTAAAATAAGCTGATGTTGAGTTTACGCTTACAATTTTAATTCATGTTCATGAACAGATTCATTCGTACTCTGACTCAACCCTGACTCTGCCTGTTATGGACTCGGACTTGAGTCCGACTCGGCCACTTCTGGACTCTGATTCAACTCGGACTCAATTGTTTAAAGACTCGGACTTGACTCGAACTCGACTAAGGTGGACTCGAACCCAACACTACGGAAAGCTATCCGACTGAATAAGCACATTCCATTTAGACTTTGCCACATAAATGTGTCTCTGCCAAACTGATGTAAATTAGAGGTGTTCTTGGGTCCAAAAATGTGTACCCGACCCGAATCACTTCGTACCCAAACCAACGGTGGTGTTTTTCGTACCCGACTGGACCTGAATGTAAAAGGCAGTGACGTCTGCACAGCCTGCAAGCACCAGTATCCAGGAATGTTTGGTAATTCACACAAAGAAGCACGGACTGACAGAGAACAGAGAAGGGGGTTAATAATGTTTAGGCCCATTCCCACCTACATTCCTGTACTTTTCCTTTAGTAACTTTCTAGTTGAAAAAAATTACAAGGAACGGAACACCTGAGGAGACTTTTCCCCTGTTGCATCGCATTGCCAAAAGTTATCACTGCAGTGACGTAATCTAGTATCTACCATTTTTCTTCAGCCAAGGTTGGAACACACGATTCAATATAAAACAACAACAACGAAATCAACAACACAGATTGAGGACACCGGGATCGGAGTTTCACTTTTGTAAGAGCTGTGTTACATGAGCTTTGGTTGCATTCGAAAACGTAGGCAGCTGCTTAATCCATTAATGGTTTAAACGACAGCGTTTTTGAATGAATGGAGCTCTGGGAAACTAGTCTCTGAGCAGTTTAAACAGCACCATATTTCATTCTACCTCAGCCACCGAAGGCAACAGTCCGTGTCTTCATGTTACAGTTTAAACTGAGTGTGAGAGCTGTGCTTGCTGCAGCTGGAGTGAGAGATGAGACGAGCGGTCAGACTACCACACAGCACACACTGAAATTAGTGGACAACATGCTGAAAGCACTTTAAACCTATTTATCAACACAGTCTTATACAATAATGTATTTTATGACTCAACTATACTGAAATACTCATTGCCTTAAAGAATATGTCTTGATGCAAGTTATCATACAGTAACAGTCAGGCACGCAATACTTCCCTCATGTACACTAGATTTCATGATGGTTTAGTGTAGGTTATTTGTATCCGTCATCCCATGAAAAATTCGATGTAGTAATCCAGAAATCACTTTATTTTCTGTATAGTCACACGGTACAAACAGTACAGATGCACTGAAAACCCGATGAAGTTACACATACAAACACGAAACAGGTGATCCTCTTTGTATACTTTGTTGGTTTTATTTCATTTCTGTTAAGGGAACTGTAAAATTAGCACAATCCTCTGAGTAGCACGCTAGCAGCTAGTTGTTTACAAATGGCAGCTGTGGACTCCTCTCCGTTCTCAATGCTTTGAGCGTCATAGGTTTTTGACCAATTACAGGCTGCAGCACCTCCCATAGTCTCCAACAGTCCCTATATGCCCCCAAGTACCTATTACAGAGTAGGAGCTAAAAATCCCCCAAAAACGGCTCAGAGGAACTATAGTTCCTTAAGTGCGAAAGCAACAAACAGTACTAGTTCCGGGGGAAAGTACCTAAGACAGGCTTTAGTACTGCCAGCGGGAAAGGGCCTATTGTGATTTTGTATTAAAATGACTAACTAGTAAACCCTACTGAAGTGCAATCTTTTTGTTTTTAAAAATCACACAAGTGTGCAAGAGTTCTTGGCATAGGCAGGGTTTTTTAAAAAATTGCACTTAGGAACGCAGATTGTCAGAGAACAGCGAAAAAGTGAGATAACGTTTTCATAGAATTATTTAATATGTATCTGTTTTAAATAATAAAATATTGTCAAACACCCAAAATGAATAATGGAAAGTTAGCACATTTTAAAATAATTTGGGTCTTTTCGGGTCCATTTGGTTTAAATTTACATGAGATCCGAGGCTACTAATATAATTCCCGACCCATGCCCGAGGCACTCGTAAAAGTTTTTAACCCGGATCCGCTCGGGTCTCAGGTCAGACCTCAGGTTTTCGGATCAAAGTGGACCCATGAATACCTCTAATGTAAATCCAATCTTCAATTCCACACTATATGCAAATAAAACGATGTTAACTTCCATGATTATGCAAATCCTGGGCAGTGAGTTTAAAAGATGCTATTTATTATTTGATTCCAAGTGACTAGTATTGAGTAGAATACACATGAGATCAGTAAAAGTAGTCTTTTACTGAAATCTTCTCGACGATTTAAAATAAAATATATACAGCAGATAATGTGGTTTGTCATGTTTATATTCTGCATTCATAGTGCTAACACTAACTCTAACACGCTATATACATGGCCATAATATGCACCCTTTACCCTCTGTGATTATACTTTAAAACATTTTGTGAAAAGAATCCACATAAGATCATGAAAAAGGCTTCTATAAAAAAAATGTTAAAGATAGATACTGCAAGCCTGCACTCCAGTGCGTTCATGTTGACTGATCTCGACTGAGTTAAGAAATTTACTTGGAAAAGATGTTGGCGTCAAAGTAGGTGGAGCACTGGGTCACACCCACCGATTATGTTGACCAATGGCAGTTAGGTGCTTAACAGCCAGTGCAAAGTTTTCCTTAAAGTTCACGCTAGCAAGCTGTTTTCTAACCACAGCAACATACTCAGACACTTTCTTTTTGGACAGATTTTGTTCAAAATGACGTTACAACAGTTCTTTCTTTGATTTCACTATACATCTATTAACACCTTTAAAGACAGTCACAAATAAGGGGTAAACGTAGAAGATAATTTGCATAGAATAATGTGGAGAAATTAAAAAAAAAAATCTTGTGTTGGCTTGTTTATTCCCACTAGATTGCATTATATCTATAGCAGATTTAATATATTAGTTGCACTTGTTTGGATTTCTACAGATCTACGAGAACTGATTGTTAGCTTACCATCTAATCTAACCAGACCTTGACATGTGGCCTTGTTAGGAGATGATCAATGTTATTCACTTCACCTGTGAGTGGTCATAATTTTTTGGCTCATCAGTGTTTGTACATAGAAAATAAATATTTATCAATAGAAATATTGCAGTATATTGATTAATCCTGTTTTTCTTCTTCCCCCAAAATGGCAAGATGCTTTGGAAAAGTTCCCCACAGAGCAATGGAAAATTGCTTTTCTGCATCAACTGTTTTAACAGAGGCATGGAACAATAATGGGCAACAAGGGGGCACATCTTTTTTCTTATCTAAACTCTTGCTTGTTTATCGTGTAAGTTCCTGTAAAGCGAGGGGAAGCCTTCTTGTCTTTTGCCCCCAGAGTGCATTTCTCTGTAATCAGCACTTTGCTGGGTGTGTCCGTCTTTCTCTCCCACCACTAACTCCATTTCTCATGCCACAGTGGGCTAACATCAACTGTGGAGGAAACACTGGAGCCCTGCAGCTCATGTCTGCAATTGTATACCTTTTGCAGCAACACAGCATTACAGAGGGGTGGATGGTCTCAGTTTCACCACTCTCCATTCCAGCCTCCTCCCGCCGCTGGAGAGGGAAACACTCATTCTGCTCCAGCAGGAATCGCTGGAGCTCGGTCATGGGGAAGCCTGTCTTTTGGTAACCCTGGTCAAAATAGAGAAGTTGATATAAAAGCACTATGAGCAAGAACTGCATGGCTTTGTTCATTGAATTCTGCTGTATGTAATGCAGTACCAGAGGATTTTGTTTCTATTCAGTTATTAAGAATATAAACAGATCCCCCTGCAACTCATTAGCTATGTTTGGGACAGAAAGCTAACTAACAGCTTTCTGAATAATACACAGTATATCCTGTAAAAAAAGAAAAAGAAAAAGAAAAAAAGAATGTTTAATAGTATGTGACCAGTACGTATTATGCAACATTTCAAACAGTATTATGCTACATTGTTATTACATGACCACACTACATTACATGATTGATCCTATTGGAGAGCAGTTATCATCTTTGAAATAAAAATCAGTAAAAAAACAAAACAAAACAAAAAAAAACGTTTATCACACTGGAAATTGAAAAGTAGTATAGTAGTACTCTGAACATTTTTGGCCAATGAAAATATTTTGATCTACAATGATCCACTTATAAGATCTCTCTTCCCTTCAAAATTTACACCAAAGTTCACACAAAATTGTGTAAATCTTTTTGTTTTATTATTATTATTGGAATTTGTCACCTTTATTGATAGGGACAGTGGCAAAAGGACAGGAAATTATTGGATAAAGAGGGGAGAATGGATTGGGAAATAAGTCGGATTCTAACTCACATTGCCAATGTGAGCACCACAACTCAGTGTCTCAAAGCATGTTCGCTAACCACTAAGCCACAGCTCTGATAAAACTATGAAACTCTTGACGTCACTCACAGTATCCAACTAAGCTTTTGGACAGGTAGCTGTGGTACCTTGATGGTCTCATAAGCATCTGTGATGAGGGCGATGAAGAGACTGAGCACCATGTAGATGAAGAGGGAGATGAACGAGTAGAGATACGCTCTGCTGAACAGCCACACCATTGTGTTCTTTTGCTCAAACTCCGCAAACGTAGGGAACATGTCATCCCCATTGACTAGTGAGAAGAGGCACTCTGCTACACGACTCAAACCTTCAAACTGACACACACAAAAATAAGACAGTAAATTTGGGCAGAGAACATGTTTAGGAAGTGTGCATGAGACCAGAATGAAATCCAGACATTTGTCAGCAAATAAGAATAACAACAATGCAAATATTAAGTATTTTAACAAAGCTCTCTGGAATACTTGATTCTGATTAGTCAATTATGTGAATCCCTCAAAAAGTTGCTTTGTATGGTTGTCTCACAATAACTGCTGAGTTCACACTGGCCTTTTCTCATCCAGTTCTTTTGGTAAATGTCAACATATACTGCCATCTACTGGTTAGGATGAGAAACTACAAATAATATCACTTTCAAAAATTCTCGACAAAAGGTTGCATTCCCAAACAAACAAAAACAACGCTTTTCCAATACAAATTATTAAGAACAGAATGATTCGTTTTTAGATTGATGATATTTATCCCCTTTCTGTTGGTACCTTCTCATGGTAGGGTCCCAGAACGATCTATCCACAGAAGGTGTAGCCCAGGTAGATCATTCCTGCACAGCAACAGAAACGCAGGACCTTTGGTAAAGCTGCTCGCATAGTGAGGATAAGCACCTGTGATGTCATAAAAACATTTATTAGGGCCATAATACATGATTAATGTAATGCAATCAATGCTGTTGTATAACCTCTTATCAATAAAACACACGCACCTTGACATAAGGTGCGTCCCAAACCGCACACTTCTGTACTATTCTATTGTCTACTGCCATTTTGTAGTGTAAGTAGTGCGAATAGTACATTTACACTGAAAATGCAGCAAAAAGAAGTGTACATTAAGTACCTGGATGATGCACTTTTTCAACCGTAAAACGGAGTGTGGAATGTTGGACACTTCATGCACAAAGCAATCGCAGCTTGCCATAGATAGCAGAAGGGGCGAACTTACCTGGCTGCGCTGCTAGTCTGACAAAACAGTTGTAAATAATGAAGAATGTAGCTGCTAGTGAAATTTCAGTGGATACAGCACCTTACAAATGTGAGTTGAATGCTTTACCATCACCCCACGCTGTGTGAATATGTACGTTGTTTGAGATACAACTGTTGAACTGATGTTGGCTAATGCGCTAAACCTAGCGGCAACACATCACGTGCGTTTGAAACGACACTTCCGTCAGCTGTTAAACGCAGAATGCTTCCATGTAGTATTAACCGTTAAGTGTTCCATTTGGGACGATCCTACACTTTGAAAATTCACACACTACATGGCTGAGTGCATAGTATATTTTATAAGTGCATAGTGTGTCGTTTATGACACAGCTATAAAAACTAGAGCAGGCAAGCCCCTCCTATGCTATTTACATGCATATTCTTGGCAGATGCTTTTGGACAAATCCAACTTAAACATTTGAATTTGCATTTTTTATAATAAGACCATAATGACTACACCATGTATTTTATGCATAACTGTCATTACGATGTGGTGGATTCTGCTATTGTTTTTGTTATTTTCTTATTTTGACTTACATTGTATTTTTGGAAGTATCCCAGATATCTGATGACACCCACCCACACCATTAATGTTGATGTGCCCAAGAAAATACTGCACACATCATAGTTAGTCAGACTCTGGAAGGAGGAGGAACAGGCATGATTCAGTAAATATTCATTGAACTTTAATAAAAATTAAAAAAAAAGAATTAGTTTAATGGCCATGTCTTAAATCATCTTGCATCATACTTCCATAGTATCTATAATATTTTAGTATTTTATATCTATCTATCTATAGCATCTTTATATCTATAGTATCTTTCTATAGTATTTATAGTATATATCTGTAGTATTTATAGAATCTATTCATCTATAGTATCTATCTATCTGTAGTATCTATATCTATATATCTATAGTTTATATAGTATCTTTATATCTATAGTATCTATCTGTAGTACTACAGCATCTTTCTATAGTATAAAAAGTATCTATTTCTCTATCTATAGTATCTATCTATCTGTAGTACATTTGTATTTATAGTATCTTTCTTTCTATAGTATCTATAGTATTTATAGGACCCATCTATCTATCTATATCTATCTATCGTATATATAGTATCTATCTATCTTTAGTACTATAGCATCCTTCTATAGTATATTAAAGTATACATTATCTATAGTATCTATCTATCTGTAGTATCTGTAGTATTATTGTATTAATAGTATCTTTCTGTCTGTAGTACCTACTGTATAGTTTCTTTCTATAGTATACATAGAATTTATAGGACCCATCTATCTATCTATAATATCTTTGTATCTATAGCATTTATAGTATCTATCTGTAGTATTTATAGAATATATTCATCTATAGTATCATTGTATTTATAGTATCTTTCAATCTGTAGTACCTACTGTAGTTTCTTTCTATAGTGTATATATAGTATTTATAGGACCCATCTATCTATCTATAGTATATATAGCATCTTTGTATCTATAGTATCTTTCTATAGTATTTATAGTATCTATCTGTAGTATTTATAGAATCTATTAATCTATAGTATCCATCTATCTGTAGTAACTATAGAATCTTTCTATAGTATAAATTGTATCCATTTCTATATCTATAGTATTTATATATCTGTAGTATCTTTGTGTTTATAGTATCTTTCCATCTGTAATATCTACTGTATAGTTTCTTTCTATAGTATTTATAGGAACCATCTATCTATCGTTTATATAGTATAATATCTTTGTATATTTTGTATCTTTCTATAGCATTTATAGTATATATCTGTAGTATTTATACAATCTATTCATCTATAGTATCTATCTATCTGTAGTACAGTGCATCCGGAAAGTATTCACAGCGCTTCACTTTTTCCACATTTTGTTATGTTACAGCCTTATTCCACAATGGAATAAATTCATTTTCCTCAAAATTCTACAAACAATACCCCATAATGACAACGTGAAAGAGGTTTGTTTGAAATCTTTGCAAATTTATTAAAAATAAAAAACGAAAATAAATAAAAATAAAAAATAAAATAAAAAAAAATAAATAAATCACATGTACATAAGTGTTCACAGCCTTTGCCATGACACTCAAAATTGAGGTCAGGTGCATCCTGTTTCCACTGATCATCCTTGAGATGTTTCTACAACTTGATTGGAGTCCACCTGTGGTAAATTCAGTTGATTGGACATGATTTGGAAAGGCACATACCAGTCTATATAAGGTCCCACAGTTAACAGTGCATGTCAGAGCACAAACCAAGCCATGAAGTCCAAGGAATTGTCTGTAGACCTCCGAGACAGGATTGTATCGAGGCACAGATCTGGGTAAGAGTACAGAATAATTTCTGCAGCACTGAAGGTCCCAATGAGCACAGTGGCCTCCATCATCCGTAAATGGAAGAACCACCAGGACTCTTCCTAGAGCTGGCCGCCTGGCCAAACTGAGCGATCGGGGGAGAAGGGCCTTAGTCAGGGAGGTGACCAAGAACCCGACGGTCACTCTGACAGAGCTCCAGCATTTCTCTGTGGAGAGAGGAGAACCTTCCAGAAGAACAACCATCTCTGCAGCACTCCACCAATCAGGCCTGTATGGTAGAGTGGCCAGACGGAAGCCACTCCTCAGTAAAAGGCACATGACAGCCCGCCTGGAGTTTGCCAAAAGGCACCTGAAGGACTCTCAGACCATGAGAAACAAAGATTGAACTCTTTGGCCTGAATGGCAAGCGTCATGTCTGGAGGAAACCAGGCACCGCTCATCACCTGGCCAATACCATCCCTACAGTGAAGCATGGTGGTGGCAGCATCATGCTTTGGGGATGTTTTTCAGCGGCAGGAACTGGGAGACTAGTTGGGATCGAGGGAAAGATGAATACATCAATGTACAGAGACATCCTTGATGAAAACCTGCTCCAGAGCGCTCTGGACCTCAGACTGGGGCAAAGGTTCATCTTCCAACAGGACAACGACCCCAAGCACACAGCCAAGATAACAAAGGAGTGGCTCCGGGACAACTCCTTGTGAATGTCCTTGAGCGGCCCAGCCAGAGCCCAGACCCGATTGAACATCTCTAGAGAGATCTGAAAATGGCAGTGCACCGACGCTCCCCATCCAACCTGATGGAGCTTGAGAGGTCCTGCAAAGAAGAATGGGAGAAACTGCCCAAAAATAGGTGTGCCAAGCTTGTAGCATCATACTCAAAAAGACTTGAGGCTGTAAATGCCAAAGGTGCTTCAACAAAGTATTGAGCAAAGGCTGTGAATGCATATGTACATGTGATTTTTTTTTTTTTTTCTTTTTTTATTTTTAATACATTTGCAAAGATTTCAAACAAACTTCTTTCACGTTGTCATTATGGGGTATTGTTTGTAGAATTTTGAGGAAAATAATGAATTTATTCCATTGTGGAATAAGGCTGTAACATAACAAAATGTGGAAAAAGTGAAGCGCTGTGAATACTTTCCGGATGCACTGTAACTATAGCATCTTTCTATAGTATAAAAAGTATATATTTCTCTATAATATCTATCTATAGTATCACTGTATTTATAGTATCTTTCTATCTACAGTATAGTTTCTTTCTATAGTATTTATAGGATCTATATATAGTACTACTGATTTCTATAGTATATAAAAGTATCTATTTCTCTATCTATAGTACATATCTATCTGTAGTATCTTTGTATTCATAGTATCTTTCTATCTGTAGTATCTACTGTATAGTTTCTTTTTATAGTATCTATAGTATTTATAGGATACTTCTATACTATCTCTCTATAGTAGTTTCTATAGTGTCTGTTTTTCTATCTATAGTGTCTGTCTTTTTACCTATAATATCAATAGTGTCTGTTTGTCTGTCTATACATCCTATCTATAGTTACTATAGTGTCTTTCTATCCATGGTATCTAGTGTCTTTCTATCTATAGTGTATGTCATTTATGGTAGCAATAGTGTCTGTCTTTCTATCTATAGTGTCTGTCTGACTGTCTGTATGTCTATCATCATAGTTAGTTACACTCTGTGGAAGGGTATGGCACAGGTATGATTTAGTAAATATTCCTTGAAATTTAATTAAAAAAAATTTGTTTAATGGCCATGTCTTAAATTACCTTGCATCATACTTCCAAAGATTACCAAGTCTGCATCTCTGAGAGAAAATGTGTCATGTTGACTATCTGCTCTTTAGTATTTATAGTATCTACAGTATCTATCAGTAATATCTATAGTAGCTTTATATAGTATATTTAGTGTTTATAGTATCTATCTACCTACCTATCTACCTATCTCTATCATATCTTTGTATCTATAGTATTTTTCTATAGTGTTTATAGTATATATCTGTCATAATTTATAGAATCTATTCATCTATAGAATCTGTAGTAATATAGCATCTTTCTATAGTATATAAAAGTATTTATAGTATCTACTGTATAGTTTCTTTCTATAGTATCTATAGTATTTATAGGATAATCTATAGTGTCAATCTCTAGTACCTATACTGTCTGTCTTTCTATATATAGTATCAAGTGTCTGTTTTTTTATCTACAGTATCTATAGTGTCTGTTTTTTCTATCCATAGTGTATATCTATATTATCTATAGTGCCTATCTTTTTGTCTGGAGTATCTCTAGTCTCTTTCTATCTATAGTGTCTGTCTATCTATCATTTTGGCAAAATAAACATACCTTAGCCTGTATTTCCATTTTCAGTATTGATCCAATGATGGCCAAAACATCACTGATGATCACCAAGATGTACCAGCCATTTAAGAATTCTTTTTGGTCATCTTCACACAATTTATGATTAAAGTTCTCGAGACAGAATCTAGAAAACCGCTGCAAAGGGAGGAAATGTCATATGATTGGCAGGAAACACTGACAGGGCACAAAAATATCAGAATAGTATGAGTTCACATTGAGTCACTGTATGGCAGCACAAAAAACAACAAGTGTTGTAGATTTAAAAAACAAAATGTATCTGCGTAGTTGACACATCATGTCGAGATTTTACGCTATAACATATGTATAAAAGTAAATATATATATTTTAGGTCAACCTTTTGCCTTCAGTAATCCATTTTAAATCATCCTGTGGTGTGACAAATTAAAGTACAAATATTCCATGTAGTCTTTCAATTAAAATGAGATTTATGAGTTTCATGTCATAAAATCTGCATGCATTATAAATAAAATAATTGCCAAAAGTTTAAAATGGTTTAGATGGAGTATACTGTAGCATGTTACACCACAGGACATGACAACTTCCCAAAATTATTTAAATGGAAACTACCCATTTGTAGTGGATTGGCAGACCCTGTTTAAATTAGATTTACCTGTAATAATCTCACAGCAAGTATAATGGAACGTGTGCAGAGCACTGCAGAGATCAGACAGACTGCAATAACAAAGCCATCAAAGACCAGGAGATAGTGTGTATTCTTCTGAGCTGCAAAAGTCAATAGTGCACCACATTGACCAATTAAAGTCCACATGACATGAAAAACTGTTATTTATTACAATTAATCATCAACTATAACTGCATTCACTGTAAGGGATAACTCTTTCCTTACCAGTTCCTGAAATCTTCCAGTTTTTGCACACGCTACTAACAGCATCAAAATCAAGGGTCAATTTCACCTTCCCAGTATGGCAACTGTTATCAAAGACAATCTGTAAAAAGTCAATTCATGGATTTATTTTGAAATATAAAAAAATCATTTTGAAATATTAACTTTTTTTGGAAAATGAATCTTACCTTGACTAAAAACGTATAACAGTCAGGCAGCTCATGCGAGCGAACAGTTTGCAAATTGATTCCTTTGAGCGCAAACGTAATCTCAATATCGACAAGCCTGTATTTCAAACAAAATCCGAATACATGAGCCATTTGTGATGCTTTTTATGTTCCAAAATAATTAACAGAGCTCTATTGTTTCTCGTTAAGTTTAAATGTTTTGGTTACTGTTTAGGTTTCCAAACCTATAAAAGTCCAGCTCGAAAAATGATTTATTGTTCATTCTCCATGTTGCAGCAGACTTTGGGTCAAGAGTCAAGCAAACTGGAACAGACAAAAATGGAGAGTTTATGCACAATGATACGATATATGCAACATTTAACATTTTCTGAATACAATGAGAGTGGTGTTTGCTCATATAAAAGTCACGGCCATGTTTGCAGGGTGTTGTGGTTGTTTGCCAGGGCATTACAGTATGGGGTTTCTATGGTGTTCTGTGTGAGGTAACTGAATAACCTGTTTCAAGCTGGGCATCAATATCATAGGATTCCTCAGAGGGCTCCACGTTGCCTCTCTTGTAGCTTTCTTTACAGATGAGCATGGGCAGAAATTTTCCATTCTCCTCAGCATAATTAACAGGACCCATAGACAGGTTTCCTAACTGGGAATACTGCAGTAGGGATAGAAAAACTTTATATTGTGTGTGATTTATTTGAAATGTCCAACAAAACTGACATCTAAACAATTTTTTTTTCTACTGCAAAATAATCATTTGGGGGGGGGGGGGATCTGGGACCACCTTGGTCGTTTTCAATCGCCCGTTGGGCCCACGGTTGTTTTGATCATTTTGACCCCCCCAGGCCCCACTGATTTATGCCACTGATCATATGTGATTTTGCTCAAGTACATGCATCTTGTTTTAAGGACAGGCTACAAGGCAAAAGTTCTAAATAATGATTTATTTATTTATTCTTATTCCCTTTTCTGACATTTACAAAATGTAAATGCATTATACATTATAGAGTCCTCCTAAAACAAAAAGGTAAATGTCATGACCATCACATCAAGATTAAACACTTACAAATCCAACTGACAAACGCAAAGATGGCAGGTTATAATAAATGCTGATAAAGTGATGAAAGAGGAAAGAAGTGAAGAAAACAAAACTTTTCACATGGATGAAAAGTAAATACAAACCTGATCTATGACATAATATAAACTATCATATACATTCTGTTTGGTGTAGACAGCTATACTGTAGTCATCTTCATCCATGCCACTGTAGCTCTTCAGAAACAGATTCTTAAATGCCATCAGGTTCTCCTCCTTGTAGGATACCACGAGCTGGTTGTTTAATCCAAATAGTATGAGCTTAAAGAGAGTTGTATTTTTTAGGAAATTTCTGAAAAGATATCTTAAACAGTATGATTATGGTTAACCATTATTTACAAAGACAAAATTACCACATTAAGGCATGCACTGACAGGTAACCCTATAAATACCTGGAGTGTAATCATGAATATTTTCAAAACTTGAACCGCTAGTTTCCATGGTAACTGTCGCCGGGCTCTGTACTTCTCGCAAGGGCTCATGAAATAAAACCTCAGGTCATCTCTTAGTATGTCCTCTGTTATGGGATCAGTGCCCATGGATCTGGAGACACTATTTGAAAAAATTACATATGCGTATATACACCGATCAGCCACAACGTTAAAACCACCTGCCTTATATTGCGTAGGTCCCCCTTGTGCCGACAAAACAGCGCCAACCCGCATCTCAGAATAGCATTCTGAGATGCCATTCTTCTCACCACAGTTGTACAGAGCGGTTATCTGAGTTACCGCAGACTTTGTCAGTTTGAACCAGTCTGGCCATTCTCTGCTGACCTCTCTCATCAACAAGACATTTTCATCCACAGAACTGCCGCTCACTGGATGCTTTTTTGTTTTTGGCACCATTCTGAGTAAATTCTAGAGACTGTTGTGTGTGAAAATCCCAGGAGATCAGCAGTTCAGAAATACTCAAACCAGCCTGTCCAGCACCAACAATCATGCCACGGTCCAAATCACTAAGATCCCATTTTTTCCCCATTCTGATGGTTGAGGTGAACATTAACTGAAGCTCCAGACCTGTTTCTGCATTATTTTATGCACTGCACTGTCACGATTGGCTGATTAGATAATCACATGGATGATTGTTGGTGCCAGATGGGCTGGTTTTAGGTATTTCTGTAACTGCTGATCTCCTGGGATTTTCACACACAACAGTCTCTAGAATTTACTCAGAATGGTGCCAAAAAACAAAAAACAGCCAGTGAGCGGCAGTTATGTGGACGGAAATGCCTTGTTGATGAGTGAGGTCAACAGAGAATGGCCAGACTGGTTCAAACTGACAAAGTCTACAATAACTCAGATAACGGCTCTGTACAATTGTGGTGAGAAGTTTAGCATCTGAGAATGCTATTCTAAGATGCGGCTTGGTGCTGTTTTGGCAGCACGAGGGGGACCTACACAATATTAGACAGGTGGTTTTAATGTTGTGGCTGATCGGTGTGTGTGTATATATATATATAACAGTGGGTATTCTGTCATTAAATTTCCTAGGCTATAAAAACATCTATATTTGTATCTATTGTCACACTGCAGAACCATTTAAAACAAACTAGTGAACAACTACAACAACTTGGTGACAAGTTAAGGGCCCAAGATATACTATACACTTTCCCATAAACCTACCCTAATTTTAAGCTAAAATCTTGAATTAAAAAAAAAAAGTTCATGCACAAAGTTCATGTCAGTTAGTATAAAATTAACATTTGTGTGTATAACACACAGATAATTCAAATTTGCAAAGCAGATCTATAGATATTACTCATATCTGGAGCACATTCTCGTTAAATTTATCCATTTTGTTTATGATACTAAATATATATATATGAGCACTGACAGATGCTAAATCAACTTTGGGTGACACATTACTCATGTGACAGAGTTCTGTTTAGGATAAGGAAGATGGTAGGGGTCAATGCACTAAAAAGGAAAACAGTTCTGCTTAGTTCCCCAGTGTATTTTTAAACTTTAACTGAGCCTTTATAAATAATTGCAAGTATTTACATGTTCCTTTCAAACACTAACAGGGGATCAAGTCCAAGGTTGTACTTGTATGCTCAAAAAACACTGACAGTTGACAGATGACATGTTGCCGTTTTTTGACATAACTTGCTATTAATACACAAGTTAAAACAAATAATCTTCGAGCAAACAGACATAGTAGTCTTATTTTGCAGAGTCATAAATATTATTAGATCTCAAATGATATTACAACGGAGCACCTTTAACACCTAATTATCTGTATATTTAGCCTATTTATCATGCAAAAATATTCATATTTCAATTTATGCAAGACTTTTTTGTTTAACTTACCTTGGTACGTTAGCCTCAACACCCTGGCAGTACATATCAGACAACTCCATGTCAACTGTTATGTAAGAATGCTTATCAATGATAAAGCGCGTTTCCCCGCCACAGACGTTCCTTGAACACAGCTGAAGCGCGTTTAACAGTAGACACGCCCACTGACCACTCAGGGACTAGGAGGTTTCCAGGTGGGCGTGGTGTCAGTGTAAGAAATAAAACGTTCTTTCAGTTGCGCTCGGTCAACTTCTAGTAAAACGTCACAAGGGGTCGATTGAGAAACATTTTTAAAATGCTATGCCTATACAAACAGACCATCTAATATTTTTTTTTACACACAACAACAAATGTGCTGTAAACCCCTTAAACTCTGGTGCATTTCTGGGCTACTGCCTGCAATTTTTCACACTCAAATTTAAAAGCTCACCATTCACACATACTGTGGACTAATTGCAAAAAAATTGGTCTAATTTTTCAGAAAACCCCCCAAATAAAAAAGTCTCCAATTATTCATAAATAATAATAATAATAAAAAAAAATTTGTCCTAACTTTGTAAGCTTGTAATTCAGGGCCCGTATTCACAAAGATTTTTTTATCTTACCACAAGGAGTTTTCCAAAGAATTCCTAGCTAGGAGTTTTTGCTTAAAACCTATTCAGAAAAGTCCTAAGAGCCAGTTTTAGTAAGGAAATCTTAAGATGATTAACCTGGTTGCTATGGATGACGTCATGTTTTATTAGCACTATTTTAAATTGTCCATATACACACTGGCGGCCAAAAGTTTGGAATAATGTACAGATTTAGTTGTTTCTGAAGGAAATTGGTACTTTAATTCACCAAAGTGGCATTCAACTGATCACAAAGTATAGTCAGGACATAACTGATGTAAAAAAAAAAAAAAAAAAAAACAGTACCATCGCTATTTGAAAAAAGTCATTTTTGATCAAATCTAGACAGGCTCCATTTCCAGCAGCCATCACTCCAACATCTTATCCTTGAGTAATCGTGCTAAATTGCTAATTTGGTACTAGAAAATCACTTGCCATTATATCAAACACAGTTGAAAGCTATTTGGTTTGTTAAATGACGCTTAACATAGTCTTTGTGTTTGTTTTTGAGTTGCCACAGTATGCAATAGACTGGCATGTTTTAAGGTCAATATTAGGTCAATAATGTCGAAAAAGAAACAGCTTTCTCTAGAAACTCATCAGTCAATCATTGTTTTGAGGGCTATACAATGCTTGAAATTGCCAAAAAACTGAAGATTTCATTCAAAGGTGTACACTACAGTCTTCAAAGACAAAGGACAACTGGCTCTAACAAGGACAGAAAGAGATGTGGAAGGCCAGATGTACAAATAAACAAGAGGATAAGTACATCAGACAGAGTCTCTAGTTTGAGAAATAGACGCCTCACATGTCCTCAGCTGACAGCTTCATTGAATTCTACCCACTCAACACCAGTTTCATGTACAACAGTAAAGAGAAGACTCAGGGGTGCAGGCCATATGGGAAGAATTGTAAAGAAAAAGCCACTTTTGAAACAGAAAAACAAAGAGAAAAGGTTAGAGTGGGCAAAGAAACAGATAACTGGAAAAGAGTGTTATGGATCTTAACCCCATTGAGCTTTTGTGGGATCAGCTAGACTGTAAGTTGTGTGAGAAGTGCCCGACAAGACAGCCACATCTATAGCAAGTGCTACAGGAAGCGTGGGGTGAAATGTCACCTGAGTATCTGGACAAACTGACAGCTAGAATGCCAAGGATCTGCAAAGCTGTCATTGCTGCACGTGGAGGATTTTTTGATGAGAACTCCTTCAAGTAGTTTAAGTTTTTTTTCAAATTGTAATAGTAATTTTTCACGTTATTAATGTCCTGACTATACATTGTGATCAGTCGAATGCCACTTTGGTGAATAAAAGTACCAATTTCTTTCCATAAGAGCAAAATCTGTACATTATTCCAAACTTTTGGCCACCAGTGTATAGCTATATATATGTATATAATGTACAGAGATAGATAGATAGATAGATAGATAGATAGATCTACAAGCTATCTACGAGATAAACGAGCGTGCAACCCGTCAACAGAATCAAAACACCGCCCCGCAATTGCCGTGATTCCCCGTGAATCCCCCCTTTTTTCTCTGCAGTGGGTGTGGATCATTGGAAAAAATACGCTATGAATTGTCGGATGATATGCGATCTGAAGAAGGCATCAATAGTTGCATAGATTATTCTGCTGACAAATGACAGAAATTCCCAATTCATCCATACTACACAGTTAGATGCGTCCAGGGAGCGCAGAGTTTTTAAAACCTTTATCTCCAGTGTAATTGGATTGTTTCAGTTTGTGGGAGAGGTAACTGCATCTCTAACTAAGTTTACAATAATGAAAACACACTCGAGATTCAGGGGATACCTTTTTTAAATGCTTCAGATTGCTTGTGACACTTTTAAGGAGTTAGAAGTCCTCAGGACGACTTCTAAGCTGTCATGGGTTTAGGAGCTACTTTTAGCTTTAAAATTCTTCATGAATTACTCTTAGATGAAAATTTTGTGAGTCCTAAAATTAGAAGTGACATGCCCCTAATTTTTAAGAGTTGCTCCTAAATTTCCACGTTAGGATCTACTTTTAGCCTTAAGATTTTTTGTGAATATGGGCCCTGGTTCTGTTCTCTCTTTCACTTTGAAAAGTCTTATTTCATTCCACTAGATGGCAGCAAGAACAAAAAAAATTTCTCCATCACAATATACAGTATATCTGAAATGAAGGAGGCACTCTAACACATTGTAGCCCTCACAGATGAGCTTGTCCATAGATATTCAGTCTAATTTTCAGTTCATGCACCACCCTCATTGTTTCATTGAATATCTCGGCCTCTGAGTGGACTAGAAGCTAAATCTAGTAATTCGAAATCTGAGATCCTCCTGTGGATATACATGTGATGATATATAACATTTTATCATCAATAGTTGAAAACATATTTTTCGGATAATTTTTTCAGCATGCTTTTCCTGCTGGATGGCATATTTTGTTCTGGACTCTAACACTGGATTATTCAGCCAAGCAAACTCACAGACAAGTAAACAACAGCTATATCTTTTTTAGAAAACTGCCTAAAGTAAGAGCAGATATAAAGTTTTTGGCTTCATGGGGCTAACAGCAGCAATGATCGGCACATAAAAGAGACGTTTGTATTTGATGACTTACAGAAAACCTATTTCACTTTGTGATTCCTTTAAAAATCTTTCAAACTGTGGTATTAGGGAAACAAAATAAACTCTATAGTCACAATCCTGAGAACGAACACTTTCATTTGATATGTGACTTGTCCATTTAAGTGCTATGTGAAAGACTTTTAATATTCATTTTAATATTTCTACCCCATTACCTCTAAGGGGTGCTTATTTGCGATGCAAATGTTTTCAGGCCACATTTTATTGTATGTAACATAAGGCAAAATTGATGGTATTCTGTGAAGAGTTCAAATTCTAAGCTTTCAAATTATGCCTCATATGCCTAACTTATGTATATGGGAACTTGAACGTTTTAAGCATAAACGTTTTTCGCAATATAGCACCACCCTTTGAACCCGCCAGTGGGTGCATAGCTTTAAGTAGTCCATAACTTCTGGTATGGGCGTCACGTGACTGATCACTCCTCAGTGGGAATAGATAGGGGAAAATAAATACATTTCACGCTTTTAAGAGCCCTTCAAAAACAATCCGTCACCGGATGAAGATATACTATGATGTAATGGAATAATTTTAATTGAAATTGTTCTTGGAAAAAAAAAAAAAGAAGAATTTCATCATAAAACGTGGCTATTTTTGAATGGCTTTCTATGGAGAAACATGCTTTTTTGCCATAGTGTGGCATAGTTCCAGCATCTACCAGCAGTGGCTAACGGGACCTGCTAACCAGCCAATTCCTGACCCCCTGTCCAAAACCCTTTCAACTTTAGCTTCCTTACGCTTAAAAGGAAAGTTCAAAACCCGAAACCCTTACCAGCCGGAGCGTTCAAATTTGGGAACAATTATTCCCATGGTTCCTGTCTCAATATCTTCGCCGTCCAATCACTGATTTTATTTCTGAAAACTGCCAGATAATCATGACAATATAAGCTAAAAGCACATATGATTGGTTAAGGGGTTACTGGGAATAATAATGTATCGTCATCCTCCATTTGCCTGAGCGGAGCCAGAGAGGGTATCCAAGGAGATTACCTTCAGCGTTGGATTTACTGCTTCAAATTGAAAGCTGAGGTGATCTTTCGAGGTAAGACAAGTTATTTAACATGTGTTGCCAATATTTTCAATTGAAAGTCAAAACGTTTTAGTTACGAAGCATTTATTTGTATTAGTTATATTAGTTATTTCTGGAAAAAATGACGTGACCGTCGGCGTTCATCGGACAGGCAGCTAGCCTCTATTTTTAAGCAAATTTCTGTGAAACTTGCTAAATAAACATTAGCTAGCAATACTATATACATTTTTAGCTAAATAACAATAACTTTTTTGGCCAATTTTGTCGCTTGTGGAAGATAGTCAAACCTTTTAGTTACGAAGCATTTATTTGTAGGAGTAGCGCTAGTTAGTTTATTTTCTGGAAAAATTGACGTGACCCCCTTACGAAACAAAAATATATGTGAACATATTGGAAAATATAATGTGATATATTAAATAATAAATTTTCATATATGGGAATCTAGTGCTTATATTTTTCAGTATTCTGCAATATATGCATGAACCATGTATATTGATACATATAAAAAAAAATATATAGCAAGAACAAGACAAAAACTGTACTACATTTTCACATGTAATAGCTTTATTGAAACACTCAAATAATTTCTCTTTCATTAGTTAACGCATGGGTTTTCATACAGTATTAAATGTCTCAAAAATATATTCCCAATATGCCTACAAAGGTCCCCAGTTCTTTACAGATTCAGGCAAATGAAGACATAAATATAAATTCAGTGATTTTGCTTTCCACATAGTATTTCAAACGGTTGGAAAAAAATATACAACCATTTTTCTTTTTTTTTTTTCTTTTCATTTTTCACACATTAATATATATATATATATATATACACACACACATACACACACATACACACACACACATATATATATATATATATATATATATATATATATATATATATATATATATATATTTCAGTATATATTTTGCTCAGAATTGTGTACATATATTTCACATACATGTTCCCATATGTATGTTAAAATATAGTGCATATATGTTCAAATGTATTTATACTCAATATGTATATATTTACAAATATATAATTACATAAATATTCACATATATGGATATATATTACAGTATATATTTCCTCAGAATTGTGTACATATATTGCTCATACATATTCCCATATAAATGTGACTATATGTACAACATATATGTTAAAATATATTTAAGCACACACTACCATTTTTTATCACATGCACATCTATATATTATGAAGTGTATTATTGAATATAAAATGACATACATTACAACGTATAAGGACATATATTGTCATAATATTCCCTAATATATGAAAAGTGGCAATATCTTATGTATTACTTAGTATACTGAAATATATTAACACAATGTATTATTCTATATAATTAGGAATATACTGAAAATTATTTAATATATTGAGCCTTAAAATATAAGGAAATATATTTTCTTTGTTTGAAAACCTTTTTTTGGCAGTTTCTGTGAAACCTGCTAAATAAATATTAGCTAGCAATACGATGTACATTTTAGCTAAATATCAATAACTTTTTTGGCCAATTTTGTCGCTTGTGAAAAATCCGCCTGAAGTAATGTGAGGTAGAGAGCAGACGCTGTTCAGACCTGCCTGGAAACTGGCCTGCTAGTTAGATAGTTATCTAGCTTGTTGATTTTCCCATGTAATAAAAAAAATGGTAGATATCTTTCTATAATTTAGCAGATAGCCTTACTCATCCATCACACAGACATGATTTTAGGTTGTGTGTAGCTTCCTGTTCACAAGGAAAGTGTGAGAGGGCTGTCTGCAGTTGGACATTCTGGTTAGTCTGCAAGCCTTTGGTGACTTCAGTGTACGGATTGTTGTCCTTTTTTTCTGTTGTAGAGATGGATAGAGACTATGGCTCCCTGCTCAGCACCCTCAAGATGAGGAGGCAGCTGACTGCTGATGAGCTTAGGTTCATCGCAGAGGAGGACGTGGCATGAGCACACAGGAGGAAGATCTGCTAGACCAGGAACTACTGCAGGATGACCCGGACCATGAGGAGATGGAGGAAGAGATGGAACCTGATCCCCAGCCAAGACCATCAACTGGGTATGTATGAGTGTGTATGTATTGTTTGTTTCTATTTCTCATATGACTGATACTAGACTCATATGAATTTATATACAGTTGTGCTCAAAAATTTGCATACCCTGGCAGAAATTGTGAAATTTTGGCATTGATTTTGAAAATATGACTGATCATGCAAAAAAAAAAAACTGTCTTTTATTTAAGGATAGTGATCGTATGAAGCCATTTATTATCACATAGTTGTTTAGCTCCTTTTTAAATCATAATGATAACAGAAATCACCCAAATGGCCCTGATCTAAACTTTACATACGCTTGAATGTTTGGCCTTGTTACAGACACACAAGGTGACACACACAGGTTTAAATGGCAATTAAAGGTTCATTTCCCACACCTGTGGCTTTTTAAATTGCAATTAGTGTCTGTGTATAAATAGTCAATGAGTTTGTTAGCTCTCACGTGGATGCACTGAGCAGGCTAGATACTGAGCCATGGGGAGTTGAAAAGAACTGTCGAAAGACATGTGTAACAAGGTAATGGAACTTTATAAAGATGGAAAAGAATATAAAAAGATATCCAAAGCCTTGAAAATGCCAGGCAGTACTGTTCAATCACTTATTAAGAAGTGGAAAATTCGGGGATCTCCTGCAAGAATTTGGGGCCTCATAGACAACTATTACAAAAGACTGCACGTTGTCATTGATGCTAAAGGGGGCAATACACAGTACTAAGAACTAAGGATATGCAGACTGAACATAGGTCATTTAATTTTTTTCTTTGTTGCCATGTTTTGTTTTATGATTGTGCCATTCTGTTATAACCTACAGTTGAATATGAATCCCATCAGAAATAAAAGAAATGTGTTTTGCCTGCTCACTCATGTTTTCTTTGAAAATGGTACATATATTACCAATTATCCAAGGGTATGCAAACTTTTGAGCACAACTGTATATTCTGTTCCTTCACTCTTTATCAGAAATGTATTTACTGTAGATAGTTTGAAAGTATGTTTTGCTGTGTAATTCTAATGTCCAAATAAAATAAAGTGTGTTTTATTGAACACATAAAATGTATATTTCAGTGTTTGTGTTTATTATTACAAATGCTCAAAAGGAGTATTTGAGGGAGTGGTCATGTGAAATGTATCTTAACATTCTAAATGTTTGTTTTATTCCATTTTCCCGCTAATCACTAGAACGGTCATAACTTTTAAACAATAGATTATTTTTCTAATCTGTCTGCTATTCCACATTGCCCACAAAACTATGTATATTTCATACACTCTAAGTTTCCCTCTAGCTTTAAGTAAAATGGTTGAAAATGCAGTTGTCTGAAGTATGGTGGCCGGAGAAGATTTTTGTAAAAATCGCTGTGTGAAATCTTATTGATAAAGGATGATTAGCCTTAAATAATCATACATATATTTATATCATTTGAAAGCCCTAGTTCTTCTCTTCAATATGTAAAATACAGTTCAGGTGTGTGATGTAATATGAATATTGATATGAATATAATATTCTGGCACAAAATGGAATTTTGGACTCAGGCTTTAAAGGGTTAAGTTATTATTTACTCACCCTCATCTTGTTCTAAACCAATGTCTTTCATTTTTATCAGTACACAAAGGAACAAATTTAGAAAAAATGAACTGCTTAATGATGTTATACAATGGCAGTTTATGGTGACCACATCTTCAAGTTTTAAAAAGGACACAAAATAATAATTTAGAATTCTAATAAATTATGTTCTGAAGGCATACAATAAGGTTTGCTAAGAAACAAACTGAAAACTAACTGTTGCTCTCGTTGTGCGTGATCTTGAGAGTGCACGAGAGCAGCAGTTACGCTGCCCCCAGTCATGAGATGGGGCGTTCAAGCGAGCTTGTTTGGTACAATCGGATCATCACAGAGATATTGTATATCACAACAGAAAACACAACACTGCTGTACAAAAATCAAAGAAACAAACCTACAAAATATTTCTGAAGAATTTGAAGTCAGAGAGGCCAAATGTAGATGTATTTCTAACAGTGTTCATTATCAGGACTTTGTCCCAGTAATCGTTGGTGCTTTATCATTCAGTCTAGAACTCGCAATTCTATGGGCTCGTTCAATGGTCAGTGGAGAGCAAAGCAGTTCCATCCCCAAAGCCTCAGGTAGCCAGCATTTCACATTTTTCCAGCAACTCCACCAGCCTTAAATTGGAACATTGACAATGGTTTTCCAGATCAACTGCATTCGAGGTCAGTGTCTCAATTCTTCAAGGCTTTTGGTCATAGTTTGGAGCTTAGAAATTGTATCCTTTGTCTGAAATATTATCTTCTGCTTTAGTCAGTCTATCGGAACAGTCACAGATTTGGTTCTTGGTGTCCGTTAAGAGGGTAAGCACTAACTCAAATTTGGCCAGGAACTCTGCCTTCTGCTTAATAATTGCTTGAAGGACATCTCACTTGCAGCTTTATTGAGCACCACTGTCTCTGTACTTCAAAACTCAGCCTCCGATATCTGACAGCCTGGGGCTAGCTTCCCCTCATCACGGCTTTCTGATACAGACAGCTCTTACATATACCACATTACTACTCAGCACTGCACCACAACCGGAAGCCATTCAAAGAATACAATTTTTTTTTTAGATTAGTTTAGCAGATTTTAACACTTCCTCCAAAACAAACATAGAGAAAGAAAGAGTACTAAAATATATATTTCCATTTCAGAAGAAATGTCAAAGGAAATAAGTCAAATTAGAAAATGTATTGTTTAATGTTTAAAGAAAGTAATAACAGAAAGCACTGTTGATAAAGCAGTTCTAATAAAGTTTTATTGTCCTGTTTCTTGAACTGGAGACCTAAATCTTGAATCATATTCCTCTTTGAAGACCGGGACTCCGTCTGACAATGCCTCGCACACCTGTGTAAACAAAGCACATATCTGAGGTCAAAATTATTCAGTAGAGGTCGATTTACACCGTGGTTTTGCAGATTAACTGGTGCCGATAGCTACTTTTGGAACTATCGGTTATCAGTAGAAACTAACGACAACAGTTCACTTAACAGTGCAATTATTCTTCATGCTACCAGTGAACCACTCTTTCACAATTTGAGCCCAGTGAATCTTGGCATTGTAGTCCTGGAATATGCCTGTGCCGTCAGGGAAGAAAAAATCCATTGATGGGATAACCTGCTCATTCAGTACATTCAGGTAGTCAGCTGACATCATTTTAGTGCCGCATAACGTTGCGGAGCCTAGACCTTCCAGGTTTTAACAATGCGTTGGGCAGTTCTTAACCCAATTCACCGATAGGCTAAAAATACAAAAACTATCTGGTGAATTGGGTTAAGAACTGCCCAACGCATTGTTAAAACCTGGAAGGTCTAAGCTCCGCAACGTTATGCGGCACTCAAATGAAGTCAACTGACTACCTGAATGCACTGTTTATGGACAAATGCATGATTATTAATACAAGATGACCTTATAGAAATGACACACAGTATGAAGCATGGACATTATTGAATGCTTATTTATAAAACCTTCATTGATTGTTGAGGTCATGTTGATTTTGATAGATGGTGTCCCTAGAGAAAAGGAAAAAATATATATATATATTAGGAATACCTGAATATCGGAAATTTATGACAAGCAATTGCTTATCTACTTGTTGGTGAATTACTGCTCGTATTTGTTATGTGACAGTGTTTACTTTTATAGTGTTTACATTGCAATATGTTGCCGACACACACACATAAACACATGCATAGGCTCGTGATGCGCTGCTCAGCACAACATGTGGTCGCTCCACACAAACTCCATCTCAGATATAGATGATCAATAGTTCGGTCCGCCTATAACATGCACTGAGAATGGCACCGGACGAGCATTTTACCAGATGTTGCGAGAAGCGTATTACACTACTGTGAATTAGCCTACAAACAAACACTCAAACACAGACTTCCTGGAGCGCGCAGCACCGGACTTTCAAAATAAAAGCCTTAAGAAATTACAACTGAAATTTATAACCAATATATCTTAAAATTATTACTATTATAAATTACAATAAAACAAACTGGGTTCCAAAAATGTCTGTGTGATTGAAAAGTGGATTGATATACTAATAAAACTAAAATGAAATAAATAAATAACAGAGAGAGAGAGAGAGAGAGAGAGATCTGAAACCATTTCCAAGTCCATATACAAGTTAAAATGTGTAAAGAGAACTGGCTTCTTTTCTATTAAATACTAGTTAACAATAAAGTTTTGCACATGCTCTAATGTAATTGTTTTTTGTTTTCCTATTTTATAAGGAAATAATGTATTGTTAGAGGTTTTTGTTTCTATACACAAAGAGTTCTCCCAATCAGGTATCGGAAGAGAACATTTTTTATCATTCCAACCCTACCATGTAAGGTACTTGATTTGTTGCATGCTTCATGAATGAAAGGACTGCACGCTACTTTTATCACAATGTAATGAATTCTTGCTTAGAGTTTGATTGTTGTACTCCTTTTTTTCCTCTATTTCAAGCATGCTGACTGATACAGATTTTATTGCAGATGGGTCACTCCATTCCAGGGGTGCCCTTCGAGCCACATCAATACGAGATGTCATTATTTCGGCCAATATAAAGGGACTTCCTGTGAAATACGTGACAGTTTGCCACCCTAGTCTGAGGCAATGTTGGTAACCATAAGCGACCATAAGGTGAAATGTTGGTTGGTGAAAAAAACAAAACAAAAAAAAACTGGTGTAAGTAGTCCATATGACGCATGTGCTGTAATATGTTAACTAGAAGCCAAATTATAGTTTCGTGTGACGAACAGATCAAAATTTCTCATTATTCACTGAAACTCTCATTCACATATATTAAAATATGGCACATCAAGACGAGCTGTGCTAGGTTTGATGTCAATGATACTAAGGATGCACTGATACTGGTATCGGACCGATCTGATACCATCTTAAGTACGAATGTCATTACGTAAAAATTTAGTGCACAGATTGATATCACATCATGTCCTAGTGAAATTATTTAACAGCAAAAGCTGCGATTTAATGAGATAAATAGATAGTTTGCAAGTGCATTGTTTTAAATGTGAGTGCTCTTGAATGTGTGGAGCTGGTGTTGTGCAGGCATAGAGACACAGACTGCTCATACCTTTAGAGATCCTTGGCTCATACACGGAAAACACTATTATGAGCTTCGCATGTTCTGTTTGTAGCAGATGACAGCAGGCAGAGCGCTAATTAACTTTTTAGCACGAGTCATATACAGACTACATATGTATTTATATAGTAGCCTTTTGTGGTTTAATAATTACTGCAGTTCATGTATCAACCTGCCTTTCCGGATTGGGAATCTGCCATCATTACGTCAGAGCTCCTTGGTTTAACAACACAAACACTTCAAAATAAAAGCTACATTTTAATGAAAAAGTATGACAGAAATAGATCACTCACTACTATATATTTATGTAATATTCACTGTTATACTACTACTAATAATAATAATAATAATAAATCAATAGTAAATAAGCAATATTTAAGCAATATCTCGCATCTGTAACGCTCTCTTATGCAGCACTTTATTTCACAAAAATTACTCCAATGTATTTAGGATTGTGCTGTGAGGTTCTGTATAAAATCACTTCATTTGATACAACATTTCATGTTGAAAATTAATTGTTATACTTTAATTTGATTAAAGTTTTAATTCATTTATTTATTTAAACACAATTTTGATGCTAAAATTTAAATAAACTGCTGATATTGAGTTCAGAAAAAAAAAAAAAACACATGAATTGGACTCGGAATCGGCAAGTACTAAAAAAAAATTATCGGTACTTGTACTCGTTTAAAAAAATTAAATAAATGGTATTGGAACATCCCTAAATGATACCAAACATTGGTTCTTGTGTGTCTTGTAACCGAACACAACATACCATGGCTGTGGGTATTGATACAGTTTCCCGATTCGATTCTGATTCACAAGCTCTCGTGTCCATTCTGATTCTTTTGGGTACATTTCAGTTATAATGTCCATTTTATATATATATATATACAGGTGCATCTCAATAAATTAGAATGTCGTGGAAAAGTTCATTTATTTCAGTAATTCAACTCAAATTGTGAAACTCGTGTATTAAATAAATTCAATGCACACAGACTGAAGTAGTTTAAGTCTTTGGTTCTTTTAATTGTGATGATTTTGGCTCACATTTAACAAAAACCCACCAATTCACTATCTCAAAAAATTAGAATATGGTGACATGCCAATCAGCTAATCAACTCAAAACACCTGCAAAGGTTTCCTGAGCCTTCAAAATGGTCTCTCAGTTTGGTTCACTAGGCTACACAATCATGGGGAAGACTGCTGATCTGACAGTTGTCCAGAAGACAATCATTGACACCCTTCACAAGGAGGGTAAGCCACAGACATTCATTGCCAAAGAAGCTGGCTGTTCACAGAGTGCTGTATCCAAGCATGTTAACAGAAAGTTGAGTGGAAGGAAAAAGTGTGGAAGAAAAAGATGCACGACCAACCGAGAGAACCACAGCCTTATGATTGTCAAGCAAAATCGATTCAAGAATTTGGGTGAACTTCACAAGGAATGGACTCAGGCTGGGGTCAAGGCATCAAGAGCCACCACACACAGACATGTCAAGGAATTTGGCTACAGTTGTCATATTCCTCTTGTTAAGCCACTCCTGAACCACAGACAACGTCAGAGGCGTCTTACCTGGGCTAAGGAGAAGAAGAACTGGACTGTTGCCCAGTGGTCCAAAGTCCTCTTTTCAGATGAGAGCAAGTTTTGTATTTCATTTGGAAACCAAGGTCCTAGAGTCTGGAGGAAGGGTGGAGAAGCTCATAGCCCAAGTTGCTTGAAGTCCAGTGTTAAGTTTCCACAGTCTGTGATGATTTGGGGTGCAATGTCATCTGCTGGTGTTGGTCCATTGTGTTTTTTGAAAAGCAAAATCACTGCACCCGTTTACCAAGAAATTTTGGAGCACTTCATGCTTCCTTCTGCTGACCAGCTTTTTAAAGATGCTGATTTCATTTTCCAGCAGGATTTGGCACCTGCCCACACTGCCAAAAGCACCAAAAGTTGGTTAAATGACCATGGTGTTGGTGTGCTTGACTGGCCAGCAAACTCACCAGACCTGAACCCCTGGGGTATTGTCAAGAGGAAAATGAGAAACAAGAGACCAAAAAATGCAGATGAGCTGAAGGCCACTGTCAAAGAAACCTGGGCTTCCATACCACCTCAGCAGTGCCACAAAATGATCACCTCCATGCCACGCCAAACTGAGGCAGTAATTAAAGCAAAAGGAGCCCCTACCAAGTATTGAGTACATATACAGTAAATGAACATACTTTCCAGGAGGCCAACAATTCACTAAAAATGTTTTTTTTATTGGTCTTATGATGTATTCTAATTTTTTGAGATAGTGAATTGGTGGGTTTTTGTTAAATGTGAGCCAAAATCATCACAATTAAAAGAACCAAAGACTTAAACTACTTCAGTCTGTGTGCACTGAATTTATTTAATACACGAGTTTCACAATTTGAGTTGAATTACTGAAATAAATGAACTTTTCCACGACATTCTAATTTATTGAGATGCACCTGTATATATATATATATATATATATATATACACACACACACACACACACACACACACACACAAAACGCTTCATCTGGTGAATTCATAGACTGTTAAAAGCTTAATTTGTTAAATATATATCTATAAAATTTCACCAGATGAGGTTTATTGCTGAGGAATAAAGAAATGAGGAATAAAAAAATGAACTATCAGAAATTATCGGCATATATTTTTGTCAAAAAGCAACTATTGGCACCAATTAATTGGTAAAACCGATATATCGGTCTATTTTATATATATCATTTAAATATAACTATTTATCGCTATTTAATTATTATATATTTAATTATTGTTATTAGAGGGGATTTCTCAGAAAATATTGATATATGTGAATAATTATGATTAATTTGATTAATTAATAGGCATACCATGTAATTAATTCGATTGACAGCCCTAGCTTGAATTAAATGTTGTTTTTGATCAACAACTGACTGTAAAGAACCGAGAGCTATTAAAAGAGACATTGTTCAATGACAGATTGATTGTGTATATTTCATCTTTGGAGTTAAACCAAATTTTTACTCTCAACACGCAGTGCAAGAATCTTGCGGCTGAAATTTTTCGCCAATATACTACTCAATCATGGTGATTAAAGTGTTCAGATTTACCAGTCAGCGGCAAATCAGACATTGTTAGTCGCATAGTGCAAAATTTGGTCATATGCAAGTGATTTACTTGCAATGTAGATGGTTGGGTAAAAAACAATCTTGGGATTCAACAATCGTTATTGAGATCAAATAAGATCGTGATGCTTTTGTGAAATAGATCTTTTTACCCAGCATCACGACATTACATCCTTTTTTTGCATAAGTGTAAATTTGAGTGCTAAAGTGAAAAGCAAAAATTTTGACTGTTGCTCACAAAAAGAAATTGTATGTCTTCAGAAGACTTGGAATGTAGTAAATTTTTTGGTCACTAAATCTTTCAAAGATGCTCTCAATATCCATCAAAACTTACATCATTCCCTTGATTCACTCCAACTGTTTTCACATCAATTTGTTGAGAAGACACATTGCTTGTGGGCACATTCTCACTTGTGTCTAGAGTCTGTTTATCTTCTTGCTCCTTTTCGTCAATGGGAGATGGATTATTCTCTTTTACCCCCCTTTTAACATCTTCCACTTTAGTCTCTAGCTCTACGGTAGGTTCCACTTCTTGTTTCTTTTGTTGAAGATCAGTCTCATCCTGGCTGGACATGCTGCCTGTCGATCGCAGTGTTTCCACCCGCACCGTCTGGTCCTGTCCAGACCTGCTAGCAAATCGATGTCGGAGATCCATGCTTTGATTGCTTCTGTCAGCTGGTTGAGGGACATTAGCATTGTTTCCTGCTTGATTGATCCTGTTGGCCTCCTGGTGCATTTGTAGTGGCTGTGGGGTGTCACCTCCGCCCCAGGCTCCCCCATTGTCTATTAGTTGCGGAGCTTGGTGTTGCCTCTGTAGTGGCAGTGGGGCATCACCTCCGCCCCAGGCTCCCCCATTGTTCATTAGTTGCGGAGCTTGGTGTTGCCCTACCGCAGGGGGTGGTGGGTCCTGACGGTGACCAAGGCGGGGCCAGGGTACTGCATGGTACATAGCTGCTTGAGCACTTCCATACATAAACACCTGAGGACAGCAAGGGTGTGATTGCCTTAGTATACGTTTTTACAATGAAATGGGAGATATATTATTATAAAGTTTACTTTTCACTGCTCTTACAAAGATGGCTACTGCAATAATGAAAAGCACAGGTATTTGGAGAGTGACCGGCAGATCCTTTAGCAAGGCTATGAGGAACTCACTGATGCCCTGCCCAATGTGCTTCAGGGGATCTGTGATGAAGCTTGTTATGGTTACTGTGAAAGCCTGTGAAAACACAAACGTTTATGTATGCTTTTCATTGCGTCTCTTATCAAGTTGAAGCTAACAAAATAATTCACCCATAAGTGACAATTCTATCCACATTTATCCACACTCAAGTCAATCCAAACCTGTTTGACTCTCATTCTTCCGGTGAACACAAAAGGAGAAACTTTGATGAATATACTGGTTTCCCTGCAATTACAATGAGGGACAGCATCTTTCAAGTCCCCATCCTGATGTCTTCTGAAGTCATATGATAGCTTCAGATGAGAAACAGACTGACCAGAACATTTGCCATGTTTCAGGTATCGGGCCAGTGCAAGCCAGGGCTATCAACTGGTCAGCCGGGGCCAATAGCCTCAGACCTCTGGACCAAAATCGATCTGCATTTCCATCATCAGGCCAAGAGCCCTGCAGTGTTGCCCTAAAATCCGCCCTTAATATGCCGCCCTGGTGCCAACGTCACACACCCTGTCCATTTCACAAGCAAGAGGGAAGCTCAGGCTGAGGTATCTGACTCTGGTGGAGACTGAATCTGCCGTTTGTTTGCTTATTTTAGTCTTTGCTTGGTGGAAAGTGATACCTGACTCGGCGAAACTCCGCCTTTGACCTCAATCCCCAGTTGGCCTTGTTTGGCCTAAAGGTAATCGGTGGGCCAAAGGCGCTTGGCCGTTAGCCCCGAGGAAGCCTTGAGAAGGTACGATGAAGCCCCAGAAGTGACAGTGGGAACGCAACTGACCCTGGCACGCACTAGCACACCCTCATTTTGGCTGATAGTGGAAACGTGGCTATTGAGTATAGAACCAGATAAGTCCGATGTGTGAACAAAACATCCAGTCTGGTTTTCTGAATCAGATAAATTGATCAATTGAGAATATCTGATTCAAAAGAATGATTCGTTAACTAATCGAACATCACTACTTCTATCACAAACACACGAAGGAGAGCTAGGGCAGATGTCAAGATTTTCTGAGTGTAGTAAACAGCTTAAATTTCTGTCTGTAACTCAAAGCAATCGTGTGGCTTCAGAAATCTTTGAATGTAGTTCAAGTAAACATTTTATTAAAGGGTGAACTATTCCTTTAAAATTTTTGGAAAATAGGAGATACAAACCTTTGTTGGAGGTACAAGTAAAATTGGGTTCACCACCAGGACTTCATAAAACTTTGAGCATGGATCATCTTGAAGAGTCCATGTACGTCTGTACCACTCTAAATAAGCATAAAGTTAATTGAAAGACTGATCATTGTGGGTATCACTGGCTGAAGTGCAAAAGTAAGCACCTCACCTGACAAACTGTCCTTCCAGTCCATCTGTTTCAGCCCAGTACATTTCGCATTGGCGCTCTCCATCTGCACAATGTTCTTCTGGTGCTCAGCAAAGGCAATCTAGCCAAGAACAAAGGTTAAAAAAATATCTAACTCTTGATTGTAGAAAAGTGAACACATATACATAGGTATCACACTTTTATTATCATTTGTTCTACACCTGTTTAGTAAAAAAACACCATGGATACCACAAGTCCACAGTATTGTGTACAGCAGGGGTTTCAAACTCACTTTACCAAGGGGTCACATGCCAGGTGTTTTTTATTAAGGGCAATCTAAATAATTTAAATAAATACAAGTGTTTTTACAAAAATTAATTTTTACTCTATATTGGGGCAGTTATCCAGTTCTGTGCAAGCAGTTATACGGTGTACAACTTGACTGCAATTTTTATTTGCGTGATATATTTTTGAGGAAAAATATAAACAAAAATTAGAAAACTGTTAAAAAATCTTTTAGGAAAACACTTGAGGGGCCACATGAAACATCTTACTGAGCTTGAAGTTTGAGAACCCTGGTGTACAGAATCTCTTCGTATAAACCTCTAGTTTAAAGTCAACAACTTTATTACCATATAAAGATGGAACCAGTTCCAGATCAAGCTGATAAAAAAGCAGACAGCAAACATTCTCCAGAACTGGACAAACCAGGACACGACAGACCAAACTTCAGTGCAGATAACAGCTGTCACGATCAGAACACACAAAGCAACCTGTGGAAAAATCAGTGAAATTTAAACAATTAGTTAACACTGTTAGTTTTTACTAGGGCTATCAATCCATTTACATTTTTAATCATGACGTGCCGATTAAAGGTTCACTCAGTAATTTTTTTTCCTCATTTAAAAAGTTTTACTTCTAAAGAAATTAATAGTAATTTTGAAGCATATGTATAAAATCATGACCACTCATGTGAGATGAAGAGTTCAGTCATATCAGTAACCTTATGAAAGCTGTTTTATTCTACATGGAGAGGGGCCGCACATGGGGGCTGCCATATTAGAGTAACATGACCACCTGAAAACTACTTGATTAATAAAAGTTATTTTAGCCAATATACTAAAGGGGGGGTTACTACCACATCAGCGTGGTACAATAAGCTTGAATTGATCAGATGATAGGGAATTTACATACAGACTAGGAGCATGATTAATTGCAGTAATTTGTAAAAAACAAACAACAAAAAAAAAAAACTCAAATTTTAAAAATCTAATCAACAAGCATAATTTGTCAATTTCTAAAAAAAAAACTGACCTTCATGACAGTGTCAATTTCTACATAAAAGGTATCTTCAAATCGCCACTTCCAGGCTTCGTGGTCATGGAGTTTGAAGTTGATCAGAATTTGACAGAGAGCCTCATCCATGGCTCCAGTGGTCCAGCTGTTCTCATCTTTCAAAAGCTTCTGGATCTCTGCCACCGTTTGCTTGGAAAGCTTCACCTCAGCGTCATAATGCATGAATGTTTTTGCATCATCAGGCTAACGATAAAAAAACGAAAATTATGAAACCTGAAGCAGAGATATTTAAAGAATATTTCCATAGTAAAGATGGACACATACCAGGCCAAGCTTTGCAGTTTCTTTAAGGAGCCTGGACAGGAAACGCTTGAACACTGCATTGGCACATGTTGGCTGCTGAAAGATGGCGCTCCCCCTCAATTTGTATTCATCAACCTATAAGTTAGGCAGCATTAATAAACATTAAAATACATTCATTCATCAGCTCCCCCTCCCTTATAAGTGATCTTTTTATTATTATTATTATTATTATTGTACAAGCAAACCAAAAGAAACTAGATTTTCTTCTCTTTTGGTAACTTGTAATAAATGCTGAATAACAATAAGGGAACTTGACTTGATTTAATGTAAACAAATCCC
Source organism: Myxocyprinus asiaticus (assembly GCF_019703515.2). Lineage (NCBI taxonomy): Eukaryota > Metazoa > Chordata > Actinopteri > Cypriniformes > Catostomidae > Myxocyprinus > Myxocyprinus asiaticus. The sequence goes on along the minus strand of NC_059392.1, from coordinate 15,631,616 downwards.
CAACCCCCAAGTCATAACTTGGCATTCCATTTAAATGAATAGTCCACCCAAAATTGAAAATTCTCTCATCATTTACTAACCCTCATGCCATCCTAGATGTGTATGACTTTCTTTCTTCTGCTGAACACAAACAAAGATTTTTAGAATAACTTCTCAGCTCTGTATAGGTCCATACAATGCAAATGAATGGTGACCAGAACTTGGAAGGTCCAAAACGCACATAAAGGCAGCTTAAAAGTAATCCACATGACTCCAGTGGTTAAATCCATATCTTCAGAAGTGATATACGTGTGGGTGAGAAACAGATCAATATTTAAGTCCTTTTTTACTATTAATCTCCACTTTTACTTTCACATTCTTTTTTTTTTTTTTTTTTTTTTTTTTTTGGCAATTCACAGTTTTTGTGCATATCGCTACTTACTGGGCAAGGAGGAGAATTTATAGTAAAAAAGTACTTAAATATTTATATGTTTCTCACCCACATCTATGTGCGTTTTGGACCTTCAAAGTTCTAGTCACCATTCACTTGCACTGTATGGACCTATACAGACCTGAGAGGTTATTCTAAAAATCTTTGTTTGTGTTGAGCAGAAGAAAGAAAGTCAAACACATCTGGGATGTCTTGAGGGTGAGTAAATGATGAGAGAATTTTCATTTTTGGGTGAACTATCCCTTTAAAGGAATAGTTCACTCAGATTTAGTAGTTGAATAAACTACTTTTATTGTACTTTTTTGACCATTTAAGAGCTTGACAGCCCCTGTCCCCATCCACTTTCATTGTGATATGGGTTTGGAACAACATGAGGGTGAGTAAATTATTTTTTGTATTGTTTACCCATTCATTCATCCATTCTCTCATAAATAAATGCATAGGTTACATAAATAAATATACACATATATGTTTTTGTGTGTCACATTAAAAACAAGTTTCTGTGATGGTGCCAGATGGTAGTACCATGGCACTTTTTTGTTATTTTTCACCTCTTTCTGCAAAATACTCAGTTTATCGGTGCAATCATCAGGACACTGGACTGTGTTCTGCATTCCGCCACTAGGGTCTGTACTGAATTCCCTCCTCTTGGTTGGCACATTGCTGTAACTGGCAGACTGTCGAACATGAAAACAAGATTTACATTTCCTGCACACAATGCCAGTGCTTGCAAAGCCTTAGCTGACCAATCACAATTCAGCATGCAAATATTACAGATATTAATGCAAATATTTAATGACAATATTATATATATTATAGCATCCTTGCACAAAGTAAGATAATGAATATCAACGTTTGTTTCAGTGTATGGCTATGGGGCATTTTACACCTGTAATATTAAATTGCTCGAAACGTTTAACATATTTAAGTGTACCATTATTTACAAATTTAAGTTTTTGAAGCCTGTATTAATTACAAAAAGTGTGCAGAAGAATAAAAAGAATTACGAGGACTTTCAATGGCTTGCGGGTACTGGATTACATTAACAGTTAGATGCTTTAATAAAAGACTTTTACCTCTGGGGGGTTTCTCATGCGTTTTGTGGTCGGGTCATAATTGAGCATGTCATATGGGTCGATCCATTCCTCATGATCATCGTTCTTGATGTTTGCATAGGCAATAACAAAAAGTCCACAAAAAAACACAAAACTCCAAAATGTAAACGACGAACAGCTTGACACCTTCATGATCACTATTAGTGAAATAGAAAGCAATGAGAAATTAATTTATTATATTCATCATATTTAATACGCTGATTCATAATGTCACAACTGATGTCTGTCCATTCAGATAATCGGATTCAAATAATGTTGGAGAATTTCAAAATCAATACACACTCACCTACAAAACAAAGTTGATTAGAGCTGTAAAGCAGTTCATCTAACCAAACATAATATATGCTACATATAGGTACATACAGTCGGAAAGATGTTGATGGCCAAAAAATATAACTGATATTTAATAACAATACAATGACTGGATTAGACACTAATTTCTCACTATTTCCTCATGTAAACTAAAACCAGCTCTCCAAAACTGACGCATCATTTTCTTCTTTGGCGTTACAGCAGCTGTTCAGTTGTCACTCATCGCCCTCATGCGGACCGGGAGAATTTTACATATAACTTTCAACCTACACGACTGAAACAGACAACAAAAAAAGTTTGAAGCAATGGACAGAACAGTAGTATATTAGACAGAGACTGTTTACTGTCAAAAGTTTTGGGCACACCAATTCGTTTTTATTATTTCCATTTTCCACATTTAGAATCAGAAACGTCAGGCACTACTCTCAAATGCTTGTGGTAGTTGTAGTCCCCTTGTGTCAACTTAAAAAAAAAAAAAAAGTTACTCAGAGGACCTTAGAGGACACAAATCTCAGTGTCAGAAAATGCCATAATAATATTATATATTAATATTGTTTTCCACTTTCACTGACTTAGATTTTTATTACTTTATTTTCTCCCCTTTTCTCCCCAATTCACAATGCCCTCTAGGTCCTAGTGGTGGTGTAGTAACTCGCCTCAATCCGGGTGCAGAGGACAAATCTCAGTTGCCTCTGCGTCTGAGACCGTCAATCCGTGCATCTTATCACCTGGCTTGTTGTGCGCATAACGGCGGAGACATAGTCCTCTGCACCCGGATTGAGGCTTCACGCTATTCTCCGCCGCGTCCACGCACAACTCACCACGCGCCCCACCAAGAGTGAGAACCACATATTATATCGACCACGAGGAGGTTCCCCCAAAGTGACTCTACCCTCTCTAGCAACCAGGCCAATTTGTTGATTAGGAAGCCTGACTGGAGTCACACTGACTTAGATTTTTAAACCAACATAGTCCTGATCATAACTACCAAATTTTCATTCATTTTCAGGATTTTAACCCTTTAAATGCCAGTTTGTTTATATAATGACACTGTTGTTTTTTTAAACACACACACACACACACACACACACACACACACATTTCTCAATACACATACAAAACACACTCTGACATCCATACCAACACACCCACACAATTTTAGCCACATCACTCATTCAATTGGCCTGCAGTGCTCTATAATAAACCAAACAGAAAACAGGAAAAAAGCATGTATTTGTTCCATAGGCTAAACATAAGAAAAATGGCACCATCTGGTGGAAAATATTACAAATTCAAATTTTGAAGCCAGGGCTCCTGAATGAAAGCATAATATAATAGAATTCATGATTTTATGCTTTAATGGCACTGTGATCAAATATTGCATTTTTAATGGGTTTCAATGGGGACATTTTTGTCCTGAGTGTAACTATTTTGTGTACACAGTGTATTAGAGATGTATTATAAGAACTGAGGTTGAAATATCAATATTCCCCCAAAAATAAACACCTTTGGCAAAATTTATGCAGTTGGCATTAACACAGCAAAAAACAAAAATGAAAAAGACAAAAATGTCCCTAAGGTCGCACAAAGGTTAAGCAACATAAAAATTTTTTTAAAAACACAGCGGCTTCAAAATACACGTTTGAGTTATGACTGTGTGTAATGTATGTTGTAGAAGAAAACGTTCAAGCACATTCAAGTTTACCACAGACCACATAACAAACTCATAAGAAAATCCCAGAGGGATCCCATGGCCAATTAGCATTCCGGGTTCTCCTACAAATTTACGTCATGGCTGAACACCTCTATTACATACAGAATATTGCATACAAAATACATTTATTTTATTTGTGCAAAATGGTAGGATATACACATCAAAACAAAAGATTGTTAAAAGATTAAAAAACAAAAACATTGTAATTTTTCTATTTCTTTACAAATAGCAAAACAGCAGGTGGGAAAAGGCAGAGGGCTTAGAACTAAAAAAGTCCATTGCTTAAAACTTAGTTTGTAGGTCACTGTTCAGTTTCAGTATTGTACGTTTAAACAGCTGAAAGACTGAGTGGTGTTGGCGTAGTGGGCTAAAGCACATCAGAAGTATGCTGGTTCGATCCCCACAGCCACCATTGTGTCCTTGAGCAAGGCACTTAACTCTAGGTTGCTCCGGGAGTATTGTCCCTGTAATAAGTACACTGTAAGTCGCTTTGGATAAAAGTGTCTGCCAAATGCATAAATGTAAATGTAAGACTCCGTTTGCATGGGGGCGATAAGTATCAAATAAAGACTTGCTGTACCACCAGTGAATAAACAGGTGCTATATGTTCGAAACAGCATACTACCATACTAACCCTACTTTTTCTGCCGTTTCTATAAATAGTATGCTATATGCTATTTCGAACATAGTGTGTCTGTTCGATTCCAGAAATTTTGGACTCGACTCCGATTCCTGATTTCGGAATCGATGGAATCGATTCCATGAGTTGATTCCAGATTCATTTCCGCTATTCTTTTTCGCAAAGGTAAAGTTAAATCTCATAATAAACAGCGCAATATAAAGCGTTTTTGCTTGAATGACAAAATATCTTGACCATTTCTATGAATTGGTCTTATATGCTAGCATATATATATATATATATATATATATATATATATATATATATATATATATATATATGTATATGTTCTGATGAAAACAGAGCAGATTTACTGATGCCTAATGGACTACAAAAGAGTCGGTTTGATCAAGCGAGAAATTATGATCGTTTATCTGCAGTCATTTTATAATCATATGTAAGGCTTTTGGAATGTGTTGTAGTTTAGCGGTCGAGGAAATAAACACAGGCCAAACATCTTTCGCCTTGAGCGGAGTCAATTTAAGGCTTTGGAGTCGATTCTCGATTTCCAGTGCCTCCGAATCGAAGAACCGATTCTTTTTTTAATCGATTCCCAGCACTTCAGTTTCCCTTTTAGCAGGAAAGGGCATGTGAGGTGTCTAACTACACTCGATTATTATTATTTTTTGGCCATCAACATGTACCTTTTAAGAGATCGATATATTTATGTAGTATTTTAGTGTGTTGTTGGTTAGTTATTGTTACTTATAGTTACTTTCCGTTTTGCATTTTTACTGTATGTGTCTATTGGCCTACTTCTGCATTCATTTATTAAATAAATCATCATTAAAATACCATTAAAAGTACAACACATAGCTGTTTTTGGCCCCAGAAATCTTCGAATATAGTGCACTTGTCATATGGACTACAGTCATGATGACTTTATACTGAACCTTTAATTACGCTTTATAGTATTTGTCCTTTATGAAGCTTGACAGCTCCTGCTCACTATAAACTGTTATTCTATGGAATAGAGCTGCTTAAAATATATATTTTTATGTTTCTAGAAAAAGTAACAGCATATGGGTTTTGAACAACATAAGGGTGAGTAAATGAGTGTGTAAAAGTACATTTTCCATTTTTAGGTAAACTACTTCTTTAACTGGTGGCTAATTTTTTGAGCACAGACCTGAAAAGGACATACTCAAAATAAAACAGACTCTTAGGAGATTCTGTACAAAATTCAGAATTAATTAAAGACATAAATCAATTATTTAGAAAATCTTAAATGTATTGTTAATGATTACCTAATAATATTTGCACTAAAAATATATGGCACTAGTCTGTCCTTGTCACAACCTAAAAACTCAATGGAAGCCTCAAGTCACAGTTCTAATCTGAGGGTGATAACGCTCTACTTTGTGTTTTATTGATAATTTTCTTAGACAATGTCAAGATATCTGATATCAGATATATTGCATATCTGATTATTGGAGGGGACTTTTCCCCCTCAAAATATATTGCGCTTATGGCCCTGATTGCTATACTTGCAATTAAACCATTGAAATCCAACATACTTCTTTATATTTTGTAATTAATACAGACTCTAAAACTAAAACTTAAGCATAAAGTTGTATTCTTAATGGAATAGTTCACCCAAAAATGATGTGTATGACTTTCTTCTACTCAGCAGCGTCTCTACATTAGGGGCAAGTGGGGCTGAGCCCCGCCAGAGGTGGCACTGTTGTGCAAAATGCGTGGCATCATCATGAATTTATTTTAAGAAATGATATAATTTCCTCATCTTAAACTTGTGTTATGTATGTCCATTATACAAGAAAAAAATATAAATTCTTTCGAGAAATTCTATTATTATTAAGGTCTGTTGTGTTAAAGCCTTTTAATCGTTTTCATTTGCTATGCGAGGGGCTTGCCCATTGTCCTCAATGTTAAACTATGCCAATCTGGGGGCCTGGGTAGCTCAGTGGTAAAATACGCTGGCTACCACCCCTGGAGTTCGCTAGTTCGCTAGATCGAATCCCAGGGCGTGCTGAGTGACTCCAGCCAGGTCTCCTAAGCAACCAAATTGGCCCAGTTGCTAGGGAGGGTAGAGTCACATGGGGTAACCTCCTCGTGGTCGCTATAATGTGGTTTGTTCTCGGTGGGGCGCATGGTGAATTGAGCGTGGATGGCGTGAAGCCTCCACACACGCTATGTCTCCGTGGCAACGGAGGCAACTGGGATTCGTCCTCCGCCACCCAGGCTGAGGCGAATCATTATGTGACAACGAGGACTTAGAGCACATTGGGAATTCCAAATTGGGAGAAAAAGGGATAAAATCCCCCCCCCCCAAAAAAAATCTATGCCGATCTAGAGAACATCATACGCATGTGCAACAAGCCTTTATTGATTGCCCAAGGGGCTCGTTTGCCTTTGTCCCTGAGCCAATCAATAGCTTTGATCATATTTATGTCAAGCTGTTGACATGAGCCTTGGAGATAACCGCTCTCAAGTGCAGACCTGCATAGTGAACTTCATTGGGAAGTTTTAAAAGCTAATTTTATTCTAATTTGTTGCTGGTTGGATTAGTTAAAGTGTACCACTCATCATTTTAATTAATTGTATGCCATTGTTTTGAGGAGTTGTATTGTTGATGCATTGATTTATATTAGATTAAAATAACTGCTAAATATTCAGAGTCTGTTCGTTTTGATTAGTTCCCTTACGACTCAGTACACTTGACATTGCTTCAGGAAGCTGATGCTATGGGGAGTGTCCTTCTCTACAACCTAGTTGAAACCTTTCTACAATAATGACATTTCTAAAATTGGCTATGGTGTTTAAGCGCCCGCATGAAGCTGTCTGGTATAAAAGCGGGCATGCAAACACCATTCCTCAAAATTTTCTTCCTTCAAGACAGCGATTCATCTCTCAACTAGACGCCTTCTATTACTTCACCGTCGACATACACGAGTCAGCAGGCGGGATCTTCACGGCAACGAGAAGACTCTCCGCTCCCCTGCAGTGTTCCGGTGAACATTTACTCCGCCTCGCCGCTTTGCTGGTGAACGGGCCACTTCAGGAGTTTTGTGTCCTCATAAGATATTCTATAGCCACTTGTTCTATGCAGGGTCGTGGGTAGCGCTGGAGCCTATCCCAGCTGTCTCAGGCTGAAGGCAGGGAAACACCCTGGACAGGTGGCCAGTCCCTCACAGGGCAACACACACACAGACATACACATTCACATTCTAACTCACACCTACGGGCAATTTAGGGTCTCCAAATTAATTTAACCTGCATGTCTTTTTGGACTATGGGGGAAACCAGAGGACCCAGAGGAAACCCACACGAACACGGGGAGAACATGCTCCACTCAACACAGAAAGGCCCAGTTGAACCGGGACTCAAACCCGGGACCTTCTTGCTGTGAGGCACAGTGCTACCCACTGTGTATATATACACACAGTATGTAGAGACAGACTGCCCTCACTGTGAGGGCATGAGTCTCAAGACACTTCGCTCGCAAATTACCCTCATTCTGAGCCCTCGTCCTTTCGTTCTCATTCAGCCTCCCACACCCTCCTATCCACCTCTTCTGTGACTCCCGAATGATCACACGAGGAGGCACGGCGGGCTGCGAGGTCGAGCAGGATGAATTTGAGGTGGATCTTGTGCCGGTACATGCCCCGAGAGCCCCTCAATCTCCATATACTGCGTCTATGCCGATACAGTATGTGTGTGACGAGCTTCGCCCTCTGCAGGAGGATTTAGTGATTGTTTGTGCCCCACCAGAAATCATGACCCTGAGACGCCACTACTTCTGCTTAACACAAACAAAGATTTTTAGAAGAATATCTCAGCTCTGTAGGTCCTCACAATGCATGTGAATGGGTACCAAAACTCCAGTGGTTAAATCCATATCTTCAGAAGCAATATGATAAGTGTGGGTGAGAAACAGATCAATATTTAAGTCCTTTTTTACTAAAAGTTCTCCTCCCTGCCCAGTAGGTGGCAACGCGCACAAAGAATGCGAATCACCAAAAACAAAGGAAGAAGAATGCGAAAGTGAAAATGGAGACTAATAGTAAAAAATGACTTAAATATTTATCTGTTTCTCACACACATCAATCATATCGCTTCTGAAAACATGGATTTAACCACTGGAGTAATATAGATTACTTTTATGCTGCCTTTATGTCCTTTTGGAGCTTCAAAATTTTGTATGGCCCTACAGAGCTGAGATATTCTTCTAAAATTCTTCGTTTGTGTTCTACAGAAGAAAGAAAGTCATACACATCTGGGATGGCAGAAGGGTGAGAAAATAATGAGAGAATTTTCATTTTTGGGTGAACAATCCCTTTAAGGATATTTCCATACACTGATACAATATTCTATATTCATAACCGCATTACATGTTATTGTAATTGCACAGTGAATTCTGATTGGCCTTTATCAAATAAGGCATATCAAACATATATTCTATTAATATGATTCTAACTTTATTTTTTATGTTTTACAGTCAGCCAACACCAATGTACAGCAGTGCCCTGATGTATCAGAGTGCATCAATAAACTGGTTATTTAGCAGAAAGAGGTGAAAAATAGGGAAATATAGCTTTGTTTATTAGACCTCACTAATAAAAAGTATGTTCAGTGGCAATACCATGTATTTTGGACATTTACCATGGTATTCTTTGATGCACCTTGGAGTTGCATGTAAATGTTATGGTACATGAATATGCTAACAATTTAGTACCTTGGTATATTTCAAAGTACAATGGTATTAATATTCCTTATGTTTCTTTTAGTTTGATGAATACAGAAAGTTCACCAACTCTCAACAGATAAAATGGGTAAGCTTATACTCAGTGGTTCAATCTTGTACAGCAATGTAAAATATTTTTATACTAAAACAATTTGGTAACACATTTCCACTCTAATTTTTCTACAGGATTTTTTTATTGTGACGGCCATTATCTTCACTACGATGTGGTCTGTGGTGTCCTGGATTGTCCAGTTCAGGAGAATGTTTGCTGCCTGCCTTTTTATCAGCTTGATCTGGAACTGGATTGATCTTTATGTGGTAATGTTTTATTTACGATACATTTCCAAGTTGGCAGAAGTAGTACTTTGTCAAAGAAAGGAAAAATAAAAATAAAAATAAGTCTTTTCAAAACTGCTGCTTTGTATAGTATTTAGACTATTTAGCCCAAGGTGTATCATTTGTATTAAAATGAATTGAAATTGGAACGCCTAGTATGGTGGATGTAGAAACGGAAGTCCCGCCTTATAGGTAAAACAGCCAATCACCTTTGAGACACAGACATTGTCTGTCAGTTAAAGCTGAAGTATGTCATTTCTGTGACACTAGCATCACCGAACAGAATTGCAAAATAAACCTATGCCTTTTACCTGCATTTGTTCAAACAGTCAGATAGCCCCACCTCCAACTCACTCCATTGGTTGAGTAACATTGTTGGGGTGGATCTAAGTGGGTCACTCAAAACAAGCGCAGGAATTTTTATAGTGCCACAGAGACACAGTATTTACAGTTTTCAAGAAAATTAACCTATGAATAGAGTTAAGATAGAAGAAAGTATTTTAACAGTATTTTAGCTAGACTAGCCTGAAAAATAAAATTTTTAGCATGATCAAATCTAAAGAAGCACAATTTATGATACAATTGTTGTCAGATTTTACTGCTGATTTGAAATATGTTATTTGATCGTAAACTTTGCCAACCATTTTGGAGATTTCGTCTTTCTCCATTCAATCAGATAGGTGCTGTCCTTCAATGCCGCTTGTATCCAAAGAAAATAGCTGCCCGGAAGCGTTCCCAAAATGGCCGCTGAGTGGATTGACTTTTAGCATTAAAATTTGTATACGTTAACATTAGTTAATGCATTATGAACTAAAAATGAACGGTATATTTATAAATATACTTTAACCAAGATTAAAAAATGCAATAAATGACAAATGTTCATTGTAAGTTTATGACACCTAATGCATTAATGTTAATGTTTACAGCAGAACCTCATTGTAAATCAAATCAAATCAAATCAAAATCAAATCACTTTTATTGTCACAGCCATATACAGAAGTGCAATGGTGTGTGAAATTGTTGGGTGCAGTTCCGATCAACATAGCAGTTGTGACAGTGATGAGACATATACCAATTTACAATAACATCAAATTAACACAACACAATTTAAAGTCTAATATACACATAATTACACACAACACAATATACAAATAATAACATACACTATACAGTATACAATACACACAATATAGATACACATTAGTCAATAAAAAAGTATATATAGTATATATAGAATGTACAGTAAGTTGTATTGTACTGTATTGACATTCAGGCTGTCGGTTGATAGTAAGTTGTTAAGAGAGAATATAATATAATAATAATATAATTTATGACAGTCCGGTGTGAGATTTAAGAGTAAGAGTAATAAAGTGCAGTGCTGATGTATTTTGATCGTGGGAAATCAAGAGTTCAAAAGTCTGATTGCTTGGGGGAAGAAGCTATCATGAAGTCGGCTGGTGCGGGTCCTGATGCTGCGATACAGCCGGCCTGATGGTAGCAGTGAGAACAGCCTATGTCTCAGGTGGCTGGAGTCTCTGATGATCCTCCGAGCTTTTTTCACACACCGCATGGTATATATGTCCTGGAGGGAGGGAAGCTCACCTCCGATGATGTGTCTGGCAGTTCGCACCACCCTTTGCAGTGCTTTGCGGTTATGGGCTGTGCTATTGCCGTACCAACCGGAGATGCAGCCAGTAAGGATGCTCTCTACAGTGCAGGTGTAGAACCGTGTGAGGATGTGGCGGTTCATTCCAAACTTCCTCAGCCGTCTCAGGAAGAAGAGGCGCTGATGAGCCTTCTTCACAACGACTTCAGTGTGGTTGAACCATGTGAGTTCCTCAGTGATGTGGACACCCAGGAACTTGAAGCTGCTGACTCTCTCCACTGGTGCTCCATTGATGGTGATGGGATTGTGTTCTCTGTCTTTCCTTCTGAAGTCCACAACAAGCTCCTTTGTCTTACTGACGTTGAGGGAGAGGTTGTGCTCTTGACTCCAGTGTGTCAGAGTGTGCACCTCCTCTCTGTAGGCTGTTTCATCATTGTCAGTGATCAGACCTACCACCGTTGTGTCATCAGCAAACTTAATGATGGCATTGGAGCTATGTGTTGCCACACAGTCATGTGTGTACAGGGAATACAGAGAACACAGCCCTGTGGGGCTCCAGTGTTGAGGGTCAGTGATGAGGAGATGTTGCTGCCTATTCTAACCACTTGGCGTCTGCTTGACAGGAAGTCCAGGATCCAGCTGCACAGCGAGCTGTTTAAGCCCAGAGCCCGGAGTTTCACATCTAGCTTGGAGGGCACTATGGTGTTGAATTCTGAGCTGTAGTCTACAAACAACATTCTCACATAAGTGTTCTTTTTTTCCAGGTGGGAGAGAGCAGTGTGTATTGTAGATGCAATGGCATCATCAGTGGAGCGGTTGTTGCAGTAAGACTGCAATGGGTCTAGAGAGAGAGGCAGCACAGAGCAGATGTAATCTCTGATTAGTCTCTCAAAGCATTTGCTGATGATGGGGGTCAGAGCAACAGGACGCCAGTCATTTAAGCAAGTGATTTTTGATTGCTTTGGAACAGGCACATTGGTGGACATTTTAAAGCATGTGGGGACTACAGACAAAGAGAGGGAAAGGTTGAAAATGTCTGTAAAAACACCAGCCAGCTGGTTCGCGCACACTCTGGTGACGCGGCCCGGAATGCTTTTGCTGAAAATGTTACCAATGAAACAAAATAAAGTGAACCCAGAGTGTGTTGCAGTCACAATGCACTTTATATGCATTTTAGCGAACAGGCAATTATGAAATAATTGAAGTAGGCCTGTTGAAATTGTAATTAAAATATCCCCAATTTATATCGAATTAAGAGCTTGTGATTCGGAATCAAATTAAATCAGGAAATAAGTGCTGATATCTAGCACTACCAAAAACATTAAAGGGATAGTTCACCTAAAAATTAACGAATTCTCTCATCATTTACTCACTTTCATGCCATCCCAGATGTGTGACTTTCTTTCTTCTGCTGAACACAAAAAATGATTTTTAGAAGAATATTTCAGCTCTGTAGGTCCATACAATGCAAGTGAATTTCAACCCTTTTTTACTATAAATCTCCACTTTCACTTTCAGAATGTAAAAGTGAAAGTGGAGATTTACAGTAAAAAAGGACTTAAATATTGAACTACTTCTTACCCACACCTATCATATCACTTCTGAAGATATGGATTTAACCACTGGAGTGTTATGGATTACTTTTATGTTGACTTTACATGCTTTATGAACCTTCAAAGTTCTGGCCACCATTCATTTGCATTGTATGGACCTTTAGAGCGGAAATATTCTTCTAAAAATCTTTTTTGTGTTCTGTAGAAGAAAGAAAGTCTTAACTTGATTTTCACAAGAGACTGTGAAATACATACATAAGCTTTTTGTACTTTCTGCAGGCTATCATGGGCAAAATAACCAGCTTCATCACAGATCCCCAAAAGCAAATTGGGCAGGGCATCAGTGAGTTCCTCGCTGGCTTACTGAAGGATCCGCCAGTCATTCTCTTGATACATGTGATTGTTGATATTACTGCAGCAGCCATCTTTGTAAAGGTTGTGAAAAGCAAACTTATTATAATATTTAGTTGAGAGTATGGTGATGCCATGTGAAGGGCAGACGTGTGAGAGACAGCTCTGCGCACTTTGCTAATTTTTTTTATTATTTTCATGATATAATCCAGTGAAATTCGATACATCCAGTTACACATTTACTGTTCGAGGTAAACATGGCAAAGAAGTCAAAATCCTCGGGCTCTGGAGACATTAAAAGACACTTACGGGTTCAAGATGAAAGCCCAGACAGGCCTGTGGACCGGGGACTCGATTTGGATGGTGCAACGGGAGAAGGAATCCAGTGTCAACTGTCCAACATGTCGGTGATGTTGACAAAGGTACTTGCGGACTTGGAGGATCTCGCTGTAATACGTCGATCGATTAAGGCGATGGAAAAAAATTCTCTGAGCTAGTCAAAAGAGTGACAGATGTTGAAAAACGAATTGATTATTTGGAGTCATCAGAGAGGGAATTAGCAGCTAATCCACCCGCGACCAAAGTTGATTTGGAACGTGTTCTTGAAAAGCTTGAAGATCTTGAGAATAGAAGCCGCAGGAATAACATTTGAATTGTTGGAATTCCTGAGCATGAGGAGGGCAGAGATATGGTGAAATTCCTAGACAAGCTTTTCCAGAGTCTGCTCGACATAACAGGCCACAAGCTGGAAATCGAGCGAGCACACAGAGTCCCAGCTCACAGATCTGCTGAGGGAGGAAGGCCCCGATCGATTCTGGCCAAATTTTTGAAATCATCCGATAAAGATCTCGTGTTGCACCAGGCGAGGAGCAAAGGAAAGCTTTCTTGGAAGAATTACAATATTTTCTTGTTCCCAGACTTTGCGAACTCGACAAGAGAGAAACGTGATCGGTTTAAGCAATGCAAGAAACTCTTACATCAGCAGAAGATCACTTTTGCTCTGATGTTTCCAGCCAGACTGAGAATAAACACCAAGGACGGCAGCAAAGTATTTGCATGTCCCAATCAGGCAATGTCTTTTATTGAAACAATGGGTGAGTAACCATTGGGTGTTTTACTTGTGAGTGGATTGACTCACTGTACATACTCTGGCTTTCGGAGGAAGCTGGGCGCCATTTTTGTTTCTTATTGCATTGGCTCCGCCGAGTGGTTGGAGTTTGTTTTGTTTTGTGGATTAACACTTTTCCTTAAAGAAACTTTTGCATTGACAGAAGATCACTTTTACAATGAAGTTGGCAGACTGTGTAAATCATGGGATATACTTTTATGCGGCCTCCGAGTGAATTGACTCTTGACCATCCGAGGAACCGGGATGCGTGTTTCATTTCCTTTTGTGCTGGTTCTGCCTAGCGGTTGGAGCTTGTTTTGTTAAATAACATTACTTCGGGACGGTTATGGATGAATCTGTCAGTTCCTTGTGCTTATGCCTCCTGTTGGCTGGAGAATGATTTGTGGAGTATTTTTGTGGGACATTGGAATGATTATGTCATCTGCTGCACTCATCAGCTGGCTCACTGAAGATTCGTTTGTCTGACCGAGGAAACTGAACGGCTTTATATCGGCTGGAATTTGTTTTGTGAAGGAACACACCTTCGAGACAGGTCTGTGAATGAGTCTACACGTTCTTTGTGTTTATTCTGCCTATTGGCTGGGTTTTTTTTTACAAAATATTTGATGTTATGTAATTTTGCCTTACAAATTTGTGAGGCAAAATTGAGCAATCCGATGGCAAAGTTGTTGCGGGGGCTCTCGTAGGTGTACATGGACTCTTTGAGTTTTAAGGGATTGACGCCGGTTGGTGCTTTCGTGCATGGGGTTAATGCGCACGTTTTTCTTTTTTCTGTTTGTTTTGTTCAGGGGAAGTTCAGGGTTTTATTGTTGAATTGATGTTGAAATGTAGTCTTCATAATTTTGTTTTTGGCACACAATTTATTTTTTCTATTATATCAATTTATTTTTTTATCAAAATGTCAAATGTTGGTATGAGTGTACTATCTCTCTCCACATGGAATGTCAATGGATTGGGGCACCCCATAAAAAGAAGGAAGGCTATTTCTTTTCTTAAACGTAAGAAATATGATATAGTGTTTCTTCAAGAACCTCATCTTTCCCCTCAGGAAACTGAAAAATTTGGGAAGATATGGGTGGACATGTTTTCTTTAGTGTTGGCTCAAGTAAGAGCAAGGGAGTCATTATATTGGTAAATAAACATTTACAATTCAAATTTCTCAAACAGTTTGATGATAAATTAAGAAGAGTCATTATTGTTTTAGCAGAAATTCAGGGGCAAAGTCTGATTTTGGCTAATATTTATGCACTTAATGCTGATGATCAGGGCTTTTTTATAGATCTTGAAGGGATGTTGCAAGCCGCTGGCACCCCTCATGATATAATTTTGGGAGGACACTTTAATCATTTGATGGACTCAGTTCTTGATCATAGTGAAGCAAAAGTGTGCAAGCCTCCTAGAGCAACATTGAAGCTTCACAGGATGTGTAAAAATCTTGGTCTTACAGATATTTGGAGACTTTTGAACCCATCTAGTAGAGACTATAAATTTTTTTCATCAGTCCATAAGATTTATTCTAGAATAGATTTATTTTTTTATATATCCAAATCGCTCATTTCATCTGTTGTTGATTGCTCAATTGGAAATATCTTCCAATTGGTCCTGGTCCTCGGTATCCTCTGTGGGCGTGACTTGGGAGGCACTTAAGGCGGTTCTTAGGGGTCGGATCATACAGTATGTCTCATTCATCAAAAAATCCAAAGCACGAGAACTCATGGAGTTGGAAGGAAATATTAAAAGTGCAGAGGCAGAGCTGAAGCGCCGTATGTCATCTGATGGCCTCAGAGAATTGACCTGATTGAAATACAGATATAATACTATTTTGTCACAGAAAGTGGAGTTTTGGTTATTCAGGGCAAGACAGTCATACTTTGAGTCGGGGGACAAAGCAGGGAAGCTTTTGGCTAGATATATAAAGCAGAGAGAGTCTTTTTCTACCATTCCCTCAGTGAAATCTGCTATTGATAATGCCTTTAAAGAATTCTATCTTGATCTTTATAGTTCCACGTCTTCATCTACTGATGAAGATATTTGAAACTTTGTGGAACCATTAGATCTTCCTAAACTGAAGACTAAGCAAAAAAATGCTCTTGATTCTGAGATAACCTTGGAGGAGCTTGACGAGGTAATTAAGTCCCTACCTACTGGCAAGGCTCCGGGGCCAGGTGGTTTTGCTGCAGAATTTTTTAGATCCTATGCTACAGAACTGGCTCCACTTTTATTAGAAGATTATACTGAATCATTAAAGAATGGAAAGCTTCCTCCAACCATGACACAAGCCCGGATCAGTCTGATTCTTAAAAAGGACAAAGATCCAAGCAAGTGTAAAAGTTACCGTCCAATCTCCCTGATCCAACTAGATGTAAAAAGTTTGTCAAAAATTTTGGCTAACCGATTAAGTAAGGTTATGACATCTCTTATACATATAGATCAGGTGGGGTTCATTCGGGGCCGCAGCTCTTCTGATAACATCAGGCATCTCATCAATATCATTTGGTCAGTAGCGAATGATCAGTCTCCGGTCGCTGCCATCTCACTTGACGCCAAAAAGGTGTTTGATATGGTAGAATGGGATTATCTTTTTAAGTTTTGGAAATGTATGGGTTCGGGAGTACATTTATTGGTTAGATTAAGTTACTTTATAAACACCCCATAGCAGCGGTACAAACAAATCGATTAATTTAAGATTATTTTACTCTGAATAGGGGCACACGGCAGGGTTGCCCACTTTCCCCATTATTGTTCTATCTTGCCCTGGAACCATTAGCAGCTGCGATAAGAAAGGAGGATGATTTTCCAGGGGTGACAGCGGGAGGTGTGGTGCATAAGCTTCTGCTTTATACAGATGATATTTTATTATTTGTCTCCGACCCCACTAGGTCTATGCCTTGCCTCCACAGAATTATTAATTCCTTTTCCAAGTTCTCAGGATACAAAGTCAATTGGTCTAAATCTGAAGCTTTGGCTTTGACAGAGTACTGTCCAGTAAGGGCCTTCCAGTGGCCCAAACAGGGCATTAAGTATTTTGGAATTTTATTCTCAGCAAATTTGTCTGATTTAGTCAGAGTTAATTTTGATCCCTTAATAAAAATGTTTTTGAATGATGTGGACAGGTGGGCTTCATTAAACTTATCGATGATTGGGAAGGTTAATGTAATTAAAATGAATTGTATTCCAAAATTCAACTACCTGTTTCAATCTCTCCCTATATATGTCCCCCTCTCTTATTTTAAGCAATTTGATAGCATAGCGAAGTCCTTCATTTGGAGTGGTAAGCGTGCCAGGTTAAATTTCAATAAGTTACATAGGCCGATTGACAAAGGTGGGTTAGGCCTACCCAAGATTTTGTTTTATTATTATGCATTCGGCCTCAGACATTTGGCTCATTGGTTGCTTCCACCTTTCGGATATTTATTTAAACGTAGCCTGGAGCATATGGCAGAACCCCAAACTATGCATTAATAAGTCCCCTTTCTGTTGGCCAGATTGGATTGTGGGGGGGGTTAATACACTCGGTGACCTATACGAGAGTGGAGTATTGAGACCTTTTGAAAATTTGGTTCAAAATTTTGGGATACCCAGATCTCAATTTAATAAGTATAAAATGGACACACTTACTCTGCACTGTTTTTGGGAGTGGCATGCACCCCTCTAGTGTGGCAGATACACTGGGTGTGGTGATTACTGCTTTTGGAAAAGGTCATGAGGCATCAGTGTATTACTCCCTGCTAATTCAGAGTCTGGGGGACGGAGCTTTAAATTCCCTCAAAAGGTTATGGGAGGAAGATTTAAATTTGTTTTTGGAGGAGGGAGTGTGGGCTAGGATTCTTAAAAACATCAAGTCTGCATCTAGAGATGACACACTTCCTGTTTAAGTCCCGCCCATATCCGGTTCTATTTGAATACAGAGACAGATATAGATAATTTTGTCATATGAACAGATACAGATACAAATACAGACAATAGCTTCGCTGCACACCCCTATATCCTAGTACTGGTATTGTCATGCAAACATGATGGTAACATTTTTATATACTGTAACATGCAAATATAAATGCAGTTTTAACTGTAGAGGAGTTGGGGTGATTAGCTAATGATATTTATTATCATTATTTCATTTCCAGTTTGGACATGCGCTAGGTAATGAGATATGTAGTAGAAACTGTGGACAACTACCCATGCCAGGATGTAGTGGGGGGCACACAAAGATTTGCTTAGGGACCCCAAAAGGCTAGGACTGGCACTGGACAGAAATCTTTGCTAACAAATATCCTTACTTGTGCAGGTGCAGGGGTCCGGGGTTGTTGCAGCCAAAGGAGAGGAATGTGATTCAGGGTTTAAAACTTCAGTTGAAGAAACAGGGCAATAAAATGGTTTTAGATCTGCTTTGAAGAATTGAAGAATTGGTGTTTGTTTTTGTGATTAAAAAAATTAACAATAAAAGTTTACATACTTTGACCTTTATACTGATTTATAAACATACATACATAAATACTGCATATAGAGTAAAGCATTGCACAGGAAACAATACACGTTAGTTCACCCAAAAATTTAAATTCTGTTATCATTTACTCACCCTCATATTGCTCTACATCCGTATATATATTTCCTCACAGGACCCTTACAATATAAGGTCTTTAAAAGAAATACAAGATTTGCATTTCTGAAACCTGAGAAAATAGATAATAAAAGAGATACTCATAAATCCCTCTTATCCTTTTATCATAATTGCTCGTTTTCTCATCTTGTTTTAAACATTGTTTAGGCTGAATATTCAGTTATTTTTTGTTGAATTTTGAATGAAAAGTTGCTGTTTATTTCTTGCAGAAGGTGAGAATATATCTTTGTTTGGAGGACTGTGATGTTCTGTGTGGACTGTAATAAACATTTGTACAAAATGTTATGATGTGGCTATATTGTGAAACGGTATTAATGAATTAATATTAAAAATAAAAAGAAGAATTTATAGAAGAGAAAGGACCTGTACAGACTGTCTAGAAAAGGCTATAAGAAACTTGGTGGTTCTTGAATTGAGTAATGGCATCTCCAAAACGTATGTAATTATGTTCAGTTAACTTGGTGGCCATATAGAATGAACTTTATTTAAGATAAGGTAACTAGATGCAAGTAGACTTAACACAGATTTGCTATTTAAATAATGCTGATTCAACTGTTGTTAATCATTTGAATTGAATTGTTTAAATTTTAGATCAAACAATAGCACAACTCAAATAAAGACCATAACTGATTCTAGGGCAGTCACTAAATAAACTTAATTCTCCAAAGAATGTATATATACTTGAACTTTAACTGCACATGCACAAAGAGAATTAATCAACAGGGTCCATCTTCACAAAATGGGACACTGATCAACCTAACATCACACGAAACTATTTGCAACAAAACAAAACATACTGTAAATAATACTACAAAAGATTTAAATCCTCTATAAATTATTAATTACAACAATTTAAATGCACCCATAACATCCCTTTGACCAAGGAAACATAATTAAATTATTCAAGCGCAAAGCATTATGGGTATTCCCCAAAACCTCTAAACCCTAATGCTCAAAACAAATTAATTGTTTTGAGTAGGGAAAAATTAAATCATACAAATTAATTCAAATAAATTAACTTTGATGTGTTTACAACTTTCTCTTTCTTTTGAAATCATGAAACTTACACCTTTTAAGTAACCTGAATTGTTTTATTGTTTGAGTTTAATGAACTTGTCTCTTTAAATTTAGAGGAATTTAAATTTAACTGAAAGGTTCAAAATAATGTTATATAATGTGTCTATATGCAAGATGAATGTAAATGGGATACTTGTTAGTGTTTAATGTTTTGTTTTATTTAGAAGAGTTTCTGTTATGTTAAAGTTTTTGGGGTATATCATTATGGAGATTGAACTTAAATTGAGGACAGGTAGAAGCTAAAGAGTCATGAAGTGCTATTTTATTTTATTTTTTTATTATTTTCTAATAAAGAGGTCCAGTGACAATGTTAAAAGTATTTTTATTTTTTAACAAAACAGTCACAATCTCAAGCACAACTGTTAACACTCAGCACCATAAGCTATCAAACAGTCATTTGAAATATTCATGAATGAAACGGTTTACTTACATTTTAGATCGGGTCCAAGTGTTTTTAACCCCATTCTTCAATAACAGTTCCTTTGCAAAGCTTGAATTGTATAATGATGGTTCACAAAGAGTCAACGCTGATATGAGCCGAAAAAATGCTTATACATAGTCCAAAACACAGTGAAATAACGCGCACACATACTGGGGTGCACATCACTGGAAACACACCAAAACGGTCAAAGACATCCATCTAGTCTATGTGTACATACATCAATAATTTAAAATAGCATAGATGGGTGAAAGAATGCATCCATGATGTGTTTGTGCTCAAAACAACAAGAGGCAGCAACTGAACGAAAGAGAATTGCTTCTCCCTTTCAGAGCTGTAACTTGACAACGTGTCTGTTAAAAGCAGCGAGATACATGGCAGTGGTCAAAGAGTCAGTATATTTCATGTTCATATACAAAATTATTCAAAATAGTTTAGATGGGTCCCCTTTGGTGTTCAGGAACAGTTAGCCACACAAGGCCTGCTCTCTTCACTTGAACCATATATTGGCAGGATGGGGCCAAGGGTGCGATGACGCATGTTGTGGGATTTGTAAATACAAATGAGCAATGTGTCATGACATCACAAAGAGACAGATTTCAAAATGAGACATTTCAGCAGTGTGGCAATTATAAATGCTCTTTTTAGACTGGGGAAGATGTTTTGTGTTCTGAAATTTACAGTATGTTTTGTCTAAATATCAAGGGAAATTAGATTTTCCATTCCACGACCCCTTTACGATTGCTCTCTCTACAGTATATTGATTTACCCGTTGTGCAATTGCTATGCTACTCAAAGTATAGTGTTTCCAATTAGTATGCGTTCAGTATGCTAGCATTCACTACTAGCCTCTAGCTAGTACTAGTTAGTTAGGTTTACTCAACTTGAAGTATTTATGTTGACCTTACATGGAATTTTTAAGTTCATCCAAAGAGTTAAAATACCATTAACATGTATGAGTTAGCTTATTCAATATTTCAAGTTAAGAGAAATTAACATACATGCGTTGTACAAAATGTAAATCTAAAAGTTCTATTAACTTTGGGAGTTTCTTTCTGCTAACTTGTTAGGGTTTACAGTGTAACCTAAATTTTGTACTCAAAAGTTTGAGTTTTGAGTCTTTGATTTCAAGATATGAGCCCAAAACTTGATATGTCCAGTAATGTCCACCAACTTCAGGGTTTACAGTGTTTGTGTTTTTGCAGCAGAAAACACACAGAAAATGAGTAAATGACAACATAATTTACATTTTGGGTAAACTAAGGCCACGTCCACACTAACATTTTCGTTTGAAAATTAATTAATTTCACGTTTAACTAATAAATAAAAATTAAAGGATTTCATGCTTTTCTGCTTCTTTTATTTGATTTCTGTAAACTTTTTACAAGTGTAAATTAGGCATAATACCATACTGTTTTTTTTTTCCATGTTCACATTAATTGCTAATGAACATACTTAGTACAACAGGTGATTGAATGGGTACTACAAATTTCAGCTGCCTCAAAAAGGTGCTCAAAGTGATGCATATAAGGAAAATGACAATCCAAACTAAAATTATTCGAAAAAAACATGAATGAAACACCCTAATAAGGATGACTTTCACAAAACATTTCCCCTCAACATTTACTGTGTTCGTTTATTTACATTTACTTAAATATTGAGATGAATATTCATGCTGCATTAACATATCCACAAGTGCTAAGACATCATGACATGTCACTTCAGTTTTTCACAAAGTCTACTCAACAATCATGTCCATAGTGCAATGTGCTGTACATCTGTAGCTATGCCTTGATCAGCGGTTAGGCCTATTTATAAGACATTCAATTTAATAAGTGTAACAGCAGAGAACGTGACTCAAAGGCACAATTTAGCTCACATTTTCAGGACTGTGTCATTTATCGAGAATTTATAACAGCAAAATACAGAGGCAATGCTACGTATGGCATTTGTCATCTTTGTATGTGGAAGTAAGCTATTTTAATATTTTGCAGAGATGTTGATATAACAACAAAGTTGCTTCTTCAGTGGACATGCGTTTCCAAGTGTAGACTCGTGACTAGGATTGAGAATTGAACACTTCAACATCCAGTCATTTTTAATTATCTTCAGTACCAAACGGGGATTTTTGAGTATTTACATTACAAAGAATTACAAACACACACTGACGTCTTTCATTCTTAAAGGGATATTTCTCCCAAATAAGAAAGAGTTTTCATTTTTGGGTGAATTATCCCTTTAATCGTTCTTCTAGTTGGGCAATCGATTTATCAGAGTCCTGAAGGATCAGTTGTTCTGTGCTCTTTCTTAATTCTTTTCTTCTGTCTGCAGACTGGTGTAGGTTAAGGCTGGTATGCCCATAGTGTGACAGTCTTATCAGCTGAGGAGGACAGGAAGGAGAGGTCTCTGGTGTGCCACCGGGACTGGATCACTTTATCGCCATGTTCAGCAACTACAGTAACTGGCAGAGTTTTGGTGAGATCCCCTGCAGAAACCGCCAACATCAACATTAGCATCATTAACAGTTACTACTGCATTCAATAAATGTGCTGAGAACAGAATACACATCTGTTGAAATGGATGAATCATATAAAGGGGCCATAATCATGCAGACAGAGTACATAAAGCTCCCTCCCAAGACAAGAACATAATTTTGAAACTTGCTGTGTCGCTCGCCATCTACCTTGAAGATCAGTGATCATGACTTTGTTGTCATAGGAACCAGTGAGCAGATAGTGCGCACCAGGAGAAAAGCGGACAGAACGGACGTCACTGGTGTGTGGGCAGTACGCCTGGACGGTTCGGCCACCTCTGATGTCATAGAGCATACAGCGACAGTCCTCCAATCCGGTGGCCATGAGCCGCCCACTGGGATCCACTGCCACAGAGGCCACTGCACTTCCTGTGATCAGACAAAGTCACTAATGGCTTACTTACAGTTATCTCTACATATTAAGATGGGATAGGAGAAAGTATTTTAACATCGAAAAATGACACATCAGCTTTAAGGCGGAAATCTGTCATCACAGACCGTGGAAAAAAAGCTGAATATCGTTTTTCACTTTGAAATATGATGGAAACAATCTTTATTAGGGCTGTCAATTTAAAGCATTAATTTTGTGCAATTTATATATATATAGGCAGTGGTGGCTCAGCGGTTAAGGCTCTGGGTTACTGATCAGAAGGTCGGGGGTTTAAGCCCCAGCACCGCCAAGATGCCACTGTTGGGCCCTTGAGCAAGGCCCTTGACCCTATCTGCTCCAGGGGTGCCGTATCATGGCTGACCCTGCACTCTGACCCCAGCCTAGCTGGGATATGTGAAAAAGAAGAATTTCACTGTATATGTGCAAATGTATAATGTGTGATAAATAAAGAAAATTATTATTATTAATTATGTATTCTAATTTTTTAAGATAGTGAATTGGTGGGTTTTTGTTAAATGTGAGCCAAAATCATCACAATTAAAAGAACCAAAGACTTAAACTACTTCAGTCTGTTTGCATTGAATTTATTTAATACACAAGTTTCACAATTTGAGTTGAATTACTGAAATAAATGAACTTTTCCACGACATTCTAATTTATTGAGATGCACCTGTATATATGCATAAAAAAAATTAATGCAATCAATCATGCCCCTGGACCATAATAAAAAAAAAATTCACGTTTTTTTGAGTCTTGGTCAGCAGGAGGCAGTCAGCGCAACTCCAGCTGAAAAAGCAATGCGCAGCAGTACAGAAAACAAATCAAACTCACTGACAGAAGATGGCACAACATGAGGACGTGTTCTTGCGTTCAAACAACTGGACGGAGCGCAACTCCGAATGCAAGGTTCTCGAGATGTGTTTTTCTAAGTTTAAAACTACGTTCAACTTGACACAGCATCCTAAAAACACTGTGTTTATGAAACGATGCAACCGAAGTGAGACGCTCCAAAAGCGTCCGTCTGATGCACATAGTCACGTCCTACCTCGGACGATTGACGAGTTCAATCACAAAATAGATTGCTGTGGACTTTAGGCCAATGATTCAATGATAGGCTTATGTCAAATCAAATCAAATCAAATCACTTTATTGTCACACAGCCATATACACAAGTGCAATGGTGTGTGAAATTCTTGGGTGCAGTTCCAATCAACATAGCAGGCGTGACAGTGATGAGACATATACCAATTTACAATAAACATCAAATTAACACAACACAATTTAAACATCTGTTATACACATAACTACACTCAACAATATACAAATAATAACATACACTGTACAGTATACAATATGATGTTTTTTTTTTTTTCTATATAGATACACATTATTCAATAAAAATTTAAATATATATTAAAAAAAGTATATATATATAGAATGTACTGTATTGTACTGTATTGACATTCAGGCTGTCGGTTGATAGTCAGTTGTTAAGAGAGACATAATATAATAATAATAATATAATTTATGACAGTCCGGTGTGAGATATAAGAGTAAGAGTAATAAAGTGCAGTGCTGATGTATTTTGATCGTGGGAGATCAAGAGTTCAAAAGTCTGATTGCTTGGGGGAAGAAGCTATCATGGAGTCGGCTGGTGCGGGTCCTGATGCTGCGATACCGCCTACCTGATTGTAGCAGTGAGAACAGCCCATGGCTCGGGTGGCTGGAGTCTCTGATGATCCTCCGAGCTTTTTTCACACACCGCCTTGTATAAATTTCCTGGAGGGAGGGAAGCTCACCTCCGATGATGTGTTTGGCAGTTCGCACCACCCTTTGCAGTGCTTTGCGGTTGTGGGCGGTGCTATTGCCATACCAGGCGGAGATACAGCCAGTCAGGATGCTCTCCACAGTGCAGGTGTAGAACCGTGTGAGGATGTGGCGGTTCATTCCAAACTTCCTCAGCCGTCTCAGGAAGAAGAGGCGCTGATGAGCCTTCTTCACAACGACTTCAGTGTGGACGGACCATGTGAGTTCCTCAGTGATGTGGACACCCAGGAACTTGAAGCTGCTGACTCTCTCCACTGGTGCTCCATTGATGGTGATGGGACTGTGTTCTCTGTCTTTTCTTCTGAAGTCCACCACAAGCTCCTTTGTCTTACTGACATTGAGGGAGAGGTTGTGCTCCTGACACCAGTGTGTCAGAGTGTGCACCTCCTCTCTGTAGGCTGTTTCATCATTGTCAGTGATCAGACCTACCACCGTCGTGTCATCAGCAAACTTAATGATGGCATTGGAGCTATGTGTTGCCACACAGTCATGTGTGTACAAGGAATACAGTAGTGGGCTGAGAACACAGCCCTGTGGGGCTCCAGTGTTGAGGATCAGTGATGAGGAGATGTTGCTGCCTATTCTAACCACCTGGCGTCTGCTTGACAGGAAGTCCAGGATCCAGCTGCACAGCGAGCTGTTTAAGCCCAGAGCCCGGAGTTTCTCATCTAGCTTGGAGGGCACTATGGTGTTGAATGCTGAGCTGTAGTCTACAAACAACATTCTCACATAAGTGTTCTTTTTTTCCAGGTGGGAGAGAGCAGTGTGTATTGTAGATGCAATGGCATCATCAGTGGAGCGGTTGTTGCGGTAAGCAAACTGCAGCGGGTCAAGATTGAGTGGCAAGACAGAGCAGATGTAATCTCTGATTAGTCTCTCAAAACATTTGCTGATGATGGGGGTCAGAGCAACAGGACGCCAGTCATTTAAACAAGTTATTTTTGATTGTTTTAGAACAGGCACAATGGTGAATGTTTTAAAGCATGTGGGGACTACAGACAAAGAGAGGGAAAGGTTGAAAATGTCCGTAAAAACACCAGCCAGCTGGTTCGCGCACGCTCTGATGACATGGCCCGGAATGCCGTCTGGGCCCGCGGCTTTGCGGATATTCACCTGTCGGAAGGATCGGGTTACATCCGCTACAGAGACGGAGAGTGAACTAACCTCTGTAGCTTCGGCCGCGAGAGCTCTCTCCGCGAGGGCGGTGTTATTTCCCTCGAAACGAGCATAAAAGTATTTAGCTCATCCGGGAGAGAGGCAGCGGTGTTCATGGCGGAGTTTAACATGATGATGTTAATTCCCTGCCACATGCTTCTAGAGTTGGTGGTGTTAAACTGTCCTTCAATCTTGCTCCTGTACTGGTGTTTTGCGGTTCTGATAACTGGCTTGTTTATGCTCCTCCGTGTTCCCGGAATTAAAAGCGGAGGTCCGCACATTAAGTGCCGCGCGAACATCGCTATTGATTCGGATAGATTCGGATAGATTCGTACAGATTCGTACAGTTCTGGTCGGAATCACTTCCTCTACGCACGTTCTGATGAAACACATTACGCTATCAGCGTAAAGCTCGATGTTGTCATCAGAGGCGGACCGGAACATCTCCCAGTCCGTGTGATCAAAACAGTCTTGTAGCATAGAATCTGATTGGTCCGACCAGCACTGGATCGTTCTGAGGGTGGGTGCTTCCTGTTTCAATTTCTGCCTGTAAGCGGGCAGAAGCAGAATGGAAGAGTGGTCCGATTTGCCAAATGGTGGGCGGGGGAGGGATTTGTAGCCATCCCGGAACGGAGAGTAGCAATGATCCAAAACCCGGTCCCCTCGTGTGTTGAAACTAATGTGCTGGTGATATTTTGGTGCGACTGATTTTAAACTGGCTTTATTAAAGTCCATGGTCACAATGAACACGGCCTCAGGGTGCGCGGTTTCTTGCTCGCTTATACTCCCATACAGTTCCTTGAGTGCCCGGTCTGTGTCGGCTTGTGGGGGAATGTACACAGCAGTGATAATGACCGCTGTGAATTCCCTCGGTAGCCAGAATGGTCGACACAGAAGCATAAGAAATTCCAGATCAGGAGAACAGAAAGACTTGATGGAATGTACGTTCCTCTGATCACACCAGGATTTGTTGATCATAAAACATACACCACCTCCTCTAGTTTTACCTGAGAGGTCTTTCGCTCTGTCCGCTTGGTGCATGGAGAACCCCGCGGGGTCAATGGCTGAGTCTGGAATCTCCGCAGACATCCAAGTTTCTGTTAGGCAGATAATGCAGCAGTCCCTCGTCTCTCGTTGGAAAGAGATCCGCGCTTTCAGCTCGCAGAGCTTGTTATCCAGAGACTGAACATTTGCCAGTAGAATAGTGGGTAGCGGGGGTCGATTTGCGCGGCGTCTTACTCTGATGAGAACGCCGGCTCTGTTTCCCCTTTTCCTCCTGGGTTTCCGCGGCCGTGCTGCCCAGACAAAGGGCTCTGCTTGCGTGTTTGTAAACAGCGGGTCGGCATTGAGGAATGTG
The DNA here is from genome assembly GCF_019703515.2 of Myxocyprinus asiaticus. Taxonomy (NCBI): domain Eukaryota; kingdom Metazoa; phylum Chordata; class Actinopteri; order Cypriniformes; family Catostomidae; genus Myxocyprinus; species Myxocyprinus asiaticus. The sequence goes on along the minus strand of NC_059392.1, from coordinate 15,604,289 downwards.
AAGTCCGGTTTTCGGTGTGAGATCGCTGAACCAATGTCCAAAAGTGTTTGTCTGTCGTAGACAATAAGGCAGACAACATCCAAGACAAAAAACATAAGAATTGTAAACAAGACAAACAAAACATTGCTATGTTGTGTCGGAGCTCGCAACGCAGCAGCCATACTCGGCGCCATCTTGAGGTCATCCATGTTCAATGAAATGGAAATAAACAATATATTGCCTTCTAAAAAACACATTTGTATTGCCTAATTAATGTTTTACTCGTCTGCCACAAAAATGAAATGTATTTTAATTATCTGAATGATCATATTTATTTACATTTATTTAAAATTATTTAAATATGATTATATATTACATTATTTTTATTTGGGGGCCTTTCTCTGCAAATATTGATTATATGCAATTAATTGTGATTAATTAATCAGCACATCATGTAATTATTTCTATTAAAAGTTTTAATCGATTAACAGCCCTAATATTAATGAAAATGAAATGCGCTGCAAATGGCATTTCATGCTGAACCACCAAGACCGATATGTACATACTGTACCTATGACATATAGGTATTAGTTAATCAACTTTCAAATATTGGTATTTTTTTATTTCTTAAAAAGGAATATTCCGGGTTCAATAAAAGTTAAGCTCAATCAACAGCATTTGTGGTATAATATTGATTACCACAAAAATTAATTATGACTTGCTTTAATTAAAAAAAAAAAAAAAAAAAAAAAGCAAAAATCTGGGTTCCAGTGAGGCACTTACAATGGAAGTGAATGGGGCCAATCCGTAAATGTTAAAATATTCACTGTTTTAAAATTATAGCCACATGAGGTAAACAATATACGTATAAACATGATTTTAGTGTGATAAAATCACTTATTAACCTTTTCTGTGTAAAGTTAGACAATTTTACAACTTTGTTGCCATGACGATATAATGTCAACAAACACTAAAACGATTGTAAAAATGATGATTTAAACAACTTTACAGCTCAAATAATACATTAGTTTTAACAGAAGAATTCATGTAAGTGATTTTATACAATTATAAGCTTCACATTTCTGTCTTTAAACCCTCCAAAAATTGGCCCCATTCACTTCCATTGTAAGTGACTCACTTTAACCTCAATTTTTGCTTTTTTTTTTTAAAGAAGAGGGACGAATCGAAATTATTTTTTTGTGGTAGTCAACCCGGAACGTTCCTTTAATAAGAAAAGGAGCTGACTGAAAGGACATACCGTTTCCATGCAGAGCTGTCCCCACCACTTTCACACAGCTGGGCACACGCAGATCCCAGAACCTCACTGTTTTATCCTGAGAACCAGAGGCTATCATCCACCCGCCCCATGTGTACAGAGACAGTATGTGTCCTGCAAACAGACACACAGGGCAACATGTCAGAACATATTCACATATACAATAAAACAATACGGCATAATGCTACAGAAGCATACAATATTAACCATTTGTACTAAGGGGACTTTGTCAAGATTGTGTGCACCTGTGTGGCCACTGAGAGCGTGAAGACCTTGTCCTCTCTGGCAGTCAGTCGTGTAGATGTTACAGTCTCCAGCCCCGGCACTAATGAGAATGGCACCTCCACTCTCTGGGCCCTCCATAAACGCCACGTCTCTGATAGTGCCGTCATGCATGCTGAACTCTAGATCTGGCCCTGCAGTCAAAATGCAAACACACTTTTTAAAAAGTACATATCTTTTACACAGGCTCACAATTAATTTAAGATACATATTTTCACATTACCCTTGGCATTACAGGTGTCTGCGTTGAAAGGAAGAACTTTGACATACTTGTCATTGGAGCCCGTGGCAAGCAGCTGCCCACAGGGACTCCAGGCAACACAGTAGATGGAGCCTTTATGGTGTTTAATACGTTTAAAGCAGATGTCAGGCTGCTTTACTGGACTTTGAGCACTATAGAAGATGAACAGAGCATGTTGATGAATATAGATTAAATCTATCAATATTTAAGTCCTTTTTTACTGTAAATTCTCCCCCCTGCCCAGAAGGTGGCGATATGAACGAAGAATGCAAATTGCCAAGAACAAAAGAAGAATAATGTGAAAGTGGACATTTACAGTAAAAAAAAAAATAAAGAACTTAAATATTGATCTGTTTCTCACCCACACCTATCATATAATTTCTGAAGGCATGGATTAAACAACTGGAGTCTTATGGATTACATTTATGCTGCATTTATGTACTTTTGAAGCTATAAAATGTTGGTACCCATTGACTTTCATTGTATGGACCTACAGAGCTGAGATATCCTTCTAAAAATCTTTGTTTGTGTTCAGCAGAAGAAAGTAAGTCATACACATCTGGGATGGCATGAGGGTGAATAAATGATGAGAATTTTCATTTTTGGGTGAACTATCCCTTTAAATACTGATGCCATACCTAGCTTTGAGGGATTGTGGGTAGTTACAGACACGCAGTGTTTTGGAGTTTGATCCCACTGCGTAGAGGGTTCCAGAAGGGTGGAAGGCAACTGCTCGCACAGCCTGTGTGTCCTCAAGTGTCTGTACTGCAATGAATGGGGATTTGGGTTTCTCGTCCTGAAACACACTATCATTATATATCAGAATTAAATGCCTCAAAAGAATGAAAGATACAATCAGTGTCAGCTAAAGCTCATCAAACTCTAAAAATTGACTCTAAAGTTTAATAGCGAGCTTTGAAAAACATCTCTGACCTCGGGTTGACCAGCACAGGGGACTCGTCCAGTGAAGGAACCCCCCGGCCTCCTCCCTTCTGAGGGGTGCTGCTGACCACCGCAGCCTTGTTCCGGCCTGATCCCGCATCAGGGGTTTGTTTACCTGCTGCGGCAGCTGTCATACCGTTACACTGTTGGGCCAAAGCCTGAACGTCTTCTCCCAGGTCTTCCATACCCACCGCCACATTCAGTTCCTCCAGTTTTTGAATGGACCTAAACAAAAAGAAATTAGTGGTCTATCAATATGGGGTTTTCAATGGCCAATGCTGATATCTAGAGAGCAGGGTGGCATGCAGATACTGTATTTATAAAATTCTATTGTACTGACAGACAGCAAAGCAGATCAATGCATTCCTTGTCTGCCACAATAATGTAATGTTTTTTAATGATCTGAATTTATAGTTATTAGTGGTCGATTTGCATAAACTTGAAAATAAAAAACCTTGAAAACAGAAAGTGTCGACTATCCATTGACCAATCTATTGGTAGATTTTGGAACTGACACAAGAGACTGTTAACTCTTCTGTTAATCGGCCAAGGGAACAAGATTATCGGCCAATGCCGATAATCGCAAAATGGCCAAATATCGGCCGATTAATCGATCTGGCCGATATATCAGTCTATAACTAGTTATTATATTATATTTATAATAACTTAATCATTATATAGTGCCTTTTTCTGCAAAAATTGATGTATGCAAATAGTGATCAATTCGATTATTCAATCTGCATATCGTGTAATTAATTTATTCAAAAATGTTAAATAGATTGACAGACCTAAAAAAACCCTGTTAACTATTACAATTAACTACAAATATTTTTGAATATTAAAAGTAGAGCTGTAAGAATTAACGCATTAACGCATGTGATTAACTAAAAAAGTTTAACGCATTAATTTGTCCAAATCGCAATTAACAGACAGCATAAACACTGGTGTGAATAGCGAAATCTTCATAATGTGTCCTCCCGGAGTCATTACACTGATGCACACACCACAAACAGACACACAACAGCGCCAGAGCCCTTCTACCAAGATTAGCCTACAAGCTTAGCATAAAATAACATAATGAGGCAGTCCCATAGATATTCTATGGGCGGTACTATCATAACACGCTAGTTGACCGTTACAATCTCTCCTATGATAAAGCCGTGGAGGTTATGACATCGCTTCCCTGTCTGTGATAAAATTATGGAGAAAGGAGGTCTTAGCACTATTTGATGTACAAAACAAGCCCAGAAGGGACTTGTGATAGAAAACAAGCATTTTTCAGCCTATGTAAGGTGCATTTTATTTACCACAGCAGCACACCAAATCTTAACTATCACCAAAACGAGATGCTCTTTGTCTTCAAGTGCTTTTCATGATGAGTTCAAAGTGGCAGTTGACGCTGGCATTGACGCTCTGACACGAATCATGAACTCGGCTTCACGACTGCTGTAGGAAAGCGGATGGCCACAGTCTACCGACAGATAAATATTGTGGAGGATGAGAGTTTAAGAAATGTAATACCCACTGCAATGAATATGCAACCAATGGGGAAAATAGTTCTTTCAATTAGTCAAACTCCCACTTAGACTTTGGGAAACGTTTAATGTTAATTGAATTGGTGCTATTTTAGTGCATTTCTATCTTTATACTGTGGAAGGCTTTGTTTGCCAAAATATTACTAAAGCATTATATTGTTACATATTGTTTTGTTTTCTTTCCCAAGATGAAAATACATTTTGACAAGTATATATAGTGTCAAATTTCACCACTTTCAAAATCTGTGATTAATTGCAATTAACTACAAACAATTATGCGATTAATCATGATTAAAAATATTAATTGACTGACAGCACTAATTAAAAGTAAATTTGTATTAGAATAGACAAGGCTGTTTAAAATATTTGTATGTATTATCTATCAACAAGGTTGTCAGTAGATTTTGGAACTGACTTCTGTTAATCAGTTAAGTGGCATGGATATCGACTGGTGTCGATACTATCTCAAAAGAGCCAAATATCGGCAGACTAATCGGCCTCAAGACATATCAGGGTATCTCCCACCAATTAAAAAAAAAAAAGTGTCCGATATGGGTTTTTCCAATGGCCAGCGCTAATATCTTGAGAGCAGGGCAGCCAATGGACGATATCTATATACAATTTGAGGACAGCAAAGGACATGCACACAATACTGCTGAAAAGCAATGTCACACTGATTTACACAATACGTAATACAAATTCATTGTAAAAATTATACACTGACAAAGCTGTCGGGAGGTTTTGGATCTGATACAAAGAGGAGCTAACAGAGCCAAATGGACATGGTTATTGTCCGATACGATAATATTAAAATGCCCAAATATCAGCTGATGTATCGGTCTATCACTAGTAAAAAAAAACATTCTTAAAGCACATGCTAATTCTATTATCCCGTATTAGACGTTTCAGTCCAAGAAGCACTTACTTACATTCTCAGCATCTTAGAAGCCACATAAGCAATCAACAACATTGCGGTTCCAACAAATTTTAATGCCTGTGGGGCACATCAGAGGGTCTGACCTGTTCAGGAACTTCTGTGTGAGGTTCTGCTGGGCGGCGTCTGATGGCTGGTCTGGAGGATGTACTCCACCCTCCAGCAGCATCTGATGATACAGCTGCCTCTGCTGCTGCTTCTGCTCAAGATGCTGCTGCACCCGCAACCGCTGACGCTGGAACTCCTGAATCTGCTCCTGCAATGGTATATCCATGCATGTAAACTATAGGTCAATGGTTCTGTCAGAGACATGGCATGGAAGCAGACTTGCCGGTTTAAATCCTGGAAGGGGCAATTCATTGACAGAAGAATTACTGGGATCCTTGAGCAAGACATGTAGCTTTTCTCAAAATAATAAATGAAAAACACAATAATAAATTTTTTATTTGTATTTATTTATTTATTTTTTTAAATATGCACAAATCTACATACAGGGCTTAACTCTAATCCTTGTTGTTCCCACAATTTTTGGACCAATGAAATTCAATGACTTTTCCAAGAACTTTCTAGTTATTTGTGATTACTGGATACAGATTTTTAAACATCTATTTGTGAACAATTCTGACAAATTCATTGAAAAGAACTGACACAAAGGAACGATTTGCTCACAAATTGCTTGAAAGCAAGTTTTACACTACACATCTAGCTGATAAAAGTATCTAATCAGCCAATCGCGTGGTAGCAGTGCAATGCATAATATCATGCAGATATGGGTCAGGAGCTTCAGTTAATGTTAACATCAACCATAATAAATGTGATCTTAGTGATTTAGACCGTGGCATGATTGTGGGTGCCAGATGGGCTGGTTTGAGTATTTCTGTAACTGCTGATCTCCTTGGATTTTCACACACAACAGTCTCTAGAGTTTACTCAGAATGGTGCCAAAAACAAAACAAAAATCCAGTGAACAGCAGTTCTGCAGACAGAAACGCCTTGTTGATGAGAGAGGTCAACAGAGAATAGCCAGACATGTTCGAGCTGACAGAAAGGCTATGGTAACTCCGTAGTTAACTACTGTAACTGCTCTGTACAATTGTAGTGAGCAGAACAGCATCTCAGAATGCACAACACGTCGAACCTTGAGGCGGATGGGCCACAACAGCAGAAGACCACGTCAGGCACTTTATAAGGACCATAGTGTAATATTTGCCGTTGTGCTGAAATATTGTGATTTGCGGATACATCAATACACTGAGGACAGGAAACTTACCTCAGACTTTTCAGCTGCAGCCATGTTGCCACCATCCTTCCCAGGAGTCAGTGGAGGACGTAAAGAGTTGGTTCCCGAGCCGTTTATCTTCTCTGCCTGTGCTTGTGCTCTGGAGGAACATCTCAAGATCAGTCAACTCAGAAAACCACACTAATAACAAAGAAAACCTTAATGTAAAATGAAAAAAACGTAATCAAATACTGCTGTCTTTTGGTTAAGACGGTGACATTTACCTATGATGGTGCTTTTTATCTAGTATGTGACAAAAGACAAACTTATTAGCAGTATACTGAATGTACTGGAAATCAAGTAAAGAAAATCATAGCACAAATCTTTAATGACTCATTTGTTTTCTATAAGCTCCTCTCTGTTACCATGGACATTTGTTTTGCCTTACTAGTAGAGCAGTCAGGGTTTATTTCTGTGAGTGTAACAGGAATATGAGTGTTAAGCTTGACCATATTTTGAATTTCACTGCTCGCATTAATGCCTCAAACAGAGACAACATTCTTGGCAGCACTACCTAAAATCTTTGCAACTGCATAGCAATGCCCTGGCAACCACCTAGAACACCCTAGCATTGTGGTGGTGGCCAGTTTTTTTTACAGTCAAGCACCACTCACGTTTTCATCAGAATCTAGCTACTATTTCATTTGGTGCCGCTAGATGGACAGAAATTACACACTTCGCCTTTAATTGTTGCAAGAGCAGAGGGAAACATCCACATATGTACAGCTGTCAATAGTGCAACAGTGTCTGCTCACTTTTTAAACCGCCTTGGTTTTGGAAGTGTTTTTTCCCCATTCATTTTTTAATGACATAAAACTCTTCATAAAAAAGATCAAAGCCATAAACCAAACCAACCAGCTCTGATTTGAAGCCTAAAAAGTATTTTAAAATCAGACAAAAATACACAAATATATAAAGAAGTTTGAGAGTGTGGGGAGACCGACTAGATTGCGTCATTCACAGTGAGTCATGGAAGTGGGCGGTCGCTGAACTATTTTGCCGTGATTTGTTGGCCATGATTCTCCGATTGGTGGATCATTTCCCATCAGGACCATGGGTGGTATAGTTCTTTACCAGGAATTTTGCTACTAAATACATTTTTTAAATAATGAAGTTTAAATAACACAGATTGATTGCTTCAGCAGAAGCATATACCATTTATAAACAACCTAAGAGCTCACAGTAGGTCTGTCTTCAAAGGTTTGTAAATTATCATTAATAATCAATTCCCCTATTAAAAAAAATACTTTACTTCAGAACTCAGACTGTTGCGCTCTATAAAACATGTAAAAATATATGTAATAATCTAAATTACTCATGCACTAAAGCAGTGAGAATGCAAGATTACCTGTCTGGAGATTCAGTAAAGACACTGCCCTCCAGAGCATTTCGGCTTGAATTTGTCCCAGAAGGATACCCAAAGTTAGCGAAAGACTGTGACATGGATGTTGTTTTTCCATCAGCTTCAGTCATTTTCTTTTCCCTCCCTGCCAGGCCATGCGACAATCCATCCAGGGAGGGATTGAGAGACCGTGACATGTATGTATCCGCCGATTGGGGTCGGCACAGGGGCGAGGACGGGCAGGGTGAGAGTTTGGTGAGGAGAGGGGTGAGAAGGTCCACGTGAACCGTCTGGGTGGGTTTGACAAGGCGGTCCACATGAATGCTCAAGGTCTTCTGCTCAAAAGCGCAGGCAAAGACTGATGACGAGAGGTTTTGAATCCATGAGAGCAAACTCAAGTCCAGTTCCTCACAACCATTACCACAAAGAACATCCACTGCTAGAAGAACCTCCTCTTCACGGATCTCCTCTCCAGTCGCCTTGCTTTGGCAAAACTCAACGCAGCACTCGTACAGTATTCCCTTAATGAGGAGCTGGAAGAGACGGTCCCCGCTGGCTTTGAAACCGGCTTCGCTCAGTTTACGGTCCGCAGGGATGAATTCAGCAACCATAAAGCAGGCCTCCTCAAAGCAGTGGACACGGGCGGTACTGGGGTTCCAGTCTTTGAATTCAGCATGGTTGGTAAGTCGGGGGAGGGTGAGAAGCAAGCAAAGTTTGCTGTAGTCTTCTTTTGTTGGGCAGAACTCTTCCAGGGCATGGAGGGACTTGACCGCATCTTGCATGGTAAGCTCCAGCTGAAGATGGGAAAGATAGAGCAAAGGATCATCTGGAATGACCGTGAATCAGAGTTTAGTTCAGGCACATTCTGATTCAAGACACAACCCAAACTGGACCCAAACGGAATCTGCTTTTTTTTTTTTTTTTTTTTTTTTTTTTTGCATTTTCTGTGTTTTTTTTTTTTTTTGCTACAATCTGCAGAATTCTGCTAATTAGATTTTAACATGGTAAAATGTGTTAGACGGAGCTGAGAATACTATACTCTTACTGGGAGCTGAAAACATATTTAGCTCAAATATTTAATAAACAAACACACAAGGGGTGGGGATATGTAGAACTTTGAGAACTCTGCTGTGCTTTCTGCTGAATTCTGCCGCCTACAACTATAGTCAATACGTTTACATGCGCAGTTATAATTGAGCTACAGTGGGTCAAGCTACAGTCTTCATCAGTCTGTCCAAGTATAAATGATACAATGCATAGTCAAATATCTGAAGTCGCTCGTCATTTCTAAGCAATTCCAGCGTAACAGACTAGACATTTGGACTCTAAATGTGAAATTTTACTTCTTATAGAAAGTAGACTAATTATTACCAGCCTGTATCAAACCATTTGTATGTATAATCATAAACCTTCGCAGATATGGTATAGGGTAGGGTTGCACTAGCTGTGCGCAAGTTCTCACATAAGTTAGGACGTAAAGTTCACACTAAGGGCTTAGTAACTACTAGTTAGTTTTTAATTAAGTCAGTGCTTAATTTGGTTGCACCACCTGTTCTTAAGGCAAGACTTAACTAGTAGGTCGTAAGCTCTCCGTAAAGTAATGCATAGTCGCATAATATGACGTTTACATTAATTGATCCAATAAGCAGCCTTCAAATTTGTACACAGAAGTATTAAAAAGTCATGCATTTCAGTTTTATCTCATTACAGTTGATGTTCAAACCTTGTTTGCTCACGTAAATGTCAGCTATAATAAATTATATCCCCATTAAAATACGATATGTAATAAAACAAGATTTCATTAATGGTATATTTAGCCTATGTAAATAACAATATTTAATAACTATCTAAAATGAATAAGGGACAATAAATAAATAATTACTTATACAACAGGCTGGAAAAATAGACATTTATTCATTTTAATAACTTATATCATACATGTTGAAACTTGACACCGTACACAGGAAAGTGCGCTGTTAGATCGATTTCATGCTGAAGTAAGTTTTTACACATTTTCTCCCGTAAATGTAAACACCATCATATACATGTCGAGAGGACTGAAGCCTGTCAACCAAAACATGAGCTCATTGATGTCATTAAGTGAGTTTGCTTTATTATTCCAACCGTTTCTCCTGGTCGGAGGCTTCTGTAAATATTTAGTTTATACATAGGGTAACGTCCTACCTAAGTTTAATGGTGCAACGCTCAAATATTTAGTAGTGCATAAATTGTGACTTAGTGCCCATTTATGCCACAACTAGACTAAGTTGTAACATACGTATAGCTGGTGCAACCAGCCCCAGAAATCCAAAAATGTTTAGTCTAGTTTAGTTTTTTCAGTTTAGATCAGGAAGTGAACATGCGTTACCTGACAAAAATGGGCATGGAAAAAGGAAAAAAAAGACTTTAACCTCTCAGATATCTATTGATATCTATTAAGGCTGCATGATTGATTGAATTAAGATTTAAATTGTGATACGAACTTCAGGATTACTAAATCGCAAAAGGCTGCATTATAACATTTTGTTTGCATTCACTGCTTCAATCAAAGTGAGGGAGCAGCGCTCTCTAGCGGGTGTGCGGCAATATTAGATGATAAATGTTTACCACATTACAATTCAAATAGCAAAGCTTGTACAAATGATCCTTTCCTAAATGTTGGCTATAAATGTAATAAATGTGAAATGGCTTACTTATAGTAGTCTCTACCTATTAAGCTGGGGCTAAGTATTTTTACTGAATAAATATACAAATCACCTTTAAAGACAAGCAATATTCAAGTCTTTCTAAATCTTAAGAAGCAAACTGAGGTTAACAGAATAACATGAAGCTATTCTGTACGTGCACACAAAAAAAACTCACATTCTCAGGGTCATCTGATGCAGACATGGCATTGTTTACACAAAGAGCTTCCAGAAATTTCTGTTTTAGGATGGTATATCGAAACCTGAAAGAAGCAAAGCACCCAAATGACTACAAAACAGGCTCAAATATGTTCTTGCAAAGGCACAGAACACTCAAAATCAGTACGCACCAGCACACAAGCAAAACTGACATCATTCACCTCTTTCTGTCAAATTTATCCAGGCACTCCAACGGCTGGATGAACTGCAGAACTTCCTCCCATTGCCCATCTAATATAAGTTGCCTTAGATAGAATTGATAAGACCAAAAGTGAGTAAAACTACTCCAAAAATGACTTTCTTTGGTACTTTTAAGTCACTTTTGGAGCTCGACAGCACCACTTCCCATTAATTTTTGATATATGGAAACTAACAGCCATCTTAGTTTGGGGTCAAAGGAAGAAAGAAAATACAGGTTTGGTGCAACATGAGGGGGGAGTAAATTATTATTACATTTTTAAATGGGGTGAACTGTTACTCTAACTAGTTGTTTAGGTTTTTAAAGACATATTAGTATATAACCCACCTCAGGAAGAGCATATCATCAGAGTAAAGACCATTAATTACTCCGCTCTCCTTTTCTAGAGCAAGCATGCTTATGTGAAGCTTTCTGAAGTTTAGAAAGTCCAAGATCAACTTGATTATCTCCGCTTCTTTAATGTTTATAATCTCCTCTGCAGTCATGGTGTCAGATTTCTAAAGGGACAGGAAGAGAAGGTTATCTGTGAGCAAAGACAAAGACGAGGTTTCCAAAACATATTGGCCAATTATATATACAAACAATATGGTAGGCAGGCCTAATAAAAACAAGAAGGACTGATTTGTTAATTCTATTTACCCTGTGAGGCAATCGTGTTATTGTATATAAGGAGCCTCCAAAAAAAAGCCTAGTCCTTCAAGAGCATGGATGGGTCGAGGATCGCCAATTTGCCGACAGATGCGTCAGCAAATAATCCAGCACTTTTAGAACAATGTTCCCCAAAGACAAATTATGTTGGGCATGTCACCCTACAGAATCACAAATATCATGAATTTTTTAAAGCGATAGTTCACCCAAAAATGAAAATTCTCTCATCATTTACTCACTTTCATGCCATCCCAGATGTGTATGACTTACTTTCTTCTGCTGAACACAAACTAAGATTTTTAGAAGAAAATCTCAGCTCTGTTGGTCCATACAATGCAAGAGAATGGTGATCAGACCTTTGAAGCTCCAAAAAGGAGATGAAGTCAGCATAAACATAATCCATCAGTCTCCAGTGGTTTAATCAATGTCTTCTGAAGCGATCCAGTTGGTTTGGGGTGAGAACAGACCAAAATGTAACACCTTTTCACTGTACATCTTGTCTTTGCATTGATTAAACCACTAGTCGTTTGGAGTCATATGGATTAATTTTATGCTGACTTTATCTTCTTTTTGGAGCTTCAAAGGCCTGGTCACCATTCACTTGCATTGTATGGACCTACAGAGCTGAGATATTCTTCTAAAAAATCTTTTTTTGTGTGTTCAGCAGAAGAAAGTCAGTCCTACACATCTGGAATGGCATGAGGGTGAGTAAATGATCAGGGAATTTTCATTTTTGAGTGAATTATCTATTTTTTTTTTTTTTATGATATTTGTAAAGAATATTTCTCACCTTGAAAAATATACACTACCGGTCAAAAGTTTTGAAACACTTACTCATTCTTTATTATAATGTTTTTTCACATTTTAGAATAATAACTAACTATGTCATCAAAACTATGGAATAACATAAATGGAACTATGGGAATTATGTTGTGACTAAACAAAATCCAAAATAAATCAAAACTGTGTTATATTTTAGCATCTTCAAAGTAGTCACCCTTTGCCTAGAATTTGCAGACATGTACTCTTGACATGGCATTGTTTACACAAAGAGCTTCCAGAAATTTCTGTTTTAGGATGGTATATCGAAACCTGAAAGCAGCAAAGCACCCAAATGACTACAAAACATGCTCAGAGATGTGCTTGCAAAGGCACAGAACACTCAAAATCAGTACGCACCAGCACACAAGCAAAACTGCCATCATTCACCTCTTTCTGTCAAATTTATCCAGGCACACCAACGGCTGGATGAACTGCAGAACTTCCTCCCATTGCCCATCTAATATAAGTTGCCTTAGATAGAATTGATAAGACCAAAAGTGAGTAAAACTACTCCAAAAATGACTTTCTTTGGTACTTTTAAGTCACTTTTGGAGCTCGACAGCACCACTTCCCATTAATTTTTGATATATGGAAACTAACAGCTTGGGGTCATCTTAGTTTGGGGTCAAAGGAAGAAAGAAAATACAGGTTTGGAGCAACATGAGGGGGGAGTAAATGATTATTACATTTTTATTTTGGGGTGAACTGTTCCTCTAACTAGTTGTTTAGGTTTTTAAAGACACAGGTGATGGCCACAGCATATTAGCATATAACCCAACTCAGGAAGTGCATATCATCAGAGTAAAGACCATTAATTACTCCACTCTCCTTTTCTAGAGCAAGCATGCTTATGTGAAGCTTTCTGGAGTTTAGAAAGTCCAAGATCAACTTGATTATCTCTGCTTCTTTAATGTTTATAATCTGTGTTGTGTACAGTGTATAGAGAATGGTGCGAAAAAGAGAACCTTGAGGGGCCACAACAGCAGAAGACCATGTTGGGTTCCATTTCTGTCAGCCAAGAACAGGAAAGTGAGGCTGCAGTGGGCCTACCGTTTGTGTACCTCAGCAGAAATCTAGATTTGTCAGACCAGGCGATGATTTCCAATCGTCTACTGTCCAGTTTTGGTGAGCATGTGCCCACTGCAGCCTCAGTTTCCTGTTCTAAGCTGACAGTAGTGGTACCCAGAGGAGTCTTCTGCTGCGGTTGCCCATCCGCCTCAATGTTCGATGTGTTGTACGTTCAGAAATGCTTTTTTGCATTGCACTGTAGTAACGCGTGTTTATTTGGGTTACTGTCACCTTCCAGTAAGCTTGGACCAGTCTGGCCATTCTCCTCTGACCTCTGTCATTAACAAGCCGTTTTTGCCCACAGAACTGCCACTCGCTGATCCACCTTATTTTGCAATGCAGAAGTAAGCAGCGGCTGCATTTCCACCGAATGTGACAAAGTTCAGCTGGCATTGACCGCAGTGTAAATAACTTGAAGGTTATAATACCAGAATTTAATGATATGGGCTTCTAAACTATCACACAACCACAGGATGAACAGCAGAATTATGGGCCAATGTCGGATAACTTTTTCACGTCAGCATTTATAGTAAAAGAGTAAGTAAATCATTCACTTTTTGCTGTGTGTTGTTGTTTTGAAGAGACAGTAAATAAATCTGTTTCTTTCTTTACAATGATCGTGATGATGCAGTCTGTCTTGTCTCCGTGTATACCTCTGTTCATATGTATCTGCATAACCTCTGATGATGTCTTTATTTCCAAAGGCGATGTTTCATAAGCCATGCTGAACGCGAGATCTGCGTGTCTGTTTACTATGCACCGCTAATAAAGAGAGAATGCTCTCTGACAAGAATGGAAAGTAAAAGGCTTTCATTATTTTGCCAAGATGAAACAAGATGCAGTTTTGGTGCAAAGAAAGTACTCAAACCAGCCCATCTGGCACCAACAATCATGCCACGATCCAAATCACTGAGATCGCATTTTTTTCCCCATTCTGATGGTTGATGTGAACATTAACTGAAGCTCCTGACCCGTATCTGAATTATTTTATACATTACACTGCTGCCACACGATTGGCTGATAAGATAATCGCATGAATAAGCAGATGTACAGGTGTACCTAATAAAGTGGCCGGTGAGTGTATATATATTCACAGTACATATACATATATATATATATATATATATATATATAGGGTACAACAGGGCTGATCCATGAGATCACTGCATGCAATGTCTAAAGTTTGAGGTAATTTTATCTAATATTTAATCATTTTTAAAAAGTTGCAAATTTATGTATCTAATTAGAACCCCTGAAATTATCACATTTATTTTGAGACAAAATACTTATTTTCAGTTTTTTTCAAGGTAATTAAATCAAAAGTTTTTTAATAACTGTCCAATTAGTGAATGGATAGTATTTGGGGTAAATATATATATATATATATATATATAAAGCCCCCCTGTTGCAGGGACTAAAGGCCCCCATAAAACAAATGTTTTTTTTCTAAAGTGGGGAAAAAAAAAAATTGCTATGAATGTTCAAAGTGGGCTCACAACGACTGATATAGGACACTTGAGATGTTATGAAATGCAAAATGTGATTGAAATGAACAAACCATTAACCCTTTCTGAAGTGGTTATTTTGAAAAAGTATCTTGCTGTCTCAAAAGTATTTGCGTAAGTTGACAAATTTTGCCCTATAACTATTGTCCCCATATTTACGTGATATTACTTTAACCCCCTGGGAACCTTTTACCCCAAACGTAGTAAGGTGTGCCTTTAGCCCCATTGTAGCCTTTCCCAATATTTATAGAATATATACTGTATATGTAAGATTGAATTTATTTCCATGCGTTTAGTAGGTCGGATATTGCAATTTGCAAATCAATATTATTGATAAGCCCCAGGCTATCCATCTCATGAACAGTTAAAACTGCCCCTTTGAGCAATAATTAATGTGAAATACACAGCTTAGTCTTTTTATATTATCCAACACATCCTATCTCTTCTGCCATTACATTCCTTTGCACTGTACATAACCGATTTGTATTTAGATTTGCACTACGTATGTGTATATATATTCATATATGTGTATGTATATATATACACACACACATATACAGTGGTGTGAAAAAGTGTTTGCCCCCTTCCTGATTTCTTATTTTTTTGCATGTTTGTCACACTTAAATGTTTCAGATCATCAAACATGTTTAAATATTAGTCAAAGATAACACAAGTAAAACCAAAATGCAGTTTTTAAATGAAGGTTGTTATTATTAAGGGAAAACAAAATCCAAACCTACATGGCCCTGTGTGAAAAAGTGATTGCCCCTAAACCTAATAACTGGTTGGGCCACCCTTAGCAGCAACAACTGCAATCAAGCGTTTGCGATAACTTGCAATGAGTCTTTTACAGCGCTGTGGAGGATTTTTGGCCCACTCATCTTTGCAGAATTGTTGTAATTCAGCCACATTGGAGGGTTTTCGAGCATGAACTGCCTTTAAGGTCATGCCACAGCATCTCAATAGGATTCAGGTCAGGACTTTGACTAGGCCACTCCAAAGTCTTCATTTTGTTTTTCTTCAGCCATTCAGAGGTGGACTTGCTGGTGTGTTTTGGATCATTGTCCTGCTGCAGAACCCAAGTTCGCTTCAGCTTGAAGTCACAAACAGATGGCTGGACATTCTCCTTCAGGATTTTTTGGTAGACAGCAGAATTCATGGTTCCATTTATCACAGCAAGTCTTCCAGGTCCTGAAGCAGCAAAACAGCCCCAGACCATCACACTACCACCACCACCATATTTTACTGTTGGTATGATGTTCTTTTTCTGAAATTCGGTGTTACTTTTACGCCAGATGTGATGGGACACACACCTTCCAAAAAGTTCAACTTTTGTCTCGTCAGTCCACAGAGTATTTTCCCAAAAGTCTTGGGGATCATCAAGATGTTTTCTGGGAAAAATGAGACAAGCCTTAATGTTCTTTTTGCTCAGCAGTTGTTTTCGTCTTGGAACTCTGCCATGCAGGCCATTTTTGCCCAGTCTCTTTCTTATGGTGGAGTCATGAACACTGACCTTAACTGAGGCAAGTGAGGCCTGCAGTTCTTTGGATGTTGTTGTGGGGTCTTTTGTGACCTCTTGGATGAGTCGTCCCTGCGCTCTTGGGGTAATTTTGGTCGGCCGGCCACTCCTTGGAAGGTTCACCACTGTTCCATGTTTTCGCCATTTGTGGATAATGGCTCTCACTGTGGTTCTCTGGAGTCCCAAAGCTTTAGAAATGGCTTTATAACCTTTCCAGACTGATAGATCTCAATTACTTTCTTTCTCATTTGTTCCTGAATTTCTTTGGATCTCAGCATGATGTCTAGCTTTTGAAGATCTTTTGGTCTACTTCACTTTGTCAGGCAGGTCCTATTTAAGTGATTTCTTGATTGAGAACAGGTGTGGCAGTAATCAGGCCTGGGTGTTGCTAGAGAAATTGAACTCTGGTGTGATAAACCACAGTTAAGTTATGTTTTAACAGGTGGGGCAAACACTTTTTCACACAGGGCCATGTAGGTTTGGATTTTGTTTTCCCTTAATAATAACAACCTTCATTTAAATACTGCATTTTGTGTTTACTTGTGTTATCTTTGACTAATATTTAAACTTGTTTGATGATCTGAAACATTTAAGTGTGACAAACATGCAAAAAAATAAGAAATCAGGAAGGGGGTAAACACTTTTTCACACCACTGTATGTGTGTGTGTATGTATGTGTATATGTATGTATATATGTATGTATGTATATATGTGTGTATTGTGTATTCTATATATACTTTTTTCTTTTCAATATTTATCTATTTTTTATTCAATTTTAATTATTTTTTAAAAGTCTTGTTGCTGTTTTTGTATTGTTGTGTACTAGAAGCTCCTGTCACCAAGACAAATTCCTTGTATGTGTAAGCATACTTGGCAATAAAGCTCATTCTGATTCTGATTCTGAGTCTCGATTGCTTTAGGTGTATCATAATTTCACTAAATCACGTGACCTGGAGAAAAAAAATTTTAAAGTCGTGATTTATAATAGTTGCATACAAGTATTGCGAAAACTTGCGCATGCAGTACTTTCAGCAAAAAGAACATTGCATTTGCATGCAGTTGCACTAATGCAAGATAGATAACACTTGGTATTAGGCTACTGATTTCGTTTACAGACCCCTTTACTTCCATGTAAACTGAAGCCTGTCATATTTGCTGACATTGACTTACATATTGAGTATGCATGCCCTGCCTGGCCCCCACATGCAAAGCACAAAAGCATAATCCCGGTTAGCTTTTAACTCTCACCGTCCCTGCAGTGCATGCCCCCGTCAGGAGGTCCATGCACGATGTTTAAAACCTTACCTGAAATCACGCTTTTGTTTATTTGATCTTCTCCTGCGCGTCCTCTGAAACGCGGATTAGCGCGAGCTCTGTGTTCCGTCACCAGAGCGTGCGTTTTGTTTATCCCGACAATGCCTCGGATGTCCCAACCCACCTTACGTCTGTCTCACTTGTCATTATCAGCAACAGCAGTGAGATTTCCACCTGCACACCCGCAGCACCAGCCGTCTCATGACAGAAGCTCCAGGGCGGAAGTGAGGGTGGGGCTATGACATGTAATTTTCATGTTGATATTTTATTCGATTGCAGTAAATAACACATTTTACTGAGACATTGCATGCTTTGTTCATCGTGAACCCTTTCTATATTAATCTATATCAAAATTAAGGTACATCTTATATTTATAAATGTTTTATCCACCACACATTATGTAAAAAGCAGTCTCCAGACAGGTTATACCCACAAAAGAGCCTACATTTTTAAGAGGAGATACCCGTGATTTGGCCAATATGAGTATAATAGGAGACCTTTAAATATTTGTAAATAATTTTTTTCTACCTCACTGCACAATGCAAGTAAACATTAGTATGATTAAAATCGAATGCTACAATAAAACTGTAAAATAAAAACACAAAGAATAAGGATTCAATCATGATTAGCATGCAATATACTTTATTAAACTCTGAATATCAATAATAATAAATACAACTGTAAGCAGTTTTCCCAATCGTTTCTTCTTAAACCTGTAGTTTGTTTGGTATTAAAGGAATACTCTGGGTTCAATACAAGTTAATTTCAATAATAACATTGATTACCACTAATATAAATTTCAACTTGCCCCTCCTTTTCTTTAAATGTTAAAATACTCACGATTTCAAAAGTATAGCCACAAAATATAAATAATATGCGTATAAATAATATGTGTGAATTTAGTGTGATAAAATCACTTACTAACCTTTTCTGTGTAAAGTTATAGCAAATTTTACAACTTCGTTACCATGACAATGTAATGTCAGCAAACCCTAAACTCTAAAATGACAGTAAAAATGATCATTTAAACAACTTTACAGCTCAAATAATACACAAGACTTAATGTGTGCTTTTATAAAATTATAAGCTTCACATTTCTGTTTTTAAACCCTCCAAAAATTGGCCCCCATTCACTTTCATTGTAAGTGACTCACTGTAACTTTGATTTCTGCTTTTATTTTTATTTTTATATTTTTTTTTATAAAAGGACGGACGAGTCTAAATAATTTTTTTCTGTGGTAATCACATTATGCCACAAATGCTGTCAACTGAGCTTAACTTGTATTGAACCCATAGTAGTTCACTCAATTTTGAAAATTCAGTCATAATTTACCGAAATGTCATTCTAAACCCAGTGAAAATGTCATCCGTTCCATGTTCATGACTACTATGAGAGATGCTCGTACACAGTGACTTGCATGTTCATGCGAGAATTTGAATTGTATATTTATTAAAACATCTATAAATTAAATTCATATGGATTTGGAATGACATGAGAGTGAGTAAATTATGACAGGATTTTTATTTTTGAGTTAACTATCTTCTTCTGGGCAGTACTGCATAAAAAACAAAACATTTTTTATGATCTCTCTTTATTCTTTAAAAATGCTAATAATCATTTATGGTACAGCTGTGCAGCTTCTCATTTTATGGGAAATGCTGCATTACATCATTAAATACAGGTTAAGAGTAAGAAAATGTACAAGATATTGTGTGGATTTTTGAATAGGTTTGAAGAATACAAAACTTTCAAATGGAATATCTATGGTCTGCGGATTTTGTTTGTTGAAATACAATCATATTTCCTCAATGGTTTAATGGTTTCATTTTTTTTGGACGCAGGTAGGTCGAAGCTCTCTGTCCGATTCCGAGAGCACGTCCAGCAGCCCTGTCTTTGGGGTTTGGTGTTCTCATAAATGATCTCTAGAAACAAATAGCATTGCAGATCATTGAAGAGTTACATCAAATAGTGAACATTGCAAAGCACACGCCACGCTGAGGGTCGTTGGAGGAAAACGGTTTTGTTGTGCACGCTCACGCCGCACCTCACTTCTCTTGTCTAACCACAAGCACTGAGAGGCAGTTTAATCCTCTTCAACTAGAACTAGTTCTCAGCGCTCTGAAACACACACCACCCACATCCATTCAGTGCTCTTTCTGAGGCCCAGGAAATAAATGTCTGACCCTGAGCAAAGACTCTTCCTGCAAAGGAATTGTCGTTTCTTAGTGGAGTCTCACTTATGAAGATTACTTATGTGTGACTTTCAAACATAGGATCAAGATTCGGGTCTTAAAGTCTGATACTAATGTTGAATTATAATTTTTTTAAAAATAATTTAATACATATTTTTTTAATTACAAATTATATTATCAGAATATGACACAAGGCAGCAACAAAGGAGTGTTCTGGGTTCAATACAAGTTAGTTAAACTCAATCGACAACATTTGTTGCATAAAGTTTTGCCACAAAAAATAATTTCAATTCGTTGCTTTTTTATTTTTTTTAAAATTGCAAAAATCGCAATTACAATGGAAGTGAATGGGGCAAGTCGATAAACATTAAAATACGCACTGTTTCAAAAGTATAGCCACAAGATGTATACATTATACATGTTAACATGATTTTAGTGTGATAAAATCCATTACCATATTTAACCATATCTGTGTACAGTTTTATCCAAAGGGAGAGTTGAAGTACATTTTTGTGGTAATCAACATTATGCCACAAATGCTGTCCATTGAGTTTAACTTGGATTGAACCCTGAATATTCCTGTAATATAGAATGTGCGGTCACATGTGTGAGCTTATAGTCATTTTACAACAGCTTACAGAGAATTTTCTTTTGTTTTAAAGAAAGCATGCACTCGAGCTGGTATGGGCTCCACGTGTTCATGCAAAACTTGATAATCCATGTTATCCAGCATGATTTGAGACTCCAAAGAGCACCTTGTGTGCTTCAATGGAAGCAAAATCTGACCTTTTGTACAAAGGAGTTTACATGATCCATGTCAAACATTTGCTTATTTGATTAGTGACCTAGAAATAGTGCATAATGTAAAATATTTCTACGTCATTTGACATTTCTTTTTTTTTAAATGATTAAAATCCTGGGGGCCTGGGTAGCTCAGCAAGTTTTGACGCTACCACCCCTGGAGTCACGAGTTCAAATCCTTGCTGAGTGACAACAAGCCACGTGATAAGATGTGCGGATTGACTGTCTCAGATGCGGAGGCAACTGAGACTTGTGCTCCGCCACCCGACTGAGGTGAGTAACCGCACCACAGTGAGGACCTACTAAGTAGTGGGAATTGGGCATTCCAAATTGGGGATAAAATAAAATAAAATAAATAAATAAATAAAGATCAAAATCCTAATACTTGCCCCCAGCTCTGGGCTGTCATCACAAAATGACGAAATACATTAAATATATTATGTACAGATCATTTCAAATAATCTTTTACTGTTTTGATAAATAGTCATTCTTGACAGTCATTCAGTCCTTGTATTTTATTAGATAAACACATGGGTCATCCAACAGAGAGAAGTGGTTATGTTTTTGTTTTGAGTACGATATATTCCGAGATATAATCCTCATGTAAAATGAGCAGGGACCAATTGGTTGTATTTTGATTCACAACGGAACTGGAAAGGGGCGTGAGCTGCGGAACTGCGGAGTAAGTAGAGTATGTGTCTGTTTGCACAAGAGAACATCGTGCCCGCTGTCACTCAGCGCTGCTCATAACATCCGCAAAGAGCAATCTTTGTTACATTAAATATAACAAATTGCAGGGTTGGATCATTATTACACACACAAATGAAATTGAGATGTTTCCTCTGTATACATGACACTGATGCAAGTCATTTTAAAAAACTGGTAAGGACACAATTGGCCAAGGCAAAAAGTGGTGGGGACATACTCCACCCATCCCACCCATAAATGACACCAATGCACATAGATTTTGTTAAGTGTAATTTGAGTAATTTTAATACCAAGTAAAAAGACACACCTTTAGTTCTGCAAGTCAAAATCCTTATGACAACAATTGACATAACTAGTACTACGCATCCGACTGCCAATGCCAACCAGATCCACCATTCACCCAGGTGGAAAGAACCAATTGGGGAGGTTGTAGTTGTAGCTGTAACACAAAAAAAGGACACAAAACATAATTCTTTATTAGGTAATTTCTTCAGATTTATATGGCTCCTCTTATGGTTACAGTGTTGTTACACCTAGTATATTCAAAATCCCATTAACAGTATTTACAAGACATTGTTTAGCAACTAATTGTTTAGCTTGTAAGCTGAGTCTTAAGATGGCGATGTTGTAGCCACAGTGTGACCAAGTTGTGGGAAACTGGCCACCTCAGACGGTGGTAAAATGATTTTAAATTACTGTGGCTTTTCTACCGGCAAAAAATTAAATAAAAAATGTAATTATAAAAACTCTGATTTGAATCTAATACGATTACAATAAATAATTTTATCAAATTTCACCTCTATATATCTACAAATATGCTAGACCAGCTGTTGCTTTGCATGTATTTTTGGCCTTTCAATTAGAAAACATGTTAGGTTGTACATGTGTCATTTGACTGAATTTTATACTTGTAGCTGTGTTATACTTTGTCTTTAAGAAGAAAGCTTTACTAAAATCGGAACCTGCAATAAACAATTAAACCATGATAATAAATACTTTCTGTCCATAAGTAATTAAGATCAAGCAGGAAAATGATGAAACCATAAAAGGATTCGAATTGGAACTCAAAGTAAGAGCTAAACGCTTATCATAATTAGTTATCATGGAATACTATCCTTGCTTTGCAGCCACTTATGAAGGCTGCACATGTCAGAATATTTAAAGGTTAATAAAGTGAGTTAAAGTAATTATAACAATTCCGGGTTCAATACAAGTTAAGCTCAATCGACAGCATTTATAACTACAAAATATAAACAAGATGTGTGTTAACATGATTTTAGTGTGATAAAATCACTTACTTACCTTTTCTGTGTAATGTTATAGCTAATTTTATAACTTTATTTCCATGACGATGTAATGTCATCAAACCCTAAAACCCTAAAATGACTGTACAAATGGCAATTTAAACAACTTTGCAGCTCAAATAATACATGTGATTTAACAGAAGAATTAATGTAAGTGTTTATATAAAATTATAAGCGTTACATTTCTGCCTTTAAATCCCCCCAAAATTGGCCCCATTCACTTCCATTGTAAATGTCTAACTGTAACTTCGATTTTTGCTTCTTTTTTTTTTTTTTTTTTAAAGAAAAGGAGGGATGAGTCAAATTTAATTTTTGTGGTAATCAATATTATGCCACAAATGCTGTCAATTGAGCTGAACTTGTATTGAACCCGGAATATTCCTTTAAATAAAAAACAAACAAACGAATAACCTAGAATATTAAACAGATAAAGATTTACCATTAAACAAGCAAGTATTGTGTAAATTTGTGGTATTCTGATTCCAATTCTGAGTGTCGTTCTGATTTTCCTGGGTGCTGGTGATGTTGGCATCTGTAGAAGAAGCAAACCATATTGAAATTGCTAAAACTGTGACGACCTTTTTAATAAAAATTTGATCTAATAAAAGGATTATAAAAAATGTCTCTGGCTAAAGATGCTGAAAGAGGAACTAAAAATTGTTGATGAGCCAGTTTGTCCAAAATTGTACATTTAGATATCAGTCAGTCTTGCTTGTTTTTGCTACAATAAAGCAATTTTTTTTTTTTTTAAAGGAATATTCCGGGTTCAGTAGAAGTTAAGCTCAGTTGACAGCATTTGTGGTGTTATATTGATTACCACAAAAATACATTTTCTTTTCTTTAAAAATAAAGCTAAAATCTGGGTTACAGAGAGGCACATACAATGGAAGTGAATGGGGTCAATCTGTAGATGCTAAAATACAAATTACAGTATGATGACGTAAGCCGTAAACCCTAAAACGAACATAAAATTGATGATTTAAATAATTTTACAGATCAAATAAAACATGAGTTTTAACAGAACAATGAATGTAAGTGCTTTTATAAAATTGTAAGCTTCACATTTCTGTCTTCAAAAAATTGGCCCCACTCACTTCCATTGTAACTGCCTCATTGTAACCTCGATTTCGTTTTTTTTTTTTTTTTTTTTTTTAACAAAATGAGTAGAGTCGAAATTATTTTTGAGGTAATCAACATTATACCATAAATGCTGTCGGTTGAGCTCAACTTGTAATGAACCCAGAATTTTCTTTTAAGAGAGAAGGAATCAGAGTTGAGCCTTTTCTGATTTTTAGAACAAGGTTTTTATTACCAATCAGGTGCTGTGTAGTCGCTTTGATGGATTTTAATTGGTTGTTTTCATATATAATTTAAATGTACATTTATTGATTAGATTCCTTGCCAGATTTCTTTATTAAACAATTTGTGTTGTATTCATCTGTAGCATACACACCTTTTAATCATCCCTTCAATACTTACCAACAATAACTTGAGTCCCATTACTGCACTGCTCTTCAAGATAAGGAATATCTATTATAAATTTGCAGAAGTACCATCCGCTTTCATTGGTCCTGATGTCATTAATGTAAAGGGTATTACTATGTTGTCCTTCAAGTTTGCTCTTTGAGTCACAGTTGGCCTCTGATGTTTGGTAATAATGCCAGCTCACTTTGTACCCAATGGCAACTGATGGAGTAGTGCAGTTGATTGTGACCGAGGCCCCTTCACAGACTTTAATGTACTTTGGTGTAAGATGGAGATTTTGAAATGTACTCCTAATCAAAGCACCTAAAAGATACAAAGATTGGATAAAAAGGATACAAAAAGAATGCAAATTGTATTTCATATAAGAATAAATGAATAAAAAACTGTCCTTTATTTATATTCGGCAGTCAAGTAGCAAATAAATAATTGATCACAATACGTGTTTGATTGGACTATTGACTTTATAAACGATTATGAAACCTTATGAAAGCTTGTTTGATATTAGTTGAATATAGATAATTACAAAATACCTAATTAGCATTTTAAATGTACAACTGAAACAAGTTACTTTGCATCTACAATCCAAGCAGGACATTTTTGCTTTTGGTAGAAGTACCTCATTAGTACCATATATTTATATAACTTTGTTAAACATAATTACGTGCCATTTTCAACATGCACTACTCAGTTTTATTCAAAACAATACATTCTCATAATATATTGTGACGTAATGTTTTTTACTTTAACACTTTAAAAAATTATTATAATTGCAAATATACAACTGAAACAAGTTACTTTGCATTTACTATCCAAGCAGGTAATTGGTTCGTTTGGTAGAATATTTATGCAAGTATGTTACTAAAATATGTTAACCATAGTTTTTTACCATTGTCAATATTAACTACGTAGTTTTATTCGAAACAATAAATGTTCACAATATGCAGTATCTCGACTTAATCACGCCAAAAATCCTTTTAAAACGCACAACTGAAGCAGGTTACTTTGTTGTCTACCATCCAATTAGGTTATTTGTACCTTACATTTATGCATTTGGCAGACACTCCAAAGTAAATTTTAAAGCGATTCCCTGGTATCCGAATCCACGATCTTACCATTGATAGCCCCAGGCTCTACAAGTTGAGCTACAGAAACTTACTTACTTGGGGCAGAAGTACATCAGTACCGTATTTGATTTAAGTACGCTAAACAAAGATATGTGCCATTATCAGCATGAACTACATAGTTTTAATCAAAACAATACTTTCTTAATATATCTTGACTTAATGAGTAAAATGCATTTTTACATCAAAAATTGCAACTTGCCTTTCTTGAAGTGATGTAAATTATTTCCAAAAAACGTTGATAAAACTTTTGAAATAGTATGAGTGCTATCCCACTTACCTGCGATTAACAGAAAAAATATTTCACTATATAGTCGATCCATGCCTCGATTTGGCACAGAGTGTGCTCTGAATACTCAAAACCTTTTGCAGTAAATAGAAAAACTGTCTAAACAAGAAGAAAGCTCAAGTTAAAGCCCAGATCCAACTTCATCAGA
The DNA here is from genome assembly GCF_019703515.2 of Myxocyprinus asiaticus. NCBI lineage: Eukaryota > Metazoa > Chordata > Actinopteri > Cypriniformes > Catostomidae > Myxocyprinus > Myxocyprinus asiaticus. Next base: position 15,578,452 of record NC_059392.1, on the reverse strand, counting down.
TTAAAAAAAAAAAAAAAAGACCTGAACAAAGGAGCACAATTCCACTTTGAATCTTTAAATGCGAATGTGTTAAGCTTCCTCGTTCGTTTGTGGTGATACAAGCACTTGAAGTCTGGCAGAGATACCTAAACAGGTTCCTGTGTGGTCATGCGAATGAATAAGTCTCAGTTATTCTTCTGTGCCTCTAAGACCAAGAGGCACATATGAAACAGAGCTTCTTCACAATGTTGTCTTGAGGACAAAGTCCACTAGGCAGTGTTCAAACTAAGAAAGTTTCCAATACTTTTTCTTTTCTTTTGCAAATGATAATATTTAAATACACAATGCATTATAGAACACATAAGATCTGGAAAATATGACATTAAATGATACACTTACCACTTTCGAAGTGGGTGAAAAATTGTATGAGTCACTTTGAAGCAGCATGTAAGAGTTTAAAAGAACTATGAAAGCAGGTCAGCCTCACAAACACAAATGAGAATAAACTGCCACAAAAAACACCATACACACACCAGAGATACTTTTAGTTTGAAAGATATACATTTGATCGATACAGTTATGATTTGACACCACATCCATGAGGGAACGCACAACCTGCTGAGCATAGTGACGTAGAGTGAATGTGGTTTCAGCATTAAACTTGTAAGGCAATCCTAAAACATTGTTTAAAAGTCAACCTGAATGTGAAACTGAAACACAGATTATAATTCTGGCATTTTCTTTACAAATCCAGCATCGCACATTTTGTTTGCAATGGTATAATGTGTATTTTCTGTACTAGTCTTTGTGATGGGAGCTGATTAGATCTTGATCATTATACAGCAATCGTCTGTGTCATAGCAATGGTTTGAGGAATGAGTGAAAACAGCAGAAGATTCTTATCTTCAACTTCAAAGGCTTGATATATAGTTGAAGTCAGAAGTTTACATACACCTTAGCCAAATACATTTAAACTCAGTTTTTCACAATTCCTGACATTTAATCATAGAAAACATTCCCTGTCTTAGGTCAGTTAGGATTACTACTTTATTTTAAGAATGTGAAATGTCAGAATAATAGTAGAGAGAATGATTTATTTCAGCAATTTCAATTTCAGAAATTTCTTTCATCACATTCCCAGTGGGTCAGAAGTTTACATACACTTTGTTAGAATTTGGTAGCATTGCCTTAAAACTATTTAACTTGGGTCAAACGCTTCTCACAATAAGATTCTGGAATTTTGGCCCATTCCTCCAGACAGAACTGGTGTAACTGAGTCAGGTTTGTAGGCCTCCTTTCTCGCACATGCTTTTTCAGTTCTGCCCACAAATTTTCTATTGGGTCGAGGTCAGGACTTTGTGATGGCCACTCCAATACCTTGACTTTGTTGTCCTTAAGCCATTTCGCCACAACTTTGGAGGTATGCTTGGGGTCATTGTCCATTTGGAAGACCCATTTGTGACCAAGCTTTAACATCCTGGCTGATGTCTTGAGATGTTGCTTCAATATATCCACATAATTTTCCTTCCTCATGATGCAGCAAAGCACCCCCACAATATGATGCTGCCACCCCCATGCTTCACGGTTGGGATGGTGTTCTTCGGCTTGCAAGCCTCACCCTTTTTCCTCCAAACATAACGATGGTCATTATGGCCATTTTGTTTAATCAGACCAGAGAACATTTCTCCAAAAAGTATGTAGGATATTTGGTAGTTTAACTGTACACGGGTGGGTTAAAGTGCCTGTGTACCCCCAACATTATATGTAGGGAAACAGAATGTGTGAGCTAGGAATTAAATTAAACTGTCCTTATTCTACATTATTATGTAAGGAAATTTATAATTGAATTAGTCGTGTTCGACAACCATTATAAATTAGATAAATGACAAATAACTAGATTATTTGTCTGAATAAAATTCTCCACCATTAAAATTGTAATACAACGTCTTGTTGTATCCGCTCACAATTTCTATTATAAGGAATTAGCTTTAATAAGGGAATTATGATTAATTCACTTATTGGAGTAATATTATTCTCATGGCTTACTGAAAATAATATCACACATATTTTAGGTATAGCTTTGAAGCGAAATTTTTAAAAACAGTGATGAGATTATTTATCAAAATATAGCACATATTTAGGTATAGCTTTGAAGCGAAATCTTTTAAAAACAGGGATGAGATTATTTATCATAATATACCACAGTCAAATTATCTTTGAATACAGACAAACTTTATTGCTATTCTAAACATAAAACTAATCTAACACATACAACATGAAACAGGTTGGTGAGTAGTGACAGAATGTGAAGTAAATGATCAGTACAGTGAAAATGAACTTTATGGAGTCTGTTGACAATGCCTTAAGAACCATTTATCCTTCTTTGAGTCTAAATCGATTTGCAGTCGGATTACCCAAAGTATTTAACTAACACACCAGCACTTTCAGCTAAAGTCTGGAGATGTACTTGCGTGTCGTTGTGTTTCCTTGTGTTGCATTTCCTTGTATTGCTTGGTTCATTGGCTTATGTTCTCCCATGTCTTGTATTTAAGCCCTCATGTTTTCCATTGTCTGTTGTCAAGTATTGAATGTATGTGGATGTGTTTTGCTCCTAGCCAAGTCAAGCCATGTTATGTTTATGTCAAGTCAAGTTCATGTTTCACGTTTATAGTTAGGGTTTTGGTTTCACTATTGTAAATAAACTGCACTTGGGTTCTTTTCATCATCATCGTCTTCGTCATCATCATTGCCAGCAGCCAGCATCGTTACAGAATACTTGACCTAACTATGAACCCAGCAGTTCGACTCATATGGCTACGTCAGGAGAATCGTCCCCTGGAGGAGTACGTAGAGAACTTTTGCGCTCTGGCCAGCCAGGTGGATTTTAATGAAGGACATTTTTAGGGTGGGGTTAAGTGAGCCGATCTCCTCCTTGATGCCTGCTCCATGCCACGACACAGCAACGCCTCAGCCTGCTCCATGCCACGTCACAGCAATGCCTCAGCCTGCTCCATGCCATGGCACAGCAACACCTCAGCCTGCTCCATGCAACGTCACAGCCACATCTGAGCAGTTGGACCTGGATACGGTTCCCACACTTATACCCACCCTTAGTGCTCCTGAGCAGGCAAAAGGAACTTTCGGCCCTCTAACCCCTGAGCCCTGGACTTCGCCTTGGCCTGTCAGTCCCTCGATATTGCCTCAGCTCTGCGTTCCCTTGGCTCCACTGCGGTCCTTCAGCCTGTCGGCTTTGCCGGGGTCCCTCGTCCCTCCGGCTCCACCTTGGTCTGTCGGTCACCTGGCTCCGCTTTGGCTCTCCAATCCTCTGGCTGCGCCTCGTCCCTCCGATCTGTCAGCTCCACTGGGGACCTCCTTCCCTACAGCTCCACCTTGGTCCTCAGTCCCACTGGCTCCACCTCAGTCTTCCGATCCCCCAGCTCCACCTTGCTCCTCCAAGGCTCTAGCACCGCCTTGGTCCTCCCTGCCATCGACTCCACCCTGGCCCTTCGAGTCTTCGGCTACTCTCCGGGCACCAAGTTCCATGGCTCCGCCCCTCGAGCCTCTCATGGCTCCACCCCCCACGGACTCTTCCCTGGTCACACGCCCCATGCCTCAAGACACACCCCCCCCAGCTCCCTACAGAACTTTGAATTTATGTCATGTTTTACGTGTTTTGTTTATGTGTTGGGGCATCGGGAGCCGCCCCTTAGTGGGGGGGATATGTCTTGTGTATTTTGTTGATTCATGTCTTTTATTTTGAAACGTTTAGTTCCTGTTCCCTTGTCATGTGATTTCATGTTTTCCCTCCACGTTCATGTGTCATGTTTTCATTGGTTTATTGTTTAATTATCTTGTTAGAGTTCTGTTTGTTCATTGGTTTATGTTCTCCCATGTCTTGTATTTAAGCCCTCATGTTTTCCATTGTCTGTTGTCAAGTATTGAATGTATGTGGATGTGTTTTGCTTCTTGACAAGTCAAGCCATGTTATGCTTATGTTTAAAGTTCGGGTTTTGGTTTCACTATTGTAAATAAACTGCACTTGGGTTCTTCTCATCATCATCGTCTTCGTTATCGTCATTGCCAGCAGCCAGCATCGTTACAAGCGAAGTACAATGTTCATGGATTCCTTTTTAGCTGCTGTTTGCCTGTTAATAAGGATCTCATGACTAATTATCGTGTAGAATAAAGAGTCATAGAATTGGCGTTGTTTTGTTCATTGTAATTCAGGAGGATCTCTCAAGGGAAGCTTGTTCAACTCTGTCCTTTATTGCTTGTGACCTCTGCACTCAGGGGTCTCTCTGCAGAGATGGTCTTAATAGTAGTGTCAGGCCAGAAACATTAAATGTGGGGGCATTTCCTCAGAAGCATGGAGGTCTCAAGTCATGCGCTATCTGGACAAGTCTCTTTTGTTAGTTTTATTGGCCAGATGTGAGCTTCTTCTAGGCTTCTTGATGTCAGCTCAAGCAGAGTCTTTTAATTTATGACGTTGAGGAATTCCAGGGTTAGAAGTTTGGGTTTTAAGTCATATGGCTGCAATCTTTTGCATCTAATATCCTACAGTAAGATCTTTGTCCCCATGTGCACTTGCAAACTGTAGTCTGGCTTTTTTATGGCAGTTTTGGAGCAGTGGCTTCTTCTTTGCTGAGCAGCCTTTCAGGTTATGTTGATATAGGACCCGTTTTCCTGTGGATATAGATACTTGTCTACCTGTTTCCTCCAGCATCTTTACAAGGTCCTTGGCTGTTGTTTGGGATTGACTTGCACTTTTCGCACCAAACTACGTTAATCTCTAGCAGACAGAATGAGTCTCCTTCCTGAGCGGTATGATGGCTGTGTGGTCCCATGGTGTTTTTACTTGCATACTATTGTTTGTACAGATGAATGTGGTACCTTCAGGTGTTTGGAAATTGCTCCTAAGGATGAACTAGACTTGTGGAGGTCCACAATTCCATGATTTCTTTTGATTTTCCCATGATGTCAAGCAAAGAGTCACTGAGTTTGAAGGTAGGCCTTAAAATACTTCCACAGGTACACCTCCAATTCAGTACACTTCCTATCAGAAGCTAATTGGCTAATTGTCTAAAGAATTGACATCATTTTCTGGAATTTTCCAAGAAATAGAGGCTGCTCTGGAAAAAGACAGTGTGGTTGTTTTAAGGAGCGCAATACTTGTTGACCCCTCTCCAAACATAGCGCTTATGGTTGTGACCATAAAGCTCTATTTAGGTCTCGTCACTCCAAATTACAGTGTGCCAGAAGCTGTGAGGCGTGTCAAGGTGTTGTCGGGCATATTGTAACTGGACTTTTTTGTGGTATTGGCTTCTTTCATGCAGCTCATTTTTGTTCAAGTATTGTCGTATTGTGCTCCTTGAAACAACCACACCGTCTTTTTCCAGAGCAGCCTGTATTTCTCCTGAGGTTACCTGTGGGTTTTTCTTTGTATCCCGAACAATTCTTCTGGCAGTTGTGGCTGAAATCTTTCTTGGTCTACCTGACCTTGGCTTGGTATCAAGAGATCCCCAGATTTTCCACTTCTTAATAAGTGATTGAACAGTACTGACTGGCGTTTTCAAGGCTTTGGATATATTTGTATATCCTTTTCCATCTTTATAAAGTTCCTTTACCTTGTTACGTATGTCTTTTGACTGTTCTTTTCTGCTCCCCATGTCTCAGTATCTAGCCTGCTCAGTGCATCCATGTGAGAGCTAACATACTCATTGACTATTTAAACACAGACACTAATTGCAATTTAAAAAGCCACAGGTGTAGGAAATTAACCTTTAATTGCCATTTAAACCTATGTGTGTTACCTTGTGTGCCTGTAACAAGGCCAAACATTCAAGGGTATGCAAACTTTTGATCAGGGCCATTTGGGTGATTTCTGTTACCATTATGATTTAAAAAGGAGCCAAACAACTATGTGATAATAAATGGCTTCATATGATCACTATCCTTAAATAAAAGCCAGGGTATGCAAACTTTTGAGCACAACTCATACATATATATATATATATATATATATATATATATATATATATATATATATATATATATTCTTGTACATACTGAATACATCATTCAAATATTCACAGTGTATGTTGGAAAAAGTATGTGAACCCCTAGGAAAATGAAGTCAACAAAAAGCTAAATAGAGTCAGGAGTTGGCAAACCTGGCATCCAATTAATGAAACAAGATTGGAGGTGTGGGTTAGAGCTACTTTAACTTATAAAAAGCACTTAAAAATGTTGAGTTTGCTATTCACAAGAAGCATCTGCTGACGTGGACCAAAGAGATCTCAGAAGACCTATGATCAAGAATTGTTGCTTTGCATAAAGCTGGAAAGGGTTACAAAGTTATCTCGAAGAGCTTAGATATTCATCTGTCCACTGTTAGACAATTTTTTTATAAATTGAGATGATTTAATACTGTGGCTACTCTCCCTAGAATTGGCCGTCCAGCCAAAAACCTAGAGTGACATCTAAAGACTTTAAGGAATCATTGGAACTGGTTAACATCTCTGTTCAAGAGTCTACTATACGGAAAACATTAAACAGGCATAGTGTCCATGGCAGGGCACCATGAAAGAAGCCGCTGCTTTACAACAAAACATTGCTGCGTGCCTGAAGTTTGCCAAAGATTACCTTGACACTCCACAATGCTACTAGGAAAATATTTTGTGGACTGATGAAACCAAGGTTGAATTGTTTGGGAAGAACACGCAGCACTAGGTATGGCATAAACAAGGCAGTGCATACCAATATGAAGACACAATTCCAATGATGAAGTTCGGTGGAGGAAGCATCATGACTGGGGCTGCTTTGCTGCTTCGGGACCTGAACCGCTTGCCATCATCGAGGGAAAAATTAATTCCTAAGGATAATGTCAGGGTGGCTGTGCACCAGCTGAAGCTCAGTAGAAGTTGGGTGATGCAGCAGGACAATGACCCTAAACATAGAAGTAAATCCACTACAGAATTTCTTAAAAAAGAAAATCCAACTTTTGGAGTAGCCTAGTCAGAGCCCAGACCTTAACCCAATAGAGATGCTGTGGATTGACCTCAAGAGAGCAGTTCACACCAGACATCCTAAAAATATGGCTGAGCTGAAGCAGTTCTGTGAGGAAGAATGGTCCAAAACTCCTTCTGAACGTTGTGCAGGTCTAATCCGCAGCTACCGGAAGTGCTTGGTTGAGGTTCTTACTGTAAAAGGAGGATCAACCAGTTATTAAATCCAAGGATTCACTTACTTTTTCCACAGCACTATGAATGTTTAATGGGATGTGTTCTATAAAGACATGAAATATTATAATTGTTTGTGTGTTGTTTAAGCACATTGTGTTTGTCTGTACATGTGATTTGAAAATGTGATCTCACTTTATGACTAAGAAATGCAGAAAACCAGCTCACATACTTTTTCCTGCCACTGTAAATTATTGTATAAATGAAATTATTATTAAATGAATTAAATGATCAAATAAGTTATTTTAATTAATCAGTTTAAATTATTATACATATTCAAATTTATAAAAAGTTAGCAAAATTAAATAAAAATATATAACAGTTTACAATTGTATAATAACAATTTTCATTTGAACAACTTACCCCAGTGTTTTAAACAGCGTGTCAGAGTCCTGCTATTGATGTTGTCACAAAAGGTCATCACGTGTTACATTAACTGGATCTGTTTTCCTGGGCAGTAACAGTTCAAATGTTCAATACCATTTTTTTTTTTTTTTTTTTGTAGTTAAAACTTTAAGGTACATGGCTATGCAGAAATTGACTTTCAAAAATGAAGCTACCCTGAGAAATATTCACTGGAGTAAAAAGTGTGACAACTAACCCTGGTTTCCTCAATTACAAAGAATACAGTGTAGTTATTACATATTTAATTATTTCTGGCAACAAAAACTGAAGGACACAGATAGAGTAGATATATTTCAGTCTTTAATTTAAAATCCATATAGCAAACAACACTTTACATTACATAAAAGCATACTTAAATACTCATGTACTTAAATATCAGTGACAAAAAGTGGCCATCCTCCTTATTCAAAATTCAACAAGAGCTCCGGCTAGTTTAAAATCAACTGTAAGATGAGTAGCCTAACAATCTATTTTCTTCCATACATCTCAGTGCAAAGCACATTGCAACTGTCCACAGAGAGAAATGCAACACAAGTCAATGAATTTGAAAGGACAGTTATATGCCACATTTAAATTCAAATTCCTTGAAACAGGAACAAATAGAATCTTTTATTAAAAAAGGTTCCTAATATCAAATTCTGCTGACACTTGCTATTATACGGTCGCTGTCTATGATCAAACCACACCATAGCTCTGAGTCAGCTCATTTGTAAACAGTTATCTAGTCCCATGGTTTTGAGGCATGAGATAAATTGAGTAATCTAAAAGCACTGCAGTGTCACAGAAATAAATCACAGTGCTCTTTTTATAGTACATTAAAAGCAAAAACACTAACAGCTATATTAATAGCAGTGAAGAATGTCCAGTAAGTATATAACTGTGCAAATCCTAATTTTTCATAGTCTGTTTTTTGTTTTTTTTGGGGTAACTTGGATTATGTCCAGCTATTCAGATTATTGCTGCTATGAATGGTAAGTTTCAGTTCCTAAAATGAAACTGCCAAACCATATTTTCCTTAATAGCAATGAAAATAATGTTCCGTTTCTTTTAAAGTCAACATGAAATGCAATCGCAGCCCATTTTATTTCCGTAATGTGACACATTTCTAAATGTGTAATAGAAAAAATATTATAGACTTGATTATATCCAGCGTGAATTGATTGGATTGTGAAAAGTGGGCATTTCAAACTAGCATTAAATTACTGCTTTAACTATTGCAGAGATTTCAGAAAGACTGCATTACCTACAACAGAAGCTATTTGGCTAGTTGGCTATAACATTATTTTACGTCAGACAAAAAGGAAGGTAATTTCAGAGGCGGAGCAAGTTATTTCAGTTTGATGAAAGATTACGAAAAAAAATTTTTTTTAATAATGTGCATTAATGAGTTGTGCACAATAAGACCAGACATGTGTATTAACCCTTGTGTTGTGTTCATTTGTGCTAATACCTTTTGTGTTCCAGGTCAAAACATGCCAACTAAGATTGTTAATAAATCTCTCATATTGCATATGTTACCCCGAGATATTGCATTAGATCTTTTTGTCAACTTCTTTTTAGTGAACATATTTTAAATGTATATAGATGTATATTTTTTATTGATAGAAGGATTCATTGAACTGAGTTTATACCGGACTAGTGGGGGGGGGCACTCCATGCAGAAAAAATGTAAAATTATGTGATAAAATATTAACTGCTTGCTTGATCTAAACAAAAAGGGTTTCATTTTAAAGCTAACATCTGGACTTTACAATGCAAATCTGATCCTACCAATTATTAAATAATGCTTTTTAATTTTTCTGACAAACTAAACTATTTTGTTCTCATAATTTGCTAATTTGTTATCACAACAATTATATTCAGAGTTGGTAAAAACACTGAAAAAGATAGCCATGTTATATATTGTTGGAAAGGTCTCAGTTAGTAAAATGCAATGAGCTCAGAGGCCAAACTGCAGTGAGTATTAGTGTATGAAATTCCCACTGACACACTTAAATATAATAAACAGGAGTGTCTTTTGTCCCTTTATTCCTTCTTACTTCCTGAAACATACATATAGTCAATGAGATGACGTAACTTACAGCAGACTATCCCGATTCAAATGAGCCCAAACACATAATATGATAAGTAGATCTTGAAATACTACTCAAAGAGTGTACATGGAAAGACAATGCACAAAAGGGTGCTCAACACACGTTGTGTGTGTGTGTGTGTGTGTGTGTGTGTGTGTGTTTTGTGTGCGTGCACATGTCCGAGGACTTTGTGTGTGCAAACATACATCCATTTATGTGCTCACCTAAAGGAATGGGATGCTCCTGAACACTTAATATTTCTGTATTTTGTAGTCTAATCCATACTTTTCTAATGGCTAGTCACTTTAGACTGGGAACACCAGAGGTGTAACAAAGTGTAATAAAACCAATAAAATTTTATGAAAGTTATCTTATAATTTGTGTTTAGATGTCCTGTGTGAACAAAGTCATGAAATTTTATTCCAACTGGATGAAATAAACTAGTTTTCAGGAACAAAAAGTGAATCATTCAGTTTTGACCGGAACACAATACTGTATAAGGGTAAAAGTAAACACTGTGAATTTTGATTTCACGTTGACTTTAAGGGTATAAAACGAGAAGCCATTGCAAACACGCTAAAACAAGCAAAAATGTGAGCCAGATTTTGAACTGAGGTCTTACTATGCACAAATAATAGTAATAATAATAGTTTTACCAATAGTCAAAAACAAAATAAAAAAACCTTTACATCAAACCGTAAAAAAATAAAATCATTCTGATCATTAAATAAATAGGCATTGACATGAACCCTGTGCTCTCTATCCGTTGGCTGCTGGACTATAACTCGTCTTTTGGGTTTATTTGGAGGCTGTGATCCCACATGTGCTGGTTTTCCAAGGCTTGAACCACCTCATCAGCTTGAAGCCTCTCCTGTAGATTGATTTAAAACCATTGGAGTTCAGTCATGCCATGTACAATATACAGTAAAGTACAGTATGTTAGTCATTTATAGGTAAATTGTGTCATTTTCATTTTTGGGGAAGCTACATTGAAACAGTAGCTTCACCAGCTGCAAGATAAAGTCAAGATACTGAGTTAAAGTAGTTAGCTACACTACAAGTTACTACACTGAATTTTAAATATTTAACAATAAGATTTCAACCCATTTTAAATAAGACATTCTTATTGCAGAATTAAATATCACCTAACATTAAACAATTAGGTTGACAAAAGGGCTGGTTGTAGGATGAGACCTTTTCTTTTTTGTGGTTGGGGGGGTTGGGGTCCTTTCGCCATCCGACCGAGTGGGGGCACAAGAAAAATCTATGAGGGCAATGCCCCCCTTAACCCCCCCTACACCCGGCAATAGTTGACAACATTAAATGAAACAAATTTGTGCTAAATATAAATGAACAAAACTAGAAAACACCCTAGTGTGTATATATAGTGTCAAACAGTGATAAACAGCAGTGATTAACTAAATTTTTCGCTTAGAAAAAGAAGCGATTCACTGATTAACTGCACAGGGGCTCAAGTGAATCAGTTAATAATTTATGTGAACAAGTTCGAATGAACTGACTCACTAAAATGAACTGGAGTTCCTAACTGTAAATATAAACGAATCATTTATTTTAACCGGTTCATTTACATGAACTGTCCAAAAGATGATTTGGTTTTCCCGGCCCTGAAATAAAGCATGGTTTAGGTGTGCCCACTTGATTACTCCCTCAGCTTCATTATTACAATGTGATGTGACAGATGTAGCGTTTTGTGATGTTACAGCGCTATACTATTGTGAGCAACTGTAAAAATGTAGTCAAGTTAGTAGCAGGACTACTTGTAGTTAGTTACTCCCCAACACTGTTCATTTCTGTGCCACTAGCCTCACCAAATGGAATTGCGAAAATAATTACTTTTTCACAAAAATTTCAGAACACTGCCCCAGCCTGCAATTGGTTCGAAAAACATACTCCCACCAAAAACGGCAGTTTGGTCATTATGCTGAGACAAACAGAGTGATGTTTTGATAGCACCACAAATACATACTTTCATGTGGAAATCAACCTAATAATGGCTTTTTTATAGTTGTTTTTGCATATTAAACTGGATAGGAGAAAGTATTTCAACATTGACAAAATGACACACTAGGCATGTCATAAAATATAAATTTATCTATTATTGTTTGGCATGTAATGTTATCGATATATTTTTTAAGGCTTTAGCCGATATTTAAATTAGAAGCCTAATTGCTTTCTGTTTAATGTAGTTTGGAGTAATAGTGTTGGGAGACCACAAGAGGGTGATATAACATTTACTGAAACGGGTCAAGGGTAGGACAAGGCAAACCTGTGGATCTAGTCACCATACGCAAAAATTGACGAAGGTTTTTGTACCTCTTCAAGAATGAACAAAGTGACGTTTGCAGGTTGGTGTATGAAACTGGTGTAACTGAATGATTAGAAATTATTATGCAATTTTCAAACCACAAAAAGACATACTTGTAACTGAAAATACATTGTGTAGGCTAAATGAAAAATACCTATACACAATATATCATCCAGTGATGGATAGAGTAAATAATCTTTGTCCTTAATGATTTGGATCGAATTTAATGGATAAAAATGTGAGTTGAGCTCCATGGTGCTGCAGAATTTTGAGCAGCCTCCAGAGACGGTGAGTGCAACGGATACCCTGTTACCTTTAAGTTACCCTGCCTCTCACACTTTACCAAAGTTGTGTTGAGAAATATTTATGAAGAGACAAAGGTGTGCAATGAGCAGCCCTATTTATTCTGAAAAAATGCTGATATATATCGATAATCATCTGGACATTTTTTTTGAATATCGATACTTGAAAAAGGCATCAATCCCAAGCCTATTACACACTTCGGCTTTAATATTTTATTTACTTATTATGCCTAGGTTTTATTTATAGTGTGCAGGATCTTCATCACATACACACAAATAGGTCAGAGTAGGTGAAAGGCGTAAGTGTTTTATAAATATGTAAGTGTAAATACACAGGGCATAATTTTGCTTTGTTGTGAGAACAGGAAGCGGTTTGGCAGTTTGACATCACTCATTCGTGGATATAATACTTTTGTTTGGTGGGTATATGTGGCGCAAGGCTTGTTCAATGGAAAATTCCGCTTTAAATTACACAACATTCCAATTATTTAGTGTTTCTATGAGCCGAAAAATGAAACACAAAACAGAATAAAAGAAGGACATTTTAGAATGCAGAATGTTAGTCTCTGTTACCAATCACTTTCTTTATATGGGGGGGAAAGAAGATGCAATGAAAGGTGACTGAGGCTAATATTCTGCCTAACATCTCCTTTTGTGTTCCACAAAAGAATGCAAGTCATACGGTTTTGGAACAGCATGAGGGTGAATAAATGATTACAAACTGCCAAAATGGATCTGAAATTAATATGTTTATGCTTTCTCACCAGTTCCCTGTAGAGGGGGTCTAAAGTGAACCAAAGTGCAACAGCGCATCTCTGCCCTCTGGTGACCGCACGCACACCGTGTGGATTCTCTCCACCAGATGAAAAACCAACCATCCGGCCGCACCTGGGCTTCACGGAGGCCTGCAACAGGAAACATTGCTTTAAAATGATAAAATCTTTCTGATATGACTGGTGTGGAAAATGCTGAACAATGCAACTTCCTTACAGTGACAGTCTTGGCATCCATTTCGGTAAAAATGAATTCTCCACCATTAAAATCCCCGTTCAGATACAACAAGGCACTGAATGACCAGAAAAAGAGAGAAGGAAAAATTATTGTTAAAATACGTTTAAATACACTAAAGTTAGAACTAGATTTTCTAACCTTCTTACCATCATATAAAAAGATCTCACCTGTAGTCTCGGTAGGTATATGCAGGCGGCTCTTTCCAGCATTCATGTGCCTCTGGGTCGAGTAGACAGTTGTCGGCATGTATTGGGTGACTAAGATCATTTCTGTGATCTTGTTGACCTTTAATCAGAAGAAAATATCATAAAATGAAACATGCTAATCACCAATAATTGCAAAAAACAACTGGTCCTTTCACAGCCAATACATAGCTTTAGCAGGAAAATATTTAAGTGCTTTACGGTAACACTTTACAATAAGGTTATTTCATTAAACATATTTAGCGCAATAGTTAATATCAGGGTTCCACACTTTTTGACCAACTAATTTCCATGACGTTTAAGTGATTACTGGATAAGTATTTTCAAAAATCATTCAAATTCAGATTCATTCAGATTCGCTAATGAATCAGTGAGACCAATTTGCAAACAGATTCACTGAAAAGAACAGACTCCAAAAACTGATTAGTTCAGAAATCGGGCATCAATATTGCCCGCGAGCAGTTTTACTCTTCACTACGAAATATTGTAGAGCAGAGTATAACAAGAAAATTTTTAATTCGCAATAATATAAAATAAAAAAATAAATTAAAAAATCCATTACTTTTAAGATTTTCTTAATTTCCATAACTTTTCTGCACTGTTATTTACTAATACTGATACTAATTTCTACATCTACTAAAACATTTTTAACATTAAATGTGGCATATATAACATTACAAGTTACAATGCTTTATAAACTAACATGAAGATTAATAAATGCTGTAAAAAAGTATTGTTCACTACTCCTAATGCATTAATGTTATGGTGACTGTTTGCAATAAAGTTGTATACCTTATTTACCAGCATTATTAATACTTTAACAATGTCATGATAAATCTTATTACATGTCAAACTTTAGTATTCAAGTACCTGTAAACTAAAGGAATGTGTGAGATACTTTTAACAGAATTGCTCAAAATGTGGTGTGACCTGAGGTAGAAAGTGCTTTACCAGATATGGCTGTCCTACACACAAGATGTGTGTATGAGAAATGCAGAGTGGAATTCAACATGAAGTATGACTCAATTATCCGCCTGGCCTTCTCGCTGACATCATAAAAGAGGCGGGCACTTCTTAAAGGTACACGTCCCTCATATCCATACTGCAAAGGGTAAATAGTGAATAATTAAACTAATTGTGACTATTTGTCCAATCAAAAGTGTAGATTAATAAAAGAACATATGTAAGATGATTTAAACACTGAAACAATCTGCCTACGTAAACAGGATGAAAAGGAATCATATGCGTGACACGAAAGCTGCTCCAAAAGGTAAGAATCCTTCGAAGATGTTGCATTATGAGCAAAATGCTGATTATAAATATACTTATGTTTCATTCAATACAGAAAAGTAACAATATAAAATAGTCCAATCTAATTAAACATGGACAGTTTTACGCAACACTTTGTCATGTGTATTTTGTTGATTCATGTTTTTCATGTCTTTTATTTTGAAAAGTTGACTTCCTGTTTCATGTCATGTGTTCCTGGTCATGTGATGTACTGTCTTCCCTCCATGTTCATGTGTTCTTGTTTCGAGTTCTGTTTGTTCATTGGTTTATGTTCTCCCATGTTCAAGTATTTAAGCCCTCATGTTTTCCATTGTTGTTTGTCAGGTATTGTGTGATTGGTAACGTTGTCACGTGTTCATGTTAAGTCAAGTTTAAGCCATGTTCATGTTCATGTATATAGTTAGGGTTTACTGGATTTCACTATTGTAAATAAATTGCACTTGGGTTCTTCATTTCATCATCACTGTCTTTGTCATTGCCAGCAGCCACTCGTTACACACTTGTGTATGCTTTGTATTTTATAATTGGAATATCATGTTGTTAGCTTAGCAACATGCTAACATCAAACTCTATAGGAATCAACTAAGGGTGTGTTCACACTTGTAGTTCGGTTCTCTTGGTCTGGACCAAAAAAGAAAATTATACATTTCAAAATGTAAGTCAAAACAGCGCCAGGAATTCCTCTGTTGCACACACAAACGAAGATATGCTGCAACGGCGGTTCCAACGCCTATACCGAACTGTAATGGGCAACATAGCTCCTATGATGAGAAGAACCAGGTATGCTTGAGGTCAGTATTAGGCAAATTAATTCTTGTTTTTGGTCCGTTTAGATGTCTTTGGTCCATGTTGCATTCATATATCAATCGAACTGCACCAGAGTTTGTTTGGAAGCGGACCGAGACCCACTATTCAGGCGGTCTCGGTCCGCTTGTTTGGTGAGCACCAAGGTTCGGATGGCAAAGTTCACACTTGTTCAAATGAACCGCACTAACAGAGCAATCGCATCAGAGTTAGTTTTAATCGAACCAAACCTGCCAAGTGTGAACACACCCTAAGTTGAGTCTCCTGTGCGCTTCTCGTGTGGAACGCTTTTTATGTGGCATGTTGCTGCCTTTTTTCAGTTAGTATGCTACACTGAACTCGAGCAATGTCGCGTCGCAACAGCTTGAGGCTGTATACACTGGACGTGTCGGAACCAATGCTCTAAACCATTTATTTGTCTTGTTGGCAGGAGTAGCGCCAGCAGGTGCAGCACAAAATGGCCATTTACTGTTAGCATGGCGCAACTTTAATATCCAGTGTAGATAGCATCATTGATTATAATTGGAGTGATTTGCAAGGAAACAAACTCAGGTTCTGTCCAAGCAATCAAACCAAGTGTAAAAGCGCCCTTAAAGTAGTACCACATACCTTGAGAAACAATGACTTTCGGAAATCGAAAAAGGAGTTTACAATGGACAATGTAGTAGGCCACGTCCACACTAATGTGTTTTTGTTTGAAAACTGATTGTTTACACCTCTCATCCAAACACTGGAATGGCATTTTCCTCCCCCGAAAATGGGGCGTTTCGAAAACACTCTCCATTACCACATACTTTCGAAAACAATGATGTTAGAAAACAGAAAATGGAGTATTCAACTGACTACAAAATAGTGTGGATGTGGCCTTAGAAGGCAGCTGCTTATAGGCAGTACACAGCAAGGCAGCTCACTTGGTATTGGAACAGAGCTTGACTGTACTAGATGTAAATGTGAGTTTACCTTGAGTGTTTTCAATACTGTTGCCCCTTCAAATTTCTCATTGGGTGTGTGAGGGGACATTTTTCCCTTGTAGCCATCACCAGCTGCAGTGACACTCTGCCAATAAAGGAATAATTCATATAACAGAACCCATTCAATCAATTACAATATTTAACTCTAAATATGACATAATATACTACTACACAGAAGTTCAGAAACAGTACATGCTAAGGTACATATTAGATTTGCACTCTGACAATGACTTAATACACCTAACCCACCTAGGCAAACAGGAATGTTCCAACAACTTTGGCTACCATTATGTGAAGTATAGAAGCAAATGTTTTTAAAAAATGCTAATGGAACATGCTTTTGACATTAATAGTATTTAATAAAAGATCTCAAATTTTTAGGAGAAAAAACTCACAACATTGTTTGTACGTCCTTTAAACTCGATTTATTTACATTTGTACTATATTACGCTATAAGGAATGTTATGCTAACATAACATATGCTAACATTCTCCTCGCATTAAGAAAACTGGACATTTTCATGTCTCCACAACCACAGTGTAACAGTGGATGTACACTCACATGTGCCAGATGTTTAAGCTCAGAACACTCGTCCTCAGTGATGACATCATCGAAAAGCACTCTTTGAGTTCCATTGAGAGCCTCAGAGTTCTGCACAAGTTTTACATTCTCATACAGCAGTGGACCTCCTACACACATAAACACACTCACACTTGAATACATTTACTTGCTAAGTGATTTTTAGAAACCAACAAAAATGGCAATGGGTCTTAATCTATTAAGCTATCAAAAATACAACTTACACAAAAACATTTACTTGAATACACCTCTACTATGATGAACATGCTTTCAATTTCTCAGTTCAAAGTCAATTTGCTTTTTTTTTTTCTTCTGAGGCTTAAAGTGTGGTGTAACCATCCGGAGACAGTAAAAAAATAAGTCTCGTTAAAAGTTGAAGTTCTTGAGAAAAAGAATGTTGCTATAAGTAGTTTGGAGTTATTTATTATTATTATTATTATTATTATTATTATTATTATTATTATTGTTGTTTCTTAAAAATCTGTGAAATTTTTTTTACAACTTTTGCCCACCAAATCAAAATCAATGGAGTATAACCAACATGTGCTATTTTGTCATTTAAAAAAAAAAAAAAAAAAACATAAAACAGAGAGGACCCATATAACTTCTCAAGGTCATTACCTTTTTAAAAATATCAAATATTTTGACATTTTTATGAAAAGGAACATTTTTTTTTTCCAGGTCAAATGGTGTAACCATAAAAAAACATCAGGATTTTCATCAAAATGTATTTTACATTGATAATGAAAATCAAGGTAAATTAAAATGTTTATTTTTATTTTTATTATTATTATTATTAATTATTAAGTTGTTTACACTCTCATTCAATGTGCAAGGAACGTATTTTTAATACCTTTTACTTGATGGTTACACCACATGACATTTTTAAAGTCATTTAAACTTTTTTAAACACGTTTTAAACTAGATTTTTCAAAGATTTTTATTTTTTATCGCCTCGGACAATCTTATTTGTAAATTGGAGTTCCAGTATGTTTCAAAAGTTAAACAGGACATCACCTTCTCGTAGCTCTTGAACCACAGCCACAGTGACGTTCTTCTTTCCTGATATCGGCACATAGTCCATCCAGCCATCTGTACCAGAAGGAATTCTAAAGACAAAGATTCAAGACATGAGCATTGAACCAACACAGAGAACTCATTAACCTGATTAAAACTGTAACTAATAAACAAGTTACACTGTTTACCTGTTAGCATCTTCTCTACCACCTGAACTGCTCCAATAATTCTGAACAGAATGACAAACACAAAGGTTAAACAATCAATGTGAGAGTGACGTAACGCCATGCGAGTAGCGGACATGTAGGTGACGAGCTCTGAGCACTTTGCTAGTTTTTAAGTTATTTTTATGTTATAATCTGGAGAGATTTGATACACCCTGCTACATATTTGCTCTTTGAAGTCAATATGTAAAAAAATTCAAAATCTTCGGGCTCTGGAAATATAAAAAGACACTTACGTGCTCAAGCTGAAACCTCTGATGGGCCTGCGGACCAGGGACTCGGTTTGAATGGTACGGCCGGGGAAATCCAGCGTCAACTGTCCAACAGGTTTGTGATGCTGATGAAAGTTGTTGCTCACTTAGAAGATCTCGCTGTAATACGTCGATCGATTACGGCGATGGAAACAAAATTCTCTGAGTTGGTTACAAGAGTGACAGATGTTGAGAAGCGGATCGATTATCTGGAGTCATCGGAGAGGGAATTATCTGATAATCCGCTGGCGACCAAAGTTGATTTAGAACACGTTCTTGAAAAACTTGAAGATCTTGAGAATAGGAGCCGCAGGAATAACATCCGAATTGTTGGAATTCCTGAGCATGAAGAAGGCAGAGATATGGTGAAATTCCTAGACGATCTCTTCCCGAGCCTGCTCGACATAACAGGCCATAACCTGGAAATCGAGCGAGCTCACAGAGTCCTGGCTCGCAGATCTGCTGAGGGAGACAGGCCCCGATCAATCCTGGCCAAATTCCTGAGATCATCCGACAAAGATCTTGTGTTACGCGAGGCGAGGAGCAAAGGAAAGCTTTCTTGGAAGAATCACAACATTTTCTTGTTCCCAGACTTTGCGAATTCGACAAGAGAGATACGTGATTGATTCAAGGAATGCAAGAAACATTGACATCAATGGAAGATCGCTTTTGCACTGATGTTCCCAGCCAAACTGAGTATAAATACTAAGGATGGCCGCAAAGTATTTTTATGCCCCAAGCAAGCACTGTCCTTCATAAAACATTGGAGTGAGTAAGCCATTTTGTGTTTCTCATGTGAGTGGATTGACTCGCTGTACATACTCTTGACTGTCTGAAGAAGCTGGGTGCCATTTTTGTTTCTTTTTGTGTTGGTTCCGCCTAGCAGCTGGAGTTTGTTTTGTGGAATAACACTCCTTCAAGAAACTTTTGCATTGACGGAAGATCGCTTTTACACTGAAGTTCCCGGCCAGTGATAAGGATGACTGCAAAATATCTACATACCTACAACAAGCGATGTCTTTTATAGAGTTGATGGACTAAGGAAATCATGGTGTGTTTCTTATGTGGCCTCTGAGTCAACTTGACTCATTAAATATACACTGGACCATCCGAGGAACAGGGTCGCCTGTTTTGTTTTCTTTTGTGCTGGTTCCACCGAGCGGCTGGAGTTTATTTTGTGGAGGAACATACCTTCGGGACAGCTGTGGATGAATCTGCTTGTTCTTTATGCTTATGCTTTCTATTGGCTGGAGTTTGTTTTACAAAGTATTTTCTGTTATGTAATTTTGCCTCACAAAATTTGTATAGAAGCACCAGGCTTGAGCAATCCGATGGCAAAGTTGTTGCGGGGGCTCTCGTAGGCGTACATGGACTCTTTGAGTTTAGAGAGATTGACGCCGGTTGGCGCTGTTGTGCGTGGGGTTAATGCGCACGTTTTTCTTTTTTCTGTTTGTTTTGTTCGGGGGGAAGTTCGGGGTTATAATGTTGCACTAATGCTGAAATGTGGTCTTTATAATTATGTTTTTGACACAATTAATTTTTTCTATTATATCAAAATGTCAAATGTTAATATGAGTGGATTGTCTCTCTCCACATGGAATGTGAATGGGTTGGAGCATCCTACAAAATGAAGGAAGGTTATTTCTTTTCTTAAACGTAAGAAATATGATATAGTGTTTCTTCAAGAAACTCATCTTTCCCTGCAGGAAGCTGGAAAATTTGGTAAGATATGGGGTGGACATGTTTTCTTTAGTGCTGGCTCAAGTAAAAGCAGGGGAGTCATTATATTGATAAATAAACATCTACAATTCAAATTTCTCAAACAGATTAATGATAAATTAGGAAGAGTCATTATTGTTTTGGCAGAAATTCAGGGGCAAAGGTTGATTTTCGCTAATATTTACGCACCTAATGCTGATGATCAGGACTTTTTTATAGATCTTGAAGGGATGTTGCAGACCGTTGACACTCCTTATGATATAATATTGGGAGGAGACTTTAATCTTTTGATGGACTCAGTCCTTGATCATAGTGAAGCAAAAGTGTGTAAGCCACCTAGAGCAACATTGATGCTTCACAAGATGTGTAAAAATCTTGGTCTTACGGATATTTGGAGACTTCTGAACCCATCTGGTAGGGACTATAAATTTTTTTCATCAGTCCATAAGTTTTATTCTAGAATAGATTTTTTTTTGTATATCTAAGTCCCTCATTTCATCTGTTGTGGATTGCTCAATTGGAAACATCTTAGTCTCAGATCATGCCCTGGTGGGTTTAGAGATGTTGCCACATATGGAGAAAAAGAAATCGTATAGTTGGCGCGTTAATGTATCCCTTTTGCAAAATCCTGATTTCAATGTTTGAATGACTGAAATCAATGTTTATATGGAGACCAACTGGTCCTCAGTATCTTCTGTGGGCGTGGCTTGGGAGGCACTTAAGGCGATTCTTAGGGGTCGGATCATACAGTATGCCTCATATACCAAAAAATCCAAAGCTTGAATTGACCCGATTGAAATACAAATATAATACTATTTTGTCGCGGAAAGTGGAGTTTTGGTTATTCAGGGCAAGACAGTCATATTTTGAGTCGGGGGATAAAGCAGGGAAGCTTTTGGCTAGATATATAAAGCAGAGAGAGTCTTTTTCTACCATTCCCTCAGTGAAATCTGCTGGTGGTGAACTTTTTAATTCGGCCATTGATATTAATAATGCCTTTAAAGAGTTCTATCTTGATCTTTATAGTTCCACATCTTCATCTACTGATGACGATATTAGAAAATTTGTGGAACCATTAGAACTCCCTAAACTGACAAATGAGCAAAAACATCTTGATTCTGAGATAACGTTGGAGGAGCTTGACGAGGTAATTAAGGCCTTACCTACCGGCAAGTCTCCGGGGCCAGATGGTTTTGCCACTGAATTTTTTTAGATCTTATGCTACAGAATTGGCTCCACATTTGTTAGAAGTTTATACGGAAACATTAAAGAATGGAAAGCTTCCACCAACCGTAACACAAGCCCGGATCAGTCTGATTCTTAAAAAGGACAAAGATCCAAGTGAGTGTAAAAGTTACCATCCAGTTTCCCTGATCCAGCTAGATGTAAACATTTTGTCAAAAATTTTGGCTAACCGATTAAGTAAAGTTATGACATCTCTTATACATATAGATCAGGTGGGGTTTATTCAGGTCCCTAGCTCTTCTGATAACATTAGGCGTTTCATCAGTATCATGTGGTCAGTGGTGAATTATCAGACTCCGGACGCTGCCATCTCACTTGACGCCGAAAAGGCGTTTGATTATGGTAGAATGGGATTATCTTTTTAAGATTTTGGAAATATATGGGTTCGGAAATACTTTTATTGGTTGGAGTAAGTTACTTTATAGACACCCGGTAGCGGCGGTACAAACAAATGGATTAATTTCAGATTATTTTACTCTGGATAGGGGCACCCAGCAGGGTTGCCCTCTTTCCCCATTATTGTTCTGTCTTGCCCTGGAACCATTAACAGCCGCGATAAGAAGGGAAGATGATTTTCCAGGGGTGATGGCAGGAGGTATGGCGCATAAGCTTTTGCTTTACGCAGATGATATTTTATTATTCGTCTCCGACCCCACTAGATCTATTATCAATTCCTTTTCTAAATTTTCGGGATACACAGTTTATTGGTCTAAATCCAAAGTTTGGCTCTGACTGCATACTGCCAAGTAACAGCTTTTCAGCCTGACACCTTTCAATGGCCCAAACAGGGCATTAAATATTTGGGTATTTTATTCCCAGCAAATGTATGTGATTTAGTCAGAGTTAATTTTGACCCTTTAATAAAAAGGTTTTCGAGCAATGTGGGCAGGTGGGCTTAGTTACATTTATCTATGATTGGGAAGGTTAATGTTATTAAAATGAATTGTATTCCAAAATGTAACTACCTGCTACAGTCTCTCCCTGTAGATGTCCCCCTCTCTTATTTCAAGCAATTTGATAGCATGTGAAGTCCTTTATTTGGAATGGTAAACGTCCCAGATTACATTTCTATAAGTTACATAGGCCGATTGACAAAGGTGGGCTAGGCCTACCCAAGATTTTGTTTTATTATTATGTGATCGGTCTTAGACATTTGGCCCATTGGTCGCTCCCACCTGAGAGAGCCCCTCCCTGGTTTCGTATTGAACAAGAAGTACTTGCCCCTATTTCGCCATTGCAAAGCCTTTCGATCAAACTAACTGGAGAAGTTAAATCACACCCCGTTATCTCGCATTTGCACGTGGTTTGGACCAAAGTGTCCAGAGTGTTTAATTCAGACATTTATTTAAATGTTGCCGCAAGCATATGGCTGAACCCTAAATTACATATTAATAAGTCCCCTTTCTGTTGGTCAGAGTGGATTGAGAGGGGGGTTACGACACTCGGTGAACTATATGAGAGTGGAGTACTGAGATCTTTTGATAATTTGGTTCAACATTTTAAGATTCCTAGATCCCAGTTCTTCAGGTATTTACAGCTGCGCCACCTGCTCTGTACTATTTTTGGGAGTAGTGTACACCCCCCTAAAGCGGTAGATACTCTGGAAATGGTGATTACTGCTTTTGGGAAAGGTCATGAAGCATCTGTGTATTACTCCCTGTTAATTCAGAGACTGGGGGATGGAGCTTTGTCTTCTCTCAAGAGATTATGGGAGAAAGATTTAAACCTGGTATTGGAGGTGGGCTAGGATCCTAAAAAGCATCAAGTCTGCATCTAGAGATGCAAGGGTCCATCTGATGCAATTTAAGATTTTGCATTGGTTCTACTGGACCCCCTCTAGATTGTATAGGTTGGGTCTTAAAGACACACCCACCTGCTGGTGGTGCCAATCAGAAGACGGGGACACAATATATGTATTTTGGGGATGTGTACTTATCCAAGAATTTTGGCTGGGGGTTCAGAACTTTATGTGTGAGGTGTTGAACACTGATCTTTCATTTAGCCCCAGACTCTGAATCCTGGGTGATGGGACGACTCTGGATATTGGGGACAGTTATTTAAAAAGTTGGGTCCTAGCTGGAGTCCTCAGGGGATGGAAGTCGGCTGGGGCACCCTCATTTAGGGAATGGTCCGGGGAGATGGGCGAGGTGGCGGCATTTGTGGAGATGTTTTTTAGAAGGCTGTGGAAATGGGATTTGTTTGTCTGGAAGTGTGTGTGTGTGTGTGTGTGGGGGGGGGGGGGTTATTTGGCTTTTTTGGAGGGTTCTCGGGGAGTGGCTGTGGAGAGGGATTTGTAGTTTAGTTGGGTATGTGTTTTATTGATTTTGTTTGAATGTATATTGAATGTATTTTTTGTATTTATTTTATTTTGATGATCTAGTTGTTGGTGACCACAGTAGTGCACTGTAGTGTTTGTATGTTTTATCTTTGGAATCAATAAAATTGTTAATAACAATAAACAACCAATGTAAATGTCTCTAATTATAAAAAGTTATGCCTCTGTGTTAACTGGTTACAAACACTGAGCTGGAAGTTAAGGGGCTGCGTTCTATTCACTTTCATACGCATACGAAAAGATGTTTGGCCAATAGAAGATCTAAATGTCACAGATTGACCTCTTCAGAAAAAACATGGAAGAAACTCTTATTTTTGTGGCTTTAAAAGAAAACAAACTTTAATTAAAAAGAGAGGCTGCAGGATAGTGGGAAGCTGGAGTACATGGTTTATTTATTATGTATAATGAATATTTTAGGCTTGTTTGATGATCCCACCACAAGGGGGCGATGTAGGTTGCTTTTCGAATTTACAGGAGCACCTGTTCCCCAGGTGGTCAGCTGGTTTGAGTGCAGACTAAAACATGTTTTCTTGTTCATTGTTATAACCTGTTCCCTGTGCATATGTTACATTTAAATTATTTTACAATATTTTTGACTATTTTATGATGATATATTGGTTCTATATACACAAGAAAGAAGGTCATACAGGTTCGGAACATGAGGATGTGTAAATAACATAATTATTTTTCAGGGTGAACTATCCTTATAAGGCACCAATTCTATTCAGTCAGCTCACTCTGTGAACTTACCCCCTCAATGTAAGGCGCTCCAATGTTTTTGCTGCCGATGACTAGCAGGTCTGACTCCTGCCTATGCTGTCTAAAGTACTGTTCAGCTTCCTGTAGACACAAGAGGGCACAGTAAGTCTTAGTCAGTTAAAGAGATTGTGGTCCCTAAGGCCAGAAACATACTATATACAAGTATGTATTGGCCAATACACTGCAAGTGCGAATATTCCCACGGAACATAATTGTGCGGTCTTGCATTGCAGTGGTGGTAATAAACTGATGTACTTAAGGAGGCGATATTACTACCTTCAAATGTCTGAACGACTAAACCATATGAGTTAATAATTAGGTAGATAAGCAACAGTACAAATACATCAACTGTGCAGATGCAAATGCTTGGCCAATGCTTTGCGAGTGCACAGTCCTGATTAACGTACTTATGTGCGTTCTTGTGTTGATATGGCATTAACAAACCTCGGTACTTAGGGGGCGATAGAGTTACCTTCATATGTCTGAACTTCTAAACCATATGTGTTATTATTCAGGTAGATAAGCTACAGTATAAATAAATCAACTTTAACGAACACTCTTCGCAAGATTCCCTTTAAACTCTTGCTCCGTTATGGCAGGAGTTGTCCTGAAAGCGAAAACCGAACATATAAGACAACATTTTATGATAATGTATGCATTAGTGCCCCTTGTGGCAACACTGAGAATGCAACGCATACTTGCTTTGCATTATGAATCAAGGTCCGACAAATTTCAGAATGCTACGAAACACAAAATCGACCTTACGTTCATTTACTGGCATAGAGCATGTTTTGACCCAAACTGTGCAGATGCGAACGTTTGGCCAACGCATTGCAAGTGCACAGTCCTGATGAACGTACTTATGTGCGTTCTTGTGTAGATATGGTGGTAACAAACCTCGGTACTTAGGGGCCAATAGAGTTACCTTCATATGTCTGAACTACTAAACCGTATGTGTTATTATTCAGGTAGATAAGCTACAGTATAAATAAATAAACTTTAATGAACTCTCTATTCTACTCTCTACTCTCAAAATTCCCTTTAAACTTTTGCTGAGTCATGACAGTAGTGAATCTGAAAGTGACAAAATTACCGTAGAAGACAACCTTTTATGCTAGTGTACTCAATACTTCCCCTTGTGGCAACACTGAGAATGCAACGCGGACTTGCTTCGCATTGTGAATCATGTCCGACAAATTTTTGAATGCAATGATGCATGAAATTAACCTTAGGTTAATTTACTGGAACATAATGTTTCGACCCAAACTGTGCAGATGCGAATGCTTGGCTAATGCATTACAAGTGCACAGTCCAGTTCATAATTATGTGCATTCTTGCATTGATGAGGCAGTCCCAAACCTTGGTACTTAAGGAGGCCTACAAATGTCTGAACTACTAAATCGTATGTGTTTTTAATCAGGTGGATAAGCTACAGTATACATATATCAAATTTAACTCGCTATGCAAGATTCCCTTCAAATTCTTTCTTTGTCATGACGGTAGCTGACCTGAAAACGAAAACTGATCGTGTAAGATGAAATGTTATGCTAGCGTATCCATTAGTGCCCTTTGTGGCAACACTGAGAATGCAACGTGGACTTGCTTCACGTTATGAATCATGGTCCGAAAAATTCATAACGCAACGCACAAAATCAATCTTACGTTTGCATCCTTGTGTAGAGTATGTTTCGGCCCAACTGTTTACCTAACAAACATCTTGTCTGTGTCCCAACAAATATAAAGTGACCTGAGGGATGGTTTGTGTAGTCGCTAGACGTAGTCTAAAATAAAGCAATGCTGTTCCGCAACCTGCACAATTTTTCTTGGCATTCTTCAGCAGCAACTTTTTATTAGCGGTCCCTGGCACTCATTGCAGTTTGTTATAAGTGGAGCAAAGTCTGCTGCTTCTAAATGTGGTTGAGACCATATTAATGGCAATCTTGGTACCCTTGGGAGGAAAAGTTGATGGAGGAAAAGCCATGAATTTGAGTGTTATTAAACCAAAGCACTAAGTAGCATTTTCTTCATGTTCTCCTTCACAACAGTAATGCAAACAGCTCACAAATTATTTCAGGGAGCTCTGTGGTGTTTTGATGACATTTTTCTACCCAGCTGTCTGTTCTAGGAATGGAAGGCTATTCTTTCAGCCCTGCATCATGGCATTGGATTAAAAAGGTCCCTGAGGAACAAAAAAATCGGGCAATCAAACATGGCAGCAAGCCAGAGAGATGGAAACACTCGGCAATGGGCCAAAAGAAAATCAACTGGGTTGTTATGAGCTAAGAACCAAAGGATCTTGCATGGAATGACATATCCAAGCCCACTGGCTCCTGACCGAACAAACTCGTTTGTCTTTATAGAGCTAATAGTTTCCAGGCTTTCCAATGAAAAACACTTTTGAGTGGTTCAAGAGTACATGCAGCCACTACTGTACATCTCGAATACCAAATCCACTAAACACAATGATTGTTCCAATGTGTTCATGCTTATATGGCCTCCTGCCAAGCTCTTTACTGGGTCTGGACTGGAAAGATCTGTGGTAGTCTAGTGTTTATCCTGCATCTCACCTTACGAGGCTGGCCGTCATGTCCCAGTACCTCCCTGTAATACTCCACATTCTCAGTCATGAACTCATCCCCTTCATGGAACAACAGGTATGTCAGAGCACACACCAAAGCATCCTCAATCCTGCCCACTGAACAGAGAAAAAGAGTACGTTAATGAAACCTCTGGGTCTGTTTCCCGGCTTATCTGATTATTCATAATATGGGGCTGTCTGATTCTTTGGAATCATCTTTTCCAAAGTCACGTTTATTTCCTTTGGAGCTCGGAAACACACACATTCCAGGTCAGTGACTACAATGGAACAAACACCAAAGGAGTGAACTAGTGGAAATGCACAGCTGCAAGATGGAGACAGAGACCAAAAGAGACAACACATACACATACGCTCATACTTGGATATTGTGTGTGTGTGTGTGTGTGTGTGTGGGGGGGGGGGGTGTATTTAAATTACGTAACGTATTTGAATACAACGTAATTATGTAAATACATTTGGTAATTGCATTAAATCTAAATATCTAATTTAACATGTTAACTTTGGCACCCGTTAAAATACAAAAACTAAAGTAGCTAAACTAAAAAGCTACGTTTACTGAAAAGCTAAAAGTAGAAAAAAAACTAGAAAACAAAAACTGCAATACAACTAAAGAGTGAACACTACCGAAAACTAAATTAAATTTAATGGACATACTGCAAATCAAATAGAAATAAAAAACTATCATAACCTGGGGGGAAGTGAAATTCCAGTTTTGACATTTCCAAAAAGAGAGATAGATGTCGCTCAAAAGTAAAATATTTTTAAGCCTCTCCAAATCCAATTTAGGGCAAGTGATTGAGTGATTTCATGATTACTCAAGACGTTTTCAGGTTAAAACAAAAGTGTTTTTATCCAATTGCAATTACTGTTGACATTTTCTTTTATTTCATTATATTGCACAATTCGACTGATGGAAACAGTTAGTAGTGTTGTATCCAAAATTACCTAGTGCAAGTCCAAGAAGGTCAAGTCCAAGGCCAAGATCAGAACTCTTTGAGTCAGATGCAAAATCAAGCCCAGAGAGGGTTGAGTCTAGAATCCGAAGACCCAGAAGAACGTCACATTTTAGCACAAGAGATGTATGGACATTTACCTTGGAAATAGGCAAACTGCAAGTAGTCGTAATGCAGGGGCAGGTAGTTCTCCATGGGTGACAGGCGTCCGGGGCGGGTGGCCAAGTCTCTGACACATTCATGCTCACAGTGAAGAACCTGTGTGTAATGATCTGAAAAATACAGTTCAATATGAATTAGACATAACATTCTCCTTGAGGGCGTTGAAAGCAAAGATGCTGCATAAAGCAGAATGTCTTTTAAGCAAATAATACTTGGCACAACTTGTTCAAAAGAACAAAACATTTGTCTCTTTAGATTATAGAGATACTACAGTAATAAACCACAAGAGGCCATTTGTTACAGAAACTTGTTTAAGGGGTGATGTTTGACATAACATGAAACATTGACAACTGCAATATGATTAAAGAAACGCTGACAACTGGAATATGAATAAAGACACATAAGTTCAATAAATAATTCCATTTATGATTAATAATATATATTTCACAGTTATTAATGATATATGAAATAATATCAGTTCTTAATTAATTACTATAATTTAATTATATAAATTATTGCAATTGTTATAAATAATTAAATTATTAATATTTCGTTATATTAAATAATACAGGTTCTTTACTTTTTTTATATAATTAAATTATATACAGTACATTGCTTGTAATTATAACTAATTCAATGTTTTATTAATATATATTTAATAATATTATTGATGATATATAAATAATATAGGTTAATTATTTATTTATTATTATCATTTAAATAATTGTTTTATTGTAATTATTATAAATAATTCCATGTATTTAATAATATTATTTATTTCATAATATTATAAATTATATAAAATAAATAATGCGTTCTTTGCTTATTTATTTTTTAAATTTAATTATGTAAAATGTTATTGCAATCATTATAAATAATTCAATTTATTAATAATAGTATGTTAATAATTATTATTTAATACATATTATATTATTATACATAATATACATAATTATTATAAATAAAAATAAATATAAATACTATTATATATATATATATATATATATATATATATATATATATATATATATATATATATATATATATATAGTATATTAATACTACTTATAATATTAGACAATTATGAAATATATAACAAAACATAGGTTCTTTACTTGTTTATTTATTATTATTATAATGTAATTTTAAAACTTTTTTTAATTGTAATTATTATAAATAAATCAATGTATTATTAATATTATATATTTTATCATATTATTGATGATAAATAATGCAGTTTTTTACTTATTAATAATTATAATGTAAATATTTAAATTATTTATTGTAAACATTATAAATAATTCAATTTATTAATAGTATGCTATTAATAATTATTATTTAATAAATATTAAATTATTATATATAATATATATCATCATTATAAAATATTATTATTAATTTAAATACATATAAAAATTATTATTAATAATATTTTATATAGATACAGTATATATTATATTAATAATAATACTTATAATATTAGTATTATAACTAATTATGAAATAACTAATTATGTAAATTATGAAATATATAACAAAACTTTACTTGTTTATTTACTATTATTATAATGCAATTATAAAAATTCTTTATTGTAATTTTTTTAATAAATCATGTTATTATTAATATTATATATTTTCTCATATTATTAATAATAAGTTTTGTACTTTTTAATCATTATAATTGTATTATTTAAATGTTTTATTGTAATTCATAATTTATTAAATAAATAATTATTTATTGTATATTATTATATATTAATTATATGTATTTAATGTATTGGTCATTTATTAATGATAATACAAATCCATTTATAAAAATAGTTGTTTTTTTGCTGAACAACTGTTGTATGTTTAATAGCATCATGCACACTGTAATTGCAGCTGGGCATCACTGCAAACCAACTACTTGAGATGAGAGACATGAAGAACATGATTCATCTTTTCTCCCAGACAACCAGTATGCACGAGAGTGAGGTCATCTAACTAGGCTCAAATCAAAGATGGTCTTCTCAAACCAGCTGAGATGCTGATGTATTTCATGTGGCAAAACCCAAAGCTGAATATTAAATTAGAGAACTGAGAAGAGGCAGGACACAGCTCACCCACTTTAAAGAGCATGTTGGCCTTTCATGACGGGGTTGATGGGTAGCGGGCAGTTTGCTCCCACATGAAAGTTAGACTAGATTAACAAATAAAAAAGACAAGCAAGTGCTCCTTTCAAAAGAGAGCCATGACAGGAATATTATGGGATGGAGATGATAATTGTAGTTAGTCTTTTCATATATTTACAAAGGTATTTAGCTAACTCTTGACTTATTTTGTAAAGATAGAACAATGATAATCTAGAAACCACTGAAACCATGTAAAAGCCCATCCCATTTTGCTGTGAAGGACCTTTTGATGAGTCCAGAGTTACACTGGCAAACTTTTAATATAAAAAAATAATTGCTGAAGTTATTCCAGAGAGTAATAAAGCTATTTTAATTTACACAGTTGATTTCAATTCAAACAAACCTTACTTTTGTATATATATATATATATGATTATCATTTAATGTTAAAATGGGGCTCAAATAATAATTAAATGATCATTGGTTGCAGAATAAATAAAATGAAGAGATGCGTAGTCCTGAAACTAGGGCTGGGTATCGATACAGATTTCCAGATTTGATTAGATTCCAATTAATAACATTTCAGTTATAATGTCCATTTTGCTTACATATGAAAGTAATTCTCTCTCAGCTAATGCTGTCAATTATACAGGGAATTTTCTAACTTGTCACATTATGAAAATATTTATTTACAATGTCAAAATTAACAACAGGGTCCAATCTATGCAGTTCAATTGGCAAATTTATTTAAATTGTATAATGTTACCAGTCAACATAACCAATCAACACAACCTAAACTGAAGAAAGCTTTTGCATTTCTTGTGTAAAACTGTCATTATAACAATGTGTTATATTATTTTAAAATTATAAACACAAGCTTTTAGTGTTTTTACAAACACATATAAACAATGTTTTTGTGTTGGTACAATGTACTGTGGTTTTAGTCTGTTTAAAAGGTTTCTGTATCCATTGTTTTCAATTCCCAATGCTGTATGGACAAAATACACCTGTGATTTAGAAGGAAGCTTTTCCCCAAACTCATTCTCAAGATGACACTAAGGTGACTCCAAGGGGGCCAGTTTCGCCATTGTTCTTTAGTTTGTTACATTCAAATTAAGTGTTTGGTTAGATGTCTTTATATTCCTTTAGACTCTAGTTATTCAAATGCAGGTATCTCCTGACCTCCATACACATGCTTTCTTGATGTGCACATCTACTGATCAACTGACACATTCGTCTCCTGTTGTTTACCGGTGATTTCATTTTCTCCTAGCACTTCTTTGTGAAAGCAATGGCTCAATTGTAAGTGTTGCCACCTTGTGGACCCACTAAATAGTGCAAATAATTCCAGTCGCATGAGCATAATGCGAGTTCAGAGTATGTGTGGTTAGAAAAAAAAATCGGGCCATGTGCATACAGTGCTCGAGAATTCTGCTGATGACGGAATTTGCATCACGATTCCTGAATTCGAATTTAAAAGTCAGCAGATTTTTAAATAGACATTGCTTCCTTAGTCCACAAGAGGGCACAACAAATAGATATAAGCCAGACAGCACTGTATTAGATTATTGCAAAGTACATTCCTGGCTGTAAAAAATCTTTGACCGTTTTGCCATGTTTCGTATACAGCGTCTCGAGCAGGAGCTCTATGTTTTTTAGATGCCCTGTCAAGTAAAAAAAAACTTCAACCTTTAAAAATGCATCTTGAGACACCTGCGTTCTGTTAAAACTGAATTTGTTGCGCTGCATATAGCCTTTTATAGCACAAGAATGCGATCGGTTTGAAGTCATTGTCAGTGCTTGGCACACATCCAAAATTCGAATGCACAGTTTTAGCATTTGAATGTGCATTTTTATATTAAATCTGACAAATACACAAATTTCTAAGTTTTATTTGACAGCCTTAACGCAGACGCCTAGCATTTGCATCTAACCTTTGTATCATTTGAGCTTAAGTACATACTGCATTTTCAGCATTTCCAGGGGCACTATAGCATTAGTTATGGCATTAGAGTAAACTGATCTTCTGTGGTCAGTTGTCTCTATCAAGACAGCTACTGTCATGACAGAGCAACCGCTGAAGAGAGTTAAGTTAGTATGTTAGTATGTTTATATTTCAACATTTAAACGATACTGTGCAAAAGCTTTAAGCAGTTGTGAAAATTTTTACATAGTCTGGATGTTTTCAAAAATAATGCCATGAATAATTTTTATTTATTAATTAACTTCATACAAAGTGCAGTACACAAAAAAAAAAAAAAAAAAAAATCTATATTTGGGCTTTTAAAACAGCACCAGTTCTCCTAGGTATACTTGTGCAGTTTAAGGTTGTTGGCAGATAGGAGTCTGCAACATTACTACGTATGTATTCATGCTGTCAAAATTGTAAGTAGTATTCACATCTGTGTTTGCATACTTGTGTAAATAATGTTTTAGGCCTTCAAGAGTTAGTTGTATTGAAGTTAGAGAAGAAAGAATAAATGTTTGTGACTAGCATAAAAGAAGAATTAATTACACGACCAAGAGGACAAACAATAAAAACCCACAGTCATTTCACAGTAATGAAAACATTACAAATGCAAAGAGATGTTTCAAATATTCTCAGTCTAATAAAAAACACACTGAAATCCATGCATGTGCATGCACACCATCACTCACACAGTAATTACTGAGCAAACAGAAAATGTCAGTGACATCATTCGAAATACTTTCCAGGGATTCATTGGTGAACTCTGAGACGTGTCATCGAGCACGAATACCCTTAAAGCTCACTTCAAATTCCCTGACAAGTCTCGTGGAGAACAAATCCTCTCACGATTGGCCATAAACATCAATTCTTCCATGTTACGTCACATTTCAAACATCTGGGCCGTAGATGGCTGTCAATCATGCAACAGTTTTTAACAGCCTTCATTAATCAACTGAAAGCAATAATTCATTATTATAAACCATTACAACAGTTCAGTGATATGCAAGACAAGTATTAGGGGGTCAAATTAAAACATTTTCATTTATATAACTTAAATTTATATAACTATAATAATCTTTCACATGATTAAAGAAATGTTCAGTTAGTGTCAGGTTACTCTGTTTTTTTGATAGTTTAGTGTTGTTTCTTTAGAAGGTTGATTGACAGTGGAGTGGAATTGATTTACTTTACAATCACAGTGATTTTACTCAATCTGAAAAGAGCTAAGCTAAACTGAAAGCAGCTTAAAACTGTTAAACTTTTTCTCTACCAAGAATTCATAAAACAATTTCAGCCCCAAATAGCCTAATTTGTCTACACTGAAAGTGTAAATGCTGCATGATGCAAAACAATCATGGCCAATCAGAACATATTTAAGGTCTAATATACAATTCAGCGCAACAGTGCCCGCCCACTTTTTCAGCCAATTTGGTTCCGAAAGTATTTTTCACAATAATTTTCTCCATAGGGATTTCATAAAATCCTCCAGAGTTTCTAAATCATGAGCCAAACCAACCAGCTCTGAGTTGAATTACAACAAAACAAACTTTGATTTGATGAAAATCGGACAAAAAGACAAAAGTACAAAGTACACTGTGTACTAACCTCTTTCATGAGAGCATGAACAACAATCCCATGCAGCAATGCAGACAAAATATGGCTGATGTTTTACATGCTTACCAGACATAAGCAAGCTTTCTCTGTGTAGTTTCACAGCATGTCAACAGGAGCTGTTTTATATATCTATAAATAATAAAATAGTGTCTCTTGGATGCACCTGGATTTAGATTTGAACCAAAATAGCTTTTCAAGTTGTAAGTTTCATGTACAAAGCATTGCATTTGTTGTTATAGTATCACATACTGCCTGTTAGACACAACAAAAACACTGTTCGAGAAAACAACTTAAGGCTACATAGTTTGTACCTCTTGCCTACACGGCAAGGACAACACATCTTACACTGAGTTCAGAGATGGGAAAGATCTTGATTCCTGGAAATACAAAAAGCTCTAGAAACAAGACAAACACCATAACCACTATAAAAAGTTCCCAGGAGCCACTCGGGGCCGGAAAATTCCCGGAAACATCTCAGGAAAGCTCATGATAGCTCTACCACATTAGGAGTAAGTGCAAGTACAAAAGCATCTGTACCTGAGATCAGCTCATAGAGGCTATATTTGTACAAGACATGATCCTGCTCCTCGAAGCGCTGTGGCCCTTCACATAAAGCCCGGCACTCCACATCAGCCTGGTAGTACTCAGTCAGGGCCTCCTCGAAGAAAGTCAAGGCCCCTCCATAGTTGCCTTTGTCGTAGAGCTTCACGCCAGCAAAGAAGGCTTTCTGTAAACACAATGAGGAATCCACTCCATGAAAACAAAGAAATGAACATTCAGGGATGACTAGAGTTTCTAGTCAGTTTCTAGTCCTAAAGCAACAGCAGAAAACAAACGGAAAGTTTGCGTACATTTTCTAGCTATCATGGCAGCAGTAAACCATCAAATTATGAAGAAGAATGAAAACTGGGCACATATCCAGATGCACTGTGTTATCTAGCATATTTTCGGCATTATAAATTGCTGATTCAGGTGCCTGGATCGGAGCGGTGGAGCAAGCTGTACAGTAACAGTAGAGTATGACAGATTATGTAAGTATACTGCTTCTTTCATAACCTAGTAATCAGAATTGTTTAACCGCAAGATGGGGAATTGCTCCGTGCAAATGGCGTTAAGCACTTCCTTTAGTTAATCAGGTCCTAAAGCGCATGCAAAAAAAACAACACAGCGGGCACAATTCATTCTTAAACTGCATCCGAAATCCCGTACTGTCAGAGTATGTACTGTATTTGATGAATGACACACTTCTCGTCTGCTAAAACAGTATGTTCTTTAGGTATACATACGAGTAGCATGAGTAGATTCTGGACATACAGGATGGTGGGTATTGACACGTGACCCGAATATATGACGTAAGAACAACCACCACTAAAATAATCTACTCTGGTTTTGTTAAACAAGCACCATTTAAGCACAAGGAACAACTTTCTTGGTACATATATCACTTACAGTTGAAAAGAGCCGTGCGACTCGCAGTTCACCGCCTTTCTTTTAAATCCAGCGTTTTGAAGAAGTATAGGTCTCTGTGGGCATTTTCAAACCGGGGTGGGCATTTCTAAACTATCCAGTGAAAGTAGGGAATCTCAGTGTAGAAATCAGTGGACTTTTCCAAACCAGGACGGGCCTTTCTAAACTAACCAATGAAAGTAGGGAATCTCAATGGCTTGAAAATGCCTACTGATATGGAAAAGCCCATTTTTGTTCTGCAGAGATTTAAGTCTCGTTTTGACCATGACGTCTCCTCAGCTCCTGAGGGATTATGGGATCGTTAAGCATCAAGTCAATGCCCAGAATCTAGCCGGAAATAGTAGGTAATTTGGGTATTTCTCACTTACTGTTTTGCTGAGGATTTGGACATACTACTCCATTGGTATACTGTTTTTGGCATACTATATAGTAGGGAAGCATGAATAGTTGGACGCAGAGTTAGTAAATTCCCCCAAAGTTTTTGCGGATCAACAGTCACTTACCTGATGTGGTCGGGCTTCCCGGTCAATGAAGTGCTCCTCTTTTACACCCTGCAGGACTTTGTTCTGCTCCAAGTCCTCACCCATCTCCACATGCTCAGGGTTGGCTTGGAAATATGTATGAGCAGCAGATGCAGCTTTGTCCAGTTGCCCGAGCTGTTTTGGAGACAGAAGACAGAAACATTGAAAAACATAACCTCCACACAGCATACAAATGTTAATTTTTGCAGCTGTAGTCATAGTTTTTGTCTGATGAAAGAATGCACTGAATACGTCATCAAGTCATACTAATTAATTTTACTAAATGTTACTTCATTCTATGACCAAATTAGCATATAATTATACTCGATGGAAGTATTGAGGAAAACCGGGGTCAACTGAGCTTCTTTGTAATACAGGACTAAACCAGATAGACAAAAAGAAAAGTTAATTATGTCGTTAGCCTTGTAAAATTCCAATGGACCCATGACTCGTGAACTGTGCCAAGTAAGTTAGCGAGTGTTAACTGGAAACTGACTTGATGTATGACATCCCTAGCTAATGAACAACTTTGAGATTAACAGAAGTCGTAAGTGTTTAATAGTTGGAATTAGCGAGATGCATCTCACGAAGTTGACATTCTTAACTAATTAACAAAGGGAGATAAACATGCTTCTCATTAAAACATTTTAACAAATGTATATCAAAATTATTACAAGTGTTCCATAATTTAACTTTTAGCCTCTGGAAGGGTTTACGAATTTGAATAAATAAACTGAGGACTGTTTGAATTTTGAATGTAATGAATCCAACGTATTCTGCTCAGCACCGGAGGAAAACGTCAAAACAAAGTTCACGGAAGCCATCGGCTGTTATTTTTCGTCCTTTATGAATTGCAGACCTCAAATCTGTTTTGCAGATTTTGGATTGTCATCAGTGTCTAATCCTCCTTAGAACAATATATTGTATGGATAATATGGTTTTAGTTTTATAATAAATGACTCATACATTGCAAAATTATGACAAAATTCATAATTTGAAGAAAAAAAATGCATTGGCAAGAATCGTCTGGATCTCCTGGAGTCTATCTCCACAATCACAAAATACATCAGAAGGACATCAGCTTTTTCCAGCTCAAACAGATCTTGATTTCTCCTTTTGCACACTGTACCACAGCTTTATCTTTTAACAAAAGTACAAGGTAATGATCTTTGTCTCATGACTTGCATTTTATTTCATATATTCAAACTTACTGCATTAAGGTAAGTAAATAACATATTTTTTTCTTTTTAGATGAACTACTGCTTTAAAGTTTTGAAAGTCCATTAAAAGGCCTTAGTTCAACACTCTGTATCTTCCCTAAATATGCAAACATACAATCCCCCTCATCACTGTGGAAAGGATGATATTCAATCAACCTCCTCTTTTTTTACTTCTCATTGGTGACTCAGCCAAGATTGGGGTATTTTATCTGCTAGGGAATCAGGCAGGGAGGCTAAAGGCTTTCGGGGGATATGCTTGGTTACCTCTGAAAGACAAAAACGCAAATTTTACTGAGTGCACCCTAAGATATGTGACTGAAAAATTGGCCGCTGTAAGATATCTAAACAAAGATTGACTCGTTGACCAAGTTAAGAGTGATTCCTGTGGGTAGTTCACCTCTATAAATGACTTCAACAGATGGCTGTACAGCTGACACAGTCATTTCACACACAATCAACAAAGTCTGCTTTACCTGACCTTCTCACTAAACCAGTTCAATTTAAAAAACGAATATGCATACAAACAGTTTTACCCATTATATACCAAAGGAGTACACGAGAACCCCTGCAAATTAATATGTTCCAGAGAGAGCACCTGTGGCCCTCGTAACTGCTCTTTAATATACACAAGCACAGTTTTTTCCCTGCATCTCCAGCCAGAACGCACAAACCATTTACTCACTGGCTGTAAAAAAGAAAACATCCATCTTGATGTGGGTTACAGCAAAAGCAGAGCCAAAAATTCAATTTACACATTTATTTCAGATGAAGCAGGCCAAGAATGTCAACAGCATCATCTACAGCATGTCGATGACACTGTAGATGCCTTTATGTTCTCAGAAATGGCACATTGACAGGCTGTTTGATGGGTATCAAGTACATACGCTTATGGGTTTGAACTTGGAAAGAGAGGTAGTGAGGCAAAAAGAGGAATAGAAAAATATGCTTACTGCATACTGTGCGGAACACACTGAATACTGTATACCATTTTTTAAAACATTGTGTAAAACAGCACTACTGTATGTAGCGATTAACATTTCAAACAGCAGTATGCTACATTCTTGTTAAATGACCTCATTTCATGCATGTTTTCTTGCTGTAAGAAGTGCCCAGATTTCATATTGCAAACACAACTGGTTGATTTGCATTTATAATCCAATTTTGTGCAAAAACACCTAATGTTTTGGAAGTCTGATCAAATATTTAGTCAAGAAAAAGATGGCAGATGATATTACTACTTCTGTAATTCATTTGTCAGAAATGGGAAGAGTAGTATATGGTACTATGCACATAGTTTAAACACAGTGCCGTCTACTAAATTCAAATGAATTTTGTTAGAGAACACGTACACTATCACCTTTACTAAACTCCAACCAAGTGTTCAAAGATAAATAGAAAAAGTTGGTACAAAAGGTAAATAGAATAATTTACTTTTAGTACAAATATAATCATAGGACATCATTTATAAATGATGGTATTCTTGGTTTAGAGACCAAACAAATAAACCTGACAGACACACTATTTCTGTTTGTATCAATGAATAAGGGTTAGCTTGTCTGGCAACTATAAAACAAAATCGTGAGTTGATATTTAAGTAAATGATAAGCTTAGAACAAATATTTAAGTAGTACACCTTTATCTGTAACTAATTAACTCTGTGTACCGTGTATTGAGTTTAACAATGATATGGATGGCAAGCTGAAAACTGCCTTTTTCCTGGTTTCAATCAGCACTTCGCAATCGTAAAGCCACATGAATCCATTCAAATACACTAAAACTCCCTTTGGTAGGATATATCAAATGTATCAAACACACCAGTGTGTTAACAAGAGCTGCTGATTTAGTCAATGGAGTATAAAACTCATCAAAACTCTGTCACTCTTCTACTAAAGATGAATGAATGGCTGCACATATAATCATCATTTCCAATTACCATCATAAACCATCATTTTATAGTTTAGTAAACATAATCTAAACAGGGAATAGTGGGAGTTACATCAATCCTGTCCAGTTTTACAAATTGGCATCCCAGCCTAAACATTTGTTTGAAATGAGTAAAGCAGTTTTAAACAGAACGTTTCCCACTGGTAAACTGCAAAGAAAACAGTGGAAAACGTACAAACAAAGTGTCTATTTAGGATTCTAAATTATGTTCGGGCATAAAAAACCATCACGAAAAGTATAGGAAACTGCGGTATTTCTTGTGATTTCATCAAATATCCAGTTTAAAAGTATGAGTTTACAATATGCTGATTCTGTTCACTCTGGAGGCCTGATTCTCACACCATATAAAACAAACATTAGCGCTTCTATTTTAGGAAAAATTATATAAAAGTGAAGAGAAATAGTTACAGTGCCTCTCTTCACTCCTCATCATGCAAGGCAGTTCTGTACTTACTGTATATTCTTCAAACATTCTGGTTAGGGTTTTTTCTAAACCACTAACCCAAAGTATTAAACTTTGTTTTATGTAAACATTAGATTTTGTAAGAAATGTAACGTGATTGTGATATTTTCAAACTAAGATGTGATTTGCATTCTTTCTTACATCCATTGGTGGGGCTGGGTATTGATGCAGATTAGAGGTAGACCGATGTATCAGTTTAACCAATTAATCAGTGCCGATAGTTGCTTTTTGGAACAACTGGTTCCAAATAGTTGCCGATAGTTTTTTTTTTTTATTCCTCCGTGTTCCTATGTGGCCGGCACTGGAGGATTTTACAGTTAAAACGGATTGGCACTAAAGTATAACAGCAGCCTCTAGAAGTGAAATAAAAACAATCACTGACATCTCGTGGGGATTTGCTGTAATTTTGTAAAAAAATCTAAATTAATTGCTCTATAGTTATATCTTAAAAATAGAACACTGTAATGGAGCTAAGTCTCCATCATTTCAAAATAAGAGTCCCCAGTGTATTTTAGGCTTGTGTTTAGTTTAAAGTCCTGCATTATGAATCAAATCTTCATTTTTTTTCTGATTATTGGGATTTTAGTTGAACAATTAACTGCATCTGGGATTTTATTCATTTTGGACTCTTGTAACATCTTTATCTTTGCTAGTTAATTAGGGACAGTTAGGGAAAGATATGTGTGATGCAGCAGCAGTTTCCTTCAGGTTCAAAGCAAATGTTTCATTTTCTCGGGCAACATGAAGTGGTGTAGCTCCAAAAAAATACTGTGATAAACCCTTTGGCCTTTAGTTTAATGGAAAAATTATCGGAACAAAATTAACCAGTTATAACCAGTTTCCAGCATTTAAAAATAACGTTTTCACCCCGGGACAATTGAAAATCACTTTGTTTCGGTTTTTGGTTACATTCTGCCAAACATTTAGCTCATTTTAGGTTTTCGTTTTCGTTCCTTGTACCGTTTTTAGTCCCTGTTTATAACTGAAATATCCCCAAATGAATCAGAATCGAATCAAATCGTATCGGAATCGAATCGAGAACTTGTGAATCAGAATCTAATTAAAATCTGGATACCGTTTCGATACCCAGCCCTAATAGCAGAAATGTTTAGCCAAGAAGACAAATCCCCTTTCTTCAGCCAAATACAACCTATTTATCCTGAGAACTTGTTCACCTGTCTTTTTCCACCCCAATCTAACAAGAAAGCCAAATGACTATGGGGCACGTAGGACACGTGGAGCAAATGCTTCGGAAAAATATCCTGTGCTTGTGGAAATCCTGTGGATGATGTCATACATCTGGGGGGTGGCCTACTCACACCTCTGTTGATGCTGACTGGTCAACACACTAACCTTTTTCTCTTTGCCCATGCCACACCCTCTCCACACACATGTTGGTTTAATAAGGTAATGTCTGAGGAATGTCTTTAAAGCCACATGGAACAGGCAGGCTCTTTCATTAAAGCAAGCACATGAAGACATGGGATGGCTGGAAAAAGCTAAACAGGGCTACAATAATCCAACTAATGTATACCATCAGACCAAAGCTACCAATGGATGGAAGCCTGAGTCCATGGGGTCTACTTCGCAGATGGTTCTTTGGTCAGTTTATGCTAAGATGAGGTGTTCGGCTTTAGTCTATTTGTTGGTACATAATTTGAGGTGAAAAGTTAGACAAAAGGTCAACCTGTGAGCCGTTGTGTTTGACAAATTATTCTTTTGTTACGTCTGCAAAAGAACATTCAGACAATTATGTATTATGCTGTTCTTAATAAATCTATCACTTCATGTACCTTCTCTTTTCATTTAAGGCCTTTTTGCCATTTTATAGACATGAAGGGGACAGAAAGGAAATGACTCAATCCGGATTTTAAATCAGGTCACCAGGGATGTAAAGTAATTGAGTAAAAATGCTTAAGTATTATACTTAAGTATTCTTTTTTGGGGTTTGTACTCGAGTGTAATTTAAACAGAAAACTTAATTACATTTCCCAAAAAAATAAAACAAATAAATAATACTACTTTTTTACTATTTTTGTAGATAATTTTCTTTTGTCTTACTGGATTGAAGCCACCTTTTCACTGCATCCGAAAAATTACAGATGACAGACCAGAGGTCAGTCATTTCAAATGGAGTGTCACACGGTGGCTGTGTGGAGTTCCGACCATCTGCAGAGGCAGAATTTCAGATCTGATTTGAGCTCGGATACGTTGAAATATTTGTGCGAATAGACCGTATGTGACTGCCCAACTGAATATGATGTATTCATTCAAAACTATGAGCATGAAGTGAGAAACACTGACAGTTTTTTCTAAACGCCTGCTTCTTCTACAGATTTGACAATTATGAAGTCAAATATAATAATTCACGATGAAAATATATCTATTTAAAAACAAAAGGCTTTTGCAATTAAATGTGTACATGTCATTTATTTCTACACTTGCCTTCATATTTAAATAATATCCATGAATTTCTACTCCCTATTTGCTGAATTATTATTGTAGTTGTTGTTGTAGTTAGGCAACTACAGTATTAATTATAATATTAACTATAAACCCAGTAATGATAATGATAATAAAAAATAATGGAATCTGAGTAAATATTAATTATGAATTTTATTGAATTCATCCATCTGCTCAACAGCAAGGTTTGGTAGCAAACCTCAGAAAACAATTCACAAGACCAACAACATTACTAACTTTCTTCAAAGCTTATTTAGAATTTTTTTGTCTCAAGGGGCTGGGTGCTCTTTGCGTGACTGTCAGTGGCAGTTCTAGCTTGTATGGTGCCCTGAGCGAACCCCCCCTTCAGCATGTGAGATGAAAAACACAATTTCTGAAGCAACCAGGTCACTTTTTGGTGCTTCTATGACACTTTCGGCTCACGTGTCAACACACGTGATTTTCAAGAATCAGATCTCAGTCCTTTGTATTGCTTAAGTAACACTCTATTATCAGTTGAGCTACTGCGCAATTTGATCACACTTAAAGAAGCTTGTAAATGTAGTTAGTTATGCAATGCAAACGTTAAAATGAGTCTTGCACTATAGTAAAAGTGTTTAGATGTCATAAGATAGCATTGTGTAAGGAACAGAGTGAAAAGTGTTTATTAACTGATAATCTGCCGTTTTACTCATGATTTGAGTGAAAGGGGATAAAAATCATTGTTGTTTTAGCACCTCTAGTGTTTATTTCACCAGGAAATTGCAATGTTACATACAACAGGCCACATAAAAATCATTTAGCAAAAATGTAATTACTTTAACATGATTCTATGACCAGGTTGCGAATGCCACTGGGGGAAACATATGTTGATGACAGTAAAAGTTGACTTAAAAAACCAATCGAATTTAACAACATTTTCTCTCACACAATCTCCTCTCTTGATTTCATTCTATCTAGGAAAAATTTACTTTTAATACTTAAGTACATTTTAATGTGAATACTTTTTTACTTTCACTCAAGTATGTTTTTGGCTAAATACTTGGACTTTTTATTGAGTAAATTTTAACTCAGTATCCACACTTTCACTTAAATATAATTTCCGAGTACTTTTTACATCCCTGTAGGTCACCTACATGAGGTTAACAACCCACCAGGCAATGTTTCCGTCTTCACTTTCCTTATTTAAGGAATAGTTTAACCAAAAATGAAAATTCCATCATCCAATACTCACACCATTGGGCAGTGAATGTTGTCGCCTAACAACTGTGGCCTATAAGAAACAACGGCATCTTCCTCTAGGGGGTATATATTGGCCTGAAAACGGATTTTCAAAATGTAGGATGGCAGGAAAAGTTCATATTTATGAGGAAAGCACTACCTGATTTGTTAGGGTTAGGTTTAGGGATAGGGTTAAGGGCAGTTTATACTTCTGCATCAAAACTACTCCATAGGTTCAGTTTGCATTTATAGTTCTGCGCTGGTGTGTCTGCGTAAATGAGTAAACAGCCAAAAAGCTAGTGTATTGAGAGAACATGCCTTAATTTCTATAATAATTCATAAATAAACAACAGTAATGTACATATTGTATTCAAAATTATTTATAATATTATTGTAGCATTAAAAACGAGTTCATTAACACCTGCGTGAAGCTGGCCCCCCTCCCAACGCAAAACGTCGGCAAAATAGTCTCTATCGTTTGTGCTCC
Organism: Myxocyprinus asiaticus; assembly: GCF_019703515.2. Taxonomy (NCBI): domain Eukaryota; kingdom Metazoa; phylum Chordata; class Actinopteri; order Cypriniformes; family Catostomidae; genus Myxocyprinus; species Myxocyprinus asiaticus. Next base: position 15,534,551 of record NC_059392.1, on the reverse strand, counting down.
GTTTGTGCTGGTTTGTGCTGTAAAAATTTTCGTTTGTGCTCCTTTGGTTTTTTAGATATTAAAAAAATATTTATAGGTCATTCTGAGTTCATTCAGCCACCCACATGCTCCAAATTCACCCCAAATAGTCTCGTTTGTTTGTGCTTCGTTTGTGCTGGTTTGTGCCGGTAAAAGTTTCATTTGTGCTGCTTCAGTTTTAAAATATTAGACATTGAATTATAGGCGATGATGTCACCAGCCCCCCCCCCCCCCACATGCTCCAAATTCACCCAAAATAGGCTCAATCGTTTGTGCTTCGTTTGTGCTGGTTTGTGCCGGTAAAATTTCCGTTTGTGCTGCTTCGGATTTTTAGATATTAAAAGAATATTTATAGGTCATTCTGAGGTCACTCAGCACCCCACATGCTCCAAATTCACCCCAAATAGTCTCGTTTGTTTGTACTTTGTTTGTGCTGGTTTGTGCCAGTAAAAGTTTGGTTTTTGTGACTGTCTTTTTTTTAACAATACAGTTGAAGTAACAAGGTAAGATCCAAATGGCAAACCAAATCACATAAATAGTCGCATTCACTTAACTGTTACTTATCCACTGTGCGTTTTCAACTTTTAACGGATACAGCGGATCACAGGATGTGTGGAATGTAACACAAACTCCAAGGTAAGTGTTTTTACTTGTTACTGTATGTAGTTATGTGAATAACAGTAGTAATACATACATAGGCTGTGTGTGTGTGTGTGTGTGTGTGTGTGTGTGTAGGCCTGTACAGTACAGGTCAAAAGTTTGAAAACATTAAGATTTTTAAATGTTTTGAAAGAAGTCTCTTAATCTTACCAAGGCTGTATTTATTTAATAAAAAAATACAGTAAAAACAGTAATATTGTGAAATATTATTCCAATGTAAAACAGTTGTTTTCTATCTGAATATATAGTAAACTGTAAGTTGCCTCTGATTTCTATGTATTTCTCTGTGGCTGATGGATAGACCTTGGCTCTTTTAAAGGCAAATGTGCAGGGGCATTTCACTTCTTGCCAAATGTGATGATTTATCACATGTGTCCAGATGCCAGGCAGGTCACATGTGCAACTGTAATTAGCATATATTAGTATTAGCAATGAGTTTTCTGTTCAATAAACATTGACAATCTTAGCTCTCTTGAATGATGTACCATTATTCTTGAAGTTAACAAATAATATTGTAACTGACAGTGTTAAAACATTGTACTTACATTGGCCAGAAATTTGTTTTATATTGACTTTTTCTCTACTAACTCTACACTAATTTCCACAAGAGCATCTTGAACAGAAGTGTCACTTGTGCCTAGTGGTGGCAGTGAAGTGTAGCAAATCAAATCACTTTTATTGTCACACAACCATATACACAAGTGCAATAGTGTGTGAAATTCTTGGGTGCAGTTCCGAGCAACATAGTAGCCGTGACAGTGATGGGACATATACCAATTTACAATAAACATCAGATTTACAACACAATTTAAAATCTAATATACACATAATTACACATAACACAATATACAAATAATAACATACAATGTACAGTATACAATACACACAATATAGATACACATTATACAATAAAAAAGTATATATAGTATATATAAAATGTACAGTAGGTTGTATTGTATTGTATTGACATTGTCGGTTGATAGTAAGTTGCCAGTGTGTTGTTAAGAGAGAATATAATATAATAATAATATAATTTATGACAGTCCGGTGTGAGATATAAGAGTAAGAGTAATAAAAGTGCAGTGCTGATGTATTTTCATCAGCAGATGATACTCCATGTAAATAAATAAAAAGTTCAATCAGGAAAGACCAGTGAATGAAGTAAAGATAATTGTTTATTGAACAAATGATGTGATGATTAGTCTTGACAGAAAGTCTTCGGCAATTCAACTCTAAAAGTGTGTTCACATCGAGGAGATTTGCGCTTTTGTTCTCGTGCCCAGAGCTGAGCGAAAGTGAGTGACAGAAAAAGAGTCCGACAGATACCAGATGAATATTGAGCTGCTGCTGTCTGAACACCAATAAGTTTTTAATAAACACCATAGCGACTACAAAAACATTGATAAGAAGGAGTTGTTGTTGTATTAAAACATCTTCATCCAACATTTTGGTAAGAGATTGAAATGACAAACCCAAAATAAAATGCTCACTGCTCATAAATCGTACTGACTACACACATAACAAGATAGACCTATTTTAGAAATATATAATATAGCCTAATACATAGTAATCAGAATGACCGAGACTGCTACTAACCTATATTTGATTTTTGTGACCATTAAGTGATCTATTTTATTCTGTCAGTATTGTATTTAATGAATATCAGCATTTATAATTCACCTGTAATTCAGTGTCTAATATTTAAAAAACCGAAGCAGCACAAACAAAACTTTTACTGGCACAAACTAGCACAAACGAAGCACAAACGATTGAGCTTATTTTGGGTGAATTTAAAGCATGTGGGGGGCTGAGTGACATCATCGCCTATAATTCAATGTCTAATATTTAAAAATCCGAAGCAGCGCAAACGGAAATTTAACCAGCACAAACCAGCACAAACTAAGCACAAATGATTGAGCCTATTTTGGGTGAATTTGGAGCCTGTGGGGGGGCTGGTGATGTCATCGCCTATAATTCAATGTCTAATACTTTAAAAACCAAAGCAGCACAAACTAAACTTTTACCGGCACAAACCAGCACAAATGAAGCACAAACAAACGAGACTATTTGGGGTGAATTTGGAGCACGTGGGGGAGCAGAATGACCTATAAATATTCTTTTAATATCTAAAAAACCGAAGCAGCACAAACCAGCACAAACGGAGCACAAACGATTACTATTTTGCATGCAGAGAGAATAAATTATTAAATAAATTAGGCATATACCGTATGCTTGTTCTTGAATAGATTATTAATAATAAATATTTTGACATACTGACACTCTGTGCTGACAATAATAATCATCAAATTCATTAATAAGTACTCGCTTGGCCAACTCAAAATTAGTGTCATTTAAAGCTTAGAGGCTGGACTTTAAAATGCATTTGGGCAATATACCAAACTCTGAACAGGTTATAAGTGCTCTGGTTCATCATACAGCCCAGAAAGGTCCCAAGCAGAATACAACAAATATTATTTTACTCACAGACTAAATTTATATCGAGTAAAAGTTTTGCTGTGTTTTGCTTGTAACTCCTTGAAACATAACAGAAAATAAACACCAGCTGCTCCTGATTAAAATGAGCACAAATACAATGTTATACGATGCACAGATTTTAAAATAATCTTGGAGAAAATGCAACGTTACCTCAAATATCCTTTTTAGTGCAGTCTATGGTTATAAAGTGGACCAATCACATCTGTTGTGGTCTGTGATGATGCAACGCATGGTTAAAGTTTTGGAGAGGTGCACATCAGGATACGGTGTAGCCTATGGGGTAGGTTCAGCCTTTAGGGTTAGGTTATAGTTTCTCTGACCAATCAGGTATCACCTTATGTATGAATATCTTCCCCTGCTATGCTTCATTTTTTTTAAAAATGCGGCCTCAATATCCGAATCCTTCATTGGTCCGCATTCAGTTTTTTGTGTTGTGTTATGTTATTTTTAAATCCAGCTTTCCTTTGATTTAAATTAATTACTGGTTGCCAAATGTATAAAGAGCCCTTTCTGTACAGCTCAAAATTTGGATTAATATGTGTGTTAATTGTCCTCATCATCTCCTTTTTCCAGCACATTATCTTTCATGTCAGTGGGATGTCTTAGCCTTGAGCTGAGAGGTGAGTCAGCCCTCCCTCTACTTCCTTCACATTCCTGCAGGACTCTTGGCCTGAGAGAGGGCAGGCCCCTTGGATCAGTGCGTCTCATGCCCTGGACTCACACTGGCCTCCTAATGACCAGATCCCCCACAGGACAGCTGGGAACATTTGGTCAAAATCCTCAGAATTTGTCTCTTGTTCAAATGAGAGGCTTATTTGAATGCATATTTGTACTCCTTTACAGTATAATGTGTTTTTACAAGCCAAATTTGTTCCAAGTAGCAAAGTTTCTTCAGCTTCGTGCCATTTTAGCCCTGTGATTTTCCAGAAAGTAAAAACATTTTCACAGTCTCACTAGTTTAATTTGTCCAACAGTGTATGTAAATACATCACAGGAGATTTTTGTCTTTTTTTTTCTGAAAGTCACAAAAATTCTAATCACAGTGTCATTTCCTGCACATCTCAAATTCTGTATTGTGTTTAATAGAATTCTATGGTGGAAATGACACTGAAGGAAGTACATTTTTTTTTTTTTATGTTTCTGAGATATAATGGCCAATTCCTTAGTCCTGCTAAGGCTAATTTGATAGATAACATTTTATGTATCCTAAATACACTTCTTCTTTTCCACCCATGTTAAGGAGCATATTGGGTGACGAGAGTTCTCCAGCAGGTGCGATCAGTGGCGAGGTTTTCGACTTCGTCCCAGGAGACATTGAGGGCTTTAAGGTCGTTGATGAAATGAGGTCGGCCTCTACCGTGCTGGCCTCCAGGTGAAACCCATAGAAACGCCTTCTTGGGGATATGGCTGTCGCCCATGCGGATAACATGTCTGGCTAGTCGTAGGCGATGGCGTGCAATGATCGTACCAAGGCTTGGCAGCTTGCTTCGTCTTAGGATCTCCTCGTTGGTAATGTGGTCAAGGTATTAAATATGCAGTATCCATCTCAGGTAATGCTGGTGAAAGACGTTCACCTTCCGGGTAGTACTGGCCAGCATTTACCACGTTTCGGTGGCGTAGGTCACCATCAGGAGGATGATGGATGCATATAGGCGAAGCTTGATGTTAAGCAAGAGGGATGCAGATGATCATATATTGCGTATTTGTTGGAAGACTGCTGATGCCTTGGCAGTCCGGCATTTGACGTCTGTCTCTGCGCCTCCATCCCATCCAATGATGCTTCCGAGGTATGTGAACCTTTTAACCTCTTTGAGATCATGCCCATCGACCCGGATCTTTGGCACTCTGGCTCGAACACCAATATGCATGACCTTGGACTTCTCAGCGCTAATCCGCAATGCGACTTTGGCTGCCTCTTGGTGCAGGCTTGGTGCAGGGCCTTCCTCATGATGAAGTCAAGGGCCATCAGGAATAAGAAGGGTGAGAGGATGCACCCCTGCCCTCAGAGAAGAAGCTGTACGGATAATGGGGAACGGTTGGTCTCCTTCTGCGAGCACAATGACCTCTGCATAAGTCCATCCATATGAAGACATGGCGCTCACCGGACGGATGCACACTCAACGAGATCGACCATGTGTGCATTAGCCGGCGGTGGAGGACGGCCCTGCAGGATGCCAGAGTATTCCGAGCGGCCTATGTAGGGTTGGACCACTACCTGGTCCGGATAAACCTTAAGCTCAATCTACAGCACCATGGCAGAAGATATTATTATTATAGATATTATTATTATTATTCGCCATCGATAAGCTTAAAAACCGGGACATTGCCGCTGCCTTTGCCCTTCAGCTTCTAAACCGGTTCGAGGCCCTGGCTGATACAGCGGAGGTGGAGTCACAATGGCATGGCTTCAAGGAGACGGTGGCAGCCTGCGCGCAGGAAGTGATTGGTCGGCGGAGGGGGGAGCAAAAGGAAGAATGGATACAAGATAGGTCATGGACCTTGATCAACCAGAGAAGGAAGGTGAAGCAGAAGTGTGATCAGGCCAAGAATTCCAACGACATGGTAGCAATGGCACAGGAATATGCCAAACTGGATCAGGCCGTAAAATGGAGTTGCAGGCACGAGAAGAAAGAATGGCTGACGAAGAAGGGCAGAGAAGCCAAAGAAACTGCTGATCGAAACAACATCCGTGCATTATACCGGATTGTCAAGGACATCTCGGGTACCTGGAAGACCTCATCTGTTCCAATCAAGAACAAGAACGGCAACATGCTCCTCACAAAGGAAGAACAGGATGCATGATGGGTCGTGCATTTCCGAGAGACGCTAAATCAGCCGCATCCGCATAACACAATGTTACAGCTTGATTGGAAATAACAAAGACTAAAAATACTCACAAAAATCAACACCTGGGACATGAAATTGCCTGAAGTAGAAGAAACACCCATATACAGTAGGGTCCAAAAGTCTGAGACCACTAGTAAAATGGTTTCTATTTTGCATTTTTCTAATTTAATACAAGGTTTTTCATTAAAATATCCATTTAACAATTTCAGTGAAATGTTAACAACATGCATTACCATGCATTTCAAAATGTCTTGGTATTTGGTATGGTCCTCCTTTTGCTTTAATGACAACATGCACTCAAGCTGGTATGGACTCCACAAGTTTGTGCAAAACCTGATGATCATGTCATCCAGAATGATTTGAGAATGTTCCAATAAGATCCAGTGTGCTTCAATGGAAGACAGGAAATCTAGCCTTTTGTACAGAGTTAACATGATCAATGTTACGAATTTACATACATTTGATTAGCGACAAAGAAATAGGGCAGAATCTTGAATATCTCTTATTTTTTTGTCATAACATTTCTTAGTTTAAAAAAAATATATATTTCCAGGTTTTAATGGGATTTCAAAGCCCAGATTTTCAATTTGTTGTCAAACTTTTTGACCCCACTGTACATTACAAAGCATGATGCAATTAGATGGATGTTTATGTATGAGTTCCTCTAGAGGTCATGAAGCCCATTATGGCCCTTGCTCAAGTGAGGCATATCAGCTCTGCTATGTGCCAGTAAAATGCATGAATTGGAAACAGAGTTGGTTGGGGGGACATTTAAAAGAGTTAAATGCAAAGCAGGCCTGGACTTTGTTCACACACAACAGAGCTTTATAACGTGCATAAAGGAGGCAATGGTATCACAGTGCCTGCACAATGCTGCTATTCATTCTCCCATGAAACCAGCCAAAGCACCAACACCCTCTTATTCCTCCCTGGAGATCTATCCACTGTATTATGTTGTGTTGCAGATGCCCTACTGCATCTGTAGTTCTGGGCTGAGAGCAGGAAAATAAGTAAAGGCTACTGTACTGGCCCTTTCAGGTGTGAACTCTACTGAACAGCTGAGACCCCAAAGAACTCTAGGAACTCAGAGAGTCTGAGTGCCAAGTGGTAAATGATTTGCCACGGTCGCTGACAAGCTGTTTAGATCTTTAGTGGAGGTCTGATTTTCTAGGATATCAAATTTAAATTTCAACTCAAAGTTAACCTCTAACTTGTGAGAAGATATAGGAAATTATCAAGTTTGTAACTAAAATAAATCAGACTAGATGCCAAGCTACAAAATTATCCTACAAGATTAGAACCTACAGTACAAGTAAAGTCACGGTAAAACAGGAATTATTCTACGTTCAGTCACGGCTCAAGCTGATAGGTCCTTTGAATTTATAATCTGTTGCGAACAATCAACTTGCGAACTCCCAGTTTGTTTAACTTGCCTCAGTTGTTTGCAGGTAAGATGGTTTTATGGTTTCACTTCAGCGTGCTATGGGAGTTTTCTCTCTGAAACCCTCCTCCTCGCCAGCACCACTTGTCTAGATCTGCTTCAAAGGGATTGTTTGCATGTAAAATTGTATAGCAGCATGAGCATGTCTCACAATTTTTGTTTCACAATTTTTACAAACAAGTTTTACACACTAGGACAGTTTATTTTGAATGAGAGGGGCGAACGGTCACGGAATTTAGCACAGTAGCACGACATCGAACTGATGCATGGCCATAGAAATGGAGCGCCTATCTGTGCGGTTTGATGGAGCAAGGATCCATAATTGACTCTGCAATATCTGCAGAATGAGTGGCGCGCTAATGTTCAGCAAATATTTTCTTTTGTCCACTGAAAACAGGCATATATTAAAAGAACAACCTTGGGGTTTTAGGAATCCATATCAAATCATTTAAATGAAGATTGTGATGTGTGTATTTGTAACTATATCATTTGTAATGAATAAAAACAGGAACTCAATGCATTTTTTTATACCCATTTTTTGAGTTCAGGTGTATTTTTGTCAATTTCAGTGGCATTAACGAGCCCCCGTTAATGTCCGACCCTGAAGCAAAGCTTGTTGCAACGATGCTAGAATGTTTTGGGTGGTCCCCAGGTTGTTCTGAGTGTTTTTTTAGCATGTTGCTATGTGGTTGCTAGGTGTTTTGGGTGGTTACTTAATGGAAAAAATAGCCCACTCCCATCTCTATGATATTTGGTTCCTAGATATGGCTTGAGTCCCTACTTCAGTATAAGTATATGGTTTTTTCCTGTTTATCATCTGCATTTAAATCATGAGAAGTTGTAAGATTGCTTGGAAAAGTAATAGCACTCCTTTCCTCAACAACATGCATGATTTAAAGAAATATTTCACCCAAAAATGAAAATTCTCTCATTATTTACTCACCCTCATGATCCCAGATGTGTATGACAGAACACAAACAAAGATTTTTAAAAGAGTATCTCAGCTCTGTAGGTCCTTAAAATGCAAGTGAATGTGTGCCAAATTTTTGAAGTTCCAAAAAGCACATATAGCCATCATGAAAGTAATCCAGTGGATTAATTATTGTCTTCTGAAGCGAAAAGCTAGGTGTGTATAAGAAAGATCAATATTTAAAACTTTTTTTACTAAAAATGTTTGCTTCCAGCCAGCTCATTGATGAGGGTGGAGTTAAAACTGCCTCTTACGTGACATAAGTGTGTAAACCTCCTCTGCATAGATATTCATACATAAATACCTTATTAGCAGCTGTTCCTATGTATTGTGATACTGTTTCCACACAAAAGCTGTTTATGCAGCTGTCTGAGCAAGGAGCTTAGTCTGAGGCATCTCCTCCTTTCACTTGCATTCAAACCGATTCAAACAGCTCTCCTTGTTGAGCGTTCCAAGATGGCGCCGCAGTTGAAGCAGCCGAAATCTATGCTCCTTTGTTGTAAACAACACTGGGCTTCTGTATTTTTTCATATTTTACATGTCAGTTCTCGCGTGAACTTGCCATCGTGATTACGCCACGCGAGAGGCTGCGTGACCTTGACCCTTGTGAATTTTTAGTAAAACATTTTTTAAATATTGATCTATTTCTTACACACTCCAAGCGTTTTCGGAAAGACATTAATTAATCCACTGGAGTCATATAGATTACTTTTAAGATGGCTATATGTGCTTTTTGGAGCTTCAAAAAATTGCCGCCTATTCACTTGCATTAGGACCAACAGAGCTGAAATATTCTTCCAAAAATCTTCATTTGTGTTCTGCTGAACAAAGGCAGTCATACACATCTGGGATGGCATGAGGATGAGTAAATGATGAGAGAATTTTCATTTTTGGGTGAACTTCCTTTAAGGTATCATGCATGTCCATAGAACAAATGTGCCAAATGTAATACTTAGGGTTAAGGGTCTGATCAAATCCTTTCCCAAACATGTATTAGCAGCTTTTTTTAAAGACTTTTTTTTGGCACCCTTTACTGTCATTTTTATTTTGTTTGCTTTGAGAACTTGTCACAAAGCAACATAAACATCCTTTTAGACAGAAAGCTTAAAAAGTCTGATTGATGTTTGTAGAGTTAAGTCTGGATCCAACTTCTCACGCAACCATGACTTGAATGAAAAATGATATCCGGAACATTTTACTGTCTTTACAATGTTGTTTACCTTTGCAAGTAAATAGAATGTTTTACATTTAAATATACAGATAATGAGGTCCCAGACGTTTGTTTATTTAGAGTTCCTGTACCTCAACTGGTAGAGCATGGCGCTAACAATGCCAAGATCATGGGTTCGGTTCCCAGGGAACACAAACTGATCCAATGTATACCTTGAATGCACTGCGAGTTTCTTTGAATAAAAGCATCTGCCGAATAAATAAATGTAAATGTTTATTCAAGTTGAGCTGCTTTAGTATATTTCACTGTGAAGTAAATAATTAAACAACTGTATTCCTGAAAGTACAAATATCAAAGCAATCAATAGCCATGCAGATGCATCTTTAACAGGCTAAACTATGAGGGTTGGAACGGGTTTTGGCGTTATGAGGTTTGGAATGATCTACTAGTTTGCTGGTTTATGGCGACCCTAGCCCAGGCCAACTGTTAATGCATCCAAAGTGTGCCAAGCTTGGGTCCTCATTTCAGATCACAGCATGAGATAGGTTAGCTAACCCAAGGGGGGCAGAGAAGGGGGTGTGGGGCTTGTAATCTTTGGCCGCGAGGAGAGCTTGAGTTTTGACAGTAGCCTGGCTAGCAACACTTCTAGAAGACCGCTGCGGCACGCAAGCTAAGTGGAAGCCCCCTTCAGTCCAGGAGCCGCCAAGATCATCTCCCTCTGAGGCCCATTCTAGGACTCCTGCTGAAGGCAACACCCACAGTATTCTGACAATGGGGAATAAATGGCTTTTTTGGGGACGTTCAGGGGAGCGACCCCTTTCTCAGATGGTATGATCATTATTAAACTCATTCGTTTTGTTTTTCACCATTGTATTTTTAGGGAGGTACATGTGGAAACAGCATTTGCTTTCTAGTTCTAGTTACTCTTTTAGTTTTTAGTTACTCTTTTAAACTTTTGTTGATGTTAAAATACATGTATTATTCAATTATTCATAGTTTGAGTCCCTCAAAAAGTGTAAACAAATGTATTGGCTCAACCAATGGAGTAAGTTTGGGGAGGGATTATCTGATTGGCTAGCCAATGGAAGACAGGTGGAGTATTCAACATTCTAATAAAGAGGAAGTTCCAACATCATTTAATCATAAAAATTGTTTAGCAAATATTTGCAGAGGCAGGTGTGCAAAACAAGGTAAATTATACTATATATATATAAAATCATATACCTGCAGAACAAATGTGATTGCTAGGAGACATTGCTGTTGTCAATTTGACACCTGATAATCTAACAGGAGCATTGCTGTTTTGTTTCCTCAAATGTCATCTTCCAAGCATTGGGCAATGGAAGCCTTTTATGGTTGGGGATCGGAGATATCAAGTAGGAATATCCCACATCCGAGGTTGAATGAACCACAGCATTATTGATTGTCCAGAAACATCTAGAAAGTGACCAAAACCACACGTAATCCAATCACTGATGCAAAGACATTAAACTATGCTCAAACATAGTTGTCATCCGTAAACTATCATCAAAAGCTAAAAAAAAAAAAAAAAAATCAAACATTTGCCCTAACGGCACACACTGGATAGCTTGGAATGTTCAGAGTATTTCCTCAACGTACCTTCTCATATGCATCAATAGCTGGAGCTCTAACATATTTCTTGCCTGCTTTCACACCCACTCTACAAACACTCTGATTTATGACTAATGTGTGGTTCATTTTTGGCAGAGGGAGATATTTCCAAACCAAATCCACAGCACATAAATTACAGCTATGACTAGAAGCCAGACAATGGATATCACAAGACAAATTGCTGATTCATTTAAAAATTTTGAAATAAAAAACATATGACAAAAACACACAAAAAATACACCTGATGTTCTTCCTGGCTGAACCAAGATTGCCTCCCCAACAAGGTGGTGAAAGTTTGGCCAATTTGGCTAAATTTTGGTGAAATTTTGTCAGCAGTGCCTCACCAACCCATCAACAAACCCTGTATTATGCATGCACTGTAAAATGTATAGACTTGCTAAAGACATGTTTGTACATTGTAAACTTAAAAATGTAGGGTTTCTTTTTCTTTGGCCTGTCACACCAGATGATGGCTCAAAATTCTTCAAAATGACCTCTGGATCAGTGACGTGACACTCATTTCTTTGTCAAAACCTATAAATTGCAATTCTCACAAAACAATTACTTTCTTATATCGCTTCTATTATTACATTTTTTTCCATTTCTGAGTTCAAAGTACATTTATCAGCTGGTTAAACTTGACTTTTTGGATAAGCGTCAATAAGGCTAAAAAAAACCCAGATCCACCCAAACCACAGTGGATCTGATGTGATTTGCAACTAGAGTGGATTCCTAGAAAGATAGGAGAATGAGTAACAAAAACAAGAAAAGTCCTCTGCTTACCCCTGCACTGGCAGAAATAAGTAATATTAAAGGGTGTAAGTTATGTTTGACTTGCCATAAATTTATGGGAGGGCAAGGACATGATAATGGGGTCTGGCAGGGGGGCAGTGGAAACACAACAGGTCATCTCTTATTACACTGTGCGAGTCAGCATGTCAGGGGATCTGACCCCACCGGGTGATGACCTCACTGGCAGGCGGCCCCAGCCGGTGCCGTGAGTCTGTTGTAGTCAGGAATCCTCTGTGATCTGGGATAGCTGAAAAAGGTCAAAGGTCATGCCTGGCAGGATCTGACCCACTTCTCTAACAAAACCAAGTGGAAAGACAATTCCACTGGCCACACATACTGAATAGCTTTGTACTAGAAGGGAATGAGTGGGATAGTGACCGCTCAACTCTGGATAATTATTTAAAAGTAAGTAGTCAGTTAGCAGATGCTTTTATCCAAAGCAACAATTCAAGATAGCTGTTCAGTCATGACTTCAAATGTCACCAACAGGACAGGCTAATTTGGCTCTATGCAAGGGTTTTAATCAGTCTCAAGAAGAACTCAGAACTGCAAACAAAATGTCTTGTGATGTAGTGTATGTTTTGCTGGAACATCTGTGCTAATGAAGTATGGAATAACAATAGTGACAATTCTTTTTAAACATCGATTATAACTGACCATGGCATCCAGCTAGCAAGGCAGTGATTAAATTACAAGAAAAGCACAATGGAACAATTGTTAATTTAAGATTATGCTACTGATGTTCACCTCACTTTCCTACGTAAAAGGTTTCATCTTTTGATCCACTCAATCAGTTACATACATATTTGCTGTTTGTCTTGCACTCCTATTTTGAAAATCCGACTTTCAGGGGAAAAAAGCAATAAGCAAACACTTGTTAAGAAACAAATGTCTGAGGTATGGCTAGGAGCTCTACTGGCATCTCTTAGTAGGAGTGAATTAGCCATGTTTGAAGCAGTGCATTTGGTTTTCATTGTTGTATTTATAAAAAGCAGACCTGTTCTGCTGGTCTTAAGTTGATTTCAGGGTGCACTTAACACGCATACATTGGAAACCGCAGCATCTTTTGTTGTGGCTGAGAGGCATTCTGGTTTCTTCATTAAAAAACATCTGCTCTAGTAGTGTCAAAACTTTACAGTTTAGTCAGAGACTATAAATTTTAGTTTCAATCAGCTTAATTTGATTAACTTAAGGCCATGATGACTCAATTAAAAGATTTTGTACCTCTCTTTCTTCTCTAAGAAACCTTTGCTAAAGAAAAGTTTGCATACAATATTTAGTAAAAAAATGTATACTTAGAAAGTAATTGCAAGCAAAATTTCTCAAAATGTTCTCGGATACACACTTATACAGTGTTCTAACCATGTGCAACCTGATTTCTAGTGACTTGTAAATTGTCAGCCCATAATGGAAGACAAAAATGCTGCATGAGATGATACAATCACAGCCAATCAGAGCATACTATTTGATGTTTAATATACAGCTTTTTGTAGAGGGATTCTGGACCAATGATATTTAACAATGATCAGGGCTACTCAATGCAACGCCACCTAAACAGAAACCAGGCAACGGCGAAAATGTCCCTTGTCTCGATTAAGGCTGGTTAGAACAAAAACATTAAATTTATATGGAAGCTTTGATTGTTTCACGCTTTATAACGTTGTGCCTGGTTAGAACAGTGTTAATTTAAGCCATACTGATACGTCGATATGCAAGCACGCTCACAATCAATGAGCACGTTTTCATGCACATTAATACACTGATAACTTGCAATAATCAGCTTATTAAAAAGAATCTGACAATGCAAGAAAACCATGTTTATATGTGATTTGAAGTCATCAGATTATTCTCTGCTTCTGATGTCAAAATGTAAATTGCCGTATGTGCAACATATGCACACATTGGAAAAGCCAGTAAGAACGTCGGTAAAGTTGTTTACAAGTAATGTAAAATCGGGGTAATGGGCAAAACCTGTGTCGATCGGTTTATGCATAAACCATTTATGACCTTACCCCAATAAAGGAAAAGCGTTTAATGCATTTACATGACCATACATGTTGTCTTATTAAACATGTTGTCTTATGGCTTATTAAACATAATCAGTGTAGGATTGCGTATGTAAACCTGCTCAATAGCCACTTTTCCACCATCGGGCCAGTGTCAGCCAGGGCCAATGGCCGCAAGACTAAAATCGATCTGCATTCCCATCACCGGACCAACAGCCCCGCAGCGCTGCCCTAAAACCAACCTTTAACACGCCGCCCTGGTGCCAACGTCACACACCCTGCCCATTTCACAAGCAAGAGGGAAGCTCAAGCTGAGGTATCAGACTCTGGAAACTAGCTTGCCCTCGAAATGAATGTGGATTTTTACTGTGCCCACAACTTGGAAATTTCGGCTTCATTTCAGCAGACGCCGTTGATCTAATGTTCCACATTTTCATCAGCCCAAATATTCAGAAGAGCCCTGATTTCGTCTACTGACCAGTATTGACAATTCTCTGATGATCTGTTAGGAAAGACTGGTAGCTAGCTTAAAAAAATTGGGAAATGAGTATCTTGGTGCTGACCCGACTCATCTAAACTCTGCCTTTGCCATTGACACCGCCTCAATCCCCAGTTAGCCTTCTTTGGTCCAGGGGTAATCGGCAGGCCAAAGGCGCTTGGCCGTTGGCCCCAAGGAAGCCCGGAGAGGCACGATGAAGTGACAGTGGGAATGCAACTGGCAACAGGTTTGCTTGAAGGGTTCAAAACTCCATGTTTTAAGTGGAAAAACAGAATAATAACATGAGCACTGACCCTCAAACACGGCCCACTGGTGTTATATAAACATTTGAAGATTTTTGTCCAAAATATCTCTCTATACATCTTCCCAGGGTCCCTCAAACCAAAAGAGCTTGATAGCCTCAAAATATCATGACCTTACTTAGCCTCAATCTAAAACAAGAACTGACAGTTATTTCGGTTTTATTGGTTTATTTAGCACAAACAAAGCTTTCTGTGAGAAATGAGAAAAAACTTTAATGTTATTTCTGGTTTAAATGTTTTCATACTTTAAAGGGGATTTGAGGGTTACATAATGTGTAATCTTGTACATAAAGACTTTCAGGACTAAGTTTAATTGCTCTGCATATATTTTCTTGTCAGTTCAGCTCTAAACAATCCTACACTGTAGAGTTTAACAAGCCACTATTTTAAGGACATACACATTTTCTTTAAACTAGACTGAGTAAAATTGTTTACAGCAAGACATTGCAAGGTCAAATTAACAACCTGCCACATTCCTTAGCTATACAGTGGTGTGTTATAAAGTTGCATGGCATTTGTGAGCAGAGAGAGGGATTACAATTATGCATCTGTTAAATATAAAGCTACTTTCGTGCCGTAGGGGCTCACACATGTTACATTTGGAAAATTTGAATTATATAGTGGCTAAACACAATTACAGAGTACAAAGGCACTGATTATTAAAATGCAGAACTGGCAAGTGGGTTTATTGCAAGTCGGTTAACTTTCAAGCTTGGTCTGACTGCAGGAAACTACAACAGTGGTTTCTTAAGTAGAGTACCTCAAACTGTAAATAGCTATCTAATTTCAAATTGGGGCACTGACCATGTCCACAGGAGTAACACACCTTTAGAAAACCACCTTGAGGTGTTGGCTTACACTCTTGATCATTTTACAGTGTTTATAAATGTTCAATTAGAGTTTTTCTACCCGACTAAATCTATTTAACGCAAAATAGTTCTATAAGTTCAAATATGTATCTGCTCTACTGAAAATGATTAAAAAGTGTTGTCATGGTCTATTTATAATTTCAAAAAAGAGCTTTTGGCCATACCAGTGGCAAACAGTAATGAAATAGCTGCTTTAATGGTCAGAATCAGCCCTCCAAAAAGTCACGGCTAAGGCTTTTCATTAGAATATTTTTTCTTTCTCTATTTATGCAACAATCTCCTCATAAACTGAAATAAAATGGTAAAATAAAACTGCATTTGCATTTCCTGAAGAAAATACCAGGGCTTACAAGCCAACAAAAGAACATTGATAAAGGTGTTGGTAAAATGATAAAAAAAAAAAAAAAAAAGTAGAGCAAGCCAGAGGAATTGACACCCGTTCCATAACTTTGTGAGCTACCTACTTAGACAGCATTTTAAGACATCATAAGCATGCTACTGACACAAAGGCTGTTCCAAAGCTAGGCAGAAACATGTTGTTATCTTATAAGACAGCAGAAGTCACCAATTGAATTGCAATCCAAGATGGCAGACGGAATCAAGAGAAATGTCAATTAATTATAAATATATTTCATTCTCTACTGAAAAAAATAAATAAATAATTGAATCTAGATAATAATGGACTAATTAGCCCAAGATTTGTGTGTGCTATATGCAGTATTTTTTATGCTTAATAGAGTATTGCGCTGTTAGCTTAGCAACATGTTAACGTCAAAATCAATTAAAAAGTCTCTCGTGTGCTTCGTGTGAAGAGTGCTATTAAGGTAACATCCAAGCCTATGTACAGCATTTCAAATCAGTCACTTATGGGATTAAGTTTCAATTAAGATGCTGTCTTAGAAGGCAGCTGCCTATGTAGGCAGTAGACAGCAAGGCAGCTCACTAGGTTTTGCAGCCTTGCTAGTACCATATTGACTGCAACACCAAATTAACTAGGTCAACCCCACAAAAAACGTGTCAAGACACTGCTAACAGCATCCTGTGGAATATTAAAAAGTTTGTTCTAGAACATTCAGGAGTGTGTCAAGCAAATATGTCCCAATTGTTAACACAGGCATGTGTTAAAAATAGTCTGGGGAGAACTGCTATCTCTCCCATGCGCCTCTAAAGCACAGCACCAGAAAATGATTGGTCTTCCAAAACAGTGAGGCTGTAACGACTCTACCAGACCTGAATGGAGTCTACACTGAAGTGTGAGTGAAAGATGATTCAATACAAATGTTTTCCAGATACACTTTAACTAGAAACAGCTCTGGGACTAATGATCAAACTTTAGTCATATGCAAGTCTATAGCCAGACAATTCATGAATGTAGACACCACATGTCTGTGGTTGTAGAAACAGGCTAGCATGTGTTTACATCACTCACCAGCCAATTCTAACAACAAGGTACGATAGGTGGAAACGTTATGTGCTGTTTCATTTTTTAAGGCTCTGAAGTTGCTCTTGGATAGTTCAGGAGACTTAATGGAGCTCTCAGTTTTATTTTTTATTTAAGTACCAACTTTGTCTCAAATATATCTCCTAAAATTCCTTAGGAGGAAAATAAAAAGACATAAAGGATACAATAGAAATTATACAGTTAGAGAAAAGAGCTGTAAAACTAATGTGGATATTATGGCTCAAATAATTTAAAGGAATATTCTGGGTTCAGTACAAGTTAAGCTCAATCAACTGCGTTTGTGGCATAATATTGATTACCACAAAAATTTACTTCAACTCATCCATACTTTTCTTTATAAAAAGCAAAAACTTGGGTTACAGTGAGGCACTTACAATGGAAGTGAATGGGGCCAATTTTTAAAAGTTAAAATATGCACCAAGACATAAAGGATATGTGTGTTAACATGATTTTAGTGTGATAAAATCACTTAATAACCTTTTCTGTGTAAAGTTATAGCCAATTTGACAGCTTCATTACCATGACGATGTAATGTCAACAAACCTTAAAGCCCTAAAACGACTGTTAAAATGACAATGTAAACAACATTACAGCTCAAATAATACACAAGTTTTAACAGAAGAATTAATGTTAGTGCTTTTATAAAATTTTAAGCTTCACATTTCTCTGTTTCAACCCTCCAAAAATTGGCCCCATTCACTTCTATTGTAAATGCCTCACTGGAACCTCGATTTTTGCTTTTTTTAAAGAAAAGGAATGAATTCGAATTTATTTTTTGTGGCAATCAACATTATGCCACAAATGCTGTAGATTGAGCTTAACTTGTATTGAACCCGGAATATTCCTTTAATCTTGGGAGAATCGGATGTGAAATGTTTGAGTTTATATTGAAATCTCTGACATCTGATTGCAGACATTGGTATCTTGGCAAATCTGAGACATTGCTTATATTTCTTGTAAAACTCTAGGTATGGGAATCATAAGGAATTTAATGATTCCAGTTCTGATTCCTCTTAACGATTCTGGTTCCTTAACGGTTCCAGTAACAATTCTTTTAGTACATTCATTTGTTCGCTGGAGGTAGCACTGTATGTTTTGCTGTTTAGATTCAACAGAACCAGCTCATAAGAGTCATTTTATCGGGCTACACTGGTTGCACTGTATGTTTTGCGGTGTAGATTCAAAAGAACCGACTCACAGGAGCACCTCATTTATAAAACAGACTACACTGGTTGCTCTGTATGTTTTGTGGTGTAAATTCAAAAGAACCAACTCATAGGATCCATTGGTTTGGGAATCAGACTAATCTGGCCACGCTGTATGTTTTGTGTTGTAGATTCAAATCAACCAGCTAGTAAGCATCATTCGTTCGGGAATCGGACTACACTGGTCATGCTGTATGTTTTGCGGTGTAGATTCAAAATAACCAACTCATAAGCGTAATTTGTTCGAGAATCTGTCTACTCTGGTCACGCTGTATGTTTTGCGGTGTAGATTAAAAAGAAACTACTCAAAAGCCATTAGTTTGAAAAGCAACACTGGTTGCACTGTCTAAAACCATTAATGGAACCAAAAGTCATGGACATCATTCAGTTCCACCATTTAAGAAAAAAATGTAACCAGTTCTGAATAAGAATCGGCACTCGGTTACCAACCCCTAAGGAGACATGTGTGAGATTACTGGGATCTTTTTCTCAGAAGAACAATGTGAGAAGCAGCTGACTTAAGAAGTAGTCACCATTTGCTCTCCCTTTTATCTCATTGCTGTCTAGGAGAACATATTGGGATATTAAAGAGATCTCATTTGTTATTTTTCTTTTCTATAGGCAGTCAGTACATCTAATGGCTCAAGTACAAGCCGGGCTTTCCATAGGAGCTGCCTTGAGTAAGACCATTTTCCATCCTCAATTGCAGTGGTAATAAACAAAATGACCCCTTGGTTTAATTCTGAGCTGTTTTTAGGAGGTTGCCTGTAGGGGCTGTAAAACAAGCAGCAGCTGGAGCCAAGTACATGAGCTTTTCCTGTTCTGTAGGTAATAATAGAAAGCGGAAAAACCTGATGATCCAATATAGATGTCTGAGAAAGCAATAATGTACCATATGTCTTTGAGACTCATTGGAGTGTTCCATCAATGGCCATGCAGGAATGACTTAGACGCGACTGTAGACATGATGACGCATCAAAGTTTGTTTAAAGTTATTCCTGTACGATGAAAGTGGACTGTATTAATGGGTATGGAAATAGAAAACAGGACCTCTGTATTTCTAAAAGAAAAAAAAAAGAAAAGGGAAAATAACAGAGTTTGCTTATAAATACACAGAATGGAAGTACTGTATGCAGCTGGTTCCACTGGTTGGCACCGAGGCAAAACACTCCCAAGGGCTTGGTCGGTGAAATTAATTGCAAGGGTGATGCAAAGCCAGATGACATGTCATCACTGGTATAATTAGTAGAAGTTTCATTTTCAGGTGAACTATCTCCTTACAATTTAAGAAAAGCACTGAAGTTGGGATACATTACAGTTATTCCTGGATGATGAGATATTTGTGGAAAACATCACTACTGCTAAAGTAAGCAGTTTTCTTATTGAATCACCTCTTCGGAGGGCATCAAAACGGTTGCTCAGAGGTTCAGTGCGCAGGCAAGCCAAGGTGTGGGAAGACTAAGCATAGATGGGAGTATTGGCTTACCTTCTCTGCTGAATAATGGTATGTCTATTGCCAAGCAATCACACACCACACATTTCATTAAAAAGCTGAGACAAAATTCCAAATCCCAGTTACGACATTTGGAAGTCAAGACGACTAATAAAATGAGCAGTTGTGCAAGCTCTATTCTAGATGATAATAACCTTTCTGCCAAAAAAAAGTATTACCTTCGAACTGACCTTTCTCTTGTACCATTAATGCAACTCTTTGCTAATCCCATTATTCCATCACTTTCCATGCTGGCAAAAGGTCAAGACTAACTACCATAAAATCAGCTGAATGGGGCACTAGAATTACAGGGAAATGGTGACAGGGTAGCTTTAGGAACAAGATAAATAACCTGACGTATTGGAATTGAGAGAAAACGAGCTGCAACACATTGTAAAAGCTTGAGAAACATGCAGATAAAAGCATTAGTGAGGTAATGTTCACACTGGGGTAGTTTCAGCACGACATACTTAATTACAATGCATGTAATCTTTGACAGGTGTGCCTTATGAAGTGCTGTCATGCGGTTGTGATGTTGACTTGACAAAGATGAAAAAGGTTAATCTCGGTTTATGATCTAAAAGACTGAAATTTTAGCCCGTCCCCAATCCACAGGGCTTTCCAGGAGGGTATTATGGGTTTCTAAAACATGTCAAATCTCATTGAGACCCTGGAAGTCTATAGCCATGAGAGCCTGGGTGAACTTTAGGTGAGGGTTGTTATGATTCTGGTGTGTGTTTCAGACAGAACAATGATTGAAAACACACTCAGGATGCACAACAATGCACATGGTTTCCAGCACCTCCTAAGCTCTCAGATGGTATGAGAATAACTACTTAACTTGATGTGTAGCTTCCCGTAGCACTATTACCAGGACCTGAAATTCGGCGCAGGATTGCATGTACAGCACACAATTTTAATAATTCCCGCAAGCTCCACGTTCCTAACACATGGGAAATTCCTGCACACTTTTTGTCTTTTTTTTTTTTTATACTTTTTTTGTTTTCGAGTTTTTTGCTTTAATGTTTTATTTTGGCCACTAGAGGCCCTCATTGTGTTTCATTACAGTTTCCCACCATTTTACCATGTGTTATTGTTTTCACCTGTGCCTCGTTCTGGACTGTGTATTTAAGTTGATCACTTCCTTTGTTTCTTTGCTTGGTTACTGATGTTCCTATCCAGTTACTGCCATAAGTCTGCTCTAGTTCCAAGTACTAAACTTTGTAAGCCTTTTGGTTTGTTCTTTCCCCGTGTTTATTTTTGCTGTTTTTTGATGTCTTTTTCCTGAGTTTTTTGGAGATTATTTTTTCCTCCTTTCGGATCCTTTTCTGGACTAAAGATTTTTCTGTTTTTGTGAAAGTCAGTAAGAAATTGCTTTTGTACTCTTTTGCTATTTTTGTTAATAAACTCTTCTGAGTTCTTTTAAGAGCGTGTCTGACTATTGGGTTCAACTCCCTTCTGTGGCTCAGTGGTAGAAATTAAGACTCTTGTGCCAGAGACCCAAGTTTGATTCCTGGCTCTGACAGAATAACCAAGCCACATTATGAACCCAGAGATGCCTAATGCTCAAAAACTCCTGGCCACAGTTGTTCAGCAGGAGTCCACAATCCAACACCATGAGTCAGCACTAGTCCAGCAGGAGACTGTGATGGCTAAACACTCACAAGTGCTGTCAGATCTCATGATTTCTGTTCATCAGATCCTGGACTGGCTGCCCTCTACCTTAGCTACTGCTTCTACTGGTGCCTCGGCACCCCTTCCGGATTCTCAAATACTCTCTCCTTTGATTGAACCTCGCCTACCTCTACCACAACATTTCTCAGGTGATCCCAGTGCATGTGATGGGTTCCTGACTCAATGCTCTCTCACATTTGAATTACAACCATCTTCCTTCCCCTCAGATCGGGCCAAGATCGCATATGTTATCACCCTCCTTTCTGGCAAGGCTCCTTCTTGGGCAACAGCGGTCTGGAAGGCACAGGCACCCTTCTGTTTAAGTTATTCTATGTTTGAAAAGGAGTTCAAGCGAGTCTTTGACCACCCCCTCAGTGGCCGGCAGGCCTCTAAGAGACTTCTCACTCTCCAACAAGGTAATGGCAGCGCGGCTGAATGTGCCATACAGTTTCAGACAGTTGCAGCAGGGAGCGGCTGGAACGACGAGGCCCTCATGGTGTGCTTCCTGAATGGTCTGTCTGAGGCAATCAAGGATGATATGGCTACCAGAGAACCTGCTCGTGATCTCAAGACCCTCATGGATCAAGCAATCCGGCTGGATAATCGCCTGAGGGAGAGAAGCCTGAACCGGCCATCTGTTTCCACATTGTCTGCCAGTCCAGCACTTGCTCCAATGCTACCAGTCCCCCACGAGTCCTCGGAACCCATGCAATTGGGAAGGACAAGGCTTTCCCCATCAGAAAGAGACCGTCGCATGAGAGAGCGCTGTTGTCTATACTGTGGAGTGTATGGTCATTTTCGCTCTGCCTGCCCCGAGCTTTCGGGAAATGCCCAGTCCCATACAGGCAAGGAAGGACTGTAACAGGAGTTACACGCACAGCTTCACCTTCCAACTCTGGATTGTTCCGTCCCATCACACTCACTTGGGGAGATCAAAAACACCAACTCCAGGCATTGATTGATTCTGGTGCTGCCAGGAATTTCATGGATATTTCCTTTGCCAAAAGTCTCCAGATTCCTATTAATTCCCTTCCTGCTCCCCTAACTGCGACAGCCTTGGATGGAAGACCGTTAGCTCCAGGGAAAATAACCCACCTCACCTCTCTCCTTGGTCTCGTCACTTACCAGCACCAGGAGAGAATGTGCTTTCACCTTATACAGACTCCAGAGTTTCCTATTATCCTCGGTCACCCCTGGCTCCTTCAGCATAACCCACACTTTGACTGGCCCACTGGCGCTGTTCTCAGTTGGGGTCCCACCTGTCAGACTACATGCTTGGCCCAGAATTCCCCTGATCTTGTTCTCGAGTCCCAAGAGACCCTAGATCTGTCTCAAGTCCCTGCTCAGTACCACCACCTCAAAGCAGTGTTCAGCAAAAGGAAGGCCACCTCCTTACCTCCTCATCGCCCCCATGATTGCGCCATTGAGCTGCTTCCAGGAACCTGCCCCCCCAGAGATCGTATATTCTCTTTGTCTCCCCCCGAACGAACTGCTATGGACAAATACATTAACGAATCCCTTGCGGCAGGTATCATCCAACCATCCACTTCCCCTGCTGGAGCTGGATTCTTTTTCATTGGGAAGAAGGATGGCGGACTCCGGCCATGTATTGATTACAGGGGCCTTAATAAGATCACTATTCGAAACCGCTATCCCTTGCCATTAATGATCACTGCTTTCGAAATTCTGCAAGAAGCCTCCATCTTCACTAAGCTTGACTTGCGCAATGCCTACCATCTCGTGCGCATCAGGCAAGGTGATGAATGGAAGACCGCCTTCAACACGCCCACTGGGCACTATGAATATTTGGTTATGCCCTTCGGTCTCACCAATGCTCCTGCAGTATTTCAAGCTCTCATTAATGATGTTCTCAGAGACATGCTCAACCATTTTGTGTTTGTCTACTTGGACGATATCCTCATCTTCTCGAGTTCCCTCCAAGAACATGTAAAACACGTCAGTAAGGTTCTCAGACGTCTTCTTGATAACCATCTTTATGTTAAACCTGAGAAATGCAAGTTCCATGTGACCAAAGTTCAGTTCCTGGGGTTCATTATCAAGCCTGGCCAGATACAAATGGACCCTCAAAAGGTTCAAGCAGTTGTGGATTGGCCCTCCCCCTCGTCGGTAAAGGAAGTACAGCGTTTCCTTGGTTTCGCCAATTTTTATCGCAAGTTCATCTGGAACTTCAGTACTGTGGCGGCTCCTTTATCTGCCCTCACCAAGGGGAACACAACCAGCTTTAATTGGGGACATGAAGCAGAGTTGGCTTTCAGCAAACTCAAAAGCCATTTTACCTCTGCACCTATTCTCATTTTCCCTAACCCAGATAAACCCTTCATCGTGGAGGTCGATGCTTCGGACGTAGGGGTTGGAGCTGTGCTGTCCCAAAGAGGGGAGGAGCACAAGTTGCATCCATGTGCATTTCCTTCCCACCACCTTACACCGACTGAGACGAACTATCATGTAGGGGATCGAGAGTTACTGGCAGTTAAGCTAGCGCTTGAAGAGTGGAGGCATTGGCTTGAGGGGGCCAAACACCCATTCCAAGTATTCACAGACCACAAAAATCTGGAACACATTCAGCAGGCAAAGCGACTCAACCCCCGCCAGGCACGTTGGTCCTTATTCTTCAACCATTTCCAGTTCATCTTATCCTACCGCCCCGGCTCTAAAAACCTAAAACCTGATGCTTTGTCCCGAGTATATGTAAACACAGATTCTATTGCATCAATTATCCCCACTTCCAAGATAATAGCTCCTATCAGGTGGGATCTGGTAAATACTGTAAAACAAGCCCAAGCCCGAGAACCTGACCCAGGAGGGGGGCCAACCCACTGCCTGTTTATCCCTAAAGCTGTCCGCTCCCAGATCCTCCAGTGCAGACACTCCTCTCGTCTCACTTGTCATCCTGGTACCTCTCGCACCCTTGAGTTCCTCCAAAGACGATTTTGGTGGCCAACTATCAAGGAGGATGTGACAACATTTGTAAACGCATGTCCCACGTGCAACCAAAATAAGGTCCCTCACCGCTCTCCACAGGGGCTATTGCATCCTCTCTCCATACCTCATAGACCTTGGTCTCATCTTTCTATGGATTTTATCACTGGACTTCCGCTATCACGAGGCAACACCACTATCATGGTCATAGCTGATAGATTCTCCAAGGCCGCCCGATTTATTCCTCTGCCCAAACTACCCACTGCTAAAGAAACTGCTGAATTGGTTATAAACCACGTCTTCCGAGTCTTTGGAATCCCACAAGACATTGTCTCTGATCGAGGACCCCAATTTTCCTCCCGATTCTGGCGGGCATTTTGTCAATCTCTGGGGGCTACAGTGAGTCTATCTTCTGGGTTCCACCCGGAGTCCAATTGGCAAACGGAGAGGCTTAACCAAGATCTTGAGACTACACTGAGGTGTATGGCAGCTAACAACCCATCCTCTTGGTCTTCCTTCATCATGTGGGCAGAATACGCTCACAATACCCTTCGCTCCTCAGCTACAGGCATGTCCCCTTTCGAGTGCCAGTTGGGATACACCCCTCCTCTATTCCCTGAGCAAGAAGTGGAGGTTGCAGTTCCCTCTGCTCAACAGTTCGTTAAATGTTGCCGCCAGACATGGAAAAAAGCCCGACTCAAGCTCTTGAAGGTCTCTCAGCAGTATCAGCACCAGGCCAATCGTAGACACAGACCTGCCCCCACTCTGCGCCCCGGCCAAAGAGTCTGGCTCTCCACCAAGAACATTCCCTTGCGGGTGGAATCCCATAAACTTTCCCAGAGGTTCATTGGCCCCTTCAGGATTGCCAGGAAAGTAAAGCCAGTTACTTACCATTTATATTTGCCTAGGTCTTTGAAGATAAATCCCACTTTTCATGTCTCACTGTTAAAACCTGTTTTGTCTTCTCCTTTTCTTGCGACAGGTAAACCTCCCCCTCCTCGTATCATTGGTGGCCAGCCAGCTTACACAGTCCACAGAATACTGGATGCCCGTCGAGTACATGGGTCCCGGCAGTATCTTGTGGACTAGGAAGTATATGGCCCTGAGGAGCGCTCCTGGGTTCCTGCCAAGGACATCTTGGACCCCAAACTAATTCAAGAATTTCATGCTCGCAAGTCCAGTCGTCCAGGAGGGAACGTCAGGAGCCATTCCTAGAGGGAGGGGTCCTGTCAGAGTTTTTTGCTTTAATGTTTTATTTTGGCCACTAGAGGCCCTCATTGTGTTTCATTATAGTTTCCCGCCATTTTACCATGTGTTATTGTTTTCACCTGTGCCTCGTTCTGGACTGTGTATTTATTAAGTTGTTCACTTCCTTTTGTCTCTTTGCTTGGTTATTGATGTTCCTAGCCAGTTACTGCCGTAAATCTGCTCTAGTTCCAAGTACTAAACTTTGTAAGCCTTTTGGTTTGTTCTTTTCCCGTGTTTATTTTTGTTGTTTTTTGATGTCTTTTTCCTGAGTTTTTTGGAGATTATTTTTTCCTCCTTTCGGACAGAATTTTCCCCAATCGTTAGCCTGTGTTAATCATGACGACAAGGTTTACATCCTTGAAAGCCAATTTATTGTATGTGATTATGGATTGATCTTAACGGCATATAGATCCGATGCTGCAAACATGACACTTCCAGGAGTGCCAGCACAAATATCTCGTATCATGCACATCGTTTGCGATTAATTTAATCGCGGCAGACATCTGTTTATTTATTAAAGTTGCTTTTCTACACCATTCAAATTAATAGGCAACAGTCATGGAATTAGCCCACAATACAAAAAACATAATTTCTGTGTACAATGATGTTTTAAATTAAAAATAAATACACAATACTAGGAGAGAAGCTTCAGTGTGCTTTTCTGGAACACTAACAGCCCAATTCTATTAAATTATTGTTTAGCTTACTTTTGAAAAAATGCTGGCAAAATTCCTTGTATTAAATTAAATAAATTAGCCTACCAAATGAATAAACTATTAAATAAAATAATTAATTACTTCATGAAAACATTTATATTTTTAGACCTATTTTAGCCTTTTCTTTTCTTTACACAAACTTAAATTAGCCTTACCCTGTTCTGTAGATGAAAAAGTCAGCTGAATGACATTCTCAGAATGTTCTACACTTTTTTTCCAAGACTATAAACTATCGGAACTATTTGTCCAATGCTGAGTTCACGTTCAAAAAACGAGCTTTTGAACATTTTAAATCTTTTCAATATTTTAAATCTAACCCTCTTTACCTTGGATCGCATTTGCTGAGCTTCTTCAGAAAATGTAAATTGCATTATGATGCTAAAATTAATTTTAGAAGACAATCAAGTTCAGTTGGTCATTAAAAGTTGCTGGACAAATATGCAGGACATAATGCAGTTGTGATGGCAATGCTTTAGATTAGATGATTGTTCAAAATAGCCTATTGTATTTCAGAAATGTATCATATGTAAACCCTGATTTTACACCGCATCCATTTTTCTTTAATAGCTGTGCACACAGCATATACACATCGATGGATGGTCCTTATACTAACACCGAAAGTTTCCCCCACTACTTGGTGCAGGCTGCCAGCTTGAATAGGGCCATGACAATTCATTTTTGGGTCAGAACCGGTCTGCGCAACATAAGGACCAATATCAGAAGGGCAGCTGCTCCCTTTTGATTGCAGTTCTGCTCTTCTGGTTGCTTTTTTGTGAAATTAAAATGACAGTGAGCTGGCTAATTTCAATGAATTGTCTCAATACTCTCCCCATTTTATCAAAATTTCGGAGGAAGAAAAATAGAGACATCTGGGAGGCGAAAGGTACACAATTAGCGATAAAACACTCATTTCTGTATGGAAATGGCTTAAGGGCAGATTTCTTTTGCGATAAACCAAAACTTAAGCAACAAAGTGTTTTTTTTAGGCATGATGTCATCACGCACATAATTTTTATTGATAAAAGGCCATTTGAATGGAAACAGGCAGAAGACATTTTTTTACGCATTTTCACTTTGTCGATAACAAAATAGCACGAAAAGTGGATGGAAACTAAGCTAATGAGATCAGATAGACTATTTAGTGGTGCTTGTTAAGGCTTGGTAGACACATTTCGTTGTCTGGTTGAACATGCCTAACATGCGTTAATGAGTTACTGTGGTGGTAACAAACCTCAGTACTCAAGAGGGCAAAGTTACCTTTAAAAGTCTGTGCCATTAAACTGGATGGGTTATTATTCAGGTAAGTTGCTATAAATATATTGACTTTAACTTACTTGCTCAGTAATATTCTATTTGAACTGTTGATCTGCCATGACAGTAGTTGGCTTTAAAGGGAAAACTTGCCTAAAGCAGACAATTCACACTGTCCATTACAGCACCCCTTGCGGCAACATTGAGAATGCAACACATACTTGTTTGGGTTAGGTATTGCAGTCTGACATTTTTTAATGCAACAACAAACAAAATCAAGCTTGCATTGCTAGAGGTGTCTGTGTTCAAATGCTTGCGTAAAATTTCAAGACGCTCAGCTACCCCTAAAGATGGAAGAAAATTAGAGACTGTTGACTAAACTAAATCAGTAGGCTAACAGCCCTTCCAGATGAATTTCTTGAAGGTCATATGCTGAGAAAGAGTTGGTTTCCCCACAGATTTGTAGTCAAAACATAAACCAATCTATCCAAGCAGGAATCTTGGATGATAGGAAGGTTGTGTCAGACCAACGGCACCGTCAACTCCTATGTTTCCCATGACCAAGCATCTGAACCAGAAGCAGAAATGGGATTCAAACACCTTTTCCCGTTTCTGCTGTATGCTGTGATTTGTCTTCCAGAAAACACCTGACAGAGCACTTCATGCCCATATTTGAGCTGACCACTCCACTCCACACCATGAATGAACAGACTTACTGTTGGTAGGACAAGCACGTAAATCTCCAACATCAAATGCACTATTTTCCAATGGAACAAATTAGAAAGCTGTCCAGAACACAACATCTGACTGTTGTAAATGTACATCAAGCTTCTAGGTGGTCACTGCCAACATTTAACCAAATACTGTAACCTTGAAAAAAGGAAGTTTCATATTTTCATACTGCAGCACTTTAATTGATACCAAATGCTAAATAACTCAAACAGTTACACATGTAACCCATGTAGCCCATTCAACAGCAGGGCCTCTTAGCAAGGCTAGGCACCTTCATATGTGTTCTTCTAGGCCTCGACTGGTATGAGCCTGCCATCTGCTCCAAATGGCAGCAGAATTGAGCAAATTTTCTTGATGCTGCCTGTAAAAATTCCTTCTTTATGAAGAGATCCCAAGAGCCACCACTCAGAGCTCCCAACCACACATTAACAACTTTATTTGTAACACTGTTAACCTAGCAAAAACTGTAAGCATATATATGGAAAGATCTGAAAGGGATGGACCAAATATTCATAGATATCAAATAGGGCTGGGATGATTCATCAATGTAATCGACGTCATCGATTACAGAAATACGTCGATTTGCATAACATGCGTTGGCGCATCGCAATGGAGTAATTAAAATGGCAGCGCCCGGTTTATGTATGGATTCCCTCGAAGAACAAGCTGCAGCTAAAAAAAAACTCGCCTACTGTCATCTAAAGCATGGGAGTATTTTAGCCACAGACCCAACAATGTGGTGCTGTGTAAGCTATGCAAATTGGAATTGGCTTATCACAGCAGTACAACCGCCATGAATGAACACTTGAAGCAAAAGCATACCGGAGCGCTTTGTCAAGACGGCAGCAAGGCAGCATCGTAAGTCCTGTTTACTTTTTATGTCCCCACCCAAGCATGACATATTAGTATTACAACACGTGTTTCTGTTAGTAGCAGTCACTTAAAATTTATTTTCTAAATGTTTCCTCATTGCCCCCATGTTAAAAGTAATTTCTGCACCGCTGCTAACGTAGGGTGACCATACGTCCTCTTTTTCCCGGACATGTCCTCTTTTTCGGCCGTGATTTCTAAATTTGTGAAAATGTCCGGGATTTGGCTTTAGTTGCATTATGATGTGCATCTGGTCAAATACTTCATTGTGTGTGCGCACATATTTGCATTGCTTTAACCCCTCTTTGTAAGTCCCTCCTTCTCGCACACCAATTGGTCAATTATAAGAGGCTTGCAACAACTACTGGCCAAATTCCTGCCTGTCAATCTCTCCGTGAACGCGCAAAGCGCTGTTGTGTTCTGCATCAAACAGTTGCTTGACAGTAGCAGCAAATGACAGCTAAGTGGAAACAATGCCCAAACGAAAGTGCAAATTTACCGAAGATTTGCAAAAAAAATTCCCATGCTTTCGTCCAGGTCGAGATCCGTAGGAAGCAGAATGTATGACATGTAAAGCTGGCACTTATGTGTCAGTTGCTAATAAAGGTGCAAGTGATTTAGAAGCACACATTAGCTCTGCGAAGCAAAAAGGGTCAGCAAAAGGTGAAAGCTCATCAGGTAAATTAACGGACTACTTTTTGCGACCAGGTAAAATTGTTATCACATGGCTTCATTTTCAATGGCCATTCAAAATAATAGTAATAGTTAATGAAGGTACACTCATGGCATCAAATATTTTATTTTAGTACATGGACATTCAAAAGAATGTTGGAAATTTGTATTTATATATATATATATATATATATATATATATATATATATATATATATATATATATATATATGTATAATTGTTTAAAATTGAAACAAATTTTTTATATTTATTTTGGGTTAATTAATTGTTATATTAATCAAGTAATAATTATAAAAAATCTTTAGAATAATCGGCAAATTAGTCGTTAGATTAATCGACTAATCGGAAAAAGAATCGTTAGATTAATCGATAAAAAAATAATCGTTAGGTGCAGTCCTAATATCAAACCAGATATCCATGTTCTCTTGTATCATTTGGTCGTTTGGGAATTGGACTACATTGGTCACGCTGTATGTTTCGCCCATCGTACAAAGGTGCCTCGGTATGTTCCTGGCAGCCAGCAGATGCCCTAACCCCACACTCATCCCTAATTCTAACCATATAGAGCCTGTAAGGCTGAGTACCTTGCCAGGAACTCAAATGATCATTGGTTAATTTGTGGCAAGTTTGCTGTAATTTGCAATGAACTCTCACATTTTTGTAAGGGTTGCAATGCAGATTTAAAAAAGTCATCCTTTTGTCGTCCTTTGTGTTTCTTATAGTAGTGGTTATTATTCGGCAGAATAATGGAACTAATTCTGAATAAGAACTGGTTCTCGGTTCCCAACCCTAGTTATAAACAGTTGTAGTCATCTCAAAACAAACCGATTGCTCCAAAGTATTGCCTTTAATAATCATTAAGATTTAAATTTGTCTGGCTTTATGTTATTATAAAATGACAAACAACTCATATTAGAGGATTTGTTCATAAAAAGCAGCATATTCTTTGAATTTTGCTAAATGCTTTGCATTGCTCACATTAATCAACACAACTATGAGGAGCACAAATCTGGCACAATATCAGCAATTCCCTTTGAAATTTAAGATTAGTTTATAAGCCTGTCTGAATGCTTAAATGAGAACAAATGCAGAGAGTTAGGGAATGCTCCATCTTAAAGTTATGTTCTGGGTTTAAAACAAGTTAAGCTCTATTAACAGCACCTGTAACGTACTGATGATTACAAAAGACAATCAATTTGACTCAGCCCTTAGTTTGTCAAAATAAGCATAAATTGTGTTTACAGTAATGTGCTTTCACAATGAATGGCCAATGGCGAATGTCTGAATGGTATAAATGACTATTGTATTGATGTTCTGAGGAACTGTCTTCGGTTTTCTGTTAGATCTACGAATAGATGAAATATGCTTGAATGGAACACAAGCTACATGGTTTAACCTGCATCTCGAAAATTCCCCTAGCCAAAAAGCCCCTCATCCAACAACAACAACAGTCATTAAGTCAAGCTTTGCCAAGCTTTAACATTGAAGACAACACCAGGGTACCCAAGAGACTACTGATTAACAGAAAGGATGATTTATAATTGTGAGTGGCAATAAAAGCTTTTCTTGGTTGTTCATTGTGCCAAATTCATGCTTCAACAAGTGGCTACAAAAGCAAAAAAAAAAAAAAAAAAAAAATAATTCTGCAATGAAACTTGCGTGATTTGAAGATTCCTTAGAGTTCTTGAAGAGTTGAGTCATATTTTAGTGGAGGTGGAGTAGACCCAAAGCTGCAGTAGGAAATTATTGGTAGAATATAATTAAAGTGGTTCGAGCATGCCCATGAAAGGAACGTACATGAAAATAACAACTATGACATTGGCTGGCTATAATATTAACAGCAGTGGGGCATACCAAATTCAAAGAAATTCTGAAAATCAAGTAAATTTCAAAATTATTCAAGGCTTGTATCAAGGCTTGGCAGAGCAAATGACATAGGAATTCAAGTTTTAAGCAGAGTTAAAAATGACAATATGGATCTGGAACTAGCAGAGCAAAACCTGAGCTTTCACAGTTCATGAATCAAATTGACTTTAGTTTCCACAGTTTAGACGTTGAAGTCACAGGATCTATGATTTAAGAAAATGGGAGCCCTGTTCCTTCCACAACTGAACAGCAGACCAGAATCTGGCTTCAAGCAATTATATACACAAGTCACTTCCTTCAGTAGTCTGAGTCTCCACAACATCTCAACTATTAGCAGACATCATCATCTCAGCAGACATAATGAGGCTACACACCATCTGTGTTTAGCATTGGTCTACCACAGGTTTAGGACTGAATACTTTAATTTGTTAAATGATACTGAACCCCCACTGATGTTTTTCACATGTGCCCTGCACATACAGACCAACATCACAATTGCGAATGTGATGTTGCATTGATTAAGTGACTCACTTTTCTATAAAAGATGCTTACTTGTTGCCACCTACTGGTGTAAGTTGTAATCTACAGAAATGGTCACACCTCTCCTCAACAAACTCAACAAGATATGGCTGCAGGACGGGGATCACCAAATGGGGCCGGATCTCCAAAAGAGGGCGGGTTACTTTAGAAGGGTGCAGGATTACTCCACAAGAGGATTGTACCAAGTCCAAAAGGGAGCGTCACTTCCACATGCGGTTAGGGAAAGGGTTAGATTAGGGGCTCCCTAAAACTTTGGAGCTCCCGCCCCTTTTTTGAGCTCTACCTGCAGCTATATCCTTCTCAACAATCTGAACGATTTGAGGTCTCATTCAGGTCGAGATAATAGAGGTGGCACTTAACAGTGATGTTTACACATTGAACTTTACAGGGAATCTGATACACTGGAACAGCTGTTAAGATGTATTTATACAGCAAACCTGAAGGATCTCTTTAGCTTTTACTCAAATCCCTCAAGATTAAATACATGAGAGTGTAAGAGTGCAGGGTAAAATGATTACAGGCCCAATAATCCCACTATAACCATCCACCAACAATGGAGTAGTGTACTTTGCACCCTTCGACATACAACTGAACTTTAGTAGAGTGGCTTTGTGTTTCAGTGAGGTCTCGGGAGTTAAGACTAAAATCAGGCCTCCCCACAGGGCAATCAAAAAAGAGCTTAAATGAGGGAGTTTGCCATCCAGAATAATTGCCTTAAATCTAGGCAGGAAATATGACAGAACAGGGAAGGTAAATCTCAGTTTTTTGGGGTGAAGAGACTTCAAATCTGGTTCCACTGAAATTACTTTAAAGTGATTTTATCATAGTGCTGGGTGATAAAACGATATTTATTGAAAAATAATCATTTTTTAAATAGATGATAAACTTCTGAGTAATGTTCGTTATTTAGCCTATGTTCTACATCTAAGCGATCGGATCAGGTACGTGTCGCTAAAAACGCAAGCAGTTCAGCCAAGTTATATACACAACTAGCTAACTGAATCAGCCTGTAGGAAGTATTAGCAGGCTACCAGCTACATAGCCTTGCTGTCATAGAAACCGGTAATGAGGCTCGGTAGCTGGTAGCTTGCTATCCGGCTAATATGATAACGTTGTGTACCGAACAACACAGCACTGACAATGCAATACAGCTATCAACTGAACACAACAGCAACTCTGACATCAACACCATTTCTGTTTATGTTAGTTAAAACATTTTTCATGATCCATAGCGCTGTCACAGGCAAGAAAGTGTTTTGTCTTCTTGTGATGTTTATTGGCGGTTGGCAATCCAGTTCATGGTGCATTACTGACACCTACTGAGCTGGAGTATGGAGCGTCACAACAAAGTCTTTCAGTGAAGTCAAACATCTGCTGAAGATGATGAAATTGGCAAAATGTATTTGGAAAAGAGGTCACACACACTTTATGTAGGATTAAATCCTAAACCGAGTGTTCTTTAAAGGTGGCTTCCCCATTGGGATTTACTTGTAAAAACTAATTATGTTTTCATTCATTTCTAAGGTCTAACAAACATTTGTAGTGCATTTCCTCCCCCATTAATTATATGAAATGTGTATCATGATAAATATCGATATCGAACGATATGATAAAGGAAATACTGTGATAATATTTTTGGCCATATCGCCTAGCCCTATTTTACAGACATTTTATTTTTTCCCTTAAGTCTATTTATAATGTTGGCCAGACTTTAACATAAAAATAATAATAATTTAGTTTTACATTTTCCA
Organism: Myxocyprinus asiaticus; assembly: GCF_019703515.2. Taxonomy (NCBI): domain Eukaryota; kingdom Metazoa; phylum Chordata; class Actinopteri; order Cypriniformes; family Catostomidae; genus Myxocyprinus; species Myxocyprinus asiaticus. The sequence continues at coordinate 15,500,408 of NC_059392.1, read as the reverse complement.
CCCTCACTAAACCTTAAAATTATTCAGGCCTTTTTGCTACTGTACCTTTAAGACTTTAAGACTTCTAAGGCCAGTTACCTATAAAATAAAATAAAAAGACTGTGTATGATCTCCACAGGACTTCTAGAGAATATTCCAAAAGAATATTCCAAAACAACCAGGCCATGACTTGAATGGGATTGTATCAGTGTCCAAAAAAACAACATGAATCATAGTTTTTTCTTGCGGCACATTCATGTGCGCTCCTGACATCCAACCTTCATTGCATTCATCCAGCACACCTACATTCCAGAATGACAGAACATACTAGCGAGCTGGGAGCACAGTCACTCGGGTACTTGTTGAGACCAATGTGTGCAGATTTACTGAGGAGGTGTACAATTAGAAACAGATTTAGACATATATTGGAGTTTATTGCCGGGTGAGAGCAGGGTTGTGTAAACTAAACTCAACCCACACTCAATTACTTCCAGTAACAAATGGAAGTAAAGTGACAAGGTAGTAAAGAAGTGCTTTAGCTCGATGGATGAGATTGACAGAGATATGAGAGAATGGAATAATTTTCTTGAAAATCTTAGGGGGAAAAAAATTATAATTCACTCCAAAGAAACTGTCATCATTTACTCAACCACATGTTTACAATGAGGTGTCAGTCATATAAAATGGGGGGGGGGGTTGAGTTTATAAAACTAAAGAACAACTATAAATAACAAACAAAATAGCTAGCTAAGGCTACATCCATACTAATTTATTTTTGTGTGAATACGCATCTTTTTCTCTACGTTTTGGCCTTCCATCCACATTGACTGAGCTTTTTGAAAACGCTCTCCCAAGTGGATACATTTTAAAACGCGGTCTTTGCGTTGCAGTGTGGACCGGGAAAACGGAGATATATGAAAACAATGACATATTCGTTGTCATGTGACGCAGTCATTGAATCCATTCAACCCAAAACAATCAAAATGCTGGCCCATGTTGTAGAGGCATTGTTGTGCCTGCTATTTTGTGCCTGCATTATTGTGTTCACTTTGATAGCGTTGTTAAAAATAAATGTTACTTTGTACAACCTTCACATTGAGTTCCTTCAAAGGCAACGGGAAGTTTACTCAGAATTGCTGTCTGGTGACGGAACACGATGATAATTGCGTTTCAGACTGTACATGGAACGGCAATTTTCCATGTGGACAAGCAACTTTTGGAAAACACTTGAAAATGGCAGTGTGGATGGAGAGCGTTTTGAAAACGACGTTTTCAAATGTATCCGGATTAATGTGGACGTAGCCTAACTATTATTGGAACATATTTTAGATTGTGAACCTTGGTTTCCATAACTTATGGAACTTTATCATTCATTCAAATATATGCTAAAAAAATATTTTAAAGATTTACGCATTTCAATTTCATAACAAATTTCCATTAAATTGAATTGTGTAATCTTTAACAAAATTTACTTAATACAACTTCAAATTAAGTTTATTATTTTGTTACAGATTAATTAATTCAATTTGATGAAAATGTGTTATGAATTCAAACGCATAAATCTTAAAAATATTTTTTTATGTAGGCTTAAATATTTTGTGTAGCACCTATTTTATGAATTTAATTTGGTTAAAGATTACACAATTCAATATCAAATTGATCCTTAAAAGTAAATTAGTAAAACTGAAACATTTTATTAATTTAATTTTGTTAAAGATTACACAATTCAATTTGATGGAAACTTGTTATAAAATTGAAATGCGTAAATCTTACAAATTAGCATGTGGAACTACAACAGTTGTAAACAGTAAACATGATTTTTTTTAAATGTTTTTTAGGGGCCTGGGTAGCTCAGCGAGTAAAGACGCTGACTACCACCCCTGGAGTTTGCGAGTTCGAATCCAGGGTGTGCTGAGTGACTCCAGTCAGGTCTCCAAAGCAACCAAATTGGCCTGGTTGCTAGGGAGGGTAGAGTCACATTTGGTAACCTCCTTGTGGTCACTATAATGTGGTTCGCTCTCGGTGGGGCACATGGTGAGTTGTGCGTGGATGCCACAGTGGATGGCGTGAAGCATCCACATGCGCTATGTCTCCGCGGTAACACACTCAACAAGCCACTTGATAAGATGCGCGGATTGATGGTCTCAGACCCGGAGGCAACTGAGATTTGTCCTCTGCCATCCGGATTGAGGCGAGTCACTACAGCACCACGAGGACTTAGAGCACATTGGGAAATGGGCATTCCAAATTGGGGAGAAAAAGGGGAGAGGAAAAAAAAATGCTTTTTAAAAGTTGAATGGTTTAAAAACACACAAGGGAATCATGTGAGGTAGAGCAAAATATTTTACAGCATTAGTTCTCTTTCACTTTTATTATATGGGAAAAAATAGAAGCGTTAACCTTTTTTTTTTTTTTTACGAATTTCTCCTCTTGGGTAAATGATTAACAGAATTTTCTTTTTTGGGATACCTAACCCTTTAAGTTGAGTACACTGTGAATGTTGATGTATTGCCATGGGCACTGCTTGTGGCCCCTGTGGTTATGGTGATTAACTGCTCGTAATCAAAAGACATGGAAATAATGCATACTTCACTTGCCATGACATCTTTACTAGAGATCCCGCACTGTGCACCATCTGTACGTACAGTGTTTTGATGGATTTTTTTGTACTTTTCTCTAAAGGCAGATGTGCACTGGAAAAGATCGCGTTTAGAGGCTTTAAACATTTAATGTGCTGTAAATAAGAATAAATGTTATCGCAGTAAAGTTTGACAGATGCTGAAATCACACTCTTAAGTTCTTTTTCCATGAGGTCACTTTACCTTAAAATCCACTGCTAAGGAAATACTACAGATCTTTTCAACACTGCACTAATTTTCTCCACATTAGACGTGTTTCAATGGATCACAGTGGCTGGTCACTTTTAAATGTCAGTCAGACGTTCTCTTCCTGTGTAAGTTGGCTGTTCTTGGCCTAAGCTGCAATGTGGGTCACAACTATGAATGATGTGTCATAGCCTGGCTGATCAAATGCCCCACCACCACATTTGCCACCCAAGTGTAAAAAATCAGATGTGGCTATGAATGCATGGCCTAACCACAAATATGTATATGACCTTTTAATTCTTCCTCTGACATCCACTGAAATTCCTTACCCATGAAGAATGCCACTGTGGAAATGACAGACAAAACAGCAAACAGCAGAATGCATACTCATCATATAAGCTAAATATTAAACTTAAACTCTTTTTCATAACACAGAGATATTGTGAAAATAAATTGTGCTCAGTGATGTCATACAATGGCAGTTTATGGTGACAACCTCTTCAAGCTTAAACAGAATGCAAAAGTATAATTCAGAAGTCTAATAAATGATTCCATGAGACTCATGATTGTTATGAAATCATACAATAAGGTTTGTAGAGAAACAAACCGAAATCTAATGTATTATTTAGTGAAAATGTTCACTGACAGTTGATCTCCTGTGTGCGTTCATGACAGGACATGAGAGCAACAGTTCAAGCAGGGCCCTCGTGACACAAGACAGCTGCATACAACAGAACAGAACTTACTAGACATGTCTGAAGAGTTTGAATTCTAAGAATTGTTGCATTTCTATGCCCAGCCTTATTTATTTTTTTTGGACCGGTGCCAATTCACAGCAGACGGAGTTACCTGTGTCATGCTGAAAATAGAAAACAAGGTTAGGACAAAAACTCTGATTAACATAGAAAATATAGCTTTTATTGCATGTTGTTTGCCATCAGTTTAGGACACGGTGTGACTGTGGCTGCCTGTAGCCTCCTCCATGTTTCTGTTTGATTTCCGAGTACTCCGTTAAGGCTGGGCATAGAAATGCATCAATTCTTCGACTACAAACTCTTATGACATGTTTAGTAAGTTCTTTTCTCTGTTTTGTGTGCAGCTGTGTTGTGTTCTGTTTTCCCTATCGCTGTGCAGGACCTGTTTTTAGATAAACAAAACGAGTTTTCGGTTGAACGCCCCAATGTTGCAAAGGGGCTGTTCTCAGCATAATAAATGACTCCCTGTGCACTGGTGTTGTGCCAGCAGCATTAAAAATTGCTGCTGTAACTTCAGTTCCAAAAAAACAAAACATTGATTTGGACAATTTAAACAACTTCCATCCTATTTGTAATCTTCCTTTTTTGGCAAAAAATCCTAGAATGTGTTGTTGCTTCTCAACTGGATAATCACCTTACTGTTAATAATCTATTTGTGCCCCTTCAGTCTGGTTTATGAAAATTCCATAGCACAGAAACAGCCTTGGTCATGGTCACCAATGATTTATTAATTGCATCTGATTCTGGCTCACTTTCCATCCTTATCCTTCTTGATCTCAGTGCCGCTTTCGATATTGTCAATCACAATCTTTTACTCACCTGTCTTGAAACTGTTTTTGGTGTTTCTGAGATGGTTTTAAACTAGTTTAGATCCTGTCTTTCTGATCGTAGCCAGATTGTTTCTATGGGTGGTTACAGGTCTGAGATTGGTCTAGTTTAAACTGGTGTCCACCAGGGTTCAGTTTTAGGCCCCTTACTTTTTAGTATTTATATATTTCCTCTTGGTCAGATCTTAAGATCACTCGGTCTTAACTATCACTTTTATGCTGACGATACTCAGATCTATATCCACTCTAAACATGGTCAAAATGTAGCTGTTTCTTTTCTTTCAAATTGTTTTTTTGAGATAAAAATATGGATGAATAACAATTTTCTCTGTCTAAACTGTAATAAGACTGACATTTTGCTTCTTGTCTTTCCTCACCAGCTTCGCAAAGCTTGTTCTATAACTCTATTGGTTGTTCTGGAGTTTCAAAGTTTCAAAGAAAACTGAAGAATCTTTGAGTGATTTTTGATGCTAGTTTGACATTTGATCCCCTTGTGCAGAATACTGTTAAGACTTCCTTTTTTATCCAGAAATATTGCAAGATTACGGCCTGTGCTATCTTTTTCTCTGGCTGAAAAGTTGATCAACACCTTTGTCTTTTCCCGCATTGACTATTGTAATGCACTTCTTGTTGGGGTCTCTAAATCCACACTTAACAAATTGCAATATGTACAAACTTTGGCAGCTAGGATCCTGACTAGGACTAGAACAAGAGATCACATTACTCCTAATCTGGAATCCTTGCACTGGCTCCCTGTCATGTTTCATGTTTATTTTAAAATACTTATGCTTACATATAAAGCACTGCATGGTCTGGCTCCTCAGTTTTTGTCTGATCTTTTAACAATATACACCCCGAAGTTTAATCTGCGCTCCTCCCAATCTGGTCTTCTGGCTGTCCCTCAAACACGCTTACGTTCCATGGGTGGCAGGGCTTTTTAATCTTATGTTCCTAAATTGTGGAATTCACTTCCAGTTGATATTCGAGAAGCACAGTCTTTAGGCATTTGTAAATCTTATCTAAAAGCATACTTCTTCAGGTTAGCTTTTACTTGATTATTTTAGTTTTGTTTTCTGATCTATTATTAGTTTTATTTTTGATTTGCATGTTTATACATTTCATTAATCTTTATGTTTTGTATTCTTATATATTTGTTTTTACTGTGTAAAGTGCCTTGAGAAGCTTCTTTTAAAGGTACTATATAAAATAAAGTTTATTATTATTATTATTATTATTAAACAGAAGATATTTTTATCTTTTGAAGGAAATTTGAGAGCTTGCTCCCTCAGTCAATGTAAGGCTATGGGATTTTTTATTTATTTTTTTGTCTGCAAGATGAAAATCTTCAAAAACATTTGACATAAATCTTAGTAATGTTAAACCCTGTTCTTCATTGTCCATATAGAAGGAAGCCATAATTCCATTCAAAATAAGAGGAACAGATGCCAAGACTGATAGAGAAACACTGTTCCAGTTTGCAGACAGTCATTTGTCAGGGCAAACAGATGTTTGTTGGCTGCTGCATCCCTTTTTTCCACACAAACAGGATCTTTCTCAGGCTTTGCCAGAATTACCCCAAGAGCCTTTCCCTTCATAGGCTTGAACACAGCTCTGGGTCTTTCCTGTGACCCCACTGGACTCCTGAAGCCAGACCAACACTGGCTTTCTATGTCCGTATAGAGTCGTATAATATCTAACAGTTTTATGAGCGACTAAAATGAAAGCGCATCCACCAATATGGGATCAAAACACTGCCATAAAGTGCAAGATGCTACATAAATCAGGATTTAACAAGTATTGAGTGGCTTTTGCGCAAAAGTCCACAATGATGCAAATGGGTGATTGCCAGGGTGTTGTTATGCAGTTGCCGAAGTGTTCCGAGTTGTTTTTAGCATTTGATTGTACTTTAATGTCCAATCAAATGTTCTCTAAATTGGGAATGACCCTCCCTCTGCAATGGACCAGTAAGTAGCAAATGGCTGTGATAAAACTAAAGCCTATCAGCTATTTAGGAAAAAGGCCCCTTTAAAATGTTCAACCCATACTTCCTGTTTTAATAGGAAATACATCAACACAGGGCAGAAAAATGCAATAATCAAGCCATTTCATAGGGTCTTTAACAAGAGTGTAACAAGAATGTCTTGAGTTGTGGCTCAAACAAAGTCTAAGACTTAATCTTTGTGTATATCTGCAAGGAATGTGAGCTGAAGTCACTATCAAACAAAGACTCACGGTTTATGTCCACTTTCTGTCTAGAGCACAATTGCAGGCCCTGTGATCCCCCTTGAGACATGCATCTGCTTGACAAGGCAGCTCCCCCTTGCAGAATTTGCAGGCTCTTGGCAGCACATGCAATTCAGTGGTAGTGTTTTCTTCTTAATCCCAGGCAGGGACATTTATTGTGCAATGAAATAAGGCAATGTGCCCACACATTCCTGTTATGCTGTTATCCGCTGGCATCCAGTCATCCAGAAAATGTTTGGCTGAGCATATTCATGGGCATGGAACGAACATCTGAGTGGCAGGGGAACCTGACACACTCACTCACACTCATTTCTAGCAATGCAGGTGCATCATTCGCTTAAATCAAAACCATTAAGAACTGTTGGTCCTTTCAGCCCAGAAATATACTTTATTCAAGTATGCAATGTGCTACAATGCTACCACAGTGCAATTTAAAAGGCTTTTCCATGTGATCTGCCTGGCTATCCTGGAATTGGTCCTCAAATTTGGTTGTACCCCAGTAGATATGGGTTGGGCTTTCCAAGCTTCTATAAAGGTTAGATTGAGAGGCAATGGCACCAGCATTGAGGCTGCAGTTGAATTACTGAGCTTAAAGGCATTGAAAATGACAATGAGTGCATTACATGCCCATGAATATGCTGATAACAAGGGATGTGCACGGGTAATCGATTAATCAATTACTTGTTCTGCAACAGCAAGTCAACTATTAAAACATTACTTGAATATGCCATGGATGTGTGCTTTTGAAAGCAAAGCCTAGTGTAGCGCTAGCAATACTGTAAAGTTTTGATTCTTATTGAATTCTACTCTATTGATATTTGGTTCTTGTTGGAGTCATGCCAACCAACAGACGAGCATCTGCTTTTATGGTGAAAAGAAACTGTGAAGCGGTACGAGAATCTCAGAAGCTTATCAGACCAGTATGTGTGTGAAATCTCTGAACACAGGAAGACCACAATTTATAAAAAGCCAACTTTCGCCACTTGTTTTTCTGAATAATAACATGTGAAATTATAAAATGTAATGGCCTTTGTGTAGACTCAAAGTTTATATATGTGCATTACCTTAATGCTGTCAGCATTTGTTTCTAAGCTCCGGGTAAGTGCAAATATTTTTTCCCAAAAGAAAAGCATAGTTTGTAGGTTACCTTATTTTGAAACCATTCTTCGTAACATTTGTGAATAAAACAAAATATAAATTTTATATGTGTCATACTTAGTAATTTTAATTGTAACATTTTAATTTACGAGTAATCGATTACTGTTTTTTTTTTTTGTTGTTGGTTAGAGTACTCAACTTCAAAATTATTCGAAAATGCCCATCCCTACTGATAACTATCAAAAATCCGACAATGTAAGAAAACTGCATTTACATGAGATTGGAAATCTTTGCATTATTCTCTGCTTTTGACGTCAAAATGAAAACAAGCATGCGCACAAAACTTGCACACAAGCATGTGCACAATTTGTGATAAAAAGAACAACATATCCCTTTTATTACCACAACAGACTGATAACACAGTGAATTCGGCGACAGGAGGTCGAAAGTTCTGCTTCTGAAATCGGTCTGTGCTTACTGAAATTTGAACCTCTGCCCCCCAGTGGCCGAAGCTTGAAGTGTTGTTGAAATGAAATGTCCAGAGGGTGGCGCCAAAAGCGAGTTGCATTTTTAGATGTAAATTATGTAATACAGTCAACAGGAATTAATATTTAGGCATATCCCTACTCCCTACTAAACCTAACCATCAATGGAGTTAAAATGCAATTTTAAAACAAAAATGCAACCTCTGAATCGCACTGACCACTGTTTATTTAAACGTGATTGCTTCCTGGTTTCTATGGGACCATAACCCATGCCAAATTCAGCAGTATGGGGTTGATTTCAGGTTATAACAACATTTGGTAGCAGCATTTCCATTTCCCATGTGATCATGTTTACAAAAAACTGGCAATGAAAGTATTTCAGGGTTAGAAGACCCTTTCATCTTTGTCTTTTTAATCTGTAATATGTCTCACAAGTGATTTACTTTGAAGTTTATCCTAGTTCACACAAAAAAGTGTCCCACCTTACCCATCAGTTTACATGAGACATGAACTGACCACAGGGCAAGTGAGAACAGACGCTCTTCCTGAGCTTTGATCCCTCTCTGATTGGCCCTTTTGAGCCAAGAGGAACTAACCAATGAATCAATGTGCTATTACAGCCTTTCCAAACATTTACTATTGTAACCAAAGTGTGCACCTAAATACCATCAGTTATTGTTACAAGAATAAAACTGGTTATTTGATATTGGGAGGAAAAAAAATGTAAGGAAAGGGAGTGGACACCTTTGCCTTCTTTTATGTTTTCAGGACAGTCATGGGCATGTGGCCAAACAAACTGGATGATTTTGTGATATTATTACACTAAAGCTTTGATGCTTAAATGCACTGAAAATTAAGTTGGCATAATATGCACTTCATTTTTACTTCTGGCATCTTGTGATATTGCCCAAAGACCATCAGGGGTGAGAGAACAGAGGCATTCTGGTTGGTGGATGCCTCAAAGACACATCTATGTGTATATGTATGGGGTGATGTTTGTGAAAAGTAACATTTTTACCACATACACCCCTCTCTCCCATCACGACTCTGGCATAATGAAGCTTTTCGGCCTAGACGAAGGGGCCACAGGCATCAACTGTTACTCCATTAACAACTTTGTGTGTTTGTGTCCCTAGTTCAATCAGCATTTATCTAGGAAAATATTATGTTTTCCTTTTTAAGTCTATTTGCTTTTCTGAGAGGAAAGGCACCAGCTTGTTTGGGGTTATGAATGGATGATTTTTGAGTCAGCAGTCATGCCCCCTGCTGTGTTCAAAAACCTACTGAGCTGCCTACCTAAATAGCCGTATCACAGGTATGTTGCACACATTGGAACTTTAATATAATCCCCTAAAATGTCTGATTCGAACTTTCGAATGTGTTACTGATGTCCAAATGTTCGATTTGAATGTTCGAACACGCATATAAAGCTAAAAATAATATTCAATTCAAATGTATAAATGCACGGATGAGGCCCAACATTTTTTTGTCTAATGTTTGAACGTGCATATGATGTCTAAAAATGTTCGATACAAATGTTTGAACGCGCATATGATGCCCAAAAATGTTCGATTCAAATGTTCAAACGCGCGTATGATGCCCAAAAATTTTCTATATGAATGTTTGAACGCTCATACGCTACTCAAAAATGTTCGAATGCGCATATGATTCCCAAAAATGCTTGATTCAAGCATTCAAAAGCTTATATGACGTCCATACATTTTCGATTGTAACATTTGAATGTGCATATGATGCCAAAAATTTTCTATTCTAACATTCGAACGTGTATGATGCCCAAAAATGTTCGATACAAATTTTCGAACATGCATACGATGCTCAAAAATGTTTGAACGTGCTTATGATTCCAAAAAAGGCTCGAATCAAACATTCAACAGCACATATGATGCCCAAACATGTTCTATATGAATGTTTGAACGCGCATACGCTGCTCAAAAATGTTCGAATGCGCATATGATTCCCAAAAATGCTTGATTCAAGCATTCAAAAGCTTACATGACGTCCATACATTTTCGATTGTAACATTTGAACGTGCATATGATGCCAGAAATGTTCTACTCTAACGTTCGAACTCGCATACGATGCTCAAAAATGTTCGAACACGCACATGATTGCCAAAAGTGCTGGATTCAAACATTCAAAAGCTTATTTGACGTCCAAAAATGTTCGAGTCTAACATTTGAACGTGCATATGATGCCCAAAAATGTTTGATACGAATGTTTAACCGCGGATATGATGAAATAAATAAATAAATAAATAAATAAATAAAAATCAATACGAACGTGCATACGATGCTCAAAAATGTTTGAACATGCATATGATTCCCAAAAAGGCTCGAATCAAACATTCAAAAGCACATATGATGTCCAAAAATGTTCGATTCTCACGTTCTAACATTTCTAACATTTGAACGTGCATATGATGCCCAAAAATGTTCGATACTAATGTTCGAATGTGCATACGATGCTCAAAAATGTTTGAACGTGCATGATTCCCAAAAAAGCTCAAATCAAACATTCAAAAGCACATATGATTTCCAAAAATGTTCGATTCTCACGTTCGAACATGCATATGATGCCCAAACATGTTCTATATGAATGTTTGAACGCGCATACGCTGCTCAAAAATGTTCAAATGCGCATATGATTCCCAAAAATGCTTGATTCAAGCATTCAAAAGCTTACATGACGTCCATACATTTTCGATTGTAACATTTGAACGTGCATATGATGCCAGAAATGTTCTATTCTAACGTTCGAACTCGCATGCGATGCTCAAAAATGTTCGATACGAATGTTCGAACGTGCATACGATGCTCAAAAATGTTTGAACGTGCATATGATTCCCAAAAAGGCTCGAATCAAACATTCAAAAGCACATATGATGTCCAAAAATGTTCGATTCTAACGTTTGAACGTGCATATGCTGCCCAAAAATGTTCGATACGAATGTTCGAACGTTCATACGATGCTCAAAAATGTTCGAACGCGCATATGATTCCCCCCCCCAAAAAAAAACAAATTATTGGAATGTTTGAACGTGCATATGATGCCCAAACATGTTCGATACGAATGTTCGAACTCGCATACGATGCTCAAAAATGTTCGAACGCGCACATGATTGCCAAAAGTGCTGGATTCAAACATTCAAAAGCTTATTTGACGTCCAAAAATGTTCGAGTCTAACATTTGAACGTGCATATGATGCCCAAAAATGTTTGATACGAATGTTTAACCGCGGATATGATGAAGAAAAAAAAAAAAAAAAAAAAAAAAAAAAACGAATGTTTGAACGTTCATGTGATGCTCAAACATTTTCAGTTCAAATGTTCGAATTTTTATTTGAATGTTTAAACGTGCATATGATGCCCAAATGTGATCGATACGAATGTTCGAACTAGCATACGATGCTCAAAAATGTTCGAACGCGCATATGATTCCCCCAAAAAACTTATTTGAATGTTTGAACGTGCATACAATGCCCAAAAATGTTTGATAGGAATGTTCGAACGTACATGATACCTCAAAATTTTACAACTTTTAAACAGAGCCAAGGTCTGTTGCGTCTATAAAACGTGGACCCACCTTTCTGTAGGCAAGTTGCAGGTAGTTGTAGGGAATTCTTCTATGAAAATCTTGAATGACATCTTCACTGACTTTGTGCATGGATTGAGCTCCCAGCTTTCTCTCAATGCATTCATTCGCACAATGCGCCCTATGAAGAATCACTTCAAAGAACTTATCTTCATTCAGAAATCCATCAAAGCGATGCTGTTCTCTGCATTCCAGCCTGCATCTGATTCTGGTCTGACGCACTTCGGAGAAACTGCCCAACGCGCTCTCCATGTACCGCACCACTTTGCCATAGTCTCCTTTATAGAAAGCCTCCACTCCGTTATCATAGAGCAGGTCAAACGGTTCGAGGGTGGCCGATGACAGCAGAATTGTCTGGAGGATACATGTCAAAAAGCCGAAGATTCTAGAGTTCATATCCATATTCTGACGCAGCTGGTACGCAAAATAATGCGATCAATGACGGATAAAACAGTACGTCGCAGTAAGTCTCGCGTGGGATGTTAAAGAAGAAAGTGGCAGCTGAACTACCGTACTAAACTTCAAGTTAGTTTCGTTGTCACTCATTATGAATGACCGGTTACCGGGGACATTTTAGAAATAACCCCCTTCTCCTCCCCTCCGTTGTGCGCTGACTCCTCCCCTGCAGCCCACACAAGAAGGAAATGACCATTGTTGACGACCCCCAGCTTTCAGAGTTTTATTTCACTAAAATAACATTTGTATTTCATTTTCATTTCAATAAGGCGTAGTAAGTATGTAATCCCAAGAGTTTCGTCTCTATTGCGGACCGTTCCTTAATTTACAGACACTTCCAGAAGGTGCAGCTGGACAAAGTTGTGGAGAGAGCGCCTCTTGTCGCTGCTTCAATGTCTCCCTCTAGAGGATAGAAAACATACTGCCGCTCTCTTCACGAAATCTGTGATGAAAATGTCACGTTCACTATGGAAGCCCGTTTCCGCCACATAAAAAAATAAATAAATAAATAAATAAATAAATAAAAAAATTGTGTATATTGTGTAAATCTAAACTATGAGATTCAAAGTCCTAATTTTCAGATAAAAAGTCATAATTATGACTTTGTATCTCATCATTTTAATTTACCAAAGCATGATATTTTTTTTTTATTATTATTTTGTGTGTGTGTGTGTGTGTGTGTGGCAGAAATGTCTCAAATTTTTACTCCAAAACTAAAAGAAACAATTAAGACATTGGATAAGAATGGCATTATTTCATGACAGTTACACACATTTTACCCCCCAACTGTCATTACCACAATTAAAAAAATAAATAAAATAAAATAAAAATAAAATAAAATATGGTCATTGTGATTTTCTCTTTATGGCAGTGTGAATATTATTTAAACTGTTAAGGATTTGTTCATCATAGCAGTGCCCTCTTGTTACTGCTTTATATTTTCGCAGATTTTAATTTTTAAAACAGCATTTTATTTTTACTTAGGGTTTATTATTGGAGGGTGCTTCCATAAATCATATTTTTTTCTGATTAACATTTTTTATTGATTCAACATTTAAATATAAATAGCAGAACACACATATACAGAATCAATATACAACCCCCACTAACCCCCCACCCGACCCCCAACAACACCCCAGTGGTCACACAACAAAAATTAATTAATTAATTAATTAATTTAAAAAAAAATAATAATAATAAAACAATCACACACATAAAACCCCTACACCTCTCTCTCCACTGTCCTTTCCCGAGAGCCCTCCAAAAAAGACAGATATCTGCCCCACTTCTTTACAAACATGTCCAGACTCCCCAGTCTTCTGGATACCCCCTCCTCAAGAGCTGCCACTCTGGCCATCTCTGAACACCACTCTTGAAACGGGGCACTCCAGCTGACATCCAACTCCTCAAAGTGATCTGTCTGGTGATCATAATACTAGTTAGGACCCAGTTTTTCATGTGCTTATTCTCCAAATTAATGACTGCTTCATCTCCCAAGATACAGAGTCTGGGGCTAAATACAATTTGAGAGGCCAAAACCTCACACATAAAACTCTGAATCCTCATCCAAAATTCTTGCAACTTTCATATCCCCAAAAGACATGGGTTGTGTCTCCATCTTCTGATTGACATCGCCAGCAGGTGGGTGTGTCTTTAAGACCAAGCCTATGCAATCTAAAGGGGGTCCAATAGACTCTATGTAAAATCTTAAATTGCATGAGGCGAACCCTTGCGTCTCTGGATGCAGATTTGAAATTTTTTAGAATCCCAGCCCACTCTCCCTCCTCCAAAACCAAATTTAGATCTGTCTCCCATAATCTCTTAAGAGAAGTTGAAGTTCCGTCTCCCAGACTCTGAATTAGTAGGGAGTAATACACTGATGCCTCATGACCTTTTCCTAAAGCAGTAATCACCAATCTGCCGCTTTAGGAGGGTGTAAACCACTCCCAAAAACAGTACAGAGCAGGTGGAGCAGCTGTAAATACTTATAGAACTGAGATCTAGGAATCCCAAAAAGTTTAACCAAATTTTGAAAGGATCTCAACACTCCATTCTCATATAGGTCACCGAGTGTAGTAACCCCCCTCCCAATCCACTCTGACCAGCAAAAAGGGGACTTGTTGATGCATAGTTTGGGGTTCAGCCATATGCTCGAGGCAACATTTAAAAAATGTCAGAATTAAACAGTCTGGACACTTTTGTGCATACCGATAACGTAGTTATCAAGTGCGAGATAACGGGATGTAACTTAGCTTCTCCGATTAATTTAATAGAAAGGCTCTGCAGTGGCGAAATAGGGGCAAGAACTTCCTGTTCTATACAGAACCAGGGAGGGGCTCTCTCAGGTGGAAGCGACTAATGAGCCAAATGTCTGAGACGGAATGCATAATAATAAAACAAAATCTTGGGTAGGCCTAGCCCACCTTTGTCAATCGGCCTATGTAACTTATTGAAATGTAATTTGGGACGCTTACCATTCCAAATGAAGGACTTTGCTATGCTATCAAATTGCTTGAAATAAGAGAGTGGGACATCTACAGGGAGAGACTGTAGTAAGTAATTGAATTTTGGAATACAACTCATTTTAATAACATTAACCTTCCCAATCATAGATAAATGTAATGAAGCCCACCTGCCCACATCACTTGAAAACCGTTTTATTAAGGGGTCAAAATTAACTCTAACTAAATCACACAAATTTGCTGGAAATAAAATACCCAAATACTTAATGCCCTGTTTGGGCCACTGGAAAGCACCCGGCTGGAAAGCTGTTTCTGGGCAGTACGCTGTCAGAGCCAAAGCTTCGGATTTAGACCAATTGACTCTATATCCTGAAAACTTAGAAAAGGAATTAATAATTCTGTGGAGGCAAGGCATAGATCTACTGGGGTCAGAGACAAATAATAAAATATAATCTGCATAAAGCAAGAGTTTATGTGCCATACCTCCCGCCACCACCCCTGGAAAATCATCCTCCTTTCTTATTGCGGTTGCTAATGGTTCCAGGGCAAGACAGAACAATAATGGGGAAAGAGGGCAACCCTTCCGGGTGTCCCTATCCAGAGTAAAATAATTTGAAATTAGTCCATTTGTTTGTACCGCCGCTACTGGGTGTCTATAAAGTAACTTAATCCATCCAATAAACGTACTCCCGAACCTGTATATTTCCAAAACCTTAAAAAGATAATCCCATTCTACCATATCAAAAGCCTTTTCGGCATCAAGTGAGATGGCAGCGACCGGAGATTGTTCATTCGTTACTGACCACATGATATTGATGAGACGCCTAATGTTATCAGAAGAGCTGCGACCCCGAATAAACCCCACCTGACCTATATGTATAAGAGATGTCATGACTTGATTTAATTGATTAGCCAGAATTTTTGACAAAATTTTTACATCTAACTGGATCAGGGAAATTGGACGGTAACTTTTACACTTGCTTGGATCTTTGTCCTTTTTAAGAATTAGACTGATCTGGGTTTGTGTCATGGTTGGCGGAAGCATTCCATTCTTTAATGATTCAGTATAAACTTCTAGCAAAAGTGGAGCCAGTTCTGTAGCATAAGATTTGAAAAACTCAGCAGCAAAGCCGTCAGGCCCCGGAGACTTGCCTGTAGGAAAGGCCTTAATAACCTCGCCAAGCTCCTCCAAGGTTATCTCAGAATCAAGAGAATGTTTTTGCTCAGTCGTCAGTTTAGGGAGATCTAATGGTTCCACAAAGTTTCTAATATCTTCATCAGTAGACGAAGATGTGGAAATATAGAGATCAAAGTAGAATTCTTTAAAAGCATTATTAATATCAATGGCCGAGGTAAATATTTCACTACCAGCAGATTTCACTGAGGGAATGGTAGAAAAAGACTCTCTCTGCTTTATATATCTAGCCAAAAGTTTTCCTGCTTTGTCCCCTGACTCAAAGTATGACTGTATTGCCCTGATTAGCCAAAACTCCACTTTCTGCGACAAAATAGTATTATATCTGTATTTCAATCGAGTCGATTCTCTGAGGCCATCAGTTGACAAACGGCGCTTCAGCTCTACTTCGGCATTTTTAATATTTCCTTCCAACTCCATGAGTTCTTGTGCTGTGGATTTTTTGATGAATGATGCATACTGTATGATCTGGCCCCTAAGAACCACCTTAAGTGCCTCTCAAGCCATGCCCACAGTGGATACTGAGGACCAACTGGTCTCCATATAAACATTGATTTCAGTATTTAACATTTGCTGGAATTCAGGATTTTGCAAAAGGGACACATTAAGGCGCCAACTATATGATTTCTTTTTCTCTGTATGTGGCACCACCTCTAAACTCACCAGGGCATGATCTGAGACTAAGATATTTCCAATTGAGCAATCCACAACAGATGAAATGAGGAACTTGGATATCAAAAAAAAAATCTATTCTAGAATAAATCTTATGGACTGATGAAAAAAATGTATAGTCTCTACCAGATGGGTTCAAAAGTCTCCAAATATCTGTAAGACCAAGATTTCTACACATCCTGTGAAGCGCCAGTGTTGCTCTAGGGGGCTTACACACTTTTGCTTCACTATGATCAAAGACTGAATCCATCAAAAGATTAAAGTCTCCTCCCAGTATTATATCACGAGGGGTGCCAGTGGTTTGCAACATCCCTTCAAGATCTATAAAAAAAGCCCTGATCATCAGCGTTAGGCACATAAATATTAGCCAAAATCAACCTTTGCCCCTGAATTTCAGCTAAAACAATAATGACTCTTCCTACTTTATCTTTAATCTGTTTGAGACATTTGAATTGTAGATGTTTATTTACCAATATAATGACTCCCTTGCTCTTACTTGAGCCAACACTAAAGAAAACATGCCCACCCCATATCTTCCCAAATTTTTCCGCTTCCTGCGGAGAAAGGTGTATATCTTTAAGAAACACTATATCATATTTCTTACGTTTAAGAAAAGTAATAACCTTCCTTCTTTTTATGGGGTGCCCCAACCCATTCACATTCCATGTGGAGAGAGATAGTACACTCATATTAACAACTGACATATTGATATAATAAAAAAAAGAAACTGTGTGTCAAAAACAAAATTATACAGACCACATTCCCCATTAGTGAAACAATCAAACCCTGAACAAAACAAACATAAAAAAGAAAAATGTGAGCATTAACCCCGCGCACGAGAGCGCCAACCGGCAACAATCCCTTTAAACTCAAAAGGTCCATGAACGCCCACGAGCCCCCACGACAACTTTGCCATCGGATTGCTCAATTTTGCCTCACAAATTTGTGAAGCAAAATTACATAACAGAAAATACTTTGTAAAATAACCCCCAGCCAAAAGGAAGAATGAACACAAAGAACATGTAGATTAATTCACAGAACTGTTTTAAAGGTGTGATCCTCCACAAAACAAATTTCAGCTGATATAAAACCGTTCAGTTTCACGGATAGACAAACTAATGTTCAGTGAGCCAGCTGTTATGAGTTCAGCAGATGATGTAATCATTCCAGTGTCCCGTAAACGGCACAAGCTCAAGCTGCTAGGCGGAGCCAACAAAAAAAGAAACAAAACCGACATCCTGGTTCCCCGGATGGTCGAGTCAATTCACTCGGAGGCCGCATAAAAGTATATACCATGACTTACACAATCTGTCAAATTTATAAAAGACATCCTTTGTCTGAACATGTACATATTTTGTGGTCATCCGTAGTGTCCACTCTCAAACTGGCCGGGAACTTCCATGCAAAAGTAATCTTCCGTCAATGCAAAAGCTTCTTTATGGAAAGTGTTATTCACAAAAAAAACTCCAGCCGCTAGGCAGAGCCAATGCAAAAAGAAACCAAAATGACGCCCAGCTTCCTCAAAAGCCAGAGTAAGTACAGCGAGTCGACCCACTCACATGAGAAACATCCAATGGTTTACTCACCCATTGATTCAATAAAAGACATTGCCTGATTGGGACATGCAAATACTTTGCGACCGTCCTTTGTTTCTATTCTCAGTTTGGCCGGGAACATCAGAGCAAAATTGATCTTTCGCTGATGCAAGAGATTCTTGCATTCCTTGAACCGATTGTGTTTCTCTCTTGTCGAACTCGCAAATTCCGGGAACAAGAAAATATTATGATTCCTCCAAGAAAGCTTCCCTTTGCTCCTCACCTGGCGCAACACGAGATCTTTATCGGATGACCTCAGAAATTTGGCGAGAATCGATTGGGGCCTATCTCCCTCAGCAGATCTCCGAGCAGGGACTCTGTGAGCTCGCTCGATTTCCAGCTTGTGGCCTGTTATGTCGAGCAGACTCGGGAAGAGCTCGTCTAGGAATTTCACCATATCTCTGCCCTCCTCATGCTCAGAAATTCCAACAATTCTGACGTTATTCTTACGGCTTCTATTCTCAAGATCTTCAAGCTTTTCAAGAATATGTTCCAGATCAACTTTGGTCGCGGGCGGATTAGCGGTTAATTCCCTCTCCATAGACTCCAAATAATCGATTCGTTTCTCAGCATCCGACACTCTTGTAACTAACACAGAGAATTTTATTTCCATTGCCGTAATCGATCGACGTATTACAGCGAGATCCTCCAAGTCAGCAAGAACCTTTGTCATCATCACCGATATGTTGGACAACTGACGCTGGATTCCTTCTCCCGCCGCGCCATCCAAATCGAGTCCCCGGTCTGTTGGCCAGTCGGGGCTTTCATCCTGAACACGTAAGTGTCTTTTAATGTCTCCAGAGCCCGATGATTTTGACTTCTTTGCCATGTTTTACCTCAAAGAGCAAATGTGTAACTGGGTGTATCGAATTTCATTAGATTATAATAATAATTTAATAATTAATAATAATTAATAATTTTCTTTATTTATCACACATTATACATTTGCACATATACAGTGAAATTCTTCTTTTTCACATATCCCAGCTAGGCTGGGGTCAGAGTGCAGGGTCAGCCATGATACAGCGCCCCTGGAGCAGATAGGGTTAAGGGCCTTGCTCAAGGGCCCAACAGTGGCATCTTGGCAGTGCTGGGGCTTGAACCCCCGACCTTCTGATCAGTAACCCAGAGCCTTAACCGCTGAGCTACCACTGCCCTGGCATGGTACACATATAACACATATAACATGAGAATAACATGAGAATAATAAAAAATTTAGCAAAGTGCGCAGAACTCATCGTTCACACGTCTGCTTCATGCATGGCATCACGTGACCTCCCCCATAAATCATATTTTTATGGTTATTATTTAATATCTATATAAGTTTACTATCACAGGATACAGTGCATTCAGAAAGTATATAGACCCCTTCCTTGTTTTTACATTTTGTTATGTTGCAGCCTTGTGCTAAAATGCTTTACATTATTATTTTAATGACAAAGCAAAAACCAGATTTTTAATAACTTTGCAAATTTATTAAAAAGAAAAAAAATTATCACATTGACATAAGTATTCAGATCCTTAACTCAGTACTTAGTTGAAGCACCTTTGGCAGCGATTACAGACTCAAGTCTTTTTGGGTATGATGCGACAAGCTTTGCACACCTGGATTTGGGGATTTTCTGCCATTCTTCTCTGCAGATCCTCTCAAGATCTGTCAGGTTGGATGGGGACCGTTGGTGGACAGCCATTTGCCTCTGTGGTCATTTTTGAACTGGAAGTTCAGCAAGCATTCCTCTTGTTTTCTAGTGTTTAGCTGACTCAAAGGTCAAAGTTAAATGATCAGGGTGGAGACCCACACATGAATGTTAGTAAAAATAGGAATAAAATATAACCAAAGTTAACATACGTTTGTTTATATTCATTTAAATGGTCCATCACTGTCTGGTAAGTGTCTTTTAAGTGTAAAATAAAAACTGTAGTCATGAACACACTGGGAAAAACAAGCATTTTCCCTTGTTGCAGGCTTTTAATGTCATCACACAGCTCTATCAGGAGCTGATGTGAAAAACATAAACTAATAAGTACACCTTTCATGTTTATTGTATGAAAAAAAAAAGATGCAATGGAAGTGAATGGTGATTGAGGAAGAAATGGAAGAAATAAAGTTATAAGGGTTTGGAACTACATGAGGTCGAGTAAATTATGACAGAATTTTCATTTTTGCATGAATTATATGATGCTAAGGTATGCATCCAAAAATAACTGTAGTGTACTTTGATGATTAGTTTCCCTGATGGTCTTTTGTCCCTAAACATAGTCTTTTCCAGGACTGTTGGAGATCGGATGTTTGGAGATATTTTTGTGGGGTCGCAGGCCTGTTATGCTGCAGACACACAAAAGTGAGCCTCCGATTAAAGACAGCAGAGCTGCAGCCAATGCTCCATACAGAGCTCTGCCGATCACATACCTACAAAGAGCCAACAGAGATAGTCAGTAGTGTTTGACACATATCAGTCTTCTAGGGAGAAGTGTGTCTGACAGCTGATATGCAGATATTTACAAATTTTAACTTAATGATGACAAATAAAACAAACATGCTGCAACCATACACTGTATATTTCTGTATTTTACACTACCTCAAAATGGATACAAGAAGGTATTTCAGCCTATTTTTAAGACATTACACATTTCAATTGTTCATCAAATTTCCATGAAACTGCACTGATTCATTTTTAAGTAGTTTACATATTCTGAATTCATTCAAATTAATGAGGAGTATGCATTAAAAAAAAAAAAAAAAATCCTGTTAAATTTAGAGTAAAGTAAAAAAAAAAAAAAAAAAAAAAAAAAAAAAAAAACTGTCAGCCAGCTCAAGCAAATAATTCAATAAAATATAATAAAATGTGATTGGCCAAGTAGGGACATCTGAGAACTCCCAATTCTTGTTTTTTTTACTGTAATTTTAACAATAGTTTACTGTAAAAAATATGTATTGTCTTGTTAAACATAATATAATATAACTTTCATACTTTTTATTTGTTAAAAACATATATTTTTGGACAATATTTTCCTATAAAATTACATATATTGTCTTGTAAAATATAAAATAATATAATTGTATTACATTTTATTCTTAAAATCTATTTCTTACAATTTTACCATAAAATTAAATGTATTGTCTTGTTAAAATAAATATAAATCTGTTGCAAGATTTTACAGATATTTTTTTAACCAATTTTCCAAATTTGAATATTTGTTAAATATAAAATAATATAAATGTCATACTTTTAACTTGTTAAAATGCTATTTGTTACAAGACTTTACCATATAAGTTCATGCATTGTCTCGTTCAATTCAATATAATGTAAATTTCATACTTTTACTTTTTAAAAACATATTTTTTACAGTATTTTACAATACAATTACATGTATTGTCTAGTTAATTATAAAATAATATATATTTAATACTATTTACTTGTTAAAAGCATTTTGTTTTTACAATATTTTACCATGAAATTACATGAATCGTCTTGTATAAAATAATATAAATGTCATACTTTTTACTTGTTAAAAACATATTTACAATATTTTACCGTAAAATTACATGTATTGTCTTGTTAAATATAAAATAATATAAATGTCATAATTTTCTCTTCTTAAAAACATATTTGTTATAATATTTTACCGTTAAATTATATGTATTGTTTTTTTTTTTACAATATTTTGCTGTAAAATAACATGTCTCGTGTTGTGTTGTTAAATAAAATAAAAAATTTGACCATACATGGCAAGGTACCACTTAACCAGTTTCAAAAAAATTTTTTACATTTCTGTTATAATATTTTTACAATGTGGAAAAGGATATTTAAATAAATCTAATTTAAACCATTTTATTAAATCTTACTTTGGCCAGGAATAATTTTTTGAATATACTTCTGTTAATAACCCAAAGCTGCACTATTATTAGCCATTGATGATAATCTTAAATTCATCAGAAAGTGTCTGATATATTGGTTTATTATGTCAGTAGTATTGAAAATGTCCTATATTCATTTTGTCTCACAAATGCAAGGTATCATTCTGTGTGTTTGCTTTGTATTGCAAGTTCCAAACCCTAGTTGAACTACAGGAACAGTAGTAATATCAATTATCAGTATCAAAAATGAATGCTTCCTACCTGTCCTCACGTGTGTCATCCTCATGGAAATCTTGAACAATTCTATACATAAACCAACCAGTTATTGCCACAGCAAGCAGACCTAGAAAGGTTATTGAAAGTAGAATTTACCTCATTTTACCCCATAAAAATGCATGCAGCTACTATATGTGATGACATTGTCAATGTGTAGAACTCACCACTAAGCATGAAAAGGATTCCCCCAATGAAGGCAACTTTGTTCTTCACCTCTTCATTCCCATCTAGAAATCTTGTGCACCTGAGGCCAGAGATGGTCCCTAGTGCAGCAATTGTTGAAAGGACGATGCTTATGAGCATTACTGCTCTGCCCGCCTGGATTTCTACTACAATACACAGCTGAGAGTGAGTAAATAATGACAGAATTTTCATTTTGGGGTGAACTATCCCTCAAAGACCACAAACAACAAATGGTTCCATAAATTATAAGAAAGCTCACCCGACTGATGAAAAATTGAAATGTAACTGATGCATTTTATACTGTAAGTGGTGGGGTCTGCATGGCACTTCATCCACAGTCCTTCGTATTTTTCCTGATAAACAGTTTCATCATTATCGTGTCCAGTGATTTTCCATTCATTCGAAATTGTGGCTAGAATTAATCCGCATAATCCGATAATGGAGAGAATATAACTGAAAAGCTGAACAGCCATTTGTGCCAAATGCTCCTGTTTCACCGGTTGTTTGTGTTTGAAAGAAGAATGTACAAAGAGAGTTTCTTTAGAGTTCCTAAGCCAGCTGTAACTTCTTTTCAGTCATCAAAAAATACTAGCGGTCAGTGCAATGTGTCCACTATACTGCTGCTCAAGCACATCAGAGAAGACAATCTTATATCAATCTGAAGAGTAGGTGTGAACCAAGATAGCTTCTATTGAAGTGTCATTTATGGACAGGGCAATGTGTCAGCTTTCCTGGAAAGCCACACACTTACAAAATCTGGGTTCAGGTCCTCTGGAGCTTTTAAACAGGCGGTTGCTGGTTTGATCATCATCAGGAATGAGCGATGACAGATAACCATACATTTGAGAAAGGCACTTAAAGTACTAATTTATAATAAAAAATAAATAAATAAAAAAAAATCTAATTCACTCACTCTCATGTCATCCAGAACCAACCCATATTACTTTTTATTTTATTTTGTGGATCAAGACATGAATATTTGAAGAATATTTTACAGAGTAAATATAAATGACTTACAGTAATGATGACACAACTAATGGGAAGGGGATATATTGCTTCATGTAAAATGATGTGACAACATTCAAACTAGGTAAATCAGCACATTCCATTCAATGATAAATATATCATGATTATAAATCTGATGACTTGAAAGACACACCTATTTACTCTGTAATTGCATAGTCTATTTGCCATGCAATGGACAAACAAATTAAAATGAAGAATTTTTTCAGATATACATTACAATGTCCCCCAAAAAGTGCACATAAGCCACACTTGAAAATGTATAAATTCCATTGTATTAGACAACAAATTATAAAAATCCAGTGGCATCTGCAGGTGTAGGTCATCACTTTACAGTAACTATATGGACATGTTTGAAAACCAGATATTCTCCAAATAATTTTTGTCTCCATTTGAACAGTATATATTTTGTTTTATCATTTAAAACCCCTTTTAAAACTATTTTTTTTTGTGTGTGTGAAATTTTTAGCTTTTGCTATCTTTCTTTAAAATAAATGTCACTTACTTTGTTATTTCCCTATACTATATAAAGTGCTTTGAGTGTCTAAAAATCACTATATAAATGTAACAAATTATTATTATTATTATCATTATTATATTTTGTTATCTAATGTGATGACATTCATACATTTTTAATCATGGTTTATGTGTCCAAACACTTTTGACTCATAATTGTGTGAAGTTTCCTCCTCTTGAGGTTTATGATTGTAACAGGAAACAAATGGGTGGTTAGTGAAATAAGGTTGTTCAGTTCAAACTAGAATTGCCTAGAATTGGAACAACACTAATATGTTGGGAAGCCAAGTCTTTTTTTGTTTGTGGTAATTTATTAATAGTAATGATGACTAATACTACAGTAGGGTTGAAAAAGTCAAGTGAATGAACAAACAAACAAAAAACAGCTAAATCTGTTGTAAGGCAAAGATCAGCACTGTTTGAAAGTTTGAAAGGTTGAAAGAAAGTTCGAAAGACAGAAAGTTCGAAAGAAAGACAGAAAGAAAGAAAAAGAAAATTTGAAAGAAAGTTTGAAAGCAATAAAGTGTGAAAGAAAGTTCAAAAGAAAGAAAGATTGTTTGAAAGAAAGTTCAAAAGACAGAAAGAAAAAGAAAGGAAAAAACAATAAATGAAAGACAAAGACAGACAGTTCTATGGAAAGTTTGAAAGCAATAAAATTTGATCGAAAGAAAGAAAGAAAGAAAGAAAGAAAGAAAGAGACATTTTTTTGAAAGAAAGTTTGAAAGAAAGTTTGAATGAAAGTTCGAACGAAAGTTCGAAAGGAAGGAAGGAAGGAAGGCTTGGCTTATCACCATCAACATGATATTCTGCAGATGGCTTCCATATATCCAAAAGTTTAAAATGAGTTAAAGTCCTAGGTGCACATGCAATGTGTGGGCTTTCAAACTGAGGGAGAACAGCTATTTCATCACATCGGAGTGATTGACACTGTTCACAGCTACTTGGAAACTCCATGGCATGAGAGGTTTGTTTGAGGGAAAGACTGTGTTTTGTCTCTTACTCAGAAATGTATTCCAGTGTTTAAGCTGGCGCTACATGCACTTTAGTTTCTGTTCAGAAGTATTGGTGTAATACTATTGTGGTTTCAGTGTGTTGACTTCAGAAAGCTTTTAATAAGTAAACTGTTGCTACTATGATATCATGTTTCATTAGAAAATAGATAGTTCAAGTCGTGCCTTACAATGTCCTTTATCCAAGATTCACAATATAGCATAGCCTCTCAGAGCTACATGTGTAAACAATATACTGCATATTGATACTGGTTAGCTGTTTGTCTTATCAAGAGATTTAAGGTAACACTTTACATTAACATTCCCTTGTAAAGGGTTTATAAAGGGTTTCATTAATGATTCATAACTCATCTACAAATGCATTATAAATCATTTATGTGCAGTTATAACAACATGAATAAATAGGGTGACTTGCATGCAATACAATAAAGGTGCGTGTTCATACTCATTTTAATCAAAATCATGAAATGTCATAATTCATCATTTATGTAATGATCCAGCAAAAACAGACTATTATAGAGATTAAAAGGTGTTGTGTCTATATGCATTATTGTAATGTATATGACTATGACACTTTCCTGGTAATGTAAATGTAAAAAGAATGGTGTTACTCTGAGTGGTGTCGTACACAGTCCTCTGCAGGTCTTCATGCTCATACACAGCATTGTTTGGCAATTAAAATTTCTTTACTGTTTATAAAAAGATTATTCATGAATCTTTAATTTTATTGGCTATTTATGAACTAACTTTAATTATACCTTATAAAACTTTAAGATGAATATATCAACCTTGCAACCTCAGAAAGGGTACCTTAATGCAAAATGGACACCTATGTTTTTTATTCACGAGTTAACAATGAACCATTTATTACCAATATTATTAACCTATGTATCTTATATATTAATAAGTTACCAACATTAGTGATCTGAAAGTGTAGCTTAATCTAAAGTGAACAACTGTGAACCATTTATTGATGAGTTACGAGCGTTAGTAAATGAAACTGTGCAGTTTAACCCTGAGAGACCCGAGCATTGATGTTCTTGACATATTATGTTTTAAGGAAGCCAATGATTATAAAAAAAAAAACCATACGGTTTATGCATATTTTGCATTGGGGAGTAATTTGGAAAAAAGTAGCAAAATTGCAATGCTGGGCATTGGGGGTGCAAAATTTCACTACTGTTTTTTTTAATACAGTAAGTTAAACTTTTCAGTTCACAACACAATTCAACGCACAAATCTATATGATTTTTATTTATTTTTATTTATTTTTTTTATTACAACTTCTAAGGGTAAACTCATAAACAGTCATCATAAACATATTCTTACAACTTGAAGAGTTTACATTTTCCTGTTTTTTTCTTTCCACTTTTTCAATTAAAAATGACTATTTTTCTGGGATTTGCAAGGTTAGTAAATGAAAATGTGTAGTTTAATGTAAAGTGAACACCATTTACTAATGACTTTCCAACATTAGTAACCTCTGAGAGTAAAACTTATTGTAAAGTGCACAATAAAGAAACCTTTATTAAACAAGTTTCCTACTCATGCACTTCATTTATTTATGAGACTTTTAATGCTTCAAGATGACATAGTTTATCATACATATTATTCCATTCATATATGAACATACATCATGTAATACTGTCTGATGAACATTAAGCCATTCTGAACTTTACATAATGCAAATTAAAAGTATAACAGACATCCATTAACATTAACACTCAACATAAACATAAACTATCATTAGATCAAAATAAATAAACATATATATGTATACATGCTAAGGGTTTATTATTAAATTAGCCTAGCCTATATGTACTGTATATAGACTGTTATAAGCAAAATAAATAAATAAATAAATAATAAAAAGGGATGCATTAAGAGTTATTAAATAAATATACATCCCATGTTGTTTCCATTAATTACCTGCACTCCTCCAAAAGAGTAAGAAGTTGCCCTTTCTATTGCTCTTTCCAGTTCAGCAGTTACGTTTGCACACATCATTGCATTTTCAGTCTCTTTTAAATAATTTAAACATAAAATAAGTGTTTTTTAACTACTACTTTTATATTTAAAAAAAAAAAAAAAATCTTATTATTTTATGATTTCAAAAATGGATTATGATATTTTATTTTAAGTTGCGTGTGATTGGTTAGACCTCCTTTTAATTTTCAAAGCAGTGATTGGCTGGGAGGCGGGACACCGGTTTAACCAGAAGATCAGAGCAAAGGCTAGTTTTCAAATGGAGTCCAAACTTTATTAATAAAAAATAGCTAGTTTAAGCTAGTTTGAGTTTGTATGTTAGTAAATATAATATTTATATGCTCATTACCCTTAATGATAGTGTAAAAGTGCAGATTTCTAAATGTTTAAGACTAATTGTTCTATTATTTGCTTTACTTAATGTTCACTTTGAGTTAATTACCATCCACCAGCCTTCATTAAAAACCTTCATTGGGTAGCTCAGCGACTATTGACGCTGACTACCATCCTTGGAGTCGCGAGTTCGAATCCAGGGCATGCTGAGTGACTCCAGCCAGGTCTCCTAAGCAATCAAACTGACCCGGTTGCTAGGGAGGGTAAAGTCACACGGGGTAACCTCTTCGTGGTCGCTATAATGTGGTTCGCTCTCAGTGGGGTGCGTGGTGAGTTGTGCAATAGCCTCCACACACGCTATCTCTGCAGTAACGTGCTCAACAAGCCACGTGATAAGATGCGCGGATTGACGGTCTCAGACGCGGAGGCAACTGAGATTCGTTCTCCGCCACCCAGATTGAGGCAAGTCACTACGCCACCACGCAGACCTAGAGCACATTGGGAATTGGGCATTCCAAATTGGGGAGAAAATGGGGAGAAAATCTAAAAAATAAAAACTTCATTCTCTCACCTAAACTTGCATCTCAAAAAAGAAATGCAGAATATATACAGTAGGCCTATATATACACTCACTGGCCACTTTATTAGGTACACCTGTACATCTAATTATTCATGCAATTATCTAATCAGCCAACTGTGTGGCAGCAGTGTAATGTATAAAATCATGCAGATACGGGTCAGGATCTTCACTGCAGAGGACCGTGTAAGACACCACTTGGAGTAACACCATTCTTTTTACATTAACATTACCAGGAAAGTGTCATAGTCATATACATTACAATAATGCATATAGACACAACACCTTTTAGTCTCTATAATAGTCTGTTTTTGCAGGATCATTACATAAATGATGAATTATGATATTTCATGATTTAGATTAAAATAAGTATGAACAAGTTCCTTTATTAAGCATTTATAACACGAGTTAAAATTGGCTCACTATTTGGCAGGTATTGCATAAAGGTCGACCTTTTTATTAATGATTTACAATGCATTTGTAGATGAGTTATTAATCATTAATGAACCCCTTTATAAACCCTTTACAAAGGGAATGTTAATGTAAAGTGTTACCAGATTTAGCTTGACTTAACTTTCCATACCTTGCAAACCCCTTGTATCCTGGGGACAAAAAGAAAATGAAAAACAATAATTTGAAAAGCCATGAAGAAAAGTCCAGACCTCTACCAAATTGTCACTGTATTTTTTTATTTTTTTACAGAGGAATGAAACACTTACAACATTCATTTATTCAAGATCTTAAGTTGTATAGGTTTCATGCACAAACATTTATAGCATATAATTGTGCTACTTAGTTTCTTTAAGGTTAAAGGTAATTTACAAGTCATGGTGCATTTTCCAATACATAATGACATCTACTGCCATCTTGTGGCACTTCATATTGTTTGGTTGGATAATTCATTGTCATTACTGTGAGAATCAGGTAAACAGTATCTAAAGAATTCTGCCTAAACTAACAAGCTATAATCTAAATTGGGCAACAATTCAGTAACTTTCATTAATACATAATTAACAACCACTATATATACAGTAATGCTATGGCAGATCAATAGTTCATGCAAATTCGAAAATGAATATACTGCATACTACAATACATTATTTAAAATTTTGTGACATTTCAAACAATTTGAATGCAACTAATAATAAGCAGTTGCATTTAATGTAGGCCTAATAATGTTTCTTAATGAATTATACATAAAAGTTACTCTCAAGTGTTACCAGCTGAACCTCCAGACGTCAGATACATGTTCATGTCAACTCTCAGGATGCGCCCTAGGACTGCAGCTCTCTAAACCTGTCCGATGTCATTCCTGGTTGGGAAAGTCAGCCTGAGGCCCAACGACCTTCTGTTACTCACCACTATGGGAATGCATGTAGTTTTGTGTAGTTTTAAATACCTGCAACACCACTCAAGTGTAGAGTACATTTAGTAAGCACATGGGCCATGAGAAAGAAAACTATTATTCAGTTCAATGCTTACTACTTGCTTAACATTGCTGGGTCAGGATAAGATTTGAGTATGTTGACAAAAGGTCATGCATCCTCCCCAGAAAACAAGACATTAAAACTTGAAAAACACAATTAATACTTTACATGAACGTTACAAATGACCTTTAGAGTGTGCAGTGATTTTCACATACATCATGGTACTCATAGAACAGTGTGATTTCATAAGTACTAAGTACTACAAATTACTTAATATGTAATTAATTTGGGCAGCTGTTTGGAATGAATTACAATTACATGTAATATGTGTAACAAAGACTCTGCAATGTAAATAACCACATTTATAAACGATGTGCAAGCTACTTAGAGTTGTAAATGTCAATTTACAACTTTCGGGAGATAACATAGAGGTAGAAATAAAAACTCTGGATGCATAGGGGGTATATTGTGGGCTCATTTAAAATT
This sequence comes from Myxocyprinus asiaticus, assembly GCF_019703515.2. Classification (NCBI taxonomy): domain Eukaryota; kingdom Metazoa; phylum Chordata; class Actinopteri; order Cypriniformes; family Catostomidae; genus Myxocyprinus; species Myxocyprinus asiaticus. Next base: position 15,470,527 of record NC_059392.1, on the reverse strand, counting down.
AATCAGTATGTTTTATTCACCGGAATAAGTTTTTACATGCATATCCAACCTGTTTGAGTTTAATTTTCACTGACTCAACACACCCTCATGTGACCACTTCTACCGGTTTTTCCTGAAGATGTGCCGCAGGCTCATCGGCCCAAAAGGGTAAATGACGAGAATTAAAGCAAAACCCATGGTGCTACACATTCACACCTGCGCACCGACACACCTTAAAGCTTCGACTTTACAGGCAACTTAAAAGACAGAGAGAAATGGTGAGGAAAAAGAGATTAGACTGAGATGAGAAGTTTACAGCTGTATTTGGTATCTGAAGTAGTCAAAATTGAGGGCTGGGTGTGTAAATATGTTTCAACATGAAGTTTGCATCTGGACTTCTGCCGTTGTCATCCTACCTTTCTCTCAGGTAAGCAAGCAACTGTCTGTACAGTCAGCCCAGGTGTTAGTGAAGAGAGCAGTTTGTGTTGTGTAACTGACTGCTAGCATTGAACTTTTTGCGTTACATTAGAGAGATTAAATCTAGAAACACAGTCATGACTTAAATGCTAAAGTGTTGATTTATTAATCACATAAAAGTTCTGATAAAGATGTTAATCTCACGCCTGACTATTCTGGTTGTCATGCTAGTACGAAACTTGTCAAGAAAATGTCCTGGTCATATTTAACCCGAAATCAATTGCGAAAAAACATATTATATTTTGCATAAGGAAGATAAAGCTACATTAAAGATCATTAGGATTTTTTTTTTGTTTTGTTTTGTTTTGTTTTATTGTGACATTATTTTCAGGACACTGAGGATTTCATAGCGATCATCTTTTTTTTTTCTGCTGCCTTGCAGTTGTGCTGACTCCCTGCCAGATTATTACTCCCCACAACCTGATTGGTCCATATCCCTAAAGCCCACCCCCAACCCTTTCCATAGTCGGGAGTCATTGGTCCCTCTCCCTAAAGCCCACTCCTAAACATAAGAATACTAGGGAGTAAAAAATCAGCACGACAGCGGTAATGAGAACTCGGGTGTAAAATGTGCGCCACTGTCATTAAAATAATACATTTTCTATATGTGAATATATTTTCTTGCTAGTTTCTTTTGATTTTGGAGTAAAATAAGACCAGGACATATTCTTGACAGGTTTCGTGAGAATCACCCGTTAAGGGGGCGTCCACACAGAAAATGTGTAAATGTGTTCCATCTGCGCTTTTTAAAATGTTGATCTATGTACACATGCGTCAGGGATCTAGCCTTTGCGCCATGTCTTACTGTTCTTTTTTTGCCCCAGTGTCACGCCATGAGTGTCGTGTTAAGACTGAATGTCTAGTTCAAAACAGTTAAACTTTTAAAAATACATCTGCTCCACGGCATTTGATCACACTGTGAATTCGGCAACAGTTGGTCGACAGGTCTTGAGCAAAACTCAGTCTGCACTTACCAAAATGTATACTGCTGGCCCCAGTGGCCGAAGTGGGAAGTGTTTTTGAACATATGAGCATGTGTGAGCTCCAGTTTCCAGGTGAAATGTCCATAGAGGGGCGCCAAAAGTGAGTTGTAAAGCAAGTTGTTTTTAGTTATAAATGATGTAATATAGTGAAGAGGAATGCATGTTTTATTAACTCTACAACCTAACCAAACCCCAACCCTAAACCTAACCATCAATGGAATAAAATTGTATCTAAAAGGGATAATTGAACCTCCAAGTCGTGCTCCCCCCGATTATGCAAACACGATTCCTTCTTGATTTCAGCACTGGATGAAAACCTGGGTCTTCAACGCTGCTGACGCAATGTGGCATCTAGCATTGTGCCGCATCTCATTGTTTTTTCACCCCAGCATTGCGTCATGAGCGTTGCGTTAAGACTGAATTTCAAGTTTAAAACTGTTCAACTTTTAAAAACGCATCTGTTCCATGCCCTTTGATCTCACTGTGAGATCAAATTCAGCAACAGTATGTTGACTGTTCTTGAGAAAAACTCGATCTGCGCTTACCGAAATTTGAACCACTGCCCCCATTAGACGAACTGTAAAGTGTTTTTGAACGAATGGACATGTGAGCTCCAGTTTTCGGGTGAAATACCCACAGAGGGGCCCCAAAAGTGAGTAATAAAGCAAGTTGTTTTTAGTTGTAAATTATGTAAACAGTGAAGAGCAATGCATATTTTATTAACCCTTAACCTAAACCCTAACACATAACCTAACTGTCAGTGGAGTAAAAATCTAATCTTAGAGGGAAAATGTAACCTCCATGTCGTGCTCCTCACTGATTATGCAAACACAATTACTTCTTGATTTCAGTGCGGGATGAAAACCTGGGTCTCCGAAGCTGCTGACGCAACATGCTATCGGTCACACCACAGGAGTTGGCATACACACTTGAACTGTTGCAACAATGTCTGATGGCAGATGCCGTTTGTCAGTAATTTGGCACAATGGGGTCGATGTCAAGGTACTAGAACATTCATGGTTTGGTTTGAGTGACCCGCTTAAACCTGCCCCAACAACATTACTCAATCTCGAAAAGCCACTAAAAATCAAGATATACTGCATGTAATTGGACTCAAAAAAGGCTGAGAACCACTGGATTAGATGAAAAATATCAAGTCACACTAAAGGACAATGCTGTCACATATTATTTGCTGTTAAAACTAGTAACTGCTATTAAAATGCTCATGTTTGAACAAAAGTTTCAGATGTTCTACGATTTGATTTCAAGTGTTTGCCTGCAGTTTTTTGGCCTGCAGCGCACATTGCTGGGAGCCGTGGCTGAGATGAATGCAAGGATTTCAGTCATTGTTTCTGGTAGTGGGCGCTGCAGATATTCAGCTATATCTTGCCCTGCATATCTGGGAGCACTGGAGTTATGTGGTCTGTATAAGGCTACATAAATGGATAAAACAAGCAACACCTTTGGCAGCCCCTGGATGGTAGCAGACAGCACAGAAAGTGTCAATAAAAGGCATAACTATAGGAGAGCCTCCCTGACAGTCACCTGTGAGGATCTGCAGTGTTTCAACATGCAACTAACCCAGAAAATCTGTGGCATGTGCGTCAACCTGCCCAGGACAGGTTGTTGTTTGGCATCTATACTTCCTCATTCATTAGTAAATGAGTTTTTTGTGTAAAGGATAGCCACACCAGACTTCAATTTCATGACATCTTTAATTGCTTTTGTCTGTCTGGTTGTTTTATTAAAGAGTAAAACTGATTAGTTTTTAACTGTACAATCACTAAATAGACATATGCAAGAGCTTCTATAAGGATACGACCAAGGGATGCTTTTTATTTGAATGAAATTTGTCAGATTACAAATACTGTCTACTGAAACAAACGCACCCATTAAAAGTCATTTATTTGGCCAGTGGAAGCTATGAGAGAATGTGCAAGATACAAACACTTGTAGCTGGTCACAAAACGTTCCCAACAGCAGCTGATTGTAAAATAAATTGGCACGGATGTCACATCTTTATGTAGAGTGGGAAAAGTTTCATTCGCTCAGTCACACACACATACACATACATATACAATGGCATATCAGGTGCTAAAAGATAATACAGTTGTTTGTTACAGCCTCAGACAAAATTTAAAAAAAAAAAACATTAAAAAAAATTCCCCTCCAGATGATAACATTAAACACATGGCTAAAAATATGTAGGTTGGTTTAAATTACAGGACAGCATTTTTAGAGCAATACTTGTTTTAATCCCTGAATTTTGGCACATTTGGCACAGAAGGACCCATCCAGTCAATTAGTAGCATGATTTCAACATACAATATTGTTTTCAAATACTATAGCGCAATATGCACCATGATATGCGCTAGATTGGCACAGCACTGAAAAATGATATATTCATCATGAAAACACACACACATAGTGATTTGAAATTGATTCAGTGATACAATTCCACATGAAAATGTTTTAAATCACCTTTTGTTTAAGCATGGCAACAAAGATATATATTTTCCCTAAACGTTTACAGGACACATTTCAGGCCATGCCTTTTATTGGAATGCACCAACACAAACTAGTATATTGTCATTCTCAAAAGCATAAGATTTTAAATTTCTGCACTAGCGAATATACACTGTTCTTAAAGAGGCACTAATGCGATACAAAAGTAGCTGCTGTCTTTAGTTGGATCTGTACAGTATGCTACATGTAACCCACACAATCATAGTCCCGATACCAAAAGCAAAATGTGAAGGATCAAACAGAATGTAATTGAATGTTTCCAATGGTTAACAAAAACAAAAAAGCACTGATAGAATGAGTGCTGACAAACTTTGCGGAAGCCACACTTGTTTGCAGCTCTTATCTGAAAGGAGCCCCATAAAGGACAGGGAGGAAATGTATTTTATGATATCGGTTTTTTTTCTTAGTTTTGATTGATAGGAATTATTTAATTTTATTATCATATTTTTGTCTTTCCTGTATTATTATTACTAAGGTTATACTATGAATATCATGGTTAAAATATGGTTATTGTAGTAAAATCGTGATAAATTTAGTAAGAGATAGATAAAGCTGTTGTGGGGGAACACAAAACTTATTAGTAGGAAACGTAAAACCAATTAAGAGGAAAGGCAAAGCTTATTATGAGGGAAAGCAAAGTTAATTAGAGGGAACGCAAAAACTACTGCAAGCCAATGCAAAACTTATTACGAAGGAACGCAAAACTTATGAGGGAACACAAACTACTGCGAGGGTACGCAATACTTATTACAAGGGAACAGAAACTACAGCGAGGGAACGCAAAACTTACTATGAGGGTACACAACATTTTTTACAAGGGAACACAAACTACTGCGAGTGAACGCAAACTAATGCGAGGGAACACAAACCTTATTAGTAGGAAAAGTTAAACCAATTACAAGGGAATGCAAAGCTTATTATGAGGGAAAGCAAAACTAATTAAAGTGAACGCAAAAACTACTGCAAGCCAATGCAAAACTTATTACGAAGGAACGCAAATTACTGCGAGGGAACGCAAAACCTATTACGAGGGAACGCAAACTACTGCGAGGGAACGCAAAACTTATTACAAGGGAACGCAAAACTTACTATGAGGTACGCAAAACTTATTACGAGGGTACGCAAAATTTATTACAAGGGAACGCAAACTACTGAGAGTGAACACAAACTAATGCGAGGGAACACAAACCTTATTAGTAGGAAACGCAAAACACTGTGAGGGAATGCAAAATATGTTACTAGAAAATGCAAACTACTGTGAGGGAATGCAAAAGTGTTTCAGAAGATAAATTCCCTACCTGTCTACCAATGGGCTCTATAGACATATTTGCCTTTGCTAGAAGATGTTATGTCCCTGGTTAAAGCAAGTTTGCCAAAAATTGCAAAGCACTGTAAATCTGAACATTGAGAAATTAGTATGAACTGTATATGATAATGCAAGCATGAAAACAATGCTTACATCTGTGCCAATAGCAATGCTACTACATGCCTTTTAAGCTTGTATTTTTCTGTTTTTTATTTTTTTTATTATAAATAAAAAATAAAAATATAAAAATGAGAAGTAGAGCTGTGTTTTGTGTCCATTTTTATACAAGATTCAAAAATAGTCAACCCCAGTGAGTTCACATTCATCCAGCATGCACTTGAACACTGGAGCATATTATTAGGTCCCAAAGAACCTACAGTGAAGACTGGAGAATCTCTACGTACACTGCAGGTAAGGGATACAAATATCCCAAAAGCAAAGGCACCCGAAGGCTGAGCATCTCAAACCCTAGCTGTATGTTTTCCCTCAGTGTACGTATAGAGTCTCTCACAAATTATATGAAGGCTATGAAGATGAAAACTAAACCATGATTGGCAGCCTCACCTTGATATTTGATTGGTCTAGAGACTTCCTATTTAACTCTGAACCATCTAATCAAGATTAGATTTGTTGAACAGGATTGAAACTTTGAATTAAAGGGATAGTTCACCTAAAAATTTAAATTCTATCATCAATCCAAGGTAGAAAGTCATATGGGTCTGCAACAACATTAGGTTGAGAAAATGATGACTGAATTTTCATTTTTGGGTTAACTATACTTTTAAAACAGATCTCAGATCTCTTCGGATCAATCTGTGAAAGTTACACAATCAGCATTTTTATAGACAAACCAAAACCAAAATAAAATAATATATATTCTCTCAAAACAAATCAATAAATATTTAGCACATAATTATGCTGTATATATTCAAGCATGTGTTTTCCTTTTTGATTAAACCAAAAAGTATTCTTGGAAATCTCCACATCTGCTGCATACTGGTCAGCAATGACTAGTGGAACATGGAATCAAGACTAGGGAGTGCATGAAACAAATGTTGCTCATCTCAGTATAACAATACATTGCCAAGAGGGACTGAGAAAAAAATAGGTAATTCAAAAAGAGCTGTGCAGTAGAATCCCTCCTGTCCAGTCATCCACAATAAGACAAGAACATGAGATCAAGCAAACAAGTCACACATTAGTTCATACACTCTTTCACAACATAAAGACACAACATCAGCTCACTCGACATAAACAAAGGAAAAAAATAAAGTGACATTAGCTCTTCAGAGAAAGCCTCAGAACTCGAAATAGTCTTTAAATCCATTTTCATGTGTAGCACAGACTCCCTTCCATCTTCTTTGATAAATAGTGAGGTCTTGGCAAAGTAAAGGGCCAAAAGGAAGAAAAGAGCAACTCATGATGGGACAGCAGTCGAAGCTTGTGGTCACTGTCTGTAGTAGGCACCTAAAAGAGGACAAAATGGAGGGAACCAATATGACATGCTACTGGACTTTGAAAAAGGTGCATCTTAAAAGTATAGTTCACCCAAAAATGAAACTTGTCATAATTGACTCTTGATCCTTATGTTGTTCCAAAGCTGTATGACTCAATTTCTTATGCTGAATGCAAAAGGAGATGTTTTATTTAGGAATGTCCATTCAACGTGTTAATTTAGTATGATTAATTATACACTGCCTGGCCCAAAAAAAAAAGTTTCATACTCTAATATTTCATTGGACCGCCTTTAGCTTTGATTACAGCGCGCATTCGTCGTGGCACTGTTTCGAGAACCTTATGCAATGTCACAACATTTATTTCCATCCAGAGTTGCATTCATTTTTGGCCGAGGCCTTGTATTGATGACGGGAGTGTCGAGCCACTCTGTAAAGTTTTCTCCAGCACATCCCAAAGACTTTCAATGGGGTTAAGGTCAGGAATCTGTGTAGGCCAATTCATGTGTGAAAATGATTCCTCATGCTACCAGAACCACTCTTTCACAATTTGAGCCCGATGAATCTTGGCATTGTCGTCCTAGAATATGCCTGTGCCATCAGGGAAGAAAAATCTAACCTCGTCATTCCGTATATTCAGGTAGTCAGCCGACTTCATTTTATTGTCGCATAACATTGCAGAGCCTAGACCTGACCAATTGAAGCAACCCCAGATCATAACACTGCCTCCATAGGCTTGTACAATGGGCACTATGCATGATGGGTGCATCGCTTCATGCGCTTCCCTTCTGACCCTGACGCTCCCATCGCTTTGGAATAGGGTAAATCTGGACTCAGACCACATGACCTTTTTCCATTGCTCCACAGTCCAATCTTTATGCTCCCTAGCAAATTAAAGTTATTTTTTTTGGATTAGCCTCACTAACAAGTGGCTTTCTTGTGGCCACACAGCTGTTTAGTCACAATCCTGTAACTTCTTGTTGCATTATGCGTGTAAAAATGATCATACTTTCACTATTAAACATAGCCGTGAGTTCTACTGTCGAATTTTTACGATATAACTTCAAGTGTTTTAGCGATCTCCGATCACAATCATTCAAGATTTTTTCTTCTGCGAATCTGATGGTTCACCACTATCCTTCCAGGTTTTAATAATGCATTGGACTGTTCTTAACCCAGTACCAGTTATTTCTGCAATCTCCTTAGTTGTTTTCTTTGCTTGATGCAGGCCAATATTTTGCCCCTTCTGAAACACAATAACATCTTTTCCATTAAAATGAGATACATTTTCTGACATGGTTGTTTAAGAAATGAGAAGCTACACACTGCATCAGTTAGGGTTAAAATAATTGTTGCCAGCTGAAACAGATTAAATCACTGCAACAATGATCCAAATATAGGCTCTGAAGTATCTGCTTATTTAAATCCAAACAGCGAATTTGTTTTTGGCCAGGCAATGTATGAAATATAACGTGTTAAAGAATAACATTTATCATGGCCCCTTAATTCTGTAAGAAGCCATGTTTTTGCATTCCGCATTCGGCAGGGGGTAGCCTCAGCTTCTATCTAGAACTCGAGTTGTACAGGCAATGTGCCTCGTCAATGAGAAGGCGGCACAAAATGAATACGGAGTCTTTCTTAGATGATGCGCTTTTACGTTCAAAGACAACTGGGCAGAGCAAAATAGAATGCAGGGATCTTGACACATTTTTCAAAGTTTCAATCTACTTTTAAGTCAACATAGCATCTTGAAATGCGTGCTTATGGTGCGAGACGCTGAAACACGACGCAACCAAAGTGAGACGCTCCAAGAGCATCCAGCACATGTGTACATACACTCCCTTAGCACTTTATTAGGAACACTACGGTCCAAATAAAGTGCCCGATGTGGTCTTCTGCTGTTGTAGCCCATCTGCCTCAAGCTTTGACATGTTGTGCATTCTGAGATGCTATTCTGCTCACTACAATTGTACAATTGTGAGTGGTTATCTGAGTTACAGTAGCCTTTTTGTCAGCTTGAACCAGTCTGGCCATTCTCCGTTGACCTCTCTCATCAACAAGGCGTTAACATCCGCAGAACCGCCACTCACTGGATGTTTTTTGTTTCTGGCACCATTCGGAGTAAATTCTAGAGACTGTTGTGCGTGAAAATCACAGGAGATCAGCAGTTACAGAAATATTTTAACCAGCCCGTCTGGCACCAACAATCATGCCATGGTCGAAATCACTGAGATCACATTTTTTCCCCCATTCTGATGGTTGATGTGAACATTAACTAAAACTCCTGACCTGTATCTGCATGATTTTATGCATTGCACTGCTGCCACACAATTGGCTGATTAGTTAATCACATGAATAAGTAGGTGAACAGGTGTTCCTAACAAAGTGCTCAGTGAGTGCACTACATAGACTAACATTTTAAATCGATATTGACAAACTCAGGCCATGTCCACACTAAAAGTTTTTGTTTGAAAACATTTTTTTTTTTTTTCTTCGTTTTGCCTTCTATCCACTCTGAAATGGCATTTTTGACAGTGAAAACGAAGCTTTGAGAACGCGCTCCAAAGTGGATCAATTTCATGTTGTAGTGTGGACTGGGGAAACGGAGATATCTTAAAACGATGACGTATTTGCTGTCATGTGATGCAGTCATGTGATCGATTCAACCCAAAACAATCAAGATGGTAGCCCATGTTGTAGTGGCATTGTTGTGCCTGCTATATGTTGTTAAAGATAACTGTTACTTTGCACAATCTTCACAATGCATTCCTTCAAAGGCGACAGAAGGTTTACTTGGAATTGCTGTCCAGCGAGGGAACACAAGGACAATTACTTTATAGACTGTACATGCAACATTGATTTTTCGCATGCCCAGTAAGTGGATTTAAGAGTTTTCATACGTTTCAGTGTGGATGAGTAACTTTTGGTAAACTCTTGAAAATGGCAGTGAGGATGGAGAGCTGTTTTCAAATGTATCCAGATAAATGTGGATGTAGCCTCAGTTAAAAATGGATAACTGTCCAATAATAGGCTTATGGAAATAAATAAATGGAAAAGATATGAAAATAAAACATATTCTAAAGCCACTTTTTGTATAGTCTAATCAATGCTTTAATCATCTGCTACAATTAATATTTGAAAATTTGTAATTACTACATTACATAAACAATAATTTTATATATATATATATATATATATATATATATATATATATATATATATTAAATTATCTTTATTTGGAGGCCATTCACAGCAAATATTGATATGCAATAAATTAGATAAATTAATCGCCACCTCACGGAATTCGGTTAAAATATCAAAAATATTTAAAGATCACAGTCCATCTTTTCAGTACAATGGCAGTCGATAGTGCCTCACTTTAGCAATGTGACTCACACGTAATATACCGTGTCTTCTGATGGCATACGATATATGTTTAGGTAAGAAACCACCCAGAATTCGTCATTGTTCAGCAAAAATCTTGCCGTCTGTTGGCAGTTCAGGAGCACTATGGGAGAAGCTTGTTCAAGCAGGAACTTGGCTTAAAACTAGCACTAACAAAATCTCAAGTAAACACTCAAGCCACTGTGAACGAGCTTTTTTCATAAAGTGAATGAATACGCAATAGACATCAAGATTTTCGCTGAAAAATCTACCATATACCTTCAGAAAAAACATATGATGCACAAGTTTCATTGACTACTTTTATGATATTTAAACTATGCCCTTTTGAATGCCATTGTATTGAAAAGATGGAGGATCTTCTTTAAAACATCTCCTTTTGTGTTATTATTAAAAAGAGAAAATAATGACAGAATTATTATTTTTGGCTGAACTATTCCTATAAATGAAGGCTTCAGTACATAACAAACCTTTGTATGCTGCTTCTGGCCTTGATGGAGGGCGAGGAGAATAAGGGCTCTCCGCGTAAGCATAGCTCGGGTTTATGTTCTCATAGTGCTGTGTAGGTGGCCTGGAACAAAGGCAGACAGAACAAAACAAAGAGAAACAATTAGAGTCCACTGAGACTGCTGAGAACAGAAGTGTAAAAATGAGCAGAGTTGGAAATGGTACTTCGCAGGTTTGTGGTTACGTGCTCTCTGGTACTCGTCCTCTCTGCTGTGCACCTCTTCCCGCGTTCGTGGTCGTACAACTTCCTCTTGAACTGGCTATAATATAAATAATGTATTTTAGACAGAAGTTTCAGCAAGAGCAATCACTGCAGTTTACAGTGAGGCAATGCTATATTGTGACTATAGTAATTGTTAAAGTGTTAGACATGACAGACGAGGGGTCCTGGAACTACATCATAAAAATATAAAGGACACAAATTTTTATTAAAACTTTCTTTTATTTGCAAATTTGTTAATTGGCATCCTTTCACTAGAAGATAGAGTCCCTGATATATAAATTGACCAAGTACTAAGATTAAGTGGCCTCTTTTGGATTCTGTGCAGTCATACACAGTAGCAGGAGAACTGGTGTACTGGAACAATACGGTTTTCATGACGGAATAAAGTTGATTACCTTATATTCCACCTCAGCTTGTCTTCTCTCCATCGCTTGTTTCTCCTTCTCTCTCGATCTCTTATACTCTCTTTTCTCTTCCTCCATCAGTTGTCGGGCTAATTCCTTAAATCAAATGCAAAACATAAACTTTTGCATTGTTCAACACACAAGAAACGAGTTCTGCAGATAAAAACATTCTTGACATTATGTAAAAGATTTCGTACTTCATCTTCCGCAAGTTGGTTGGTTCGTTTGTCAATTTGGCTGGCCTGTAAAAACATGAGCAACAAGTAATCAAAAATAGTCAATTTTTTAACAATTGAGAGAACTTAGTTTTACGCAAGGTACCTTGATTTCCTCTTCCTGTAGCCTGCGTGCCACCTCCATGTCTTTGAGCTCTAGTTCTTGTAGGTCTAATTGAGCCAATCCATGCGTAGCTTCCCTCATGCCATACTCTCCTCGAACCTTCCGGCCTGCAGGGGTCATCACAGGATATTAGTCCACATCAAAAATGACAGTTCACATTATAGCACTTCAGTTTAATATCAGCCTCTTTATTTATTCATACACCAGCACAAGCAGAAATTTTTGTTTAAATGAATCCTGAAACTGAATTGGCAAGCGATACCGTGACAGGATTTATGGGTGAATATCATGTGCTCGCGTCAAAAAAAAAAAAAAAAAAAAAAGATTTGGGGTAGAAAATGTGCTTGGAGCGTAACAGTGTCTGCCCACTTTATCAGCCATCTTGGTTTCCGGAAGTATTTTTTTTCCATAAGGACTTCATAAAATTCGTAATTTAAGTGTTAAGCCACGAAACCAAACCAACCAGCTCAATAACTTTAAGCAAATACGTATTTGAAAATCTGACAAAAGGACAAAAGTACAAGACTGTGTACACTACAATCTGATGAAGCATTGCAAATAATGTAGTCGAATAAAAAAAAATAAAAAAAATACTGATTTAAAGTATAGAAACAATATATTTTAAGTTTATTGCAAAATATTCAGAAATATACAAATATACAAGTAGTTTGAGTGTGTAGGGAGACCGACTCGATTACGTAATTCGCAGTGCATCACGGAAGTGGGCCATCGCTCTCGGGCCGCAATTCTGTAATTGTTGGATTGTTTCCCTTCAGGATCATGAGTAGTGTAGTTCTTTACCAGAAATTCCACTATTAAACATGATTTGGTTTTAATTGAAGTTGAAATAATGCAGACTGATGGCTTCAACAGAAGCATTCCCATCTATTAGCAACCTCAGAGCTCAAGGTAAGTCTGTCTTTAAAGGTTTGCCAATGGAGAAAATAAATGGGATTTCTACTTCCGGCACCCAACTGTTGCACTCTATTGTTACAAAAATAATGTCACAATGAAAAAAAAAAAAAAAAAAGGGCTCAAAACGGGCTTCACTTTCTTTAAGTAAAATCATTTTTTTTTTTCGTTTGATATTGGGCAAAATATGACTGGGACATGTTCTTCAAAGATTTTGTAAGATTCGCCCTTATTGAGAAAGAATTGATGAGACAATCCAGATTCTAAATGGAGAAGGATTTGCAATTGCAGTTGCCTCACTTGTAGCCTTGTTGCCACAGCACAGATTCAGCACAAAAGGAATCATTCCCATGAATAATTTCAGAGAGTCAAAACCCAACAGAGAAAATAAACAAAATCACCGAAGATAAGGAAAATGGAGCAGCAGAAATCACAGTATGCATTAACAGTATTCCCACCACCAGATGGCACTTCAAAGTCCCAGAAGGTTCACTCAAACACATGGACCCAGGTCCATACCTCTTTCTCTGGGGGGGGACTGGCCCTCATTAGAGGGACCTCTGAAACTGGGCTCCTCAAACACCTCATTAGGACCTGATGGAAGCCTATGCCTATTCTTGTAATCCTCCCACTCCAGGCTGTCTTCTGTCTTCTTACTGGGGGCAAGGCTGTAATCATCCAGCTCCCGCTCTATGCTTCTTTCCCTGCTTTTGCGTCTCTCTCTGTTCCCATCTCTGCCTCTTTCCCTTTGTCTGTCTCTGCTACGATGTCCATAGTCATTTCTGTCCACCTCCCTGTCTAAACTTCTGTGCCTTTCGTTGACTCGGTCAACATCTTCACTAAACAGTCGATCATGACTTCTTGACTGGTCTCTGTCCCTTGGCCTCTCTTTGGTTCTCTGTCCATCTTTTTCTCGTTCTGTGTCCCAGTTCCTCTCATTGTCCCAAACTCTATCCCGACCAGCCGAGTAATCCCTAAATGGTTTCTCCTTTCTGCGTACAACAGGATCCAAGTCACCTCTTGCAGAACGAGGTTCGTCCAATTTATCCCTTTTCTTTCTTCTGCGAGGTTCTGTAGAGTCGAGATCTAGGGGTTTGTTTTTCTCTTTTGAATAATCTTCAGGGTATTTCGGTCGTCGCTCAGGTGAATAGATCTCTGGGTGTCTCTCTGGATGCCTTGATCGTCCAGACTCAATGGGGCCAAGTTCTGGATATCGGTTGCGGGTACCATTTCTTTTTCTGTCTGGGTCAAGAGAGTTGTATGGGGATCGAGCAAGACTGTAGTCAGGATACCTTTCTTTTCTATAACCTGGAGAAGTGGAACCAGGATGCTGCTCTCGCAAGTCTAGTGGAGATCGGAAGGCTGTTTGAAAGCAATTGTGAGGGAAAGGTGGAGTGCAGAATGAGGGGAAAAAAAAAAAACTTTACTGGGTTAGTACACAAGGGGTTAGTTCACTGTAGATAATGCAGAAGGTAAAATGGCAAAAGGATATTGATGAGTAGTAGTTGTAAGTAGAGGTAGACCGATATATCGGTTTTATCAATTGATCGGTGCCGATAGTTGCTTTTTGGACTGATTGGTTAGTCTTGGATGGCCCGCCCACAGTCTATGTACCAACTGTCTGATGCTTATAGCACACAAAACTGGAAAAGGCTTTCTCGAACAACCAGCGCAAATCTGACTGATTGGTTCGACGGAACTTCAGTGAAGAGACGCACACAGGACATTTTATCAGTCCGCCTGGAAGCCATAAAATCGTGTTCACAAGGTTCTGTGTTGATACAATGAGCGCTTTTGAGGACGAAATAATCCCAGAATTTGCCTAAGTTTACCAGGTTAGTGACATCAAATCTTTAAACATATTCAAAATGTCATTTGAGGCACGTAGCAGAAAGTAAAGCGGATATCCATGAGCAGAGCTGCATATTTTGCTTTGTTTACTTATGTATGTGAAATGCTTTATAATGAGGTTTTTGTGCTGCACTTAAGACTCTCTACATACTTTCCACTATTTTCCCCATGTGTTTTCTGTGCAATCGCTCGTGGAGACTCTCGCGCCATTATATAAATGATTTATTTCCCCATGTCTGTCTTTTATTATGGTATGATACATCTCGATAACCCCGCCCATGAACAGTCCGTCATGACAAAACTGACAGTGATTGGTCACTAAACATGTTAGCTAGATGGCTTTTCCTATCTAAATGGGCAGTTCTTGGCCAACTGAAGTGGCTATAGACCCCAGACCTGTACCGCAGTCATAGATCTGGCTTTGCGAGACTACTGATTGGTTAACAGCAAAAATATATGCCAATAGTGTCTATTTTATTTTTTATTCTTCAGTGGCCAGCGCTGGAGGATTCTACAGTTAGAACAACTTGGATCTATAGTGTAATATATACAGTATAATCATTGGGGTTTTGGTTGAACAATAAACTGCATCTAAGATTTTATAGTGAGGAAAGACTAAGATTTTTTTTTACATTATGTAAATACATTTGAAAAACTATTGGGCGATTAATCAAATTGACCTTTTCCACCACCTTAGTTATCGGTATCTGCAAAATCCACTATCGGTCGACCTCTACATACAAGCCCTTCAAATGAAGCCATTATGGATGGAGGCACCTTCATGCGAGAACATTAAAGATGTCCCTTGGAAATGTCCAATAAGGATAAAAGCCAACATGAAATGGCATTTACAATCCATTTTACTGACATAATGTGGTGTCTTTCTGGGTGAAACTTGATATCCTATTAAATAAAAATGTTGAACGAGACACGATTTTATCAATCAGGACATGCCTGGATCATGAAAAGTGGGCGTTACATACTAGAATGGAGCCAGTTCAGAGCAAACATTTGATGTCAATTGACCCTTCGCTAAGCTCTTCCCCTCCTTGGTTACAGCTGCTTGCTCTGACAAGCTTTGCAGAACTTCCAATAGGAATGAATGGGAGATTGATGTGAACTGCATGGTTTTTGGCAAAATATTGCATGGTTTTTTTAAACAAAATTTATAATATTCTTATGTGGGCTGGAATGACAAGTGGCAATGTAAAGTATATTTATCTGATATTTTTGTAAAAGAAACTGTTAAATTACACAGTAATTTGATTGAAAACTATGGAGATTGTAAATCAGAATCGAGGCAAACGAATATCACAGTCACTTGAAGAGAGAAAAACAATTTAATTTCAAAACGCACCTGATATTATTAGTGTGAGTGAACAGAACTGCTTATTATGTCTCATAACACACTCACTTTGATGCTGTGAACTATTTACTTTTGCATTTATTAAGACCTGAATCAATACGTAAATGAATTCATGTAATGTTATTAGCTTTAATTTACTTTGGAGCAAATGTAGGTGTCTTTGCTGATCTTATATGTAATGGCAACAATAAACTGTGGAATATCATTATAAGCCCAGAAATTATGGTGCATCACTACTTACAAAGACAAACTTTTTTCTTTGGAATAATGTGCACTGATAAATTTCATGTTGACTTTAATATGTGGGTTGGGACAGCAGTGCTTCATTTCAGAAAAAAAAAAAAAAAAAGCTTTTTAATGGCTGCAATCCTGTTTATTTTTTATACCTCAATCGCTTTTCTACAACAAAATTTACAATGAGTTAATACATTCAGTGGTTATAAAAAGCCCAATAAATAATTCGTTTTTTTCTAGATTTGGCACTATACTATCAAACCAAATCCTTTGCATTAAGACTTGAAGACTGCAAATAGCTTGTTAACAGAATTGACCCTCCCACAACTCCATTTCTTTATAATACATTCAGAGGTAGAGTATTTAGATAAACATGTCTGATCCCCTCCTTTCTCCAGCAGGGAGAATTACACATCACTGCGGAAAAGCTGCATAATTATATGCATCCTGGCATGTAAATAGAGCTTAGCTATGCTGCAACAGTTTGGCAAAGAGCGAGAGAGAGTAGTCTTGCTTGCTAAAGATATAAATGCTCTCTGAAATGGTGAATCTTTTATGTTGTGCCCTGTAGGCAGGTGCTAATCTGTGCTTATCAGTGTACAGCTCTTAAGCACACTTTACAATGCAGAGGGAGAATGTCAACAAGACTGAAATGTATCATCCATATCTGTTGCACAAATGGTGTGGGACAAGTTGTGCACCATGTAATAGCTATTTAGAAAGGTTCAATAGTTGTTTCAATAGCAATAGTAATAGTGTGGCTTGTCTTGGCACTAATAAGTGATTTTAAACAAACTGTTAATATGGGAATTCACCACTATGAATCACTACATTTGAACATTTATGTTACAACTACCTGTCTTTGTTTCCTGTACAGCCCAAAAAGAAGCAATCTTCATTAAGAATCCACAGACAAAAGGTGAACAGACCCTATGGGTATGATACCAGCAAATTAGCAGGAGTCTCTAAACACATCAGAATGACAGCTTGATAACATGTGAGAGCAAAAGTTTAAATGCAAACACTAGCACGCAAGGGCAGCCATGCAGTGAGGGCACAGTTAACAGACTTTGAATCCCCTGCATGGCATGAACGACTAGCACGTCCTGTTTTGTAGCATTTTTTGCTAAATGCTAACACATTATGACTGCAATATATTCTACTAATACTACAACTGTCAAAGGCGAGAGAGCACTCTTAGTGTTTGTAAACGAGAGTTTTCAATGAACATGTGGTTAAGTTCTTTAGCAATCTGTTTAACTTCACAGCAAACAGATGAAAGTATCTTGAAATGCATTCAGAAAATATGGTTTAATTACTGTAATAGCTTCCTAACCCGTTACTGCCTCGTAAACAGAGGGACAGTGCAAGGATGTCAAAATGAACTGGAATGTTAAAAAAAAAAAAAAAAAAAAAAAAAGTTAAAAAAAACTTTTATACAATATTTTTTTGAATATATATACAGTGCCTTGCAAAAGTATTCAGACCCCTAACCAATTATCTCATATTACTGAATTACAAATGGTTCAATGAAATTTTATTCTGTTTGATATTTTATTTTAAAACACTCACTCAAAATCAATTATTGTTAGGTGACATTGGTTTTATGTTGGAGAGAAAAAAAAATAACTGAAATATTTTGCTTGCATAAGTATTCAACCCCTGTGCTGTGGAAGCTGCCAGGTTACACCGATGAAAGAAATTGCCCTAACAAGAACACAATTACTTTACCATTGGCACCCACCTGTGAATCATTAAAGTTGCAATCACATTTTCTGGATAAAAAAACCCATTGTTGAAGGATCATTGGTCAGGCTGTGAATCTGAAGGAAAATGAAGACCAAAGAGCATTCCGCAGAAGTTAAAGTAATAAAAATGCATAGATTAGGGAAAGGGTACAAAATAATATCCAAATGTTTGGATATCCCATTGAGCACAGTTGGATCAATAATCAGGAAGTGGAAGCTGCACCACACCACCCAGGTACTGCCAAGAAAAGGCCGTCCTTCAAAACTCAGCGCTCTAACAAAAAGGAGACTTGTGAGAGAAGCCACAGAGAGGCCAACAATCACTTTGAAGGAGCTACAGAGTTCAGTGGCTGGGAGTGGAGTAATGGTGCACCAGTCAACCATATCAAGAGCACTGCATAACGCTGGCCTGTATGGGAGGGTGACAAGAAAGAAGCCGTTACTCAAAAAGCACCATCTGAAAGCACATCTGGATTGTGCCAGAAAGCATGTGAGTGACCCAGCTGCGATGTGGGAGAAGGTTTTGTGGTCAGATGAGACCAAGATAGAGCTTTTTGGCCAAAACTCAAAGCACTATGTGTGGTGAAAACCTAACACTTCCTATGCCTCTAGACACACACCCCTACAGTAAAGTATGGTGGTGGCAGCATCATGCTGTGGGGATGCTTCTCATCAGCAGAGACTGGGCATCTTTTTAGAATTGAAGGAAGAATGGATGAAGCAAAATATAGGGCAATACTGCAAGAGAACCTGCTTCAGTCTGCTAAAAAAACTGAAGATTGGGAGGAAATTCACCTTTCAGCATGACAATGATCCCAAGCACAAGGCCAAAGCAACATTGGAGTGGCTCAAGAACAAAAAGATAAATGTCCTACAGTGGCCCAGTCAAAGACTTGATCTCAATCCTATTGGCACTATTTGAAAATTGCTGTCCACAAGAGTCACCCAACCAACCTGAACAACCTGGAGCAAATCTGCCGAGAAGAATGGGGCAAAATCACTTCGTTACTGTGTGCAAAGCTGGTACATATGTACCCCAAAAGACTTAAAGCAGTTATTGTAGCAAAAGGTGGCTCGACCAAATACTAGGGTTGAATACTTATGCAAGATATTTCAGATTTGTATTTTTCATAAACATATTTCCCAACAAAAAAACAATGTCACCTTACAATAATTGAGATTATATATATATATATATATATATATATATATCTTTATTTATGAATATAAACAATACTATTATTTGTAGGTTGGGTATCGATACAGATTTCCAGATTCGATTAGATTCCAATTCACAAGCTCTCAATTTCGATTCGATATCGATTCATATGGGTATATTTCAGTAACAATGTTGCTTTTTCTTACATATGAAATAAATTCACTCATAGCCAATGCTGTGAATTATACAGGGGACCTTCTAACTAGGTACAATATGAAAATATTAATTTTACTAATTTAATATTTTATTAGTTTCATTGGTCACATTTTAGCTTCTTAAAAATGAACAAATCAATGTATTTAAATCAATAAATATATTATATTGCATTTATTAGATTGTTAAATTTTTATTGTTTAATTGCATAATTTGTACTATATACAGGTATTTACATTGATTTGTTGAACACATGCTAAAATCCGGTAATGTCTCTTATAAGGAAATCTGTGCATTTCTGTAAACAGCGTCTATAAATTAGTGCTTGTTAACGAGAGAGACTCGAATGGCTTTCTCTCATCTATGTTATGCGTGATTAAAATTAAATGTTTATTTTTTTTTTTTTGATCAACAATTGACCGTAAAGAACACAGAGACAATGACAAATCAGTTGCGTGGATTTCGTTATTAGACACACATTACACAAAGCAACTTTTACTCTCAACACGCAGTGAAAAAATCTCGCTGCTGAATACTCCTACCACTATACTACACAATTACTGGTGAGTGAAACTGAAACATTCACCAGCCAGTTGTGAAATATATACATTTTTAGTTGCATAGCATGTAATTTGGTTGCAAATGCAAGTTTTTTCTTCTCAGTGTAGTGGAGGGTTGCGCATAGAGTAAAATATCAATCCATGGTTTGAGAATCTTTATAAAAATCAACCAAAAAAAATATATATTTTTTGCCCATCCCTAATTGTTTGTAACATTTCAATATTTTAATTAAAATACCATTTAATACAACAAAACTGTTATGTAAATATGCATTTTTTGTTGGTGAATCTAAGTGAATATGTATCTTTTTATTTGTGAATCTAAACAATACTTTTGTTTGTAACATTTTAATGTTTTTTTATTAATAAACCATAAACACAAAATTCTTACGTTAATATTTTTAGTTTGTAAATCTGAACAATAGTAATGGCTGCAACATTAATAGTTAAAAAAATTACAAAAAAAAAAAAAAAAATACTTCTGAACATACAACATGAGTTAGTCTTTTTGGGTGATTCATAAAAAATAAAAACCTACTTATAAGAGTCATTCGATCGTGAATTCCACTTGCATTACAATGAATGGGAGAAATTGGAATGCCCAATATGGTGGATGTAGAAACGGAAGTCCCGCCTTATAGGTAAAATAGCCAATCACATTAGAGATACAGACATCACCAGTCAATCAACTCCAAAACGTGCACACACATTAGCTAGACCAGCCAGGAATATTGCGTGATCTGAGCTAAAGAAGCACAACATATAATACCATTGTTGTCAGATTTTACTGCTTATTTGAAATATGTGATTGAAATTCCGGGGAGTCTTCATCACACAGGATCTGACTTGGTCTCCGAATACACCCTACCTGGTAAAGAAGGCCCAACAAAGACTTGTTCTACTTACAGAAGCTAAGGAAGGCCCATCTGCCCCCAAAGCTACTCATTAACTTCTCCTACAGCACTACGGAGAGTATTCTGTCCTACTGCGCTACAGTGTGGTATGCCAGCTGCACTGACGGCGACCGGCAGAACCTGCAACGAGTGGTGAAGGTGGCTCAGCGGGTCATCGGATCGGAGCTCTGGATGAGGTCTAGGCTTCAGAGGAAGGCTAGCAGTATAGACCCAACCCATCCACGATACTGTTTGAAATACAACAATCGGGTAAAAAAAACAACAAAAAAAAAAAAAACAGTAAAATTCCTAAAAGCTGTAGTCTGCCTAAATTCTTGCAGATTTAGTCACTGAGGCCTACTACCATTATTACCTACCCCCTTATGCTGCAAATGCAGATTTTCTAAGAGTCAACAATGAATGCTGATCCAAACCCACATATTCCCTTGTCCAAATCCCATCAACAACATGGCACTCTCCTCTGTTGATCTGTCCAGAACACCCTTCAATTCCCAGCCTCCATCAGGTGGCACTCTACATACCTTTGTCTTCATAATAATCCTCTTCAAAGTTCGCTTCCAGCTGCTTTTGTCGTCTTCTCTCTTCTTTCATCTCTCGCTCCTGCAGCTTTCGGGCGATGGCCTAGTCAAACACATGCATAATTGTATACAAACCTACAATCACAGAAACTCGTGGGGGTGTTTCAGTGACAATACCAATGTTGTAACAAGACAAATGAGGGCGTCGTCAAGTCAATACCTTACTAATGACCAACACACAAAGAGAATGTGATAAGTGTTCTTAAGCGTAGCTAACACACAAACAATGTTGTAGCAAGACTGATGTGGGTGTGGCTAAATCAATGTCTTACAGTTGATCAACATAAACATTGTGTGAATGTGTCCTTGGGAAGCTGCCCAGCTCTCACCTCATCTTTCTCCTCCTGTTGCCTCTGTTGCTCAGCCTGCCAGACCAGTTGTTCTTGAATCTCTTGAGCAATTTCATTGTCAATGCGTTCACTGAGGACAGAGAACAAGAAAACATAACACACCTGAGTTGTCACACTAGCCACCATGGGTTTCATTTTCTGTGTCTGAGATGAACGTGTTCTTGGAAGACAAACCTGCAGTATTGGGTGTAATGAGATACAAAGTAAAGCATTACTTACTGTAATCAGATTACTTTATCTAGTAGTAATGTAATTGCAATTAACTCTTCAAAAAAGTAGCCTCTCTCCAAATTCATGTAATTGGTTGAGCCAACAAAGTCAAAATGGACTTTAATGGAGCAGGTCAAATACTTACATTTTATAACACTTTCTACAGTGTAGTCCGAGTCCCAACTAATGAATCTTAAGGCTTTTTCACACCAAACGCGAATCTTCCCTGCAATTTCTCACCGCATTTAACATTTTGAAGAGAAGCAATGGATTCCTAACGAGCCATTCACACCTGGAGCTAATATTGCTGATGAAAAGAACCGACCAATAATATTTGAGCAGCGGATCACGTCAGGAGCTTCTGCAGTTACCAAAACCTACGCATTTGGTGGCGCGAAAGCACAGAAAGCTGTTTTGCAGACTGATATTAAATGCAGAAGAAAGTATCCAGAACCAACATTGAAGATGGATGTGGAGTTGTTGCTCTACTTTGTGTGTGATGTCATTTTATAACATATATCTTCAATTAAATGTCACAGTATTATGACATAACAGGGTGGACAATAAGTCGAGGGATACACAAAATACAAATATAAATAACACAAATTGCCCTGAGGACTTAGGTCACTGAATTATATATATGGCCCACATACAAGCCTAAACTCTATTTGTAACTAACATAAAAACGAGGCTAAACGCTGTTTAAGGTCGATGGGTTCGTGGTAGTTCATTCAAGAATGGATCAACAAGGGTGCCACCAGATAAAGCAAAGTCTCGAATTCATCAACAGACATTCTAAACTATTGATGAAAACGATCATGATACAACTTCAACTCCTGTATCAGTCTGTGGAACGCCCTGTGTTCATCTCTTCTCTCAAGAATGGGGTGAATCCAGAATTGCCGCCTTTTTCTTCTCCTTTTCTCATTGAGAAAAATAACAATAAACTCATCACCGCTGCTGCTTAAAGAGAACTCACTTGCTAGACTCTCGTACTGTGATTCCATGGTTGTTTTGCAAACTTTTAAAATAAATATTCTGGGTTCAATTAAAGCTGAGCTCAATTGACAGCATTTGTGGCATAATGTTGATTATCACAAATTAATTTCGACTCGTCCCTGCTTTTCTTTATTAAAAAAAAAAAAAAAAAAAAAAAAAGCAGCAGCAAAAATCAAGGTTACAATGAGGCACTTACAATGAAAGTGAATGGGGCCAATTTTTGGAGGGTTTAAAGACAGAAATGTGACGCTTATTTTATAAAAGCACTTAAATCAAATCAAATCACTTTTGTCACACAACCATATACACAAGTGCAATAGTGTGTGAAATTCTTGGGTGCAGCTCCGAGCAACATAGCAGTCATGACAGTGATGAGACATACACCAATTTACTATAAACATCAGATTAACACAACACAAGTCTAATATACACACAATATACAAATAATAACATACAATGTACAGTATACAATACACAATATAGAATACACATACAATAAAAAAGTATATATAGTATAAAATGTACAGTAGTACAGTTCGCATATTGTACTGTATTGACATTCAGGCTGTCGGTTGATAGTAAGTTGTTAAGAGAGAATCTAATATAATAATAATAATATAATTTATGACAGTCCGGTATGAGATATAAGAGTAAGAGTAATAAAGTGCATTGCTGATGTATTTTGATCGTGGGAGATCAAGAGTTCAAAAGTCCGATTGCTTGGGGGTAGAAACTATCATGAAGTCGGCTGGTGCGGGTCCTGATGCTGCCTGATGGTAGCAGTGAGAACAGCCCATGACTCGGGTGGCTGGAGTCTCTGATGATCCTCCGAGCTTTTTTCACACACCGCCTGGTATATATGTCCTGGAGGGAGGGAAGCTCACCTCCGATGATGTGTCTGGCAGTTCGCACCACCCTTTGCAGGGCTTTGCAGTTGTGGGCGGTGCTATTGCCATACCAGGCGGAGATGCAGCCAGTCAGGATGCTCTCTACAGTGCAGGTGTAGAACCATGTGAGGATGTGGCGGTTCATTCCAAACTTCCTCAGCCGTCTCAGGAAGAAGAGGCGCTGATGAGCCTTCTTCACAACGGCCTCGGTGTGGGCAGACCATGTGAGTTCCTCAGTGATGTGGACACCCAGGAACTTGAAGCTGCTGACTCTGTCCACTGGTGCTCCATTGATGGTGATGGTCTTTTCTTCTGAAGTCCACCACAAGCTCCTTTGTCTTACTGACGTTGAGGGAGAGGTTGTGCTCCTGACACCAGTGTGTCAGAGTGTGCACCTCCTCTCTGTAGGCTGTTTCATCATTGTCAGTGATCAGACCTACCACCGTCGTATCATCAGCAAACTTAATGATGGCATTGGAGCTGTGTGTTGCCACACAGTCATGTGTGTACAAGGAATACAGGAGTGGGCTGAGAACACAGCCCTGCAGGGCTCCAGTGTTGAGGGTCAGTGATGAGATGTTGCTGCATATTCTAACCACCTGGCGTCTGCTTGACAGGAAGTCCAGGATCCAGCTGCACAGTGAGCTGTTTAAGCCTAGAGCCCGGAGTTTCTCATCAAGCTTGGAGGGCACTATGGTGTTGAATGCTGAGCTGTAGTCTACAAACATCATTCTCACATAAGTGTTCCTTTTTTCCAGGTGGGAGAGAGCAGTGTGTATTGTAGATGCAATGGCATCATTAGTGGAGCGGTTGCTGCGGTAAGCAAACTGCAATGAGTCCAATGAGAGAGGCAGCACAGAGCAGATGTAATCTCTGATTAGTCTCTCAAAGAATTTGCTGATGATGGTGGTCAGAGCAACAGGACGCCAGTCATTTAAGCAAGTGATTTTGGATTGCTTTGGTGCAGGCACAATGGTGGACGTTTTAAAGCATGTGGGGACTTCAGACAAGGAGAGGGAAAGGTCGAAAATGTCCGTAAAAACACCAGCCAGTTGGCTCGCGCATGCTCCGATGACGCGGCCCGGAATGCCGTCTGGACCCGCGGCTTTGCGGATATTCACCCGTCGGAGGGATCGGGTTACATCCGCTACAGAGACGGAGAGTGAACTAACCTCTGTAGCTTCGGCTGCGAGAGCTCTCTCCGTGAGGGCGGTGTTATTTCCCTTAAAACGAGCATAAAAAGTATTTAGCTCATCCGGGAGAGAGGATGAGAGGATGTTCACGGCGGAGTTTTTATTCCCTTTAAAGTCCGTGATGATATTAATTCCCTGCCACATGCTTCTAGAGTTGGTGGTGTTAAACTGTCCTTCAATCTTGTTCCTGTACTGGCATTTGGCTGCTCTGATAGTTTAGTGGAGTGCATAACTGGCTTGTTTATGCTCCTCCGCATTCCCGGAATTAAAAGTGGAGGTCCGCACATTAAGTGCCGCGCGAACGTCGCCATTAATCCATGGCTTCTGGTTCGGATAGATCCGTATTATTTTGGTCGGAACGACATCCTCTACACACTTTCTGATGAAACACGTTACGCAATCAGCGTAAAGCTTGATGTCGTCAGAGGCGGACCGGAACATCTCCCAGTCCGCGTGATCAAAACAGTCTTGTAGCGTAGAGTCTGATTGGTCCGACCAGCACTGGATCGTTCTGAGGGTGGGTGCTTCCTGTTTCAGTTTCTGCCTGTAAGCGGGCAGAAGCAGAATGGAAGAGTGGTCCGATTTGCCAAATGGTGGGCGGGGGAGGGATTTGTAGCCATCCCGGAAGCGAGAGTAGCAATGGTCCAAAACCCGGTCCCCTCGTGTGTTGAAACTGATGTGTTGGTGGTATTTTGGTGCGACTGATTTGAAACTGGCTTTGTTAAAATCCCCAGTCACAATAAACGCGGCCTCAGGGTGCACGGTTTCCTGTTTGCTTATAATCCCGTACAGTTCCTTGAGTGCCCGGTCTGTGTCGGCTTGTGGTGGGATGCACACAGCAGTGATAATGACCGCTGTGAATTCCCTTGGTAGCTAGAATGGTCGACACAGAAGCATGAGAAATTCCAGATCAGGAGAGCAGATAGACTTGATAGAATGTACGTTCCACTGATCACACCAGGATTTGTTGATCATAAAACATACACCACCACCTCTGCTTTTACCTGAGAGGTCTTTTGCTCTGTACGCTCGTTGCACGGAGAACCCCGCAGGTTCAATGGCTGAGTCTGGAATCTCCGCAGACATCCAAGTTTCTGTAAGGCAGATAATGCAGCAGTCCCTCGTCTCTCGTTGAAAAGAGATCCGCGCTTTCAGCTCGCAGAGCTAGTTATCCAGAGACTGACCATTTGCCAGTAGAATACTGGGTAGCGGGGGTCGATTTGCATGGCGTCTTACTCTGATGAGAATGCCGGCTCTGTTTCCCCTTTCCCTCCTGCGTTTGCGCGGCCGGGCAGCCCAGACAAAGGGCTCCACTGGTGTGTTTGTAAACAGCGGGTTGGCATTGAGGAATTTGAAGTCTGGTTGACAGTGTATAATTGCTGAACCAATGTCCAAAAGTGTTTGTCTGTCGTAGACAATAAGGCAGACAACATCCAAGACAAAAAACATAAGAATAGTAAACAAAACAAACAAAACACTACCATGTTGTGTCGGAGCTCGCAACGCAGCAGCCATACTCGGTGCCATCTTGAGTCCAGATGGATTCTGAATTCTTGGCTTACATGAATTCTTTTAAATCACATATATTATTTGAGCTGTGAAGTTGTTTAAATAGTCATATTTAGCTGTTTTAGGGTTTGTTGCATTACATTGTCATGGAAACAAAGTTGTAAAATTGGCTATAACTTTACACAGAAAAGGTAAGTGATTTTTATCACACTAAAATCATGTTATTGCACATATTGTTTACCTCTTGTGGTTATACTTTTGAAACAGTGAGTATTTTAAGTTTACGTATTGGCCCCATTGACTTCCACTGTAAGTGCCTCACTGGAACCTTGATTTTTGCTTATTTTTAAGAAAAGGAGGGACGAGTCAAAATTTATTTTTGTGGTAATCAATATTATGCCACAAATGCTGTCAACTGAGCTTAACTTCTATTGAACCCGAAATATTCCTTTAAGTAGTTCTTCCTCTCTGCCGTCATAAGCGAAGGGCAGACCAACTCAAAGGTGCGTTGAGCCACCTGCTGTACTGGGGTAAAATTGCTTGTCGATTTGCACCACCTATTGTAAAGGCATGAATGTATATTTGTCGGCGATTCGCTTTGCATAATTGCGTAACCTCCGGTGTGAAAAAGACTTTTTGAGATAGTTCTTTTAATCTACAGCGCAAAACGTACAGCGCAACCAGTGTAATCTGATTTCCAAACCAATTACTCTTATGAGCTGGTTCTTTTGAATCAATAGCGCAAAGCATGCAGTTGCTATTTCCCAAATTAATTACTCTTATCAGCCAGTTCTTTTTAGTGTTGCAAAACTACTGTTTTTTCATGTCCGATTCTAAATGAATCAAGAACAGTTACGTGCACTTAATGCTTGTAGAGTAAATACTGGATAGTCGTACATATGACAATGTATTGTTAAAGATGCACATACATTTTATAAAAATGTTGAATGAATAAAATCTCTTAATTAAACAGTCTGTCTAAACACCTTTTGCAAGAATCTGTTCTGTCAAAATATGAAATGATCTTGTAATTTGCTAACAGGCTGCAGAGGGCAGCAAATCCATTAATAATTGCATTTCTTATTTCCAAGCATGTCTTCCTTTAAAAGTACTAAAATAATCATTAATGGGTCTTTTTGTGTCAACTCAATTTAGATTTTGATAAAAAGATTTCTGGTGAAATAAATACATAAATGAAGATGAAAGCCAAAATATTAAATGCCATGGATGAATATTCACCGAGTAATCCACGATTTTGTAGAGGGGGGTCAAAATGGTAATTTTCACCTATGATTTTGGAGCAAAACCACAGATAAAAAAAAAATAACCTTAGAAAGGTGGCAGCATCATTATTTTATTTTTACACATAGATTGGTAGGTCTGTTACTAAAATCAGTTGACTTTGGCAATCCTTGTTGCATTATATGCCAATGCTGACAGTTTTTGGCTTTCATCTTCATTTATGTATTTCATTCACCAAAAAAAAATAAATAAAAAATAAATAAAATTAAACTTAAAATATTAAGCTTGGGACCTCCGGTTGAATTGACATGAAATGACCCTAATGGAACCTTTACAGAACCAGAATTGTTAATAGGAATCAGAATCGTTCGGTACCCTACGATTCCCATCCCTAGAGAAAGATGTCATGGATAATGTCAGAACGTGACATCTTTTTATATATTATGAACTGTCACAATTAATTTGATCTTAAATAAATCAAAGGACAATTTGTGTCTACCCTTGTGTTGGCTATCCAATAAATATATGTTGTAATTAATTCACAAGAACAGTGATTACTCTTCAGACAGAGTAATTAGTAAAGCAATCCCATTAGAATCTAGAAAAAGTCATTTTCCCTAGTACCAGGAATTTTATGCTATCTGTGGCTTGTTCAGCCCACAGTTTCATGCAATTTCCTGTCCTATAATCAACAGTCTGACAGTGATCTCACGTAACACTGCATTCAGTAAAGACCATGGTTAGGAAGCAACATGACCTTTTCAATCATAGGTCGACCCAAAGACAGCACTGACTATTCTATCAGGTCTGAAGTTACGTCAGCATCCAGACCTAACCCTAACCCATTCAGATGCACTAAAGTCTAAAATTTGCACAGTTATATTTAAATTGACAGAGTCATGTGGCATACTACTCTGCCTACCACAGTCTGACCACTGGCCTACATTCATCCCAGAAAAAAAAAAATCCCTTGGTAAGTCCGCATATTTTTACAAGGTACCTTTCCACTAGGTCTGTAAACCTGCAACTATACAGCTATTAAAGTACATACACAAATGAATATATACAGGCATGGGTTCAGTTTTTAAGCTGTGGAGTGTCTCTCCCCTCAGGCTCATCAGCCACTTACTCTGCCATGCCCAAACTCTGATGATAGCATCAGCTTAGAGGCCTTGAGATGTTGGCCAGCCGGAAGGAACACTTTAGTGGCATGAGCCATGGTCAAAACATTTTACTACATCAGCACACTATGAGACGACACAAGGCCTTGTGTTCACTCAAAACAGCAAAGCATTGCATAAACCTAGCAAAACTCCACTTATGTACAATCTGTATTTTTTATACACACACACACACACACACACACACATTATATATATATATATATATATATATATATATATATAAATAAATGTTTGTGTGTATGTATATATATATATATATATATATATATATATATATATATATAAAAAAAAACTGACAACTCAAGTACACACTCAGCTGATGATGTCATCTACTCCTACTTACAGTTCTCAACAGACAGAAAAACAAGAAAGATTTCCCATCTGGTACACCACAGTATCAGGCATCTGACCACCCAACATGGTGCAACTTCTACAACTGACTGTTTGGGAAGATCTGAGAAAAGAATGACCTTTCTCTCTGTTTCAGTTGGTGTTTTTTTACAAATAGGGACAATACAGTTTGGAACAAAAACAGTAAATGAATTACGAGGGGGCCGAAATGTTTAATGTTGGCTAGTTTTTAGCAGCAGGTCCCTAAATGCTTCACTTAAAGTCTTTAACCTCTACATGACCAGTATCTTGGTCTCAATTCGCAGTTTTGAGTAAAGTGGCATGGTGGTTCTTTCGGGTCACTCACAAGTGTCTGTGTTTTCTCTTGCTCTCAGCTATGGCCCGTAGGTCTTCCTCCTCTTGCATTCGTTTGGCCAAATGCAGGTCCTGCTGCACCAGACGGCTCTTGTGGACATTGGATGCCAGGTGGCTCTCAACTGGAAAAGTGAAGGGTAGAAGAGAAACCGGTCATATAGGTGTACAGACACTAGAGAAGACTCACTACACTTGCTGAAGTGTGTAATTTTTGCACCCCTAGTGCCACTAAACATAATACAAACAGAACACCTAGAATCTAGAGCTGGGTACTGATATGGATTTTGATGATCGATTTTGATTCCATTCGATATGGGCATATTTCAGTTATAATGTCCCTTTTGCTTACATTTGAAAATAAATTCTCTCCCAGCTAATGCTGTTAATTATACAGGGGAACTTCTAACTAGGTACATAATGAAAATATGAAATGTTCTAATTATATTTTACTAATTTTTCATCATTTGGTCACATTTAAGCTTTTTAAAAATGGACAAATCCATGTATTCAATCAAAAAACATATTATACAGCATATATTATTTTTTGTTACATGTTTATTGTTTAATTGCTTAATCTTTACTATTTAATTTACATTGATTTGTTGAACGCGCTAATAACCGGTAACGTCTCTTTAGAAAACCGCCATTTCTGTAAAGAACGTCTGTAAATGAGCACGTTAACGAGAGAGACACAAATGATCCCATCTGTGCTATGCGTGGTTATTAATTTTCTTTTTTGTTGTTTTTGATCAACAACTGACTGTAGAGAACAGAAAGGGTTTTAAGAGATATTATTTAGTGACAAATGGGTCATGTGGCTGTTGTCTTTGGACAAATTACACGGAACATTTTAGTCTCGACATGCAGTGAATGGATCTCGCTACTGACTCCATCACTATATTACACAATTATTAGTGAGTGAAATCTGAATATTTACCAGCCAGTTGTGAAATTTGGTCACATATGTGAGTGATTTACTCTCACTGTAGAAGGTTGCTGCATCGAGTAAAAGAGCGATCTTGGAATTTAAGAATCAATAAAGATATTCAAATGAAGATCGCAATGCATTGGAAAAAATCTTTATTTTTATTCACCCCTACTAGAATCTTTTTTATATTTGCATGATACATTGCAATATTTCGGAGTTTATGTTATGGAGTTCCTAGAGATGCATAGTTTGTTTCAAAAGAGCACAAGAGTGCCTGCCCACTTTTTCAGCAGTCTTGGTTCCAGAAATATTTTTCCCCATAAATGTTTTTACATGGGGATTTCATAAAATACTTCATAAAGGCCATAAACCAAGTTCTAAGCCATGAACCGAACCAAACAGCTCCAGATGAATCACAACATTACAAACTTTGATCTTAAGCATAAACGTTAAGTAAAAAAAAAAAAAAAAAAAAAAAAAAAAAAGCTACAAGTCTGTGTTCTAAACATCCTAAATGAGGGCATGCACTACAATCCCATGAAGCAATGTGAATGAAAATCAAATGAAAAAAAACAATAGAAAGTATACATGTATTGATTTAAATTAGCTGATTTTAGATATATTTTGATTTAATTACAAAATATTCAGATTTTCTCAAAGTAATTTTATTCGTCATGGGAGTGGACGTTGCTGCTGGGCTCTTTTGACGTGCTTTGATGGCTGTAATTTTCTGATTGGTGGATTGTTTTCCTTCAAGATCATGGGTAGTGTAGTTCTTCACCATAAATTCCTCAAACACAATTTATTTTAAATTAACATGAAATAACACTGAATGATTGTTTCAACATATACAATCAACTAACAACCTCGGCACTCACGATAGTCATGTCTTTAAAGGTTTATAAGTTATTGATAAAAAATTTGCTCCCCTATGGAGAAAATGTATGGGATCTTTACATGTTCTTCATGCCAAAAATTCAGAATTGGAATGAACAGGTCTTTACATTGAACTGACAACTGAAAAGCTTTCACCTACTCTTAGTGATCATGTTTTGACAACTATTATTGGTATAAACTGATTTCACAAATGAAGACATATCAATACAGACACAAATGAAAGATGATGTTCTGAAATGGCAATTTGAGGGGTCACGTCAAACCCACTACTATCTCAAGGCCGAGTCAATGTGTCACGTCTGCAGGGCAGTAAATCTTAAACGGTGACGTAACACTAGGCCAGTCAATGCATCATTGGACACTTGTTATAGATCCAGTGATCATGAACATATGCAGTATCTAGTAAGACCAGAAAAAAATAATTATAAAATTAAACAATATACCTGATAGCAGGGCCCTACAGTGTGAGCATTTCACTTCATGAAAGTTACTCTGTGTGAATGAGGAAAATTATTTGGGCGCACCAGTGCGAGTGACATCTGACAACCGGTCAAAACTCATGACCTTAAAATAGGGGTGGGCGATATAACCAAAATCTTATATCACTATACGAGTAATTTTATATCACGATAACGATATATATATCGTGATATATTCATTTTTTTCTGGAAAACCAATAAAAATCAGTTAACATAATAAATAATCATATTGTAATGCCTCCTTTTTGGAAAAGCTAGTCAGAGAAATAAATACTTTTTAAATGAAAACTACTTCCTCTTATATAATTTTCTCTTTATTTAGAACTTGACAGTTAAAAATAAAATACTCAGTTTTAAATCAACCTTACCGTAATACTCAATTTCACATTATAATTGTTTTTTGTTTTTTTAATAATTGTATTTATTTATCACACATTAAACATTTGCACATATACAGTGAAATTCTTTTTTTTCACATATCCCAGTTAAGCTGGGGTCAGAGTGCAGGGTCAGCCATGATACGGCACCCCTGGAGCAGACTGGGTCAAGGGCCTTGCTCAAGGGCCCAACAGTGGCATCTTGGCAGTACTGGGGCTGGAACCCCTGACCTTCTGATCAATAACCCAGAGCCTTAACCGCTGAGCCACCACTGCATTATGCCACATTTCAGTCTGATGTGTTGTTGTCCAGTATTATTATAAACTTTCTTCAAGAAACTGAAGATCTTTTCAGAGCAACAAAGAAAATGACATTTTTAGTAAAAATTACACAACGTAAATAAAGTCTCGCAGAAATTAAATGCAAAATATATTTATAAACACTTGCAAAAAAAAAAAAAAAAAAAGATAAAAAGACGGAATGCTTCATTTTAAAGTGTTAAAACAGATTGTTTGTATTACCACAAGGGATTATCGTCACGTGACAGTTTACGGATTACATTTTTCTAATCTGTGTCATCTTTTGTGAACCAGATGTCGCACCTGTTTTAATAACAAGCTCCCCTTCATTTTCTTAAATTTTCTTTTGATCACATCAGCAAAAATTCATCATCAAATGATGGAGACGTACAGATGTGCGGTGTAGTCAAGTGCACCTTGGTATGTTAAAGAGATGATCCAGGTGTTTGGATTACACTGAAGCTGTCCCGGCAGAGTGTGTCAGTCAGATCATTGTGGACTTCTGCATCCTTCACTGTAGAGCACTCAGAACCGGCCCACAAAATCAGAATTGCAAAGAATCAGCCACGAGTTTGTGGGTACGTTTGCGCCGTTGCCTAATCTGCATAATTCCTTTAGTGAATCTGCCGTTAAACCAGAGCGGGCAAATAACTGATGAATTCATTCCCCTCTCAAGCCTGGTTTCAGTTTCACGTGAAGACCTGCCCACTGATAGATACGGTCATGCTGCGCACATGGATATTTATATTGCGATATACACGATATAGCAAAATCTGTCAATTGACACTTTATATTGTCACCACGATATATATCGTCATATCTCCCAGCCCCACCTTAAAATAACATAAAAATATCTAATCTAACAATATATGCAACTAACATTTTAACATTGCCATTGGCATCTTTTCATATATTTCAAATTAAACAGAAAAGTGTTCTGAAAAGCATTTTCAGTTGTTGGTCTTCTGTTGCATTAGTTTAGTAATTTTAGTGCTAGACCTTTTAAAGTGGTGAATGGAGAGACACATCTGACAGCGTGCAGTTTTATGTGCCGTTACAGCGACACTAAACAGTGCAGTTATACCGATGATGCTTTAATAAATACCACAATTCAACAAAATGTTAAATGATGTCAACTGGATGTTGTGCACCGACGATATTACTAATCTAACAGGTATTGAATGTGGACTCGGAGAGAGGATCGCCCTGTGAATCCAAGCACTTAGTTAAGCGCGTCATTCTTCATCCGGGATGTGCATAAGTGGTTTGGTGCTGCTCTGTCTTGGAGCGTGTCTTACATGAGGACTCTTGATAGTTTTGTGCAATGAAAATAAGTTATCACTTGTTGAATATCTGTCCGTTTTTTTTTATTGGAGGATTGTCCTTAGTAGCCACATATTACTGTACCTGTACTGTTGACATGCAGGGCTGGCTAAACTGACCGGTTAACTTTGAACTATGTAGTTTTGCACATCCATACTTTAAGCTAATAAAATGTTAAGCCTACTGGGTGAATATCATGTAACAATTCATATTCATGAGCAAAGCCTTCAGCTTAGTAGGACTAAATCACAGCATAGAGATATCTCAGTTACACTTTACAAGGAAAACATTTCTGTTTGTGGTTGAGTTCGCAATAGCATTGCAATGTAGAGAAATGCGCTCACCCACTCTTGTCACAAAAACACGATGTTAAGAGGTTACTTTACATTTGGATAGTAACTTTTAATGGCCAAGCATATTTGGAATAGCACAAACATGTATCAAGTGTGCTGTAAATATAACACGCAAAGCTCATTAGCCTCGCATGTGCTTCGGGTATGTTTAATACACTACCGAGAACAGCGCTGCGCACATACAGTAAGCACAAAGAGCAGCGTGTGCAGACTATTTATTTTATTAAATCGCAGCCCTTGTGGTTTGATAATCACCCCACGCCATATTGCGATATCGATTTTGTTTCGATTAATCGTTCAGCCCTAATAGAAGGTGCAGTCAGATACCTGGAATGCTTAAAGTTTAGAGGTAGTTATTTACATGAAACACTGATTTCAGTCAAACTAGCTTAATCCTACAACATTACAAATAAAGAGCCATTTAATCATTATCCATTGAGAACAAACCTTTCCCTTTCATTCACCGAAATAAATTCAGCTGGGATGGTTCAGCACCATCTGTGAGTGGGACTAAAAGTTGATGTGAACTCTGCAAGACTTGGACAAAAGGTCAGGCCTATTGATTTAATAGTCAAAGAAGCTGCTTTGTTTAATTAAACAAAAGCTTTGTTGGAAAGAAAATAACTGTATACTCGCCAAATTTTGGAGAACCAGAAGGTTATGGGATTTATCTGGACCATTTTTTTTTTTTTTTTTTTTTACAATGTAGCAGATCATCGCATTTGAACAAGAGCTTTTGGAGACCACAGATAAATATACTAAATTTCTCACTTGTTAATTTTTTTTTCTTGGGAAATAATGGTAGTAACACTTGCTTACATGTCTACATGAAAGCAGAAGACTGTTGAGCTAATGGTCTTATCCCAATTTCCAATTGTTGACAAAATCTCCAGTGCCTTCAAACCTCAGGAAATTGAAACTTCAAACTTTAAAATATAGATAATATTTTTCCTGGAATGTGGCCTTCCAGCTAACCAAACATTTGAATTTGTGCATCTATGCATGACCCTTTAAAGATAAGCCATGGTCACAAACAACAGTACAGCCGTTCACAAAATCTACTTCAAGGACTGTGAGGTGCAGCTGCAGGATGTCAAATCAGATGCTTTGTCTAAGTGCCTTCCACATGATGTCTGTGTTCTTTCTTTGTGTCTTCATGATGTCAAAGTCAAGGCAATGATCTTCTGGAGCTCAGAGTGTGATTTTCACTTGGATTTCAACACTTACCATACTTCTTTTTCTAAATACAAGAACTAATAAAAGACATACGATCATGTGTGGCCTGTGGTGAGAGTGTATAACCTTGTAACAATAGAAGGACATGCAAGGAGGAGGCGGCAACCGGCTGAACAGTCAACGTAAAGTTTAGTGATACAAATGAACTTAAAACCAACATAAACAAACATGCAACGCGGCCGTGTGCGTCTCTCTCTCTCGAACCGGCATCTCCGGCCACCCCTTATCTCGCTCTCAGCTGATTCAGCACCGGCCGTGCTCCATCACGGCCTGGCCATGCCCTCCTCCTCATCACACTCATCCCCAACCAGATTCAGGTCACCGGGGGGAAAGGGCGAGCGGACAGACGGACACACACACACACACAGAGAGAGAGAACTTGCTCGTCAGCTTCCGGATGCGCTGTCACCCGGTCCTCAACTGCTCCTCCACCCTCTGGCAGATGCCAGCTCGCTCCTCCCCCGGCGGATGGCAGCGAGTCCTACAGCCCCTGGTGGACGGAACCGCTCCTCCCCTTATCAGCAGACGGCCGCGGTTCATCCGGCTCTCGGCGGCCAGCAGTGACCCCTCCGTCCCTAGGCAGACGGCCACGGCTGCTCCCCTGGTGGATGGCAGCAGCGAGGACTCCACGACAGCACATCCCTCCTCCCTACCGGGTTTCAGCACCACTGTAACATTTAAAGGTCGGGGAAGGAGCAGGCGGGAACCAGCTGCAACGCAGCCGCGTGCGTCTCTCTCTCGAAGGTGGCATCTCCGGCTGCCCCTTATCTTGCTCTCCCGCTGATCAGCTGATTCAGCGCCGGCCGTGCTCAATAACAGCCCGGCCATGCCCTCCTCCCCGTGAGCTTGGGACTTTCTAAACTGGTTCTTTCCAGTGACACAGTGATTTATGTTTCACATTCTCTTATGGAAATAGGAAACACGGTAATGCCTTTCAATGACTATCAAACCGCTTAAGCAGGTTAATGATGTTGTAAACTTTCATGTCTTTTTGTTGTTTTTGATCAACAACAAACTGTAAAAAAAAACAAAAGGATATTAAAAGAGACATTATTCAATGAAAAATTGTGTGGATTGCATGGATCTCGTCTTTGGACAGACGGAACAAGTTTTTTTTTTTTTACCCTCAATGCACTGAAAGGATATACAAATTTTCTCAATTAATTTGCCATTGATGGGTTTAAAAATGGGGAGTGCTCATTTTGGTTAGTTCAAATTCATTTTGGACCCTACTTTCATGCTTAAACATTCATTTATATGCATATTTAGACCTTCCAAAAAATAAAAACAACACACAAAGGCTATGAAAGGACTTACTTTCCTGTTCCTGAAGGTTGTGGGCCAGACAATGGTCTTCTAGAACAGCAAAGTCCCGGCACACTGCAGAAAGTGAGAAAGAAAGATAAAAGCCAGATTATTTTCTATTAAAACAGAGCTATGCCATAGTTTCAGCCCCATGCAAGCAGTTAGTTCACAGCATAAAGCATTTTCTCATCATCAAAATACATCTATCAAAGCAGAATATTTGAACAACAAGCACTGCAAGTAAAAACTCAAATTTCAGTGTAAACAGTGGTCTATGAAGGCTTGCGGTTTTATGAGAACAAGTGTCATCCCGAAGACGGACTGGGTTAGCTAGAAACAGCACTGCAACAAGTCATTATCACCTCTGCCCAGAAATAAATATAACTCCAGGAACTGAAACTCTGTCCTTCACATCCGCCCGGTTTTTGTATCTGCTTTCTCTAAAGGTTTTTACAGACCACATTTTGTACGTGGTAGTTTCTATAACCACTAAGGCATGGTTCTTTACTTATGTGAGAAGTGTTGAAAAATCTATCCAAGTGTGCTTAATTTGCAACTGATAAAACTAGAAACTCATGACCTCCTGATATATGTTGTTCAGATAACCTGTCTGAACGATGTCGCTGTGGCTGGCTTCATGCATGCGCTTGTAAAATTTATATTTTAAAGGCTCATTATTACGGTTTAGTATTTCTCTGTAATGTAGAACAGTGTTAGCAATGTTACTTATAACAATCTTTCTCAGCCCTGGAACTCAAACCATTTTCTGATGCCCCCCCAAAAAATATATATTTAAGTAATTAAATTAATATCATAAACGCGTGACAACTAGTCGGCTAATGGCTTAAACTAACTACTACTAGTCGACTAGGAAAATCTTTGGTCAGGGGCAGCCCTAGTATTATCAACTAGATTTTATGAGACAGAAATGTAAACTGCGCTGGTTAGGGGAGGTTATTTTATTTTACATGTACACACGGTAGTCAAATAAAGGAAAGCATCCATCATTTACAGCAGGGGTGCTCACACTTTTATGGACTAAGATCTACTTTTCCATCATGTTATTGCAGCAAGATCTGCCAAACACAATATATATATTTATCACAATTAAGGCTGCAACTAACAATTATTTTGATAATCAACTAATCTAACGATTATTCAACTATTCAAGCGTTATTGCAATGATTAATCATTAGCTCTTAACCAACTATTCAACTTGTGCCCCGACTTAAAAGTAGGGTTGCAACAGTATGAGATTTTCACGGTACAATAACAGTCTCAGAAAATATCACGGTTTCACGGTATCATGGTATTACACAGTTATTATTATCAGTTACAATGACCCTTAAAGGAGTGAAAACAGAAGGGTTTTTTTGGGGTGGTTGAACAAACGCTTTATTATAATTGAAACTTGAAACCATTTTTTTATTTTTATGGATGTATGTGTAAAAGTCTCCCTTTTGAAAATAAAATAAATAGAATAAATAAGAAAGCTAACAGAATTAATAATAAAACAAATTATAAACATGGTTAAAATAGCATGTAACTATAACATGTTATAACTAAAGCATGTTAGTTTACATGTTAGCATAGCATGTTAAATTAACTACTACATGAAAAATAACATCAGCTGTGTGAGCTTTAAAGTAATGTCCTATGATTATTAACAATTAACATATCCTGTAGGTGCGCGACAGCGCAGCCAGACTGCTCCTGTCTGTACCTTTAACTCGGTTTTGCTTCAGGACCCAGTTTTTTTGGACATCAAGTGGCGACCCACCATAGTAAAAACGTAACCTGTATTTAATGTATCCTGGGTTGCATTTCCTTTTAAGTTGCATAGTTTTGTTCATGGTTTTCAAGTACAAGGACATGCATCAAGTGGCATTATTTTTGTTACTGACGTCAACAACAAAAACATCAGGATGTTTTCTCTCACCCCTTTTAAAAATTGAAGAGCATATTTACTTATATTAGCCCATTATTATCCGGTTTGTTTCCTAATTTCAAACATAATTAAAACAGAACATACATATTACACAGGAGGAAAGGCTCCTCAATAACATGGTTAGGTCAGTGTAGCTAGCCTTAAATAATATTCATAATAATAACAAATTATAGTTATGAAAAAATAAATACTAGCTGAAACACATCTTGAAACTTTAACTACAAATGCCACTGTTGGTATAAAATGAGGTCTAATAGATGCTAGGCGAGGAGGAAAGGAGATGCGCACATGCAGGCGAGATTCTCCGTCCGGTAGCAAATGTACATGGTATGAAAATCGTCAATTTTCATACTGTGGTATACCGTGAAACCGGTATACCACTGCAACCCTACTTAAAAGGTTGTATTAAACGTGCTTGCGAACAATAAAACTGACAAAACCATCTTTTAAAAATACCTCTAAATGAGGAGTCACATGACAGCATGCGAGGATCGGACGTGTGAACGGGAGCTCTGCGCACTTTGCTAGTTTTAACACTTTTTATGATATAAACTGGTGAGATTCGAAACACTGTTCCATAACTGTTCTAAGAGGACAATATGTCAAAGAATTCAAAATCCTCGGGCTCTGGAGACAGTAAAAGACACTTATGTGCTCAAGCTGACACCCCCAAGCAGGCCCCGAGTCAGGGAGTCGATTTAGTTGGAGAGATCCGGGAAATGCAGCGAGAGATGTTGAACATGTCGGCAATGCTGACGAAGGTCGTTGCTGACTTGGGAGGATCTTGCTGTGATGCGTCGATCAATCACTGCCATGGAGACTAAATTCTCTGAGGTGGTTACAAGAGTGGGGGATGTCGAGAAACGGATCGATTATCTGGAGTCATCGGAGAGAATTATCTGCTAATCCGCTAGCTACCAAGGTGGATTTGGAGCGTGTCTGGGAGAAGTTGGAGGATATGGAGAACCGTAGCCGGTGGAATAATGTCCATATTGTCGGAATTCCTGAGGGGAAGAGGGTCAGGATATGGTGAAATTCCTGGATGAGCGCTTTCCGAATCTATTTGACATAACAGGCCATAAGATGGAAATTGAACAAGCTCACAGGGTTCCTTCTCAGCAAGCTGTGGAGAGAGGCAGACCCTGATCAATTCTGGCCAAATTTCTAAGATCATCCGATAAAGACCTTGTGTTACATGAGGCGAGGAGTAAAGGAGCTTTCTTGGAAAAACCACAGCATTTTCTCATTACCAGACATTGCGAATTCGACAAGAGAGAAACGTGATCGATTCAAGGAATGCAAGAAACATTTACATCAACGGAAGGTCGCTTTTGCACTGATATTCCCAGCTAAATTGAGAATAGATGCTAAAGATGGCCGTAAAACATTCACATGACCACATCAAGCGATGTCCTTCATAAAGTCAATGGAGTGAGTTATTTATCTTGCGGTACTCACGTTGCAGCCGAGTGGACCGGCTCACTGAACATTCACTTGACTGTTCGAGGAAACTGAGCGCCTTTTTTTTTTATTTTTTGTGCTGGTTCCACCTAGCGGCTGGAGTTGTTTTGTGGAGTAACACTCCTTCAGGACAGTTTTGTGGATGAATCTGCATGCTCTTTGTGCTTATTCCTCCTATTGGATGGAGTTTGTTTTGTGGAGTATTTCTTGAAAAGACATTGGAGTGATTAGGTCATTTGTTGCACTCATGTTGCAGCCGAGTGGACCGGCTTACTGAACATTTGTTTGACTGTTTGAGGAAATTGTGCACCCTTTTTTTGTACTGGTTCTGCCTAGCGGCTGGAGTTTGTTTTGTGGAGTAACGCACCTTCGGGACAGTTTTGTGGATGAATCTACACACTCTTTGTGTTTATTCCACCTATTGGCTGGAGTTTGTTTTATAGATTTTCTTTTGCCATGTAATTCTGTCTCAAAATTTGTATAGAAACACCGGACTTGAGCAATCCGACGGCAAATTTGTTGCGGGGGCGTACATGTATTGTTTGAGTTTAGAAGGATGGACAACAGTTGGCGCTGTTGTGCGCAGGGTTAATAAGCACGTTTTTCTTTTTTCTGTTTGTTTGGTTCTTGGGGAAGTTCGAGGTTTGATTGTTGCACTAATGTTGGAATGTGGTCTTTATCATTTTGTTTTTGACACACAATCTATTTTTTCTTATGTCAAATGTTAATATGAGTGGATTGTCTCTCTCCTCGTGGAATGTGAATAGGTTGGGACTCCTCATAAAAAGGAAGGTTATTTCTCTTCTTAAGCGTAAGAAATATGATATAGTGTTTCTTCAAAAAATGCATCTTTCCCTGCAGGAAGCTGAAAAATGTGGGAAGATATGGGGTGGACATGTTTTCTTTTGTGCTGGCTCAAGTAAGAGCAGGGGAGTCATTACGCTGATAAGTAAACATCTACAATTCAAATGTCTGAAACAGAGACATTAGGAAGAGTCATTATTTTTTCACATATACACATTATTTATACACAGTTTTAGCCGAAATTCAGGGTTTATTTTGGCTAATATTTATGCTCCTAACATTGATGCTCAGGGCTTTTTTATAGATCTTGAAGGGATGTTGCAAGCCGTTGGCATCCCTCATGCTATAATATTGGGAGGAGACTCAGTCCATGATCATAGTGAAGCAAAAGTGTGTAAGCCCCCTAGAGCAACATTGACGCTTCATAGGATGTGTAAAAATCTTGGTCTTACAGATATTTGGAGACTTTTAAACCCATCTGGGTGGGACTATAAATGTTTTTCATCAGTCCATAAGATTTACTCTAGAATAAAGTTTTAGAAGTCCCTCATTTCATCTGTTGTTGATTGTTCAATTGGAAAAAATTTGTCTCAGATCACGCCCTGGTGTGTTCAGAAGTGTTGCCATATATGGAGAAAATGAAATCATATAGTTGATACAC
Organism: Myxocyprinus asiaticus; assembly: GCF_019703515.2. Taxonomy (NCBI): domain Eukaryota; kingdom Metazoa; phylum Chordata; class Actinopteri; order Cypriniformes; family Catostomidae; genus Myxocyprinus; species Myxocyprinus asiaticus. The sequence continues at coordinate 15,429,041 of NC_059392.1, read as the reverse complement.
TTTAATGTATCCCTTTTGCAGAATCCTGAATTCCAACAAATGTTAAAGGCTGAAATCAGCGTCTATGTGGAGACCAACTGGTCCTCAGTATCCTCTGTGGGCATGGCTTGGGAGGCAATTAAGGCGATTCTTAGGGACCGGATCATACAGTATGCCGCATTCACCAAAAACTCGTGGAATTGGAAGGGAATAGAGGCAGAGCTGAAGCGTCGAATGTCGTCTAACGGCCTCAGAGAATTGACCCGATTGAAATACAGATTTAATACTATTTTGTCACAGAAGGTGGAGTTTTGGCTACTCAGGGCAAGACAGTCACACTTTGAGTCGGAGGACAAGGCAGGAAAGTTCTGGCTAGATATATAAAACAGAGAGAGTCTTTTTCTACCATTCCCTCAGTGAAATCTGCTGGGGGTGAAATATTTACCTCGGCCATTGATATAAATAATGCTTTTAAAGAATTCTATCTTGATCTCTATAGTTCCATGTCTTCGTCTACTGATGAGAATATTAGAAACTTTGTGGAACCATTTGAACTTCCAAACTGACGGCTGAGCAAAAAAATCATCTTGATTCTGAGATAACATTGGAGGAGTTGGGCGAGGTAATTAAGGCCTTGCCTACAGGCAAGGTTCCGGGGCCAGACAGCCTTGCCACTGAGTTTTTCAGATCTTATGCTACAGAATTGGCTCCACTTTTGCTAGAAGTTTATACGGAATCATTAAAGAATGAAAAGCTTCCTCCAACCATGATGCAAGCCCGGATCAGTCTGATTCTTAAAAAGGACAAAGATCCAAGCGAGTGGGGGGGGCCTGGGTTGCTCAGCAAGTAAAGACGCTGACTACCACACCTGGAGTTGCAAGTTCGAATCCAGGGCGTGCTGAGTGACTCCAGTCAGGCTTCCTAAGTAACCAATTGGCCCAGTTGCTAGGGTGGGTAGTCACGTTGGGTTAACCTCCTCGTGGTCGCTATAATGTGGTTCTCGCTCTCGGTGGGGTGTGTGGTGAGTTGTGCGTGGATGCCGTGGAGAATAACGTGGGCCACCACACGCACTACGTCTCCGCAGTAACACGTTCAAGCCACGTGATAAGATGCGTGGATTGATGGTCTCAGACGCGGAGGCAACTGAGATTCGTCCTCCGCCACCCAGAGTGAGGCGAGTCACAACGCCACCACGAGGACTTAGAGCGCACTGGGAACTGGGCATTCCAAATTGGGTAGAAAAAGGGGAGAGAAAAAAAAATAAAAAATGTCCCCCAAAATTGCATCACATTTATAATTTGCAAGATATGATTTATGCCTTATGTAATCCTATATATGCGCTTTACAGATAGAAATTCATAAATACATCATATTAACTTCAGCCGTCCTGCCATTTACACATGTGTTTTTAAGCCAAAAGTTCTGTGGAGGAGATGATGGGTTTTCGGTCACCCATTTAGTCATGCTGTCATGCAACTTTAGCCCATGTGTAGTGTTTTCACAAGAAGGATCAAAGATTATTTACCGAGTAAAAGATCTGATTATTGGCTGTGAGAACAGACTTGCCACTAAATCAGTTGTGATGTGTAATATACAGTAGGTAGATATTAGGCCTAATCTGTGAATTAACAATGTGTATATAACATGAAATCAGACAACCCAAACAAGACCATCACTGACTGATATACAAAGAACAAAAACAAAAATACCTGTATGGTCCAGAAATTAGACATGTAACAGGTGTTTAATGAGGATGATATGAGGTAGACTTTCAAATATTCATCTTCACCCTGCAGCTGAACAGCTCTGATAATAATAGCCATAGTGATCTTGCTTCTTTTCATATCAAATAGCATTATCATGTTGAATTAATGTTTACGTTTTGAAACATTACCTAATTAAATGTATACTTACATTTTGGATATTGAGCAGCTCGTGATTTCCAGACTCGTGTATAACTGGGGTTTAATAAAGTTTATAACGTCTCATTCGGCGCTTCATCTCTAAAGGCGAATTAATGAGAGAAAATGTGTGGTTTTTTTTACAGTGGGAATAAAACTAGCGCTCTGTCCCTTTATGAGAGCACATGCATGTTAAACAGTCTATGCTGCATGGAGAGAGATGATGATGTGACATATGCACGGAGAGACATGGATTTTCAGTCCTATAGAAAGAAACTGTTGTTTTCTTGTGTTCCAACGTGTGGATTACTAATTTTCACCAACATGTAAAAACGCAAAAAAATTTCCGCACTGTGAACACGGAATGTGCGGGGATACTTAAGTGTTGCACAAGACGTTAAATCCCACTACGAAATTCATTAAGTGGTTTTTTTTTTCCTGCTATTTTCTACACATTGGTAATAGCTGCTGCTAAGATACTTGGAAAAGAGCGAGGACAGTGCTAGGACAGTGCACTTGGTGTCTGCACATGACTGTGCCTTGACGCGTCCAGTATATTATGCACTTGCGCGTCTTTGCAAGATAAATATACTTGCGCTCACTCCTCAGTTAGAAGACTTCGTGTAATTTTTGTGCTCTCTCGCTTGTTGTTTGCTTGCACTAATGTTATAAATGTAGCAGTGGCCCGATCGGGCAAGTGACAGTTCTAGCAACTGGCCCGAATCTCTCTCACACTGGACCCGGGCCATCGGGCAGTCCTTATTGTCGAGCCCTGTAATGTGTACGTTTGCGGTGTTTATATTGTTTGCCAATTATAAACCAGCTCATGTGGATTTATAACTCTGTCAATGTTAGCTAGATGTATCACTGGCTTCCATGGCTGCCCGCCAACTTGTTTCAATTCTGGCAACCCCGGGTTGTAGAAATACTATTGGGAAATGAGCAGTGGGTGAGATCTCACAGGCCAAAACACAAACAGAAATTCCAGCCTGGAACGGACATTTCAAAGCAGAATATACTGGCTGTAGTATTGTTTTCGGAGAAGCCAGTATTTCAACTTAGCATGCTTCCTAAATCTCTGCACTCTAAAAAATGCTGGGTTATTTTTTCTACCCAAACGTTGGGTTGAACCTTTTGGGTCATTTAATTGGGTTGTTTTCTCAGTGTTGGGTAGTTTTTGGGTAGTTTTGTGTAACCCAACTGCTGGGTTAATGGCTGGGTCATTTTCACTGACAGTTGAATCAATACACCCCTCCCCCAACACATCAGCCCAGTTCCTTGGGTCAAATCAACTCAGCGCCGAGTTACTTGACGCCGCACGCAGGCTGTTTGAATTCACCTCAGGTGGAGGCAGTGGTTTTCAGCATGGACAGATTGTTGAATTTATTTGTAATATGCGAAAACAGGCCAGCTTTAAATGTACCGCTAGCTTAATTAGCTTTGATTTACTTTCAGCTGAAGGTACATGCCACGCGATTAATGTCATGTAAACGTGCATTTCTTGCTTTTTCAGATAATTAAAATAAGATTTTTTTCCATAACATACACCACTTAAGCAGCTTTCGCAATACATTTTCTGAACACTTTCTTGTGTCCACATAAACAGTCAAAGTTGCCCATCCCCCACCTCAAGTCTTATTGTGGTGCTGAGTCAAAACAACCAGTTGCTGAGCTATCTTCAGGAGGGACTCGAGTCAGCACTTCTTAAGTGGATATACTGGAGCATTTTTTTCTGGTGAAATAAAGGTTTGTATCTGTCTTTTTATTTATCAATCGTTACCACTTTGTGAAATGTGCCATTCTGAATCTAAAACGTCACTTACACACGATTGATTTAGGTCAAATTGAAGACTGTAGGATTTAATGTAGCTGACAGACACAGATCATATCGACATTTATAATATTTTGAAGTTGAATTAATGTGCTGGCTAGAATTAATGATCCCAGTCACCAAGTCAACACATGAGGAGATATGGTTTAATAATACATCATAAATAAAAAGTGGGATACAACATATGTTATACAAAATTTTGAAAGGATAAAAATAACCCTGAAAATATTAACCAATTTTTTATATCAAATTAACCCATCGTTTTTGTAAAAATGAAACCTTTTCAACCTTTGGGTTGAAAAACAACCCATTTGCTGAGTTAAAATGAACAACCCAACTACCTGGGTTGGATTAGCCCAAAATGTGTTCTGGCCCATAGTTAAACAGCAGTTGGGTTAAAAATCCAATTTGGGTTGTTTTTAACCCATTATTTTTTTTTTTTTTTTTTTTTTTTGAGTGTGATAACATTATGATAACTTTATGCTTTAGTACAGTAAATATATTACATATTGCTCCTTTAACTTGGTTTACAAGTAAATTAACTTTTGAAAATTATTAGGGGCAAAATTGTTTGGTGTGGGGGAACTGATGTCACAACTGTGGAGCAGTCGTATGTTTTGAAAAAATAAGATAGAAATCAGTTTCACAAAATCAATCTTGAAATTTGTGTGCTTATTTTACTCTTTGTGTAGATTATTATAGTTATAAACATGTCATAATTTGTATTTTTATAATGGATTTTCATAGTTTAATATTTAAAGTGCGGGTCTGGGAGAAGGCTAAAACAGAAAAAAGGTCTGTACATAAAAGTCATTAGAAAAGTACCAAAAATAAGTGACAAATGTCTGGTAAAAAGTTTCTAACTCAGTTTCAATGTGACCTTCATATAACAAAAAGAAATGCTGAAATCTGTTCATTAAAAAAAAAAAAAATAAGAGAGCCATAAAAACAAACACCCAAATATTGTGTTGCTTTCATTTCAGGAATTGCTGTATGTCTCATAAAACGTGTGTATCGGTCGACACCTAGTCTAATAACAAAAAACTTATCCACTTCCACTTGACACTGTTAGTCTACAACCTGAACTGGTGTTTTACCATACAGATTGACAGATGTGTGAGGAACTGAATCAGCACTTGAGGATGCAACATATGCAGCCTAAAGCAACACAAACAGTTTGAGCTGCATCAATTAAAATGTCTAATCCATTATGAATGATGATCTGGAAGCCACTACAAAGCACCACCCAAGCAGTGACTTGCAAACACAGACAGTAAGAGTCACAAGGAAAAGCTGAAAACTCTCCAAAGCAAACATTAAACCAACCACTGAATGCATCCCAAGAGGTCTTAGCCTAGCAGTAAAAACAGTATATTTTTCAAGCCTGCACCTATCCAGAGCATCCTTGACATTCCATGAGCTAAGAGCAGCTCCAACAACAACAAAACAACAACACCACCACCACCACCACAACGCTGAATGCATAAAGGGTGGGGGGGAACCAAGATCAAAAAAAGTGGTATGTGCTATTTTCAATCTGATTTTTTGGTTAACCTCCCAGCTATAAAACACCCACATCTACTTATTTTATTAGATATTTCTAATAGACTTCTATTCACTATAGAAATTTTATTTTGAGATTGCATTAATTTCAACGACTTCTCTAGGCCTGAAAATTACCATTTTGAAAATGTTCAGCAAGAGTACAGGCTAATAACTGAATCTGAACCTCGGATGAAATTACCACACACGGGATTTGGAGCAGGAATGACAAATACTGCCACACGAATCCATTCCGAGCATCAAATCAGCCTAAAAAGACTATTTTCCCCCTAATAATGTGATCAGTCAGCCATCAACAGCTTGTGTTGCACTACAGTCGTTTCCAGCATGCAGAAGCTCCTCATGCTGGATCGGCTCCAATCTGACAACACATGTGCCAGTTTTCACACTATTAGCCGCCCTACAGTCCTCATATTAGACACTATATACCACCTAAAAAGTATTTGGTACAAGAAAGACAGCACAGGCCACCATTTGAGCGCTTTCTCTGTAAGATGTAAATCAGATGTGAACGACCATCACAGCTGACAAGCCAGTAAATCTATTTAACATGCTCTGTTTGACTTTCCCTTTCGGTAAAGATTACACATTATGAACAAAGACCAGTTCACTGACAGACTAAATACCAAAACACCTACATCATTTATCATAAGGTCATCATATTTAACAGTGTTTTACATCTGACAGGAATCAGCCGCCGTTTGAGGGATATCGTGCGTTTTCTCAACGCTATTCTCCCGTTTGTTTTAACGCTGAAACGCACAATGCCTCAGCACGAGCACCATCACCATCATCTTCACTCACCCTCTTTAACGCCAGGCAAGTTGTTCTGATCAATACTAAAATCACCCATGTCGTCGACAAATTTTCAAAAAGCGCTAGTGTTTCTCTGGGGTTTCTGAAGGTTATTGTTTGACAGACTGATGGCGGTTTCCGTCAGATAAATAAATACCAATCGATGTCCTCGGTGAGGTGTCGCTCTGATTGGTTTCTGTCGCCAATCTAGGCTTTCTTGCAGAGTCCCTCCCTCTGTACCCACACCAGATGACTATTATGAGATCACGCACCATCGAAGGCTGAGTTGATCGGGCGTTTTTTCAAAACAGTATTTTTGCGCCCTTAAAGGGCACTTAAGGAAGGGGGACGCCACTCGAAGGGTTGTTCCAAACAAAAGTAACAAAGTACATTTTTTCGCAAAGCGCCCTTTTACAAGACTTTTAGTGAAGGGTAAAATCAAACTGCAGTGCCATGCTCTCTTCAGAGTGCCCACATCAAGAGCTTTGTTCTTTGGAGTGAGTAGGGCATAGGGATGATCACTTTCGATTGGTTTTCGCCCTTGCGTTTGCTACGGATGGCAGGGTGGAACATACCACGCACGCGCGCGCTCACATTCTTGCACGCAGAGAAACCCGCGCAGACACTCACACGCCCACACTGAACCCGCACAGGCCTTAAATTCTTCCCGTCTGCATCTCTCAGAACTATCTAAATAATAATAATAAAAATTATAAAAGATTTTGAACAGTTTTTAAAACTTAATTACGATCGATATTTATGTTAACCCTGGATTCAAGGGTCAAGAGCTCCAATAAAGGAATATTCCAGGTTAAATACAATTTAAAGGGATAGTTCATCCAAAAATGACAATTTTCTTATCATTTATTCATCCCCATCCCAGACTTTTTTTCTTCTGCTGAACACAAATGAAGATTTTTAGAAGAATATCTCAGCTCTGTAGGTTCATACAGTGCAAGTGAATGGTGACCAAAAATTTGAAGCTCCAAAAATCACATAAAGGCAGCACATCTGGGATGGCATTCAGGTGAGTAAATGATGAGAGAATTTTCATTTGTGGGTGAACTATTCCTTTAAGCTCAATAGACAGCCTTTGTGGCATAATGTTGAAAATAACTTTGACTCGTCCCTCATTTATAATAAAAAAAAAAAAAAAAAAAAAAAAAATTAAAAAAAAAGATTCATTATTGAGGTTACAGTGAGGCACTTACAATGGAAATGAATAGGGCCAGGCTTTAAATGTTAAAATACACACTGTTTCAAAAGTTTAGCAACTTGACATAAACAATATGCGTGTTTACATGGTTTTAGTGTAATCTGTTTTAATTGTATGCAATATTAACAGTAATCTGGTAAACACCGCTAAATCCCTGATTTTATCACACTAAAATCATGTTAACACCAATAATGTTTACTTCTTGTCACTATACTTTTGAAACAGTGGGTATTCTAATGTTTATCGACTGGTCCCATCCATTAAGCTACTATAGACAAGGTTACTGTTCCCAGTTTAATTTGGTGTAACCCCACTGACAAAAGAGGATGCCAGTCAATAGGAAATTATATTTACTTTTAAAATCCTACAAATTGTAATTGTGATCTTGTATAAAATAAAAAAATATATAAGCTCAATTGACAGGATTTGTGGAATAATGTTGATTACCACAAAAATTAATTTCGAATTTCTTTGAAAAAAAAGCAAAAATCGAGGTTACAGTGAGGCACTTACAATGGAAGTGAACGGGGCCAATTTGGAGGGTTTAAAGGCAGAAATATGAAGCTTATAATTTTATATGACATAGTCATTATTCTGGATTTTTATTATACCAGTCAATATATACCACCACACCAGAGGAACTGACCTACACAGACTTTTAGCTAAATTAAAAGAAGAATGCCATGAACTAGAGTTGGGTACTCGAGTTTGGACTCGACTCAAAAGTCCAATTTTAATGAACTTGGACTTGTCACAGACTCGGATGCATTTTTACTCTGACTTGACTATGACTCGAGCCTTTGGGACTCTGGATTTTTCCCCCGAGTGCAGCCGAGTCCATGACATTTGTGATGCAATGAAAAAAAAATAAATAAATAACAAAACTAAATTACAAAAATTAATGAACACATCTCTGCATGCAGCTGTATTAGCCCCTGAAGTCGTAGATGTAGCCAGAGTTGTTTCACTGTGTTTAAGCAAACACACCACACACACAAACGCACGTGCACAGTCACACTCATCGGTCAACCAATATGCTTGAATGTTACTACAGAGACTACTGTATAACATCGACTACTGAGATGGCTGGCACGACGAAAACATGAAGACGGGTATGTATCCAATATAATAGAAACTAAACAAGGCAGTTTCACATGACATGGGACATGACAACTGGTAATGATGAAACTGAAGTTTCATCATGTTTAAAAACTTAAAATTGAGTCAAGTCACCCACATCATGTCCTTCAAAGTTGACTAACAGCATATCAAAATAAAAAATACATAAAAATAGTATTCATATTGGATATTAAGTCTTTTTAGGCATAATGTATCTACACATGTAGGCTTCTGTAGTCCCTTGTGGTCCACACAGTTTTGTCAGCTTGAACTGGTCCATAATAGCTTGATGAATTAACTGTGTAACTTTTATGTTACACTTGGGGGGGGGGGGATGTGTTATTGCTAAAGCAGACATCAACTCTAAACAGATAAACAGCACCTATTTATTATTGATTGACTATTTTCAAGGCATTGACGAGCTGTTAAAATACATTCTTTTACAGCATTTGTCCACCATTCACAACATTCAACCATGTACAATAAAATATTAGGATATTTTGGGCAGTAAAATGTTTTGTTAATAATTTAATTATAGACTATAAAATAAATGTATTATTCGATGACAGTTTGTGTATGAAGCTAAACTTCATGTTACGAGATGAATTTTGTTGGTTATGACGTTTTTATTTAAAATGTTTATTTCATTTTATTTTACTGTAAACCACCGGGTAACTTATGCTCTTTTTTAGCCTACATCTCTGACACTTTTGAAGGTCAATTCTGTTAAATTTATGACTCAAAATTATTATTCTCCATGTTTTTGTGGTTAAAGAAGAGCTCAATTAAATTTTCTTTGCTTGGTATTTGAAGATTTCAGACTGCAGACCAACGCGGCTGTCGCTCAAGCAAATATCAATTATTATTATTTCATTTTTATCTTCTGCGGCAGCTGCTGCGAGATGCACAAGGACGCATCAGGGATTTAGGTACATGAGCAGCACGCAGAACTGCCCTGCATTGTGCAGTTTCCTGCAAATTAACTAGAAAATCATGTCCGTGATGACCTGGCCCTAATATTATCAGTGGGCTTTTCCAGTGTTTTTGGATGTATCATTTGCAGGCGTAACTTCTCAGCAAGTGCTAATTACTACTGTGTTGACTCATTTGTATGTACTGTATTTTCCCAAATAAGTTGGCAGATAGAGAAAAAAGATTCAGAAAGAAATCTCAGTATATATTATTTCTTTAGATAGGGATAATTTTAAATAAAACTAACTTAAATTGAATTGACCAATTGAAAATGAAGTAGAAATAAAAACTCAATTAAAATTCGAAACATAATAGCTGTGGTTGTAATGACTAAAGCAGCTTTCACATTCTTTAGTCTATGTTTGAGTGGAGGGGAAAAAGCAACAAATAACTGAAATGTCAACAGAAGGCAATAAGAAGTATTTTGAAGGACAGTTTTGTCTTCATAGACCTAAAGCATATGCTTTCATTCTGAAACCACTTTGAAGTTTGTTCAGCAGGAAAATAATCATTATATATACAGGTGCATCTCAATAAATTAGAATGTCATGGAAAAGTTCATTTATTTCAGTAATTCAACTCAAATTGTGAAACTCGTGTATTAAATAAATTCAATGCACACAGACTGAAGTAGTTTAAGTCTTTGGTTCTTTTAATTGTGATGATTTTGGCTTACATTTAACAAAAACCCACCAATTCACTATCTCAAAAAATTAGAATATGGTGATATGCCAATCAGCTAATCAACTCAAAACACCTGCAAAGGTTTCCTGAGCCTTCAAAATGGTCTCTCAGTTTGGTTCACTAGGCTACACAATCATGGGGAAGACTGCTGATCTGACAGTTGTCCAGAAGACAATCATTGACACTCTTCACAAGGAGGGTAAGCCACAAACATTCATTGCCAAAGAAGCTGGCTGTTCACAGAGTGCTGTATCCAAGCATGTTAACAGAAAGTTGAGTGGAAGGAAAAAGTGTGGAAGAAAAAGATGCACAACCAACCAAGAGAACCGCAACCTTATGATTGTCAAGCAAAATCGATTCAAGAATTTGGGTGAACTTCACAAGGAATGGACTGAGGCTGGGGTCAATGCATCAAGAGCCACCACACACAGACATGTCAAGGAATTTGGCTACAGTTGTCATATTCCTCTTGTTAAGCCACTCCTGAACCACAGACAACGTCAGAGGAGTCTTACCTGGGCTAAGGAGAAGAAGAACTGGACTGTTGCCCAGTGGTCCAAAGTCCTCTTTTCAGATGAGAGCAAGTTTTGTATTTCATTTGGAAACCAAGGTCCTAGTGTCTGGAGGAAGGGTGGAGAACCTCATAGCCCAAGTTGCTTGAAGTCCAGTGTTAAGTTTCCACAGTCTGTGATGATTTGGTGTGTAATGTCATCTGCTGGTGTTGGTCCATTGTGTTTTTTGAAAACCAAAGTCACTGCACCCATTTACCAAGAAATTTTTGGAGCACTTCATGCTTCCTTCTGCTGACCAGCTTTTTAAAGATGCTGATTTCATTTTCCAGCAGGATTTGGCACCTGCCCACACTGCCAAAAGCACCAAAAGTTGGTTAAATGACCATGGTGTTGGTGTGCTTGACTGGCCAGCAAACTCACCAGACCTGAACTCCATAGAGAATCTATGGGGTATTGTCAAGAGGAAAATGAGAAACAAGAGACCAAAAAATGCAGATGAGCTGAAGTCCACTGTCAAAGAAACCTGGGCTTCCATACCACCTCAACAGTGCCACAAACTGATCACCTCCATGCCACGACGAATTGAGGCAGTAATTAAAGCAAAAGGAGCCCCTACCAAGTATTGAGTACATATACAGTAAATGAACATACTTTCCAGAAGGCCAACAATTCACTAAAAATGTTTTTTTTTATTGGTCTTATGATGTATTCTAATTTTTTGAGATAGTAAATTGGTGGGTTTTTGTTAAATGTGAGCCAAAATCATCACAATTAAAAGAACCAAAGACTTAAACTACCTCAGTCTGTGTGTATTGAATTTATTTAATACACGAGTTTCACAATTTGAGTTGAATTACTGAAATAAATGAACTTTTCCACGACATTCTAATTTATTGAGATGCACCTGTACAACAGCGGTGTTTTTGTTACATTTATATTGACAAACTGTTTTTCTTAGTTGTGAAGTTTTAAATAAGCTGATGTTGAGTTTACGGTTACAATTTTAATTCATATTCATGAACAGATTCATTTGGACTTGACTCGGACTCGGCCTGTTATGGACTTGGTCTTGAGTCCGACTCTGCCCCTTTTGGATTCAGACTCAACTCGGACTCGATTGTTTAAAGACTCGGACTCGACTAAGGTGGACTCGAACCCAACACTACCAGGAACACTTTGCCATCCTCACAGATTAACGATACACTGTAAAAAAATCCTGTTAAATTTACGGTAAAATACTGGCAAGCTGTGGTTGCCAGAAATTCACCGTAAAAAATACGGTAACCACGTTTCATGCTTTACGGGATGTAATTTTATTGCCTGTATATTTTATGGTGCATTACCGTCATTTATATTATTAAATTATAAACTTAATATATTAACCTTCTGAAACTGTAAAAATCTGCTTTTCACTTTATAATGTATTATTAATCACCGAAGTAATTACAAAAGGGCACATGATGACATGGTTTACCAATAGTGGCCCTTCCAAGAACAATGTCCAATAAACAAGTAGAGACAGTGTTCAGTGTCACTCACACAAACACTAAACACCATCAGGTTAACACATGTAAAATTAAAATAATGTAATAAACATTAACTAAACTACATTAAATATAAAACAGAACACACCAATGTACGTAACTGATATTAAAAACAAGAAGAAACATAACTATTCCCATAAAATATAATGAAATGAACTGGGTCACGCAGGGAATTTTTTACCATAATTTGAACAATAATTTACCTTAAAAAGTACATGTACTCTCTTGTTAAACATAATATAAATGTTTACTGTTAATTATACAGAAAATCATAATTTTTACATTATATATATATATATATATATTACAAAATTTTACCATAAAACTACATGTATTGTCTTTTAAATATATTTAAAAATTTTACTGTATATTTTAAGGTAACTACTCATTAACCAATTAAAGTTTTTTTACTGTATCATTTTTACAGTCTTTTACTGTTAAAATTACGATTTGTTTTTACAGTGTACTAAGTATTAGTGATCTACTCTTCTCCAAACCTCTTTTATATCAGTGAGATTGATGTCTAGTCGTTGGCCCTGAAGCCACTTCAGATCATCAGTCCTACCTGTCATGGTCCATTTTTCAGATATGGTCCTCTGACATAATGTACAACATCACATTTTTTATTTACAGTGATGACACATCCTCACATCTCCACACATATAGGGGATAGAGGGTGCCATGAGATGCTGTTTGAAGCACAGAATTATTGATACCTTCTCAAAACTCTCTATTTTGATTAAAATGACTGACTGAAATGTTTAAATCTTTAACACAGAATCCATGCCTGTGTGTGAGCTGAACTGCATTCTTCCTTTTTACAGTCAACCAGGTTTACCATTCAAAGGATGATTTAAATATCCAACCAGATTGTGGCATTTTTGCTATGGAAAAACATCATGCCTGTGCAAGAGGACATAATAGGTAAGTCGTCCATGAAATGCACTCAAAAAAATGATATTAGTAAAATAATATTAGTAAAATTTAACATTTCATTTAATACAATAACATTTACTTACAAATCTGATGTACATGGTACTTTTTTTTCTGATTAACAATTTTGATTGATTCACATAAATGTACCTCATAGAACAAAACATATATACATAGAATCAAACTTAACCCCAACTATTACTCCTCCCTCTCCCAATCCCACCCTAACCCCAGCAACATAACAGTGGTCTTAAATGACATAGACACACATGCACACACATAAAAAAAATACATAAAAAAATAAATAAATAAACAAATAATAAAAAATAAAAAAACACAACAACAATCACACATCCACAAATGACAAATACCCGCCCCATTTCTCCACGAACACTTTATACCTCCCCGTTCCTCTGAATGTAACTTCCACAAAGGCCGCCACCCTTCCCATCTCCGAGCACCACTCCTGAAAAGAAGGTGCTCCAGCCGACCTCTAGCCCCTCAAAATGATCTGCCTGGAGATCATGACACTGGTTAAGACCCAATTCTTTATGTGTCTACTTACAATATCAATGACCACCCCATCACCCAAGATACAGAGTCTGGGGTAGAATAATACCTGAATACCTAACACCTTGCATATCAGACTCTGCACCTTTAACCAAAACTTTTGAATTTCAACACACCCCCAAAAGACATGGGTTAAATCTCCATACTCTGATTCGCATCTCCAGCAGGTGGGTGTGTCTTTAAGACCAAGCCTATACAATTTAGAGTGGGTCCAATAGAACCGATGTAAAATCTTGAACTGTATAAGGCGCACCCTTGCATCTTTAGATGCAGTTTTTATGTTTTTTAAAATCCTAGCCCATTCTCCCTCCTTCAATTCCAGGTCTGAATCCCTCTCCCATAATCTTTTGAGAGTGGTTGAGACTCCGTCCCCAGACTCTGAATTAATAAGGAGTAATACACTGATGCCTCATGGCCTTTTCCAAAAGCAGAAATCACCTCTCCCAGAGTATCTGCCGCTCTAGGTGGGTGTATGCTATTCCCAAAAATAGTACAGAGCAAGTGTCGTAGCTGAAGATACCTAAAAAAACTGAGATCTGGGGATCCCAAAATATTGAACCAAATTTTCAAAGGATCTCATCACACCACTCTCATAAAGATCACCGAGTGTATTAACCCCCCTCGCAATCCACTCAGACCAACAAAAAGGGGACTTATTAATGCATAATTTTGGGTTTAGCCATAGGCTTGAGGCATCATTTAGATAAATATCTGAATTAAACACTCTGGACACTTTTGTCCATACTGAGTGCAAATGTGAAATAACGGGGTGTGATTTAACTTCTCTGGTTAGTTTGATGGAAAGGCTTTGCAATGGCAAAATAGGGGCAAGAAGTTCTTGTTCAATGCAAAACCAAGGAGGGGCACTTTCAGGTGGAAGCGACCAATGAGCCAAATGTCTGAGACCGAATGCATAATAATAAAACAGAATCTTGGGTAGGCCTAGCCCACCTTTGTCCATCGGCCTATGTAACTTATTAAAAATTTAACCTGGCACGCATACCATTCCAAATGACAGACTTCGCTATGCTATCAAATTGTCTGAAATAAGAGAGGGGGACATCTATAGGGAGAGACTGTATCAGGTAGTTGAATTTTGGAATACAATTTATTTTAATTACATTAACCTTCCCAATCATCGATAAGTTTAATGAAGCCCACCTGTCCACATCATTCGAAAACCTTTTTATTAAGGGATCAAAATTAACTCTGACTAAATCAAATTTGCTGGGAATAAAATTTCCAAATACTTAATGGCCTGTTTGGGCCACTGGAAGGCGCCTGGCTGGAAGGCCGTTACTGGGAAATACGCTGTCAATGCCAAAGCTTCGGATTTAGACCAATTGACTTTGTATCCTGACAACTTGGAAAAGGAATTAATAATTCTGTGGAGGCAAGGCATAGATCTAGTGGGATCGGAGACGAATAATAAAATATAATCTGCGTAAAGCAGAAGCTTATGTGCCACACCTCCCACAATCACCCCTGGAAAATCATCCTCCTTTCTTATCGTGGCTGCTAATGGTTCCAGGGCAAGACAGAACAATAATGGGGAAAGAGGGCAACCCTGCCAGTTGCCCCTATCCAGAGTAAAATAATCTGAAATTAGTCCATTTGTTAGTACCGCTGCTACAGAGTGTCTATAAAGTAACTTAATTCAACCAATAAAAGTACTCCCAAACCCATACATTTCCAAAATCTTAAAAAGATAATCCCACCAAAACAACCAGAGATTTATCATTCGTTACTGACCACATGATATTGATGAAATGCCTAATGTTATCAGAAGAGTTACGGCCCCGAATAAACCCCACCTGATCTATATGTATAAGTGATGTTATAACTTTACTTAATCAGTTAGCCAGAATTTTTGACAAAATTTTTACATCTAACTGGATCAGGGAAATTGAACGGTAACTTTTATACTCGCTTGGATCTTTGTCCTTTTTAAGAATCAGACTGATCCGGGCTTGTGTCATGGTTGGCGGAAGCTTTCCATTCTTTAATGATTCCATATAAACTTCTAACAAAAGTGGAGCCAGTTCTTTAGCATAAGATTTGAAAAACTCAGCAGAAAAGCCGTCAGGCCCCGGAGCCTTGCCTGTAGGCAGGGCCTTAATTACCTCATCAAGCTCCTCCAAGGTTATCTCAGAATCAAGAGAATTGTTTTTGCTCAGTCAGCAATTTAGGGAGTTCTAATGGTTCCACATCAGTAGACAAAGACATGGAACTATAGAGATCAAGGTAGAATTCTTTAAAAGCATTATTAATATCAATGGCCGAGGTAAATATTTCACCACCAGCAGATTTCACTGAGGGAATGGTAGAAAAAGACTCTCTCTGCTTTATATATCAGCCAAAAGTTTTCCTTCTTTGTCCCCCGACTCAAAGTATGACTGTCTTGCCCTTAATAACCAAAACTCCACTTTCCGCGACAAAATAGTATTATATCTATATTTCAATCGGGTCAATTCTCTGAGGCCATCAGATGACATATGGCACTTCAGCTCTGCCTCTGCACTTTTAATATTTCCTTCCAACTCCACGAGTTCTCTTGCTTTGGATTTTTTGATGAATGAGGCATACTGTATGATCCGACCCCTAAGAACTGCCTTAAGTGCCTCCCAAGCCACACCCACAGAGGATACTGAGGACCAGTTGGTCTCCATATAAACATTGATTTCAGTCTTTAACATTTGTTGGAAATTAGGATTTTGCAAAAGGGATACATTAAAGCGCCAACTATATGATTTATTTTTCTCTATATGTGGCAACACCTCTAAACTCACCAGGGCATGATCTGAGACTAAGATGTTTCCAATTGGGCAATCAACAACAGATGAAATGAGGGACTTAGATATAAAAAATCTATTCTAGAATAAATCTTATGGACTGATGAAAAAATGTATAGTCCCTACCAGATGGGTTCAAAAGTCTCCAAATATCTGTAAGACCAAGATTTTTACACATCCTGTGAAGCGTCAATGTTGCTCTAGGGGGCTTACACACTTTTGCTTCACTGTGATCAAGGACTGAGTCCATCAAAAGATTAAAATCTCCTCCCAAAATTATATCATGAGGGGTGCCAGCGGCTTGCAACATCCCTTCAAGATCTATAAAAAAGCCCTGATCATCAGCGTTAGGTGCGTAAATATTAGCCAAAATAAACCTTTGCCCCTGAATTTCAGCTAAAACAATAATTACTCTCCCTAATTTATCTTTAATCTGTTTGAGACATTTGAATTGTAGATACTTATTAATCAATATAATGACTCCCTTGCTCTTACTTGAGCCAGCACTAAAAAAACTTATCCACCCCATATCTTCCCAAATTTTTCAGCTTCCTGCGGGGAGAGATGCGCTTCTTGAAGAAACACTATATCATATTTCTTACGTTTAAGAAAAGTAATAACCTTCCTTCTTTTTATGGGCGCCCCAACCCATTTACATTCCATGTGGATAGAGACAATCCACTCATTTTAACAACTGACATTTTGATATAGTAGAAAAAATAAATTGTGTGTCAAAAATAAAATAATACAGACCACATTCCTCATTAGTGAAACAATCAAACCCTGAACAAAACAAACAGAAAAAAGAAAAACGTGCGCATTAACCCCACGCACGACAGCGCCAACAGGCGACAATCCCTCTAAACTCAAAAGGTCCATGAACGCCCACGAGCCCCCACGACAACTTTGCCATCGGAATGCACAATTTTGCCTCACAAATTTGTGAGGCAAAATTACATAACAGAAAATACTTTGTAAAATAAACCCCAGCCAATAGGCAGAATGAACACAAAGAACATGTAGATTCATTCACAGAACTGTCTCAAAGGTGCGATCCTTCACAAAACAATCCTTCTGTTGAGTGTTATTCAACAGAACATACTCCAGCCGCTAGGCGGAACCAACACAAAAAGAAACAAATCCGGCATCCCGGTTCCCCGGATGATCAAGTCAAATCACTTGGAGGCCGCATAAAAGTATATACAATGACTTACTCAATCCGTCAACTTATAAAAGACATCCTTTGTGTGAGCAGCATGTAGATATTTTGCGGTCATCGGTAGTGTCCACTCTCAAACTGGCTGGGAACTTCAATGTAAAAGTGATCTTAAGTCAGTGCAAAAGTTTCTTTAAGGAAAAGTGTTATTCACAAAACAAACTCCAGCCGCTAGGTGGAGCCAACACAGAAAGAAACCAAAATGACGCACAGCTTCCTCAAAAGCCAGAGTAAGTAAAGCGAGTCGACCCACTCACATGAGAAACATCTGATGGTTTACTCACCCATTAATTCTATAAAAGACATTGTCTGATTGGGACATGTAAATACTTTGCGACCGTCCTTCACTTCTATTCTCAGCTTGGCCGGAAACATCAATGCAAAAGTGATCTTACGTTGATGCAAGAGTTTCTTGCATTCCCTGAACCGATCGCGTTTCTCTCTTGTCGAACTCACAAAGTCCGGGAACAAGAAAATATTATGTTCCCTATCTGTCACTCACTCGACGTTGTGTCGATGTAGTGATACTAGGGGTCATTCTTGGGAGCCCGAGACACCTCTGGTATTTGATAAAAGGCCAATGAAAATAGGCGAGAGTTATTTGCATGCCACTCCCCCGGACATACGGGTATAAAAGGAGCTGGTATGCAACCACTCATTCAGATTTTCTCTTCGGAGCCGAACAGTCACGCTCACTGAGCTGAATTCCAACGACTGTTCATTCACCTCTGCTGGATCTGACGGCGCATTTCAGCGGCTTCTCCCCCCTCTGCACTGGTGCAATGCAGAGAATGCCCCTGGGCGCTTCGGCAGAAATAAGAGTATATTTCTCTAAAAGAGTATATTTCTCTAAAAGAGCGGCACACAAAGACGCGTCTTTTTAAAGATGCCTTTCCGACTGTGTGTTATTCCTGGTTGCGCTCGTTATCTCTCGCCTTCTGACGGTCACGATCGCTGTCTTTCGTGTCTGGGCACTGCTTATGCAGAGACAGCGTTCGTGGATGGACAAGTTCTCATTGCGAGGACATGTCCATGGCAACGATGCGGTCGCGGCTCGCCTTCGTAAGAAAGCAAGCCACCTCAGAGGCTCCCCGCCTCAGTCCTTTTACCCACAGGTATAACGCCCCACCCCCATTTCCTTTCTTCCCGGAAGTGCATGATGAGCTGACAAGGTCATGGGAGGCACTTTTTACTGCCCGGTCCTGATCTTTTCAGCTTCCTCACCCTCACAACCCTCGATGGTGGGGCGGCCAAGGGCTATTCGGCATATCCTGCCCCGGTGCGGCTCAAGATCCCACACCCCGTCTACTTGTCACCAAGAGTGTCCCCCTGCGGTGACTGCACCGGCTCTGCCGCAGCCCACCCCTTCGGCCCGGCTCCGGTGTGGAGCCCACCACAGGAAGCAGACGCTACATGTCTTGCGGCCGCCCAGAACCCGTGAAAGGCTTTAAAGTGCCCTTGAGACGGGCGACCCAGGGACAACGAAATCCGCTGCTCTGGAGCTGGTAAGCAGACCTCTCCATCTTTTTGTTTCTTTTGCATTTAATTGCACTGCATGCC
This sequence comes from Myxocyprinus asiaticus, assembly GCF_019703515.2. NCBI lineage: Eukaryota > Metazoa > Chordata > Actinopteri > Cypriniformes > Catostomidae > Myxocyprinus > Myxocyprinus asiaticus. Next base: position 15,409,854 of record NC_059392.1, on the reverse strand, counting down.
CAAGTGGCTGCAGTACTCAAGAGTTCAGCAAGAGCGGTTTCCTTGTTCCCTGGGTCACGTATTCGGTGTGTCATCATGACCACCGTCCACCACTCTATTTGGCAGGGCTGGCCCCCTGGCATGCGCAAATATGTGTTTTTCCCCAGTGAGCCTACTTGCACAGACCCTGTGCAAGGTCAGGGAGGATGAGGAGCAGGTTGTCCTGGTAGCACCCTACTGGCCCGCCCAGGCGTGGTTCTCGGACCTCACAATCCTCGCGACAGCCTCCACCTCCCCACCGTCCCCTTCCACCTTGAAGGTGTACATTGCCGCCATAGCAGCACACCACGACGCAGTCGACAGTAAGTCCTTAGGGAAGCATGACCTGATCATCAGGCTCCTAAGAGGTGCCAGGAGGCTGAATCCCTCCAGACCGCGCCTCGTTCCCTCATTGGACCACTCTGTAGTTCTTCAGGGTCTACAGAGAGCCCCCTTTGAGCCTTTGCAGTCAGCCGAGCTTAAGGCACTCTCCTTGAAGACTACCCTCCTGACTGCGCTCACTTCCATCAAGAGGGTAGGTGACCTGCAAGCGTTCTCTGTCAGCGAAACGTGCCTAGAGTTCGGTCCGGGTTACTCTCAAGTGATCCTGAGACCCCGACTGGGCGATGTGCCCAAGGTTCCCACTGCCCCTTTTAGGGACCAGGTGGTGAACCTGCAAGCGCTGCCCCAGGAGGAGGCAGACCAAGCCCTGTCGTCACTGTGTCCGGTGCGTGCTTTATGCATATATTTGGATCGCACACAGAGCTTTAGAATCTCTGAGCAGCTCTTTGTCTGCTTTGGTAAACAGCGGAAAGGAAGCGCTGTCTCCAAGCAGAGGATCGCCCACTGGCTCATTGATGCCATAACTATGGCATATGTCGCCCAGGACATGACGCGCCCCCGGTAGGGCTACGTGCCCATTCTACCAGGGGTGTAGCGGCTCCCTGGGCCCTTGCCAGGGGTGCCTCTCTAACAGACATTTGCAGAGCAGTGGGCTGGGCAACACCCAACACTTTTGCAAGGTTCTACAACCTCAGGGTGGAACCGGTTTCGTCCCAGGTAGTGGCACGCAATACAAGCGGATAAGCCTGGGATAGCCAGCCGGGTGTATCGTTTGCACATAGTGCCTTGCACCTCCTTTTGAGCTGAAGACGTGCACCATTAATTCCCAGTAGTGTTCACAAACTATGTTCCCCGGTTGACTTCCTCCAAGCCCTGTGGCAGTCGAGTTTTCGGAGAGATTCGCTGCCGGCCCAGTACATGTGCTAACTAAGAGTCCTTTTCTGGGGTAGGTGCTCCGCATGTGGTGGTTCCCTCTAAGGCTAACCCCATGTGATATATATCTTCCGCTAATTCGTTTCCCTGTTGGCAAACTGCATCTTCCTTGGGCAGAGCCCCTCTGCCCCAGTCTCCATGTTTGTAGTAACTCCTCCCCCATTGGGCAGGATCTACCTTGAAGACTCTCCACATGGTGGGAAAGACCATGTGACGTATCCTTCTACTTAAATATCCCCCACTCTCCTTGGGCAAGGTGTGGTCTCCGCTGTGTCTTCCCCTTGGGAGGGACACCCCCCGAATAGACCTGGCGGCCCAGTCGGATAATCCCCTTCTTTTTTAGGGAGTGGAAAAAAAGAAGGGGAAAAGAGGCCACGACTGGGTTAGCCTGTCTCTATCTTTTGGGTAGTCGACTTGTCCCCAAAGGGCCGTGCGACACTCATAACTATGTTGGGGGAGGTTACGTGTCATCCAGGTGTGCTGGCTATGAGGCACACAGCAATCTGCCCACCACACACTGCCAGTTCACGTAACACAGTTCAGCCAGTTGTGGCGTTTCGTATAGGGACCCCTAGTGTCATTACATCGACACAACGTCGAGTGAGTGACAGATAGGGAACGTCATGGTTACTTGTGTACCCTCCATTCGCTGATGGAGGGAACAAGACATTGTGTCCCTCCTGCCACAACGCTGAACTACCCGCTGAAATGGCCAGACCTTATATCGGCTCCTCAGCATAAAACCTGAATGAGTGGTTGCATACCAGCTCCTTTTATACACATATGTCTGGGGGAGTGGCATGCAAATACCACTCGCCAATTTTCATTGGCCTTTTATCAAAGACCAGAGGTGTCTCAGGCTCACAAGAGTGACCCCTAGTGTCACTACATCGACACTACGTCTCGTTCCCTCCATCAAGGAATGGAGGTTACACAAGTAACCATGACGATTCCTCCAAGAAAGTTTTCCTTTGCTCCTCGCCTGGCACAACACAAGATCTTTATCGGATGATCTCAGAAATCTGGCCAGGATTGATCAGGGCCTGTCTCCCTCAGCAGATCTGTGAGCTGGGACTCTGTGAGCTCACTCGATTTCCAGCTTGTGGCCTGTTATGTCGAGCAGACTCGGGAAGAGCTCATCCAGGAATTTCACCATATCTCTGCCCTCCTCATGCTCAGGAATTCCATCTATTCGAACATTATTCCTACGGCTTCTATTCTCAAGATCTTCAAGCTTTTCAAGAACCCGTTCCAAATCAACTTTGGTCGCGGGCAGATTAGCAGATGATTCCCTCTCCGAAGACTCCAAATAATTGATTCATCTCTCAACATCAGTCACTCTTGTAACTAACGCAGAGAATTTTATTTCCATCGCCGTAATCGAACGACGTATTACAGCGAGATCTTCCAAGTCAGCAAGAAACTTTGTCAGCATCACCGACATGTTGGACAACTGACACTGGATCTCCTCTCCTGCCGCGCCATCCAAATCGAGTCCCCAGTCTGTAGGCCTGTCGGGGCTTTCATCCTGAACACGTAAGTGTCTTTTAATGTCTCCAGAGCCCGAGGATTTTGACTTCTTTGCCATGTTTTACCTCAAAGAGCAAAAGTGCAACTAGGTGTATCAAATTTCACTAGATTATAACATGAGAATAATAAAAAATTAGCAAAGTGCACAGAGCTCGTCGCTCACACGTCTGCTTCTTGCATGGCGTCACGTGACCCCCCCCTCCCCCCATGTACATGGTACTTAAATAATCTTAGTTAAATTGAACTTAAACATTTCAATTAATACAATAAGTTTTACTTACAAATCTGATTTACATGGTACTGAAATAATCGTATTCAAATTTAGATGAACATTTTATTGACAGTTTCAAGGACTGTTCGTTGGTGATGTCAAGTGACGTAATTGTTCCATAAACATTTTCTGCATGTCACAACAGAGACTATTTAGCAGAGATGGGCCACTTCTGTTAAAATGAATGGGAGAAATTGGAATGCCCAATGGCAGCCAGCCTTTGGTAGAAGTCCAGCCTTACAGGTAAAATAGCCAATCACCTTTTAGAGACAGAAATCACCTGTCAATCAACTTGAGAACACGCATGGCCATTAGCTACACAAGATGGTATAATTAGTGTAATCTGAGATAAAGAAACACAATTTATTATACCAGTTGTGACGGAACAACACGCCCTTCCGGTGGGTCATCGCCTTCCCTGCTCGCGTGATCCCAGTGAAGAACCTCATCACCGCTGACTTTAAACACAGAGCGCACCTCTCTTCGGGAGACCGGTCTCTACCTGCTGGCATCTTTACAGGTCCAAGAACAGAACGGGGAGGGTCCGGTGCGAGTTAGATGCGTCGCTGGACCCACACTCCGGAACACCATTGCAATTGGAGCATGCATCACGGCCGACGGTCCAGGAGCCAAACAGTGTTGTCAGATTTACTGCTTTTTTGAAATATGTTCTTTTATCGTAATCTTGACCAACCATTTTAAAGATTTCAGTCTTTTCCCATTCAAGTAGATAGGAGCTGCACTTTCAAGCAACTTGTTTACATAGAAAAACAGCTGCCCAAACTGCCCAAGAGCGTTCCAAAAATGGCCACAGAGTGGACAGGCTTTCCTTGAAAAAGACGCTTTGTTGAAAGGATCCAGAAAAAACGTCTAGACCATTCTATTCCTTTATTTTTGTTTACATTCTTGAAATGGTCTTGAATATTTCACATTATGAACTTTCCTTATAAACACACGTTTAATCATGTACCTTGACATAAGAAAGCCTTCCACAGGCAATGCTATGCACGCAGACCTCAATATTTGGTGCACAAAACACGATGATGGTAACAATCAACAGATTTTTTTTTTTTTTGACCATGAACAGTTAATTTTGAGTAGAAAATGAACTTCAAACTTCATAAAACAATAAGTTACCAAACATTACAACAAAATCAACAATAAAACTGGTGTTAATAAACTTGTTAACAGTGAAACCATGAAAGCTCATTAATTATTCAATATATTTACATGCTGGGAACAGCAGCTTTAAAAAGTTAATTAAAATGTACTTATTTTATTTATCAGTGGAATTTACTCAAATTAGCGAATAAATATGATAAGGTTTTCAACTTTAGTACTGATACGTGATAATGCATTATAAAGATAACAAACAATCATAAATAATATTTACTTATAAGCTAGAGCATTCATTTTTACATGCTTGAATGGATTACAAATGTAGAATTTTAAGTTCTCACTTAAACTTAATTATTCAATGTAGAATGTACCTAATCTTTTCTGCTATATTTACTTCACATTTTCAGTGATACTGAAATACATTTTATTTTTGTTGCACAGTGTAAGAATTTCTTACTTAATACATAATCTTATTCAAATTACAAGCATCTTGCAAAATTACAACCTGCCCTAACTTGCATGTTCTTGATGAATCGCAGGATGGGAGCTGGCCAGCAAAGTCATCACAAAGCTGGCAGTCTTTCAAGATGAGTTAAATTTAGAAAGGAAGCTGGTGTCTAATGCAATAGAAAAAGAGAGCTCTATGCCCAAAAAAAGAGACGATTGTAAGTGAAACTTTATTTTTAAATTTTTTTTCTTTCAAAAGTATTAATTAATTTTATGTTGTTTGGTGGTTGGATTTCTATTTTAGATACCAGTAATGCAAAAAAGCACAGATTGTATTCATACTCAGTGTTTTCTGGTTTTCTTTTTAGCCTGTTTCTGGAAATACTGTGTTTGAGCATCTTAGAGTGAAGGATCAGGACCAAGGAAATCTGCAAAATCTACTGCCTTAAGATGAGACATAAAAAGAGCAGAACACTTTTCCATATGCAATTATATGTATTCACAATGTTTTATGATAATCATGATAGTCATTACTGTTGCAGACCTCTGTACTGTTTAATTGTTAATTTGTTTTATTTTAATGCCATGTCAGTAAAACATCATATGAAGATGGTTGGTTTTACAATTTCATCCCATTGTGCAAAATATTGATTACAATTCTTTGGATATCTTGAATTCACAATTACGAATGAGTGCATAATGCTATTAGAATCAGTTCCTAATAATCCTATAAAAGGTTACAACTGCTACATTTTCTCTGCTGTGAATTATTAAAAATGTTCTTTTTCACACACTCTTGTCCCCCTCTGGTGGTAAGATTTTACATTTTAAACTCCTAAACCGGTCTCAAGGAATGTTTACCTTAAGGATATACATATAAAGACAGAATTATGTTCATAATAGCATGATTTTTATCTTGTTGTATAAAGTTGAACATCGGAATGGACACAATGAATATATGGCCTCTTCTAACTATTTTCACGTAATTCTAGAAATGAAATTAAGAAATTAAGTCACATCACAAATAAATTCAGCCACAACACAAAGAAATTAAGTCACAACGCAAAGAAATCAAGCCACAACACAGAAATTAAGCCACAACACAAAGAAATTAAGCCACAACACAACGGAAATGCTCCCGCCCACTAGGAGGCAACCTCAACCTGGTGAATAATGTTTAGATTTTTAAAAACTTTATTACATGCTTACTTGAGAAGGACAGGACACAATAAGACATTAACTATGTGAGAAAAGTAGATTTATGTTTTGATTATGTTATTTTAATTTATCTAAATACATTTTGAAAGAAAAAAAAGAAAAAAAAAGTGCAATGTGAAGCTGAGTATTGTTATTAAGGGTGGTTTCACATATAGTACGTTTTAAATTAACCAAAGCCAGTTCGGTTAAAGTGAACCAGAAAGGGAACCAGCCACAAATGACCTCAGTGCTTTTGGTGTTCACAATGTAAGTGGACTTAAAAGAGGACCCAGTTTCTTTTTGGTCTCAGACCCCTTTGTTGTTCACACCACAGCTCCTTAAGAACTCAGATCCCATTGCAGCTAGGGCTGTCACGATTATGAAATTTGTCTGACAATAATTTTTCATAAATAATTGCGATTATTATGATAAGCAATTGTCATACAAATTGTCATCCTTCTTAAAGTTCAGTATATTAAAGGAAAACATTTGAAATTCTATGTGCATTTAAAAATGTGTTTCTTTATCATCTCGAGAGTAATGGAGCAAGCATCTCCTCCTGCGTATCATTTACATTGTGTGTATGAGCCAAGAACATTTGCCATTGCGCAAATAAAATTAAAGTGAAACTATAAAAATCCTTGCTTGCATTTTCGTGGGAGTTTGGCAGGAATCTCCGTAGATGGTACGCCCATCAGAGCACTTTAAAGCGGTTCATCTTAACACGCTGCTCTGAATGTGGCTGGTCCGTTCATTTTAGGTTCTCAAATAATACAAGAACAGAATATGAGACACAAAAACACGTCATGGTAATCATGGTATATCTATATTCGCTTAAAATTCCCATATGTGGACAGTAAATTGTGACTGGAATATGAAGTATGTAATGCAGCTATTTATGGCAAGCCACGAGGTACTTATGTCATAAAATGCAAAGCGGACAGGTACCTCTTCGCTTTCACATCGCACAAATCAATTGAAACACAGAAGGACCCACAAATGAACCATACTCAGACCACCTCCTGAGTGGTCTGAGTACGGTTCGCTTTTGGGTCCTTTTAGGGGGGTCTGAGACCACTTGGGTTGTTCACATACACTATACCGCTCTGAGAGCACTTGGAGTGCTCAAACGAACTAGGTGTGAAAAACGCCCTAAATCTCCATGGTGTTGCCTCTATGACTTGCTATGTAAAAAAAAATAAAATAAAAAAAAACTGATTCATGAGTCCTTAAACTTTGTGTTGTAGCTTAATTTATTTGTGTTGTGAACTTTTGTTTGCTTTGTAAATTGATGTGGCTTAGTCTCTTTGTGTTGTGGCTTAATTTAGCTTTGTTTTAGCTTAATTTTGTTGTGTTGTGGCTTAATTTTTTTGTGTTGTAGCTTAATTTTGTTGTGTTGTGGCTTAATTTCTTTGTGTTGTGGCTTAATTTTGTTGTGTTGTGGCATAATGTCTTTGTTTTGTGGCTTAAATTGGTTGTGTTTTAGCTTAATTTTGATGTGTTGTGGCTTAATTTATTTGTGTTGTGGCTTAATTTTGTGTTGTGGCTTATTTCTTTGTGTTGTAGCTTGATTTCATTGTGTTTAAGCTTAATTTCTTTGTGTTGTGGCTTAATTCCTTTGTGTTGTGGCTTAATTTTGTTGTGTTGTGGCTTAATTTTGTTGTGTAGTGACTTAATTCTGTTGTGTTGTGGTTTAATGTATTTTTGTAATGAACTTTAGTTTGCTTTGTAAATTGATGTGGCTTAATTTCTTGTGTTGTTGCTTATTTTCTTTGTGTTTTGGCTTAATTTTGTTTTGCTTAATTTTGTTGCGTTGTGGCTTAATTTCTTTGTGTTGTGAACTTTTGTTTGCTTTGTAAATATATGTGTCTTAATTTCTTCATGTTGTGACTTAATTTTGCAGTGTTCCATCTTAATTTTGTTGCATTCTATCTTACTTTTGTTGTGTAGTGGCTTAATTTTGTTGTGTTGTGGTTTAATGTATTTTTGTAATTAACTTTTGTTTGCTTTGTAAATTGATGTGTCTTAATTTCTTAGTGTTGTGGCTTAATTTCTTTGTGTCATGGCATTATTTTGTTGTGTCTTGTCTTAATTTTGTTTTGTTGTGGCTTAATTTCTTTGTGTTGTGGCTTAATTTTGTTTTGTTGTGGCTTAATTTCTTTGTGTTGTGGCTTAATTTCTTTGTGTTGTGTCTTAATTTGGTTGTGTTTTAGCTTAATTTTGTTGTGTTGTGGCTTAATTTCTTTGTATTGTGGCTTAATTTCTTTGTGTTTTAGCTTAATTTCATTAAATTGATGATGTCTTAATTTCTTTGTGTTTTGTCTTAATTTTGTTGTGTTGTAGCTTAATTTCATGTGTTGTGATCTTTTGTTTGCTTTGTAAGTTAATATGTCTTAATTTTGTTAATATTGTGGCTTAATTTTGTTGTGTTGTGGCTTAGTTTTGTTGTGTTGTGGTTTAATTTCATGTGTTGTGATCTTTTGTTTGCTTTGTAACTTAATATGTCTTAATTTTGTTGTGTTGTGGCTTAGTTTTGTTGTGTTGTGGCATAATTTTTTTGTGTTCTGGATTAATTTTGTTGTGTTGTGAACTTTTGTTTGCTTTGTAAATTGATGTGGCAGAATTTTGTTATGTTGTGGCTTAATTTCATTGTTTTGGCTTAATTTCATTAAATTGATGATGTCTTAATTTCTTTGTGTTGTGGCTTAATTTTGTTGTGTTGTGGCTTAATTTCTTTGTGTTGTGAACTTTCGTTTGCTTTGTAAATATCTTAATTTCTTTGTGTTGTGGCTTAATTTTGTTGTGTTCCATCTTAATTTTGTTGCGTTCTATCTTACCTTTGTTGTGTTGTGTCTTAATTTTGTTGTGTTGGCTTAATTTTGTTGTGTTGTGGCTTAATTCATTGTGTTGTGAACTTTCATTTTCTTTGTAAATTGATGTGGCTTATTTTCATTGTGTTGTGGCTTATTTTCTTTATGTTGTGGCATTATTTTGTTGTGTTTTGTCTTATTTTGTTGTGTTTTGGCTTAATCTCACATGGTGTTATCTTTTGCTTGCTTTGTAAATTGACATGGCTTAATTTTGTTAATGTTGTGGCTTAAAGTCATTTGTGTTGTGGCTTAATTTCTTTGTGTTGTGTCTTAATTTTGTTGTGTTTTGGCATAATTTCTTTGTTGTGTATTAATTTAATTGTGTTGTGTCTTAATTTCTTTGTGTTGTGGCTTAATGTTGTTGTGTTCTATCTTCTGTTGTGTTGTGGCTTAGTTTCTTTGTGTTGTGGCTTAATTTCTTTGTGTTTGTTTGAACTAGAAATAAACCTTGTGTAAATTGTCAGCTTTATGCTAAGCTAAAATGCTATTTCTAGCCATTTTACATGCACGTTACCAGACACGATCATATTTTTTTATCAAGAAAATTCACGTTGGATCATAATTATTATTTTTTTTTTTCTATTAAGACCTTTGATATTAGGGCAAAAATCATATTCTTGATAATACTTTTTTTTATTGTTTTCCTGTAAAAATATCTAAAAATCCTTAAAACAAGAACAATTTGATTGATCTTGTTTTAGAAACAACACTGCATAAGATATTTAGGTTTTTCAGAGAATGTATTTTTTACATGTGTATTTTGTCTTACTGTACTGGCAGAGTTTTTATAGTCAAAACAAGTGAAAAAATCTACCAGTGCTGAAGAAGTAATCCAAAGTATTTAGAATACGTTACTGACCTTGAGTAATCTAACGAAATACGTTACAAATGACATTTTACAGCATGTATTCCGTAATCTGTAGTGGAATACATTTAAAAAGTTACCCTTCCAACCCTGATTATATTGCCCACACAGACACCAAAACAAATAAAAACGCTGCACTTTATGAGTTTTGTTCCTAATTTACTGGAATTCAGCTGGCAAATTTGATTAAAAAAAAAAAAAAAAAAAAAAAAGCAAGGAGAATGCGGATTTCCTTGTGGGCTGCACTGTAGACCAAGATAAGTGTTGAGGAGAAGCACTATCCAAAATAAGTTTATTAAAAGCTGAATGCATCCATTTCAGTCAGACGGTCCTCTATGCGTTTAAGAGGTAAGTTCAACTTCACTAATTAATTTCTCTTTTTCGGTCACTACATGTTTTTGGTCAATGCATGTAATTTTTCTAAATATATATATAGATTTTTCTCATTGCAAGTGAAGTTATGTTGTGTTTGCAAAAAAAAATAAAAATTTCTTAAATGTGGGAGTATTAGAAGTTATTCTAGTATGTACAATGAATTAATCCAATATTTATCTAATATTTTCTCTTACCAATGAAGATAGTGTGCCTTGTAATCTGTTACAATAATTCAATACTTTAATAATTCATTCGAGATGGTGAAATCGAAAGATATCATTTGACTTGGCCCTTACAAAAAGGTATGAATTTTAGACCAACCAATCAACAAACAGAATTTCTAATTGATACAATACAGGCATTGGATTTTAGTTTGCTACCTATTCAAAACTTTATTTTAAAAAATGTGTAGTTACTCATTCCATATTTATGTAATATTCAACCACTACTCAAATGTTGCAATTTGATTTTCCTTTGTATCTTTGCCTGCTGTGGGGAACAATGAAATTGTTTCTCTCATCTAAATCTTGCAGTTACAACTCAATGCACTGGTAGGCGCTGTGGATGCATGATGCTGTTAAAGGAATTGTTTGCCCAAAAAGAAAATTCTGTCATTATTTAAAGTGATTGTTTCACTTCAGAGAACATGTAACATATGTTTCTACATGCAAATGTTTTTTTTGTTGTTGTTGTTGTTGTTTTTTTGTCAATTTCGGATCTAGATGTTGTTGTTTATGCATAGTTCTCATTTTTTTTTTATATAAGAAAAACAGGTTCAAAGGTTGAAGGTTGAACTTAAATTCAAAATTTCAAGTAATCAATTACTCATTGTTTTATGTGTTAGTGTAGTCATTTACAAAATCACTCTAAACGCCAATCCCTATCCCAAACCCAATGTTTTGTTTCTTCAAAATAGTTTATTTTCCTTTTGAAATCATGCTTAGGTTTAAGATTTGTGTAAGGGGTTACTCTTTAAGGTTAGGTTTAGGTTTGTTTTGGCATTAAACTTAGGAAAAATCTTAATAACATTGTTTGTTGGTTAGATTTTTGTTCTCAGTGGGAGCAAAAGTCATAAGTTTTTGTACCAGGCAACTCGTACGATTTCTTTCAATTTCACCATCTGGTAATATTATTACGACTTGTCATGAGATGGCATGATCTTACACCAATCATGTTTGGCAATGTGTAAGGTCATGTAAATGCATGTTGTGTGCATGCCTGTTTATGTTTTGACGTCAAAAGCAGAGAATAACCAGATCATGTAAACACGGTTTTCTGCATTGTTGGATGTTTTTTATAAACTGATTTTTTTGTAGTTATCAGCATAATGATGTGCATCTAAATGCGATCATGAGTGGGCAAAAATCTACTTGTCTTGATTGTTTCCTTGCTTAAACCATTTACAGTATCAGGAAAACAGTTTAAAGCGATAACATAACTTTACACCTTGTTGGCTTATCAAGCATAATCAGTGTAAAATTGAGCATGCAAACGTTCTCAGTGTGACTCTTTTACTGACGTACATATATTTCGTTTTCCAGTTAGAGAGCATGTGGCTCATATTTGTTCTACTTCAACTTCTGCCTCAATTCACCCTCAGCGCTCGCTGTCCCAGTGGGTGCGTCTGTGACAATAAAGGTAAAGCAAAATGTATTGGGAACTTCACCGATATACCCCCCCTGGACCCCAACATCACCTTACTCTTGCTTGATGACACACACATAAAAGTTCTCCAAGAACGAAGCTTTCAGCCTTTCCCTCTTCTTCTAAGATTGTGGCTATCCCACAGCTCTCTTGACACTATCCACCCAGAAGCCTTCCATAGTGCTTCACAACTTCTGTCCATCAAACTGTCATCAAATGCTCTCTCTGTGTTCCCACCCAAAATATTTAGTGAGCAGAGCAGCCTAGAGCAGCTGCAGCTGAATGACAATCAGATAGTTTCCGTAAGTTCAGAACTGTTTAAAGGGCTGGTTAATTTAACAGAACTGGAGATCAAAAATAATTTTATTTCTCAGCTGGAAGCTGATGTCTTCCAGAGTTTGACCAGTTTAATTTTCCTCAACTTGTCTGGGAACCGACTGAGGAACCTCCCTCAAACCCTTTTCCACAACCTGAGGCAACTTAAGTATTTGATACTCTCCTCTAACCAGTTGGAGACTCTAGAATCAGGTTCCTTTGATCATCTAAACAACCTGTTGGAGCTAATACTACATAAGAACCAGATCCGAGAGATACCACCACGCCTTTTCTGGCACATGCCTTTACTTCTCAACCTCTCAATGTCAACCAACCAGCTCCGGTATATTCCAGCTGAAAGCTTCTACTACTTGCCCAATCTCTCCAAGCTCACCCTCTACAAAAACCCATTGATCTCTCTACCTGATCAACTAGTAGGCCACATGCCAAGGCTCCAAGAACTCTATCTTTATGAAACAAACCTAGCCACTGTCCCTTGGAACCTTTTTGCTAACATGACTAACTTAAGATGGCTCCATTTACACCTCAATGAAAAGCTAAACTCCCTGCCAAAGAACCTTTTTTGTTGCTTGCCAAACTTGATGAAGCTCTCCCTAAAAAGCAACAATCTTAAGGAGCTACACACTGAACTCTTTTCAGGCTTGACTAGCCTTCAAGTACTAATGCTAAATGAAAACAAGCTTCAGTCTCTCCCAGCAACAATCTTTCAGCAAACCCCAAGTCTCGAAATAATTGATCTCAGCCACAACTATCTGAGGTATCTTCCTGGAAACATTTTTGTACATACAAGAGCACTGAATGTTCTTTCTCTTAGTGGCAACAAATGGAACTGTGACTGTAGCATTTTGAGTATTGCAGAATGGATTAGTGAAAACCAAAGGCTAATCAATGATTTGGACAAAGGATTAGCATGCCATGAACCACACCGCTTACAAAACCATCCTCTACAGAAGTTGACCTATGAAGATCTTCAATGTGGTCAGGGTGGATTCCAGACACCGCATAGAAAAGACTCAACTATAGCTACAACGACTTCATCTTCCCTTTTATTTATGAGTACTCTTACATCAACCATGGAACAAACTCCTTTACTCTCTCATACAACTGACAATCTTCACGTGAAAAAAAGCAGTGTCTACAATGACGATCCAGCGTTCTACAATACAATTGTCCTGGATGACGGACCTGAAATTGTCCACAACAATCATTACAATGGTTGGGTGTACCTGTGGACTGTCCCATCAACGGGTCCTTACAGTGGCTTCATGATGGTTTTGTATATTGTTCTCTTGGCCACTGGTGTGATTCTTATCCTGGCCAGTGTGTATGTTTTGTATCGTCTTAACAAGGTGATGGGGGTTTTAGGGGCTGTTGCTATGGGAGACTATCAGAGAATAATGACCAGAAGAGTACGAAGTTTCAAAGTTCAACTCTAGAAAAAGCTAGAAAGTTTATCTATCTATCTATCTATCTATTAAGTAGAACAAAAGCATCCATTGCTTTCATACTAGATGTTTTCCTTTTTGCGTTTCTGTAAATACTGTTTTTGAGCATCTTAAAGTGAAGCACCAGGACCAAGGAAATCAGTTAAATCATCTACTGCCTTAAGATGAGACATAAAAAGAGAAGAAAACGTTTCCAAATGTATTGATATGTATTCATAATGTTTCATTATAATCCTAATAATCTTAATGTACTCATGACTGTTGCAGATCTCTGTACCGTTATGACAAAAATTTATTTTAATGTCTGTCTTGTCTCCCTCTGGTGAGAATTTTTTTTAAATGTGGTAAAATGTAGTTCCAAAGTAGTTCCAGTACATTCCAAACTTTCTAACATGCCTCAAGGAATATTTTCCTTAAGGATAATATGAAGCCAAACATTTGTGGACATGATATTATGATTTATATATAGTATTACTGTACTAGTTGAAAAAAATAAATAAACATATATATATATATATATATTTGCAGCAATGAAATTATGGTCTCTTCTTCCTTTATTTTTATCTAACAATTGCTGGTAATGCAAATGGACCCAAAGCTTTAAGACAATTAATTCTGTTTTAAATCCTATTACTAATGTCATTCCTGATGCTTCCACAGAGACCGTTGAACATTTCTGATATTATTTTATTCACAAAATAAAAAATATAAATTCTACTATTGTACCTTCTAAGTTGGCATTTCCACAGTTATCTCCACCTGCCAGCTGTCTCACTTTCAACAAGTTTCCCCATTCCAGCTAGCCGATGTAATTTCAACAATGAACTGTACAGGTTGCAGGTTTGATGTTCTTCCTGCACACCTTTTCAAAGATGTTTTTAAGACAATTAGTCAAGCGTGACAACTATAATTAGCTCCCTAGCTAATGGACTAGTCATGAAGTTGTGCAACCTTTGTTAAAGAAAACCCATCTTGATTCAGCTATATAAAAGTAATTACAGGCCAATTTCTAAATTGCCCTTTATTTCCAAGCTTTTGGAAAGAGTCATTTATTCACTCTTACCTGAACACTTTTAACATTTTAGACACATTTCAGTCCGGTTTCAGATCCTTACACAGTACTGAGTCTGCTTTGTTGAAGGTCAAAAATGATATCTTGCTTGCTCTGGACTCATATGCTGTTTTAATTTTGTTGGATCTCAGTGCTGCGTTTGACAATATTGACCACAACATCCTTCTCAAATGCCTTGAGTGTACGGTTGGCATCCAGGGTCTGGCCTTGCAGTTGTGTGCTTCCTATCTGAAAGATAGGACCTTTTCTGTAAATTTAGGTACTTGTTACTCTTCATCAGCTCCCTTATCTTGTGGTGTCCCTCAAGGATCCATTTTAGGTCCGTTATTGTTTTCCCTTTATATACTTCCACTGGGTTACATTTTTCAGAAATATAATATCGGTTATCACTGCTATGCTGAAGACTCCCAGTTTTACCTTCCAGTTAGACCAGACACTAGCTGCCCATTTGAGAATCTGCTGAAGTGCCTTGAAGACATTAAAAGTTGAATGGTGAATAATTTTTTGAAGTTAAATGAAGGTAAAAATGAAGTGTTGATTTTAGGCTGTCCCATGTCTTCCTCTCCTGTCTTAGAAGCCCAGTTAGGTCCACTTTCTTCCAATGTACAAAAGAAAGTTAAGATTCTTGGAAGAATTTTTGACTCTTTGCTTCTTTTTGATAAACAGATTAGTGCTGTTATTAAGGGAAGCTTCTTTCATCTCCGATCTATTGCAAAGCTAAAACATTTCCTTTCTAGTAAAGATCTGGAAATTGTGATCCATGCTCTTATTACATCACGGCTGGACTATTGTAATTCACTGTACATTGGCCTTTCTCAATCTGCTTTATCTCACTTACAAATTGTTCAAAATGTGGCAACCAGGTTTTAAACAGGGTCAAAAAAGAGGGATAATATTTCTCCAATATTGGCATCTCTTCACTGGCTTCCTTTTAAGTTCAGGGTTGATTTTAAAATTTAAATTTAAATTTTTGTTTATAAAGCATTGTTTGGTCTTAATGCACCAAAATACATTTCTGACCTTCTCCACCCTTATTCTCCAACCAGAGCGCTCAGATCTTCCAATCAATTATTTTTGTCTGTCCCCTGTTGTCGATGTAAATCCAAGGGTAATCGGGCCTTTTCTGTGGCCGGACCTAAACTTTTAAATAGTCTCCCCTATCACATGCGATCTGCTTCATTGTTAGCTATTTTTAAATCTTCCCAAAAATCATATTTTTATTCTTTAGCTTTTGAAAATGTTTAAATGATGGATGTTTATTGACTGTGATTCTTACATATATGCTGTTTTATTGTTTTTATTTTTTATATTTTTCCTCTTTATTATTGTGTTTCATTTTCTCTATTGTACAGCACTTTGGAACAACTTATGTTGTGTTTAAACATGCTTTATAAATAAATGTTGATTGATTGATTGGTTGATATTTTTGGATAATTCTAAAGGAAACTTAAAGGTTAATTAAAATTCAATTTTATTTCATTTTGATTAATTTCATTTCATTTTCAAAACAAGCAATTTTTCAGATGCTATTGCATATGAATACATCAGGACAGCTCAAAATCTCTCACATTGTTTTAATAATCATTGAGGAAATTAAGAGAAAATGTATAAACATATCAGTTTGAATTAAAAGTCATATAAACATACAGTATTGAACCTTAAGCACAACTCTAGTCAGAAGAAGCTCCCACACAGACACCGAAACAAAATGAAAACACTGCACATTATGAGTACTAAACCTAATATACAGGCATTCAGCTGGAAAATTAGATAAAACCAAACTTATCAAGGCCGATGCAGACTTCCTTTTGTGCTGCACTGTATACCAAGAAAAGTGTTGAGGAAGAACTGTGTCTTTCAGACAGTTTTCAGTGCTTATGGGAGGTAAGTTCAACTTCACTAATTAAAAAAAAAAAAAAAAATTTCACTGCATGTTTTTGGTCAAATAATTTTTCTTTATGTTGTGTTTGCTACATTGTCTTTTCTTAAATGTGGGAGTTTACGAGGCTATTTCTAGTGTGTACAACAAATAGATCCAATATATAATATTTTCTCTTACAAATGAAGACAGTGGGCTTAGTATCTGTTGTTGCAATATGTGGGGCACAAAAGGGCTAAAGGTCCCCCAGGATAAAAAGCACTTTTGATTTAATTTTCTCCTAAAACACTAAATAGCAACAAAAACTACAGCACTTTCCAAAACATCTGTGTGGCACTACGCACTGCAAAATGTTCCTGATCCACAAGGTCATTGCATGCACTGTCTAAGGGTTGATTATTTGGCAATTTGATCTAGCATTTAATAACATTTATAATGTTGCAAATTTATGTAGCTAATGAGAATCCTTGAAATGATCACATTACTTCTGAAAGGCCCCATAAAACACATTGTTTTTCAGAAGTCGGGGGAATAGATGTGTTATGAAGAATGTTCAAAGTGGGTTCATATTGACTGATCCATTACAAAGGAGACTGAATTGTTTATAGAATACTTTAGATATTATGAAATGCCAAAAGTGATTGAAATTAGAAGGAAATGGTGTACCCTTTTCTGAAGTGGTTATTTTGGATAAGCATCATCTTAATTTGTTAATCAAAAAAGCATCACGCCAGTTTATGTTTTGTCGTCAAAAGCAGAGAATAACCAACCCGATCTTAGGAGAATGTGTCACAATAGTTTGAGGTGGCGAATTTGTACGAATTCCTACGAGTTAATTCGTCTGAAATAGTATGAGTTATAAACCCACCAATGAGAGACGCTTCCCTCATTTATTTGTAGTTCCCGATGTGACCTTTGTTTTATGTTAATCCAAAACTATTTTTTCATAACTTTAACCCCAAACCTGTCGTGATAAATGGAACCCAGTCACAGGAGTAAAAATATAACAATGTTTAATAAATGAGAAGTAGCACAAACAACAGATCAGTCCAGAGATGAGATGGGAGAAGATGATAGTGAAGGACTCTGACGGTGACAGCTGCAGCGGGGAGAGAGTAGAGGTAATATTCCAATGTGTGTAATAGCAGGGACTGGAGCAGAGAGAAACACAGGTGAGTGATCCGGTGAATGGAGGAAATGGAAATGGCTGGAGCACAGGAAAAAGGCAAAAATATCCAAACTAGAGAAAACAAGAGAAAGGCGTGAGAAACACGAGTAAACATGGCACAAGACACGAGAACAATCCGATACTGAACTCACACAAAAGAGCTGCATATAAGGGAAAGAGAAGATAGTGTGCAGGTGCTGAGCTAATCAAGCAGCGGCTGGTAATGAGCATTGCTGGGCAACGCTGCCGCGTGATTAACCCTGCACCTACAACAACACCAGGGAGACACACAAAAACAAACCGACAGAATGAATCCTCCCATTACAAAACCAAAACTCCATCCATCCCTAAACCTAACGATAAAGTGTTACACCTAACCCTACCTAGAGCGTAAACAACCATAATATTAACGTGTGATTGGTTAATGTGTAAGGTGTACATTTTTGTACCATCGAAGTTGTGAGATTTGGTACGAATTTGCCACTTTGTAGTATTGTGACAGATTGTCATGAGACTATGTTGGAATAACGATGATTTCAAGACTCATGTAAAGAAGAAATTATTGCTTTGTTGGATTCTTTGAGTAAGCTGATCATCAGCATATTGGTTTGCATCTAAGTGGGCAAAAATCTACCTCTGTCGATCACTTATTGCTTAATGTATGACTTTACCCCGATTAAAGAAAATCGCTTAATGTGTTTATATGACCTTACACGTTGTCGGCTTATAAAGCAAGACCGTGCATGTAAACACGCTCAGTGTGACTCTTATACTGACTTGTACATATATTTTGTTTCCTAGGCAGAGAAGATGTGGCTCATATTTGCTCTACTTCAACTTCTGCCTCAACTCACCCTCAGCACTCGCTGTCCCAGTGGGTGCGTCTGTGACATTAAAGGTTCAACGAAATGTATAGGGAATATCACCGATATACCCCTCCTGGACCCCGCCATCACCTTCCTACTCTTGCTTGATGACACACACATAAAAGTTCTCCAAGAAAGAAGCTTTCAGCCTTTCTCTCTTCTTCTACGAATGCAGATCACCCACAGCTCTCTTAACACTATCCACCCAGAGGCCTTCCATGGTGCTCCACAACTTCGCTCCATCAAACTGTCATCAAACGCTCTTTCCATTTTCCCACCAAAGGTGTTTAGTGAGCAGAGCAACCTAGAGCAGCTGCAGCTGGATGACAATCAGATCATTTCCATAAGTTCAGAACTTTTTCAAGGGCTGGTAAATCTAATCGAACTAGACATCAGCAGGAATCGTATTTCTCAGCTGGACGCCAATGTCTTCCAGATCTTGACCAGCTTGAATTTCCTCAACTTGGCTGGGAACCAACTGAAGAACCTCCCGCAAACCCTCTTTCACAATCTGAGGCAACTTAAGTCTTTGAATCTCTCCTCTAATCAGTTGGAGACTCTAGAATCAGGTACCTTTGACCATCTAAACAACCTGTTGGTGCTAATACTACAGAAGAACCAGATTCAAGAGATACCACCACGCCTTTTCTGGCACATGCCTTCCCTTCTTACTCTCTTATTGTCAAGCAACCAGCTCCAGTATATTCCAGCTGAGAGCTTCTACTACTTGCCCAATCTCACCAAGCTCACCCTCTACAATAACCCATTGATCTCTCTACCTGATCAGCTAGTGGGCCACATGCAAAGACTCCAAGAACTCCATCTTTATGAAACCAACCTTGCCACTGTCCCTTGGAACCTTTTTGCTAACATGACTAACTTAAGATGGCTCTATTTACACTTCAACAAAAAGCTGAGCTCCCTGCCAAAGAACCTCTTTTGTTGCTTGCCAAACTTGATGAAGCTCTCCTTGAAAAATAACAATCTTAAGGAACTGCACACTGAAGTCTTTTCAGGCTTGATTAGCCTTCAAATACTACTGCTAAATGAAAACAAGCTTCAGTCTCTCCCAGCAACAATCTTTCAGCAAACCCCAAGTCTCAAAATACTTGATCTCAGCCACAACCATCTGAGGTACCTTCCTGGAAACATTTTTGTACATGCAAGTGCACTGAAGGTTCTTTCTCTTAGTGGCAACAAATGGAACTGTGATTGCAGAATTTTGAGTATTGCAGAATGGATTAGTGAAAACCAAAGGCTAATCAATGATTTGGACAAAGGAGTAGCATGCCATGAACCGCACCACTTACGAAACAATCATCTGCAGAAGTTGACCTATGAAGATCTTCAGTGCAGTCAGGGTGGATTCCAAACATTTACAAGTACTCTTATAGCAACCATGCAACAAACCCCTCTAATCCCTCCTACAGCTGAAGATTTTTACGTGAAAACAAGCAGCATCTACAATAATGATCCAGCATTCTACAATACAATTGTCCTGGATGACGGACCTGAAATTGTCCACAACAATCATTACAATGGTTGGGTGTACCTGTGGACTGTCCCATCAAGGGGTCCTTACAGTGGCTTCATGACATTTTTGTATATTGTTCTCTTGGCCACTGGTGTGATTCTTATCCTGGCCAGTGTGTATATTTTGTATCGACTTAACAAGGTGATGGTGGTTTTAGGGGCAGTTGCTATGGGAGGCGGTCAGAGAATAATGACCAGAAAAATAAGAAGTTTCAAAGTTCAACTCTAGAGAAAGCTAGAAAGTTATTTATATATCTATGTATATGCACATGTCTGTCTGTCTGTCTTTGTTATTTTACCAGTTAAGTAGAACAAAAGCATCCATTGTTTTCATACTAGATGTTTTGCTTTTTGCCTTTTTCTGGAAATACTGTGTTTGAGCATCTTAAAGTGAAGCACCAGGACCAAGGAAATCAGTTAAATCATCTACTGCCTTAAGATGAGACATAAAGAGAGCAGAAAACGTTTTCAAATGTAATATGTACTCATAATGTTTCATGATAATCCTGATGTACTCATGACTGTTGCAGATCTCTGTACTGTTATGACAAAAATGCATTTAATGTCTGTTTTGTCTCCCTGATGAGAAAATTTTTAAATGTGGTAAAATGTAGTTCCAAAGTAGTTCCAGTACATTCCAAACTTCCTAACGTGCCTCAAGGAATATTTTCCTTAAGGATAATATGAAGCCAAACATTTGTGGACATGATATTATTATTTATTTATAGTTGTACTGTACAAGTTAAAAAAAAAAAAAAAAAGATTATGGGTATTCTTCCTCTATTTTCAGGTAATTCTAAAGGAAACTTAAAGGTAAATTAAAACTGAATTGAATTGCATTTTGATTAATTTCATTTAATTTAATTTTCAAAATAAGCAAGTTTTCAGATGCTATTGTATATACTGTGAATACATAAGGACAAAATCTCTCACATTGCTTTAGTAATCATTGAGGAAATGAAGAGAAAAATAATATAAACATATCAAGTTGAATAAAAAGGAATATAAACATACAGTTTTACACCTCAAGCACAACTCTAGTCAGAAGAAGCTCCCACACAGACACCAAAACAAAATGATAACACTGCACATTATGAGTACTGAACCTATTATACAAGCATTCAGCTGGCAAATTAGATAAAAACAAACTTATCAAGTCTGATGCAGACTTCCTTGTGTGCTTCACTGTATACCAAGAAAAGTGTTGAGGAAGAACTGTGTCTTTCAGACAGTTTTCAGTGCTTATGAGTTCAACTTCACTAATTACATTTTTTTTTTCACTGCATGTTTTTGGTCAAATAATTGTTCTTAATGTTGTGTTTGCTACATCGTCTTCTTAAATGTGGATGTAAAGACTTCACAACAAGAGGGAAGGAGGACACGGGGAACCAGGTTTCTTCAGTCACAGGTAACGCTCTTTTAATTGGCAACTTTTCTAGTTTACAGCTTCACAATAATTCATCAACTTCACAATAACTCATCAGCTTTACAATAAAAAAAAGCTGCCACAGATCCCCACCACCCAACTCAGGCCGGGGAGACATCCGGCCTGTCTACCACTCCCCCCCATTTCTGGAAAGGAAGTCGGCAACAGCCATCTGTGCTCCTGGTCTATGGACCACCTTGAACTTAAACAGCTGAAGAGCCAGATACCAACCGGTGATCCGTACGTTGGTATCTTTCATGTGGTGGAACCATTGGAGTGGGGCGTGATCCGAGCAGAGGGTGAAGGTCCACCCTAACAGATAGTACCGGAGAGTGAGGACCGCCCACTTGATGGCGAGACACTCCTTTTCCACGGTGCTGTACTTAGTCTCCCTCAGCAAGAGCTTGCAGCTAATGTACAGCACCAGGCCCCCCTCCACCACCTGCGAGAGTACAGCCCTCAGCCCTCTGTCTGAAGCGTCTGTCTGCAACACAAAAAGGAGAGAGAAATCGGGTGAATGTAAAAGCGCCCCCCCGCCAAGTGCGGCTTTAACCTGCGTAAATGCCTGTTGACACTGCTTCGTCCACTGGACCGGGTCTGGAGCTCCCTTTTTAGTGAGATCAGTCAGTGGGCTGGTGACATCTGAATAATTAGGCACAAATCTCTTATAATAGCCAGCCAGCCCCTGGAACTGTCACACCCCCTTTTTGGTCTTGGGTCTCGGGCAGTCCGCAATTGCCGCTGTCTTGTCAATTTGGGGACGCACCTGCCCATGGCCCAAGTGGAACCCCAGATACCATACCTCCACCTGCCCAGTTGTGCACTCCTTGGGGTTTGCTGAGTCCCGCTCGTCGTAGCGACCTCAGAACCGTCCTCAGATGCTGCATGTGCCCCTGCCAATCATTGCTGTAAATGATGATATCATCTAAATAGGCAGCGGCGTGAGCTGAATGCGGTCTGAGGATTCGGTCCATGAGACGCTGGAACGTAGCCGGGGACCCAAACAAACCGACCAGAAGTGTCATAAATTGGTGTAATCCGAACGGTGTCAAGGGGATCTGCCAATAACCCTTTGTCAAATCCAGTGTCGAATAAAATCGAGCAGTGCCCAACCAATCGAGCAACTCATCAACGTGAGCATTGGGTAGGCATCAAATTTAGACACCGCGTTGACCTTTCTATAATCCACACAGAACCGGACAGACCCGTCGCTTAGGAACCAGAACAACCGGGTTAGACCAATCACTGTGGGATTCCTCTATTACCTCCATATCGAGCATTGCATCCAATTCTTCCCGAACTATCTTTTTTTTGTGCTCAGGCAATCGGTAGGGACGGCTGTGTACCACTACCCCTGGGCCGGTCTCGATGTGGTGCTGGTTGAGGTTTGTATGACCCGGCAGAGGGGAAAACATGTCTGCAAATTCCTGTTGCAACTTGGCAACCTCCGCAATTTGATATGGTGAGAGGTGGTCTCCGCAAGTGGGGTGGGGTGATATGATGGTGTTTTGTATTCACCTCCGGCCCGAGCTCCACCCTCTCTGGAACTACTGTAGCCAGCATCACAGGGACCTCCTCCCTCCATAATTTCAGGAGGTTGTGGTGATATATTTGATGTGCGCCCCCTCTATTGGTTCGCTTTACCTCATAATCGAGATCCCCCACTCGTCGTGTGACCTCAAAGGGTCCTTGCCACCTGGTGAGTAATTTGGAGCTCGATGTGGGGAGTAATACAAGTACCTTATCTCCCGGTGCAAATTCCCGCAGCTGAGTTCCCCTGTTATACAGTCGGCTCTGTCGTTCCCCAAGGTGTGGAGTTTTGCTCTAAGATCAAGAATGTATTGAATTTCATTCTTACCGGCTGAAGATCCCTCCTCCCAAGCTTCGTGTATGACATCAATCACGCCGTGCGGGCGCCGCTCGAATGGGGAAAACCCAGTGGAGGCTTGCGGGACCTCTCGTACTGCAAATAAAAGGGGATCGAGCCATTTGTCCCAATTTCTAGCATCCTCGTGCACAAACTTACAAATCATGTTCTTAAGGGTTTTATTAAATTGCTCCACCAGGTCATCTGTTTGTGGATGGTAAACACTGGTGCAAATTGACTTAATGCCCAATAATTCGTAAAGCTCGCGTAGTGTCCGTGACATAAAGGTTGTGCCCTGATCGGTGAGGATTTCTTTCAGAATCCCCACCCGGGAGATTATTTTTAAGAGTGCCACCGCAACACTACGTGCTGAGATGCTGCATAGAGGCACTGCTTCCGGATATCGCGTAGCATAGTCCACTAGGACTAACACAAAGCGATGTCCGCATGCTGACCACTCTAATGGCCCGACGAGGTCCATGCCAATTCTCTCGAAGGGGACCTCGATAAGCGGAAGTGGGCACAATGGTGCTATTGGGGTGGCCAGTGGATTCACCAGCTGACATTCATGGCATGCTGCACACCACATGTGAACATCGCCAATAAAAATGGGCTATTAGTCGGTTCAGTATTTTTATTTCCCCTAAGTGACCTGCCATCAGATTATAATGAGCCGCCTGGAAAACAATTTCCCGCCGGCTCCGCGGTATTAAGAGCTGGGTTGTATCTTCTTTTTTGGGCAACCTGCGTCACTCCATACAACCGCTCATTTATAATTGCGAAATAGGGATATGAAAGTGCGACCCCCACACACGGGGTACTGGCTTTGGTGGCTTTACCCCAATTAAAGAAAACAGCTTAAGGTGTTTACATGACCTTACACGTTGTCAGCTTATAAAGCAAAATATTTCTCAGCTGGACAAGATGTCTTCCAGAGTTTGACCAGCTTGAATTTCCTCAACTTGGCTGAGAACCAACTGAGGAAACTCCCTCAAACCCTCTTCCACACCTGAAGCAACTTAAGTGCATTCCAGAAAATGTACTGTATAGAAAAGACTCAACTATAGCTACAATGACTTCATATTCCCCTATCATTTACAAGTACTCTTACATCAACCGTGCAGCAAACCTCCTTTACTCCCTCCTACAGCTGACGATCTTTATGTGAAACAAAGAAGCATATACCACAATGATCCACATTCTACAATACAGTTGTCCTGGATGACAGACCTGAAATTGTTCACAACAGTCATTACAATGGTTGGGTGTACTTGTGGACTGTCACATCAATGGGTCCCCTAAAGTGGCTTCATGATGGTTTTGTATATTGTTCTCTTGGCCACTGGTGTGATACTCATTGTGGCCAGTGTACTGTATATACTTTGTATCGGCTTAACAAGGCGATGTTTTAGGGGCAGTTACTATGGGAGATGATCAGAGAATAATGACCAAAGTAGAAATTTAGAAAGAGCTCAGGAATTTTTCTGTATATATGCAGGTATGTATCTGTCTGTCTGTATACACACAATATTGTTCTTCTGTACCTCCTGAATCCAAGTCATGAATTCTTGCAGATGCTTTGGCTACAACATACTAATTTGATTTATGTGCTCTATGATTTTCACTGGCAGCCAAACGTTTGGAACAATGTACAGATTTTGCTGTTTCGGAAGGAAATTGGTGCTTTAATTCACCAAAGTGTTATTCAACTGATCACAAAGTATAGTCAGGACATTACTGATGTAAAAAACAGCACCATCACTATTTGAAAAAAGTAATTTTTGATCAAATCTAGACAGGCCCCATTTCCAGCAGCCAACACCTTATCCTTGTGTAATCATGCTAAAGTTCTAATTTGGTACTAGAAAATCCCTTGCCATTATATCAAACACAATTGAAAGCTATTTGGTTCATTAAATGAAGCTTTACATTGTCTTTGTGTTTGTTTTTGAGTTGCCACAGTTTGCAATAGACTGGCATGTCTTTAGGTCAATATTAGGTCAAAAATGGCAAAAAAAAAAAAAAAAAAAAAGCTTTCTCTAGAAACTCATCAGTCAATCATTGTTTTGAGGAATGAAGGCTATACAATGCTTGAAATGGCCAAAAAACAGAAGATTTCATACAAAGGTGTACACTACAGTCTTCAAAGACAAAGGACAACTGGCTCTAACAAGGACAGATGTACAACTAAACAAGAGGATAAGTATATCAGAGTCTCTAGTTTGAGAAATAGACACCTCACATGTCCTCAGCTAACAGCTTCATTGAATTCAACCTGCTCAACACCAGTTTCATGTACAAAAGTAAAGATAAGACTCAGGGGTGCAAGCCATATGGGAAGAATTGCAAAGAAAAAGCCACTTTTGAAACAGAAAAACAAAAACAAAATGTTAGAGTGGGTAAAGAAACACAGACATTGGACAACAGATAATTGGAAAAGAGTGTTATGGGTTTTTACCCCATTGAGATTTTGAGGGATCAGGTAGACTGTAAGGTGCGTGAGAAGACATGACAGCCACATCTATGGCAAGTGCTACAGGAAGCGTGGGGTGAAATGTCATCTGAGTATCTGGACAAACTGACAGCTAGAATGCCAAAGGTCTGCAAAGCTGTCATTGCTGCACATGGAGGATTTTTTGATGAGAACTCTTTAAAGTAGTTTAAGTTCTGAACATTTTATTTTACTTTTTTCAAATTGTAATAGTAATTTTTCATGTTATTAATGTCCTGACTATACATTGTGATCAGTTGAATGCCACTTTGGTGAATAAAAGTACCAATTTCTTTGCATATGAGCAAAATCTGAACATTATTCCAAACTTTTGGCCGCCAGTGTATGAATGTTCAATTTTACGATTGAGTTGCTAATCTATGACCATGTGTAAAATATTTTATGTAATCATTCGTTTATACACACATTCAAAGTGATTCATTCACATTTCCTTTTAAACACATGAGTTGACCTTGCTGCAATTTCCAGTGCTTTATCTTCAAAACTGGACACACCCTTGGTTGTAAGCATAAGACCAGATAAAATGTTTCTGTGCCTAAAGAGTGTTGCACTGTCATGGATGCCACCTGGTGGATGAAAAGCATAGAGCAGAAGTTATGAAGCAAAACTGCATATGCTGACATGTTTAAAGTATACCATGTTTTGAATTTATTCTGAGAACAATAAATGGAGAATATAACATAAAATAATAAAATGTAAATAGTTTCAAATGGCTCATATGCACAGTTAACAATACCTCTTGTCTACCATGTGTGGTTAAACTCATGGCTCTGCTGTTAAGATTACTTACATTCTTCAGCATACACAGCAAACACTGTGATATGCCAAGCACTATTATCAGATTCATGCCACTCCCACATGAGTAATCATACGACTCAGCAAGCCAAAACTTGACGTTATCTGTAACTCTCGAAACTCAAAACAGTCTATTGAGAGGGTGTCATTTTTCTGTAGCTGTGGTTCATCCGCAAATTACAACATTAACAGGATGTGATTGGTTCAAAGTTTGACTCAAGGTTTAAGAGTTTGAAACATGTGTAAAATTACTTTTAGGCATAGAGGAAAATGGAAATATGTGACCAAGTTGTATTATCACATTACATAATTATAAAGTTTATAGAGTAATTCTCCGCTATAAAGCAAATTAGAAATCTGGCCTAATACTATGATACACTTTTTATGAAATGTTTTCCTTGAAAAATTGTGTTTGTGCTAATTATTAAAAATAAATGTCACTGGTTTGATATTTTGCTATAAAATGCAAAGATATTCATACATTTTTAAGTGTAGCTAGGTGCCCACATATTGTTGGGGCCTACTGTATATGAATCACTGACAGCAGAAGGAAGACTTTGTAGTGACATTGGCATCCAGAGATTTGTGTGAACATGTTTAGGTATCACAACATCTCACTCTGTCTGCCTTCCGACGATATATACGGAGAATAGAGGGGAGTAGTGTCAAAAACATGAACTCGCAAAGAAAGCCTGGACAATTCTAGAAAAAATATCACCCGCCACTCCATGATGCCTAAACTTCTTTGCTCGAAAATTAGGATCTACGAGTTCAATGATATAATTTGGAACAAGAAACATCCAAAAACGTAAATGTATTACTTAACTCTTTTACTTATCTTTTTAGGCAAACTTTGGATCTTAATGTACTGAAATGTTGTAACACAGATTACGTGTTACATTGATGTGAATACAATGTTATTTATTGCCTGTTTACTATTATTTCATTTCCATTCCATAGACTGGATGTTCAGTTGAGCAGAAAAAAGCAGAAAAAAACATTTTTGATCCGGAAAAAGAGCTCTGACATCTCTGATTACAAGTAAGTTTATAAGCAATGGCAATTGTTACATACATACAGTGGCCACAAAAAGTATTTTTAAACATACAGTAAGCCACAATTAAAATGTATTAATCTTATAGCATAGAGTACAAACCAATAAGTAACATCTGCGAATAAATTATGATCTTTTCTCTATTATATTATTCTCTATTAACTATGGACATGTTCAACCAAGCTTGACAACCAGAAAGTGTCCAAATACTTTGTGTATCTATTGTTTTATCATTTAAAACCCAAAGAAATTCTTTTTTGGTAAATGTTTTGCTTGAAATGAGTGCTGTCTTTCTTTTATATACTGTAAATGCCACTTGGTATGAATTTTGTAATGCAATAACATTCATACATTTTTAAGTGTGACTTAAGTGTTCAAATACTTTATTTCATTTTAATACTGAAATAATAAGCTTAAATAAAATGTACGGGGGAGATATAGACAATTTTAGGAATTCATTTCATATATTATTTTTACAGATTACATGACCATTCGACACTTGGACTAAAGCTTACTGATCTGCTGGAAAATAAAGGTTAGTTCAACCCCCCAATCACCTTTTAATCATGTTCAAAACTTTTCATAATTTTGAACATTCCTCTTTGAACAGACTACCTGGCTGCCTTTCATTCATTTCTCCAGTCTGAGTTTAGTGCGGAGAACATTGAATTTTGGCAAGCCTGCAGGGAATACAAGCAGATGACTTCGCCTTGCAAACTCTCTAACAAAGCAGCAGAAATCTATGAAAAATTTCTACATCCTATGGCTCAAAAAGAGGTCAGTGTGTAAATTAAACCAGAACAGTTGCTCATTTAAGCATTCAATAGTCAGAATACGGCCTTTCCAAACACATGGGAAAACCATTGCATCAATATATTCATCCATTTCTTCTGTTTATTAATAGGTGGGGCTTATTAATAGTGACTTAAAATACTTGTTAGTTGCTATGTAACGTAAATGCTTTATACACTCACTGAACACTTTATTAAGAACACTATGGTCCTAATAAAGTGCCCGACGTGGTCTTCTGCTGCTGTAGTCCATCCGCCTCAAGGTTCGACGTGTTGTGCATTCTGAGATGCTATTCTGCTCAATACAACTGTACAGAGTGGTTATCTGAGTTACCGTAGCCTTTCTCTGTTGACCTCTCTCATCAATAATGAGTTTCTGTCCACAAAAACTGCCGCTCACTAGATGTTTTTTGTTTTTGGCACCATTCTGAGTACACTCTAGAGAGTGTTGTGTGTGAAAATCCCAGGAGATCAGCAGTTACAGAAATACTCAAACCAGCCTGTCTGGCACCAACAATCATGCCTCGGTCGAAATTACTGAGATAAAAAGTTTTCCCCATTCTGATGGTTGATGTGAAAATTAACTGAAGCTCCTGACCCGTATATCTGCAAGATTTTATGCATTGCACTGCTGCCACATGATTGGCTGATTAGATAATTGCATGAATAAGTAGATGTACAGGTGTTCCTAATAAAGTGCTCAGTGAGTGTTTCTAAATACAAAAACGGCGATTTCGAGAACAAAGTATTACGTGAATAGTCTCCCTGTTCGCGTTGTTCTTTTGTTGTTGTTGATACTATTCTTTAATGTAATGTCTGTTGTACAGTTTTATTTGTTTCTTCCCTACATTAATTTGATTGATTGCAAAGTGTCCTTGAGCTTTGGAAAGGCACTATATAAATAAAAAATATTATTATTATTATTCTCAAAACTTTACGACTTTATTCTTGAAATTTTATTTTGATGTGGCACTAAATAAAATGCCACCATAAAATGCACAAAATAAACAAGGGTTTGTGAAACCAGTCATTTTCTACTGTCCTGAAGGCTTTTTCAGTGATGTAAATGTACATGTTTCACAGGTCAACATTGACTATCACACTCGAGAGAAGATCAAAAAATCCTTGATGAAGCCTGACCTCACTTGTTTCAATGAAGCAGAGACACATATATACAGACTAATGGAGGAAGACTCCTGCCCAAGGTTCCTCAAGTCTGAGGCCTACCAGAACCTGAGAAACACATCCAGGAACCCAATGTAGACCTGCCATCAACAACTAATTTGCAGACAAGAAAAAAATATATTTCTTAACAAGCACCCAGACAGAAAGGACAGAGAGGACATATGCACGTGGTTTAGGGGAAATGACTGTGGAGAACAGAAAGTGTGTGGTGTGCAGTGTTGACTTCATTGCTTTTGAGTGATAAGATGAACAAGAGACATAAAAACATCACTAAAAATTTACAGTAATAGGAAATGGTCTAAAATGAAGATAAATTTCATGGTTTGGGAGATGAGAACGGGTGCCTTTTCCATTTTGAAATGTACATATCTGTAAGATTAAACAATCTCTGACAAATAATGTGTTGATAAATTGCATTGTGCCATCTCAAGCTAAATTAACTAAATTAATACATTTTAACACATATTGGGATATAATTATGCCTTCACAAAGGTAAAAAGATAATTATTTAGAAAGATAATTTAATAATAATTTTTTAATTTAATATATTTGTATATGAGGAACAAATAGTAACTGTTTTGTAGAAT
Organism: Myxocyprinus asiaticus; assembly: GCF_019703515.2. NCBI lineage: Eukaryota > Metazoa > Chordata > Actinopteri > Cypriniformes > Catostomidae > Myxocyprinus > Myxocyprinus asiaticus. The sequence goes on along the minus strand of NC_059392.1, from coordinate 15,379,727 downwards.
GACCAAGACAAAATAATGTACACTGAAAAAAAGTTTAAAATTTAAAATGTTGTCTCTACTCAAATATTTTGTGTAGGGAAAACCTAAATGAATTGAGTTAACCTAACTTAAAATTACATCTGTTCAAATAACTCTATTGAACCTTGCAGCTAGTTGCTAGCTAGCAACAAATGCATTAGCATATTATATATACTGTATAATATGCAACACATATTATTCACATTACCCCAACATAATTAGATTAAGTGAACATAGATGGATTGTACACAATGAAATCGAGTTAAGATCAAATGTAAAGAATTGTGTTGCATAAGCTTATTTTAAATAAGTTAAATGAGCTAGTAAAATGATTGTACACAGTGAAATTGAGTTGAGACCAAATGTTAAAGAATTGTGTTGCTGTAGCTCTTTTTAAATAAGGTAATTGAGCAAGCAGTAAACATCACATTGAGTGAACACTATCCGAATCCATTTGAAAATTTCACAGCAATGTGATATCACTTTTTGATGACTGTGCTGAACATCACTTGGACTTTACACAATATAAATATGTTCTCATCTCAAACATAAATGTATTAAGTCGATTTCAAGTGTACTGGTTTAGTATTTTCATTAGAGCTGCTTTCCCTTTTTTCAGTGCATGATGTCATTGTTTTGACCCACAATTAAACTTTTAGAACGGTTTATTTTTTTATGATGGATTCTTCCAGCCTATGGATGTCTCTGTGATTTGACAAACACATAAGCTGACAAGACCCATTGCCCAAAGTGTAAGGGAACATCACATTGCCTTTTCATGGAAGTTATTAAAACTGTTTTCCACACAAACATAAATAGCAGATGAGCTATATTTAGACTGTCTAAGGACTTTCACTAATTATGTTCAAAGTAGCAGCTCTGAAAAAATGTTTTCCATAGTCTGTCAAGAATTGTGTTTTGGTCACATGCCTGGCCCGAGCTAACTACTGAGACGGGCCTTAGGCCAGTGACGCTGCCGTAAAGTACGATAATAATGCATGTCACACCTCTTGACCCTACTGCAACAATGACTTATTTCATGATATTCAAGGCTTAAAAAGGCAGTCAGAGCCACTAAGAATAACTGGATTGATTGACCTAAAATTCCACAAACACAGTGGATTGTAGCCTGTAGCCTGATACATGGTAAAACCCACAGCGTATGTCCTTCGTGGGGAAGGAAATTGTACAATCAATGCATCACTGCATTACAAGCTATGTATGACCACTGGAAAAAATATTTTCTAGTTAAAAAAAATAAATAAATACATTTGATTATAAAGTTTAGCATTCCCTTACTTTAATGTTTACTTTATACTTGATTTTGGAATGCCCAATTCCCAATGTGTTTTTAAGTCCTCGTGGTTGCGTAGTGATTCAACTCAGTCCGGATGACAGAGGACGAATCCCAGTTGCCGCCGTGTCTGAGACCGTCAACCTGCGCATCTTATCATGTGGCTTGTTGAGCGTGTTGCCGTGGAGACATAGCGCATGCGGAGGCTTCATGCCATCCACCGTGGCAACCACGCTCAACTCACCACGCGCCCCACCGAGAATGAACCACATTATAGCGATCACGAGGAGGTTACCCCATGTGACTCTACCCTCCCTAGCAACTGGGCCAATTTGGTTTCTTAGGAGACCTGGCTGGAGTCGAACTAGCGAACTCCAGGGGTGATAGCCAGCATCTTTACCACTGAGCTACCCAGGCCCCTGGTCATTTTGAAGCCTTATCAGAGTTCACATAAGTGATTTTTCTTAAGGATATTCAGTATGTATGTATATACACTCAATGAGCACTTTATTAGGAACACTCTGGTCCTAATAAAGTACCTGACGTGGTCTTCTGCTGTTGTAGCCCATCCGCCTCAAGGTTCGATGTGTTGTGCATTCTGAAATGCTATTCTGCTCTCTACAATTGTACGGAGTGGTTATCTGAGTTACCAAAGCCTTTCTGTCAGCTCAAACCAGTCTGGCCATTCTCCGTTGACCTCTGTCATCAACAAGGCGTTTTTGTCTGCATAACTGCCTCTCACTGGATGTTTTTTTATTTTGGCACCATTCTGAGTTAACTCTATTAATTAAAATTCCGAGGAGATCAGTAGTTACAGAAATACTCAAACCAGCCCGTCTGGCACCAACAATCATGCCACGGTCAAAATCTCTGAGATTAAATTTTTTCCCCATTCTGATGGTTGATGTGAACATTAACTGAAGCTCCTGACCTGTATCTGTATGACTTTATGCATTGCATTGCTGCCACATGATTGGCTGATTAGATAATCCCATGAATAAGTAGGTGTACAGGTGTTCTTAATAAAGTGCTCAGTGAGTATATGTACAGTTTTCATACAAATGTAATGTTTTGGACATAAGCTGCTGAGTGATAAATATCTTTTAAGTGGAATCAATAGAATACAATGTACTGTGTACTAATTCAGTTATGCTTTATGAATATGATTTCTCTCCACTCATCTCAATGCAACTCATTCATAGGTTCTCATAACGTTTTCTCACCAAACATGCTGTTGCTCAGAGGTGTGACTGATGCAATATCATGAGCTATTACACACTGACATAAGGAAATGAACTTGCATAGGGGACCGTTTTGAAAGAACCTCTCATGCAACCGCGGTGATTCCAGCGGATGCGCTCAATTATTGACTAGAATTTCACCAATCTGTAAGGTACTAAATTTCAGTCTCACGGATGATATGCTGACCAATCTCTCACAAAATCTGCCACTGCCTTCCTCTCTCAAAATACAGTTGCAACAGCAACTAATAGGAAGTGAGTCATGTTCTGAGCCACTGACATTGCCCGAGGAACAAAATTGCTCAATTGTGCACAATGGAGAAACTGACAGTGGTAAAGTACTGTATGCACAGTATGTGCAGAGTGGTGAGACAGAGTGCACCAATCAGGTGACTTTGAAGATGTCTACACATGGTGGAGTGTATTAGCTGTCACTAACACGGGAAATATAGTGCTTGACTGCCTATCCATTTTTCTGTCACCATAACCTGCAAAGTGCCTAGATTATTAAAAAGAAGCAAAAATCGCAGTTACAGCAAGGCACTTACAATAGAAGTGAATGGGGCCAGTCCATAAACCTTCAAATTCACACATGTATAGCCACAATATGTAAACATTATGCATGTTAACACGATTTTAGTGAGATAAAATCTCTTTTCTAGATGATTTTAGTTTGATAAAGTCACTGACAGGAGATTACAGGATGTTACGTCATCATGAAAATGAACTTCTAATGTGGATTTTACTGTAGCCAGATAAGATTAGTAAATGATTTGATCACACTATAAAGTTTATGTCTTGTGGATATATTTTTTAAACAGTGAGTATTTTAATGTCTATGCAAGGCCCTTTCTAGCTATAAGTGGTATAAGAGGCCGCTTAGGGCTCCCGAGCCATCAGGGGGCTCCGCAAAGCAAGGTTGTTTTTAAGTGTTATTTTTAAATATACTAAAAGCAGCTGTTATGGCTCAATTAGACAGTTATTGAGGTGCCCCCTTGTGGCTCAAAAGGGAAGGGAGATTGTAACTGCAATTCATGGGTGGGCTATGATCCGGGGTGGGGGTGGGTTGTAGGATTTCACTTAGGACCCCCATATGCTCATAAACCCGTGTCTATGAACTTGCCCGATTCACTTCCATTGTAAGTGCCTTACTGTATTACATTTTTCTTTTTTTATAAACAAGGGACAATTCTAAATAATTTTTTTGTGGTAATCAACATTATGCCACAAATGCTGTCGAATCAGTTTAATTATAAAATTCCTTTAAAAAGTGTACAAAAGCATCTTCAAAATTAGTCTATACAACCTATGATATTTGAAGTTTTCTGAATCCATACGGCAGCTTTTGTGTAGACAGATTAAAATTTAAGTTGTAATAACCTGGTATCTTAACATCCTAGCTCTCCTCGCCAGATTCGTGAGAGTTAATAAAAGATGCAGTGATGTCTGACTGATTTGCTTCTCATTCACAAATCGGACTGATTTGCTTCTTTACTTTAATTCACTGACTCAACTCAATAATCCGGTTTTAGCGGTTTGAGAGAGAACGAGACTCAGTGGTAGGGAAGATTTTTAAAGAATAAATCAGTCTGTTCCTTACATGGAATTATGACTTCAGAAGACTTTAAATATAGTGAAAAAGTTGTTTAATGATAATCAAATTGAGCACAAAGAATGACAAACTGCTAATATCCATCTAATTTGACTCTTATTTTCATTTGAGTGTCGAACCAGGCCATTACAGTTTGGCCCTGTTAGCATCCATAGATTACCGTAAAAACATAACACATGCAAAATTGTAATTTGCTTATCAGTTATTTCCGTGGGCGCACATGTATTTACATGTCTAAAAATATGGATAAACATGGTACGCTTTGCGCACATGAGCAACGTCAGTCCCCATCTGACAGTGAATGGATGGGGAGGAGGGTGTGGGGAGGCTTGACAGGGCTTCCTCTTTGCTGTGGTTCGCCAAGTCCCTGTTGGTGACACAAGCCCTTAGCAACCGTTGCAGGGCATAAAAAGCAGAGCCGGATACGTAAAGGGGAAACCAGTAGAGCACCAAGTGCAGAATGATCATGAGCAGGAGAGAGGTGCTGTGGATCCCAAGGCAATAATCCCTCACGCTACCATGCCTGGCCTAATCCCACCAATCCCAGAGCATTTCAACATGGATAGAGATGACTGCAGAAGAAACACAAAGATGTAAGTGCAATATTGAGGGATTTTTACAGATCTAGCTGGGATGTTTGTCAGAACAAGGGTTAAATTGTGAGTTGAATTATATTCCAGCATGCTTTAGAGTAGGTTTGCATGTGTGAAGCGTGAAATGCCGACAACAAAGCTGACTTTCTCTCCACAGAGGAAAGAACCTCATGTGTCGACTAAAGTGCATGTTCTCCAGTTCATCTGCTCCCGAGAGGTAAGGTGACAGAAGTTTGGCATACATTCAAATTCCAATATTAATTTAACTACACATCAAGACAAACATTAAAGGACAATTCCTTGGAAGCTCAAACAACTTTGCTCCTAAACCAACTGCAATCAAGTAATCAAACATCTCTGGTCCAAGCAGGCTAAGTTTAGAAGATACCCAACAATGGTCTCAGTCTCTGGAGCGACTCCTGGGCTCGAAATGTAAGAAAGTCTATTTTTACACCACACAAAGAGCTATTGTTGGCATACTGTTTGCTGAGACAAGTGTAAACTAAAACACTAGTAAATTAAAGAGGTGCTGGTTTTCATTTTCTCTGTGTGTTTTGACACCAAGCACATTTAGATGTCTCCTTGTCTCTCCAGATGGCTTGGCCACGTTCCGCACCTTCCTGAAATCCGAATTTAGCGATGAGAACATTGAATTCTGGCTGACATGCGAGGACTACAAGAAGATAACTTCATCTCATAAAATGTCATTGAAGGCAAAGAAAATCTTTGAGCAATTCATTGAAGCAGAATCTTCTAAAGAGGTAGAAGACAATGTTTAAAAAGTCCAGTGCTAAAATATGACCACAGTATTGTTGATGTCTAAGTGCCTCTCATTTGCATTGCAGATAAACATTGACTATCAGACACGTGAGGAAATCAAGAGGAATGTACGGAGTCCAACGGTGCAGTGTTTTGATGAGGCTCAAAAAATCGTGTTCGGACTGATGGAACGTGATTCTTACCCCAGATTTCTACGATCTGAGATGTACCGGACCCTCCTGGAATCCCTTGCAGCAGATACTGCCCAAGGATGACTGCATGGATATATCACACCAATGCTAAAACTGAAATGGCCTTGGTCTTCTCTGGAAGAGCATCCATAAGTGACACTTTATGCACAGAGGGATGACCAGGACCCCAAAGCTGGTCCCCCACCAAGGTGGATCAACCCCTAAAGAACCATTGGAACTAGGAGTCGTCGAGAAAGTAGAGCAATGTTGCCTACTCTACCGTACTCTCTTTCTGTGGCAAGTTTTGGAACAAACCAAATCAAAATGGACTAGACGTCTCACTGCTCGTACTCTACAGTTAGCCCTAAAAGCCTCGTTAAAGTGCCAGCTGGGGGTGTTTCCTCTCTAGATAAGGACGCATCTCCCTTTAGCCTTTCCGGTGGTTTCTGAAGCTACAGCATGGGCACTACACTATTGTCTCTTCCTGTCAATTACAGAAAATCTTTAAGAACTGTTTTGCCAATGACTTTGTTAACAGTTATACCCCAGCCTGTTGGTTGAGGTGGTTAGGACATTCTTGCGAGCAGAATTGGACATACCCTATTTCAGCAATGCCTAATTGCCTCTCTGATGTATAACATTAAATGAATGTGTGATCTAATGACCTACTTGAAAACTAAAGTTAAAAAGAGACAATTGTTTTGTGTATGCCATACACACAAAACTGTAGGCATTACATAGTAATTTTATGATGTTTAATTTAAATGCAAATATTTATTAACCACAGCCACTGGTTGGATGTTGACATAAGTCCATTTACTATACTTACTGAGGACTTTAAAATAAAGATTTGACACTGTTGAACTTTTTGCCTGGTTTTTCTTATTTCTCTTTGGTTTATTTAATAGTGATGTGTGCTTAATGTTACTCACCCACCAGGGTCTGAAATTTACTAGAGATTAGTACAAAAATTGCCTAGATATTTAAAGCATGGCAGCCAAGAAAATGGCCCTGTAGTACATTTCTGTTATTATCTGTTAACTAACATTTGATACACTGTAGTTATTTCAATGAATTGATTAAATTGAAGTATTTGGCATAAATGGACAACACACCAGGGCAGATACTAAGATGCAAACTTTGGGGGGTATTTTAATCTTTAGGATGGTTAAGTCGTTGTCTCTTTATCGGCTACGCAACCCGGCTATGCAACAAGCTGTGTTAAACAGTGCGTTATATAGAACATGCCCTCATAATTGTAAAAATGACCTTAAAATTAATTCCAAATTTAACTTTTTAATAAAAAATAAATACAAAAATTCTGACAGTGAAATTTCCAGTAATGCACAATGAAAATGGAAAACGTAAAAAAAAAAAAGAAAGAAAATAAAACGTTAACAAACGTTCGATTTGTTGTCTTGGCCTTGTCCATGGTTTACTTTATTTTATTTGAGTTTGATCATCTGGCCCTCATCTTTATTGTTACCCAGCCATTATTGATATTGTTCAAAAACAAAATACTTACTACTGCTACTGTTAATTTTCATTACTATTTCACTACATTATAGTACTGATTCATTTCATACACTTTTGCCAACAGGTCTCATGACTATTCAGTGAAACAATTACCTTTGAAACAGGAACAGCTGAGTTTCAGTTCCTATCGAACAGGGATTTAACACTGAAAAGACTTCATATAAGGCAGAGAAGTGTGTATTGCAGCGGCTACTGAAAAGTCATGAGATCTTGCAATTCGCCCATTTCTGCTATTGCATGTCTAATGTTGCTAACCAAGTTTATGATGCAACTCTTCATGTGACATCCGTTTAGTAGATACTTTAAAACTAATTGCAGAGACTGTCCTACTGGAGAAACTTGGTTCACTTGGTCAAGGGCACATATGGGTTACAAAGCAGAACTGTGATCTGATAACTGACCCCATATTAGGGAGTGAAGTTGCAACCTTTCCAGGTCTTTAACCTTTAGTTTCATAGTTTCAAACCAAACCCTAATGACCAATATTTAGTGGAATTTTTATGTAAATCTGGAATATTTACCAATATCTTTTGTTGTAATAGATCTCTCAAAATACATATTTATTTGTGATTTATAAGTTCATGCATCAAAGGGTTGAATATTCAAATCTTCTTTCACTCCTTTTAACTCATAAGAAGCAAAAACTGCATTAAGGTTATTTCAAGTTCACTAAAACAAACACATCCTTTCACCAAAAAGTGTACTTTTTATGTAAAAACACAGTGCACCCTCACCCAGAGGAGTTGAAGACACTGTTCTTGTTTTCATAAGGTACTTTTGGAGTCCTCAATGAGTACAGCACATGTGTCATTGCTGGGAAATACCTTGTGCGTAATGCTTTTGGTGCATAGTCTGTTTGAATGGAAACTTGGCAGCGATCGGACAGCGAACCACTTAAGAAGCTCACTGTTATTTACAGTCTGAACATCATAACACATGATAAGTCTTTTAAAAACACAGGGCCTTTGTACCCACTAACGTCTACAAAGCTGGATGATGTGGATGTGCTCGTAAAAATGGACTTTATATGGAGCAGACTTGTAGAGAGTCCATTTAGTTGGTATCTTAGCGCGTCTTTCACAAAAATGCTTATCTTCTGATCAGTTGAGGTTAAAAACCTGCCTGAGCAGCAAATATTCATCAAAATGGAAAAAAGATAAGATGACATTACACATAAGTGGTCAAAAAGCTCGCTGTGTGGCAAAAGATGGATTATTCATGTCTAAAAACAGAAAGGATATGTCATGTAGATGTATAACCTGCAAAAGTTCTGTGTAAACTCAATCACAATTGTCTAATACTTAAATGAATCAATTAATTGAACAATTCGTTTTTTACATTGCCTATTAATTACAATTTCTGGTGGCTGAAACAATGGCTTGGTACTTTGCTACCTAGATTTTTATTTTTATTTTTATACGAATTGTTTTGCAATTTATAGTTTTTGGCAGTTTACATATTGCTAAAGAGCCCATAATAGGTTCCCATTGTGAAAACCTGTATTGTGTGACAACATGCATCACTTTTGGGGCATATTATCACAAAAGGTCAAATGTTAGCTCAGATTAAGAAAGACGGAGGAATTCACTGTGAGGGCATTTTTTTGCTTCAACATTTTAAAATTCTATGGCATTTTGCCCAAGCCCTGGTTCATTTCTGACCCTGATTCTACATGTGTATAATCCTATTGCATCATATAGGGTTCATGGAAACTTTGTCAAACATAAAGTAGTTACATTTTGTTAAATGATCCTGTTTTTATTCAAATCAAGCTGTTTTCCATATCCTCTTTAGTGGTACTGCTCTAAAAACATGGCCATGACACGTTAATCACGCACACAAATAAATGTTTGCATATCATTGGTTTAATGAATGGAAACATGCATATTTCCAATGCCACACCGGTGACAGAAACAGACTGCACTATTTATAATATTCAGGGATGTGTACCCAGCACCAACGAGTGAAAACCGGTATTTCATTTTCAAAGTCAATAGGTTAAAATGAGTAATGCACAATCAGGGTTGGGAGGGTTACTTTTGAAATGTATTCCACTACAGATTACAGAATACATTGTGTATTCCGTTAGATTACTCAAGGTCAGTAACGTATTCTAAATACTTTGGATTACTTCTTCAGCACTGGTAGATTTTTTCACTTGTTTTGACTATAAAAACTGCCAGTACAGTAAGACAAAATACACAAGTTAGAAATACATTATCTGAAAAACCTAAATATCTTATGCAGTGTTGTTTCAAAATTGATCTTGTTTTAAAGATTTTTAGATATTTTTACAGGAAAACAATACAAAAATTATTATCAAGAATACGATTTTTGCCCTAATATCAAAAGGTCTTATTTATATGTATACATTTTTCCATCTGAAAGGACTAAATATTAAATGAAACAAATGAAAATAAATTGCAAAGAAATCTCTTTAGTAATCAAAATACATTTTGAAAGTAACTGTATTCCAATTACCAATTATTTAAATTGTAACTGTAGTGGAATACAGTTACTTATATTTTGTATTTTAAATATGTAATCCTGTTACATGTATTTCATTACTCCCCAACCCTGTGCACAATGCATCAACATTCAGACAGTTTATTAAAAAGTAATGCATTAAGCCAGTGAATAAGGTGTGGAGCTTTTGAGAAATTGGTTGCGTTTCAAAATGTTACAGTATGTTTGATAAAACCAATGGCCAAAATATGGACCAAATTTTGTGTATACTGAATAAAAAGTGGAGTAAACTTAAAGGCAACCAGCTGCAAAGAATTTCTGAGTTTACTCAACATCAGTCAAATTTGTTGTACCAACTTAATTCAAATTGGACTGTAAATTCCATAAATTCAATACAAATTCAGCAAACTCAAAAATATCTCTGATTATTAAGTTCAATAAACTTGCATTTTGAAGTACAGCTGGCCATAATTTTCAAAATTCTTGAAAATAAGTAAAAAGATATTCTTTATTAAGCAGAAATTTCTACATCAGGTTTCAGCCCCACCAAGATACCAAATTATTAGTCCAACTTAAAGAGTATAGTTAACAAGTACTTCAAACTTTCAGAAGTCAAGTTGATAACTGAAGCAACTTCTTCAAAGCAAACACTAATCAACCTGATGGTGACTTTAAACAAAACAACTTTTTTTTACAGAAAAACTTTAATTCAAAACAGATTATTTACAAATTATTAATATGTCCTCATAAGTAGACACACTTTGACAAAACACTTAAAAAAAAAAAAAATTCAAGCGCAAGGGATTGTGGGTATTGCCTTCAGCCACAATACTTCTCTATGGTGGTGGGGGCGTGGCTGAGTGCCTGCTTGTGAATGGAGAGCGAGATCAGGAGAACGGTAAGGATCATCACCTGGAAATGATTGTCTCTAACAGCTGTTTGTCATTGCAGAGAGAGTGGAGACGGGTTTTAAGAGCGTGCCAGACGCTAGTGAAAAGAGAGAGAGCTGAGCTTCCAGTGTGAGTGTTAACCAGAAACGAGTTCTGCTGAAAAGCAAACACTGAGTGTGTGTTAAACACTGAAAAGTATACAAATAAAATGACCTTTTGAGTTGGATTTTGCCGTCTCCCGCCTCCTCCCTGCACCCCATCACAAACTTTGTTACATTCTCCAATTGGCATGCTCAGTTCATATTGCTTAGCCCTTCAAGGTTCCCAAAGATTTTGATTATCCTGCCCAAATGGCCTCCTTAGGACTGAGCATCAGTGATCAAACTGAGCATGCTAAAAAGTCTAAGTTCTACATTCACCACCAAACTTTACATTGTACATGCTTACTGTTTAATAATTTAAGTTGCTCTGACCTAAATGGCATAAAAGTTGACTTCATTGATTGTTTTAAGTAATCTCATATTTTTCTGTACTTGATAGTCAACTTTTATAATTGAGTTTATCTGACAAAACTAAAGTTGTTTTTTTTTTAATGCATTTGTCAGATGTGTTATAAAGGAATAGTTCACACAAAATGAAAATTTATCAGTATTTACTCACCCTCATTTCACTAAAAACCTGTATAATATACATAATATTCACCCCCCGGAACCAGGAGCGTAGATTCCAGGGAACAAGCAAGTCTCCCCCCAATCCGTAAACATTAATACACACACAGTTTCAAAACTATAGTCACAAGATGTAAACAATATGCATTTTAACATGATTTTAGTGTAATAAATCACTGACTAACCTTTTCTGTGTAAAGTTATATAAAATTTGATAACTTCGTTGCCATGACGATGTAATACCGTAAACCCTAAAACAATTATTTTGACAACTTACTCAAATAATAATAGTTTTAACAGAAGAATTAATGTAAATGCTTTTATAAAATTACAAACTTCACATTTTTGCCTTTAAACCCTCCAAAACTGGCCCCATTCACTTCCATAGAACTTGACCTGTCCGAAAGAACCGAGAGAGGACTGTTTAGGTAGTGCATTTTTGGCCTCTAATTTCTACTTTTACTAACAGCATAAGGGTCTGGAATGACATGATGGTGAGTAAATAATGACAGAATTTTCATTTTTGGGTGAACTATTCATTTAAAGCCTGACATTTAAGCTTCATGGGAAATTAGTTACCATTTACAATCTAGTCATGCATCTAGACTGTTGCAAATTTTATCACATGTAACCAACCAAAGAACTGGTGCACATCTGTGATAAGAGGTCAGGGGTTGTCTTAAGTTAGGCACAAACATTGTGCTAATGTATTAAGAACTGCTCTCAAGGAGAACACAAACACTTGTACTCAAGGACAACAAACAAAGGATTAATGTTGATCTAATTTCGCATTTTAAAGTCATGGTTTCTACACTTTATCTTGTACTCAGTTGTCACAGATGGTTATTTTTCTATAAAACACTAAATGTTTATTGGTGAGCTTATTGATTCTGGATAAAAATTCTGGGCAAGTTTTAGACATAGTTTGTTGGAATAAAAGATGGTTCATTATAATGTAATTTTCTGAAAAAAAGCAACAAAGTTAGTAAATGCACGTCTCGAACTAGAAGGCATCCTTGTGCATCAGCTCATAAATTTTAAATTGATGCAACAATTGACAACTCGGTGATGAGTCCACCGAGCAAGGACACCGACACGGCACCACTCACCATAGCACTTAAATATCTTTTAATTTGATCTCTTTTCTTATTTTCCTTGTACATACTAACATGTCTACTTCACAAATAACATATACCTTCAAGCACATCCCTGTTATCTGTTACAGACCGTTTACACAATATAGATGCAAGACAAAACGCAACCCACACAACCTACGGCCACTTTCCTCTTCAGCACCTGCTCCACTCTCTTTCTCAGTTGGACTCTGGAACTCCACACAGTCCACCCTCAGTATCCTTGCACTGACAGAAACATGGATACGTCCAGAGGATACAGCAACACCTGCTGCTCTCTCCAACAACTTCTCCTCCTCTCACACCCCTTGACACACCGGTAGGGGTGGGGGAATAGGTTTGCTCATTCATAACAAATGGACTTTTTCACCACACTCTTCTCTATGTAACAATACTACTTTTGAATTCCATGCTATTACTACAATGCAACCCACAAAAATACATGTTGTTGTTGTTTATCGCCCTCCAGGTCAGCTGGCAAACTTCCTCAAGGAGTTGGATGTCCTGCTGTCCTCCTTCCCGGAGGATGGTAAGCCACTTGTGGTTCTTGGTGATTTCAACATACACCAAGACAAGCCCCAGGCCACTGAACTGAATGCTCTTCTGGCCTCATTTGACTTGGAAAGACTAAGCACCACAGCAACTCACAGATCGGGCAACCAGCTGGACCTCATTTTTACACGTAACTGTACCAACTCAAATATTCTTGTTACTCCTTTACATGTCTCTGATATCTACTTTGTTCAATTCAACATGACTCTCCATCTACATTAAAACAGACTCCACCTTTGGTTTCCTTTCGCCGTAACCTCCGTTCTCTTTCACCCTCTCGCCTTTCTACTGCTGTCTCTACCTCTCTTCCCACACAAAATGTATTTTCCACCCTTGATGTAAACACTGCCACAGACACACTAAGCTCTACTTTAACAACCTGTCTAGACAACATCTCTCCTCTCTCCTCAAGGCCAGCACGTACTACACCACCCAGCCCCTGGCTCGCTGACGTCCTTCATGAACATCGGACTGACCTCAGAGCGGCTGAGAGGAGATGGCGGAAATCTAAAGATCCAGCAGATCTAGGTAAGTGTCAGTCTCTGCTTGCAACTTTTTCAGATAACGTTAAATCTGCAAAAACTTCCTACTACCAGAACAAGATCAATAGCACCAGACACTCGCAGCTTGTTTAGAACATTCAACACATGTCCTCCCCCTCCACCGCCTGACACATCACTGACAGTAGATGTCTTCGCCACATTTTTTACATTTTTTACTAATAAGGTCATCAGCAATACATTCTCAGCACCTCACCCTGTCAAACACCCATCTCCTGTATGCAACTCCTCTGTCTCTATGTTCTCTCCTCTGACTGACACTGAGGTCTCTAAACTCCTCCTCTCCAACCACCCCACCACCTGTTCCCTTGACCCCATTCCTTCTCACCTTCTCCAGGTCATCTCTCCATCCATCTTACCTGCACTCACTCACATAATAAACACATCTCTACTTACAGGCACTTTTCCCACTACATTTAAGCAGGCTTAAGTAACCCCACTGCTGGAGAAACCCACACTTAACCCCACACAAATTGAACACTACAGACCAGACTGTCTCATCCCATTCATGGCAAAAACACTTGAAAGGGCAGTTTTCAATCAAATTTCCACCTATCTCTCTCAGAGAACAAGCTGCTGGATGACAATCAGTCAGGCTTCAAAAGTGGACACTCCACCGAGACTGCCCTGCTGTCTATCACTGAGTCACTGAGACGGACGAAAGCTGAATCTAGATCATCCGTCCTGATTCTACTGGACCTTTCTGCAGCCTTCGACACAGTCAACCATCAGATCTTACTCTCTACCCTCTCTTTGCTGGGCATCACAGGAACTGTGCTTGACTGGTTTAATTCCTATCTCTCAGGTAGGTCCTTCAAGGTAGCCTGGAGAGGTGAGGTGTCCAAGTCACATCAGCTACTTACTGGGGTACCTCAGGGCTCAGTGCTTGGGCCACTTCTCTTCTCTATATACACAACATCACTGGGACCCATCATTTAGGCACATGGTTTCTCTTACCACTGCTACGCTGATGACACACAACACTACTTGTCTTTCCAGCCCAACGACACCAAGTGACTGCTTTCAGCTTCATCATACCACGTTGGTGGAAAGACCTTCCCAACTCCATCTGTGAAGCTGACTCACTTTCTGTCTTCAAAAAACTGCTAAAAAACAAATCTTTTCCATGAACACTTAACCAGTCACTAAAATAAAAAAAAATTAATCTGTTTTGAATGCTATTCTGATGCTAGTGAAATTTTGTAATATGGCACTTTTCGTAGCACTATCTCCTTAAGATGATTCGCTTATGTGTTCCTCTTTTGTAAGTCGCTTTGGATAAAAGCGTCTTCCAAATGAATAAATGTAAATGGAGCCAGTGCTGGTCAATTGAGCCTAATATTTGTTATTCAAAAGTAAAGACTACAAAGATCACAAGCCTTTTTTGTCATTTGAGTAGCATCCAAGTAATTACAACCCATTTGTAAACTATTTTTAGAAATTTGTTTCTATAAATAAAACATTCCACTGCCTTCTACAAATAGAAGCAACTGGAATGTTGGTTGGGAACATTCCAGTTTGTTCAGTACTTTTTGTCTGAAACGGATATTGCATTAACATCCTTATATGCTGAAGATATGACTCGGTTATGTCTCTGAATGATTTAAGCTTTTGTAAGCAATAAACTGCAATTTCCCAGTCAAAAATGTTGAAATTTGCCTAATATCCTCATCAATAAATAATAATAATAATAATATTATATACACTGGCAGCCAAAAGTTTGGAATAATGTACAGATTTTGTTGTTTCGAAAGGAAATTGGTACTTTAATTCACCAAAGTGTCATTCAGCTGAACACAAAGTATAGTCAGGACATTACTGATGTAAAAAAACAGCACCATCACTATTTGAAAAAAGTCATTTTTGGTCAAATCTAGACAGGCCCCATTTCCAGTAGTCATCACTCCAACACCTTATCCTTGAGTAATCATGCTAAATTGCTAATTTGGTACTAGAAAATCACTTGCCATTATATCAAACACTGCTGAAAGCTATTTGGTTCGTTAAATGAAGCTTAACATTGTCTTTGTGTTTGTTTTTGAGTTGCCACAGTATGCAAAAGACTGGCATGTCTTAAGGTCAATATTTGGTCAAAAATGGCAAAAAAGAAAGAAACTCGTCAGTCAATCATTGTTTTGAGGAATGAAGGCTATACAATGCTTGAAATTGCCAAAAAAACTGAAGATTTCATACAAAAGGTGTACACTACAGTCTTCAAAGACAAAGGACAACTGGCTCTAACAAGGACAGATAGAGATGTGGAAGGCCAGATGTACAACTAAAGAGGATATGTACATCAGAGTTTCTAGTGTGAGAAACAGACGCCTCACATGTCCTCAGCTAACAGCTTAGTTGAATTCTACCCACTCAACACCATTTTCATATACAACAGTAAAGAGAAGACTCAGAGGTGCAGGCCTTATGGGAAGAATTGCAAAGAAAAGGCCACTTTTGAAGCAGAAAAACAAAAAGAAAAGGTTAGAATGGGCAAAGAAACACAGACATTGGACAACAGATAACTGGAAAAGAGTGTTATGGACCTTAACCCCATTGAGATTTTGTGGGATCAGCTAGACTGTAAGGTGTGTGAGAAGTGCAACCTTATTTTAAAATGTTACCAATGAAATGCAAGTTTTGTAAGGAAATTCATAAATATGCAAAATGTATATCTGTCTTCAAAACTAATTAAGCATTTAAGCATCAGCCTTTTGATCATGAGACATAAATTCAGTCAAGTGTGTCCAATCTTTTCACTGTTAGTGTATACTGAGAAACAGACCTAGTTTAAAACTAGTTTGACAACCGTTCATCCTAAATTTAACATACTCCAAGTCATGAGTGCAACAAGATTACTTGCAAGAGAAGAATATCCAGTGTTCCTGCCAACAAACTTGCACAAATACAAGGCACTCAACCATTGACAGTGCAGCCAATCAGATGCTCCCCTCACTGATAAGGCCCCACCTTCAGCATAGAGCTCTGAGGTATAAAAGCAGCACACTGTAAGACAGAATTTGTTGTTTTCAATTGATACTTATACAAAGATTGTCTAAAATGAGAGACGCCACATTCGATTCAAGCGTGGAGCGTTTTATGTTTTTGAGGAACCCTGATACGACTGCGGGAAACAATGAAATAAAGTGAGATGTGTATTTTATTACCTTGCATTTGGTTTTATGTTGAGTAATATGCATGTGGTTGCTAATGTTGTTTGATTATGTTTAACAGACAGACAAACTGGAGATCGAGAAGGCTATTCAAGACCTTTCCTCAGAGAAAACTGTACCATTCCACGGTGCAGAGAAAATCAATCAGGTGAGCATACACATGCAGTACACAAACATACACATCATATCACAATATACATACTATATGATATAAAATATAATCTGTTTATTCACACAGGCCAACTTCTGAAGAGCTGAGTCAATGGGCACAGTCTATGGACAATTTGCTGAGCAGTAAATGTGAGCACTGTCATTTTTATCACTTTTGAATGAGTTGCAAATGTGCCACATTATGGCTCCATAAATTCAGCCCAACTGATCTAATCTACATTTTCATATTCCCTCTTGTTCCAGGTGGAATTACTGCTTTTCGAGTCTTTATGAAGTCTGAATACTGTGAGGAGAATGTCGAGTTTTGGGTGGCCTGCGAAGAGTTTCGAAAGATCAAGTCCAGATCGAAGCGCAGATCCAGGGCAAAACAAATATATGAAGAATTTGTCAGAGAAGACTCTCCAAAGCAGGTGAGATGGTCTACAATTTGCACTGAACAGTGTTTAGTCGAAGTTCTTGAATATTTGTTTTTTCATTAAGGTGCGTCACTTCTAATTTCTAAACACTTCCTTTTAGATTAACTTGGACCACCAAACAAAGGAGTCTGTCCTCCAATGCCTTCTATTCCCAACAAAATCCAGTTTCAAAGCAGCCCAAGCCAGAGTTTACTTCCTGATGGAGCACAACTCATACCCTCGGTTTCTGGTGTCAGAATTCTACCATGAACTATGTAAATTTGCTGAAGGAGAGAGATAATCTTATCTTTATAGTCTTTATATTACAACTTTAAAAAATGGTTAGTTCGAGAGAGGTGTTCATGTAGCAGAGTATGGGGTGGTGGATGTTGTTTTATTCAGTGGTTGCACTATCATCATTTCAATGTATTTATATATTGCATATTTTGCACAGATTTGCACATAGGTGTATATAAGTGTAAATAACATAAATTGTCATTTTTATGACTGAGTGGTCAATCAAAATGGATGAGTGGTCACACAATGAAATGTATTTCTTTTAAAAACATATTGGTTCTGAAGTTACATGTGGTAGTTGTATACCACTGGCTCAAAAAGTACAAGAAGTTTTGTATAATTTCTTTGTTTTTCTAAAGAGCATTTTCTGACAAATAAATTTTTATGAAAACATTTAATTGTTTTAGTCTTCCGGTCTTTTTCTTTGGGACTGACATACAAAGGACGCAAGCAAAATTTGAGAAAGTACTTATTTTTCTGAATATATAACTTTCTGAATTGCATTTTTGCCATCTCGTCATTAAAAAAAAAAAATAGCATTTTATTTTTTATTTAGTAATGCCCCTATTAACTGATAAATTCTACAAGAAAAAATAACTGACATTTTATATATGATCCGTTTTAAAAGTTCATTCTCCATTTACTGTACACACAAAAAATTATTAGTTTTACGCATTTCAATTTCATACCAAAAATTGCATCAATTTGAATTTAGTAATCTTTACTAATAATAAAAAAACTAAATATTTTAAGTCTAATTTAATTTGTTAAACATTTCACAGTTCAATTTGCTGGATTTATGCAATTAAAATGCATAAATATAAAATATTTTTCAGTGTATTTTTCATATAGTATATACTACATACAATATGTATATCCCACATATTCTGCAAGATGCATGTATATCCCATATAAACTTCAGCACAACTGTAAATTATCCTATCATTTTAACCTAATCATTATCAATCAACCTTGTCACTAACTAAACAAATATTAAATGTGCTACTTTTCTCTTAAATGCATATTTTGATGCACCCATGATTTACAATGCTGGTGCATGCTTTAAACCACAAGGCGTTTAACTTAATAGATAGACATAATTTCACCTGCATATGAAATTTCGGTGTATCCTATATCAACCCATGGATGGGTATGACCCGAGAGATACGCGAGATGTACTTCTGCATAAAAACTCACTCAACCTTAAAACAAACTTTTAATGCAAATGTATGTAGAGAGTTGAACATTCTGAACATAATGGGTTTGTTTTTGAGCCTGTTTTAAAGGTTTGTTCCAAGCACACATTTGACATAGCTAAGCATTTTTTGCTATACGTGGGGACACTGTAACCTTGATATCATTTTTGTTTTCCTTCTGTTCATTTCACTGCAGTCCGACACTGAACAGACACCAAACACTATTCGTTTATCTGATCTAACCAAGAAGCCTGCACAGTGAGCCAGAGCAGCTTTTTACAACCGTGCTGGCCTTCATCAAGTCAGTTCCCATACTTTATCTTTATATCTTCAGTGGGGTTCAAAAGTTTGAGTCCACATTGAAAATCTAGGATTTAGGATTCTAGATTAAAATAAAACCTGGAAATAAGCAACGTTTTAGGAAGTAGAAACAATTTAAGCAAAAAAGAAATGCTATGCCCGTAAAATTAATAAGAAATGTTTAAGATTTAGCACTATTTCTAGGTCACTAATTGTATCCGCAAATTTGTGACACTGACCTTTGTGCGCAAGGTCAGATTTTCTTGCTTCCATTAAAGCACACATAATGCTCTGTGGAACACTATCAAATCATGCTGGATAACTTGGATCATCAGGTGCATCATTTGCACAAACTTCCATGCCAGCTCAAGAGCATACTGTTATTAAAGCAGGGGGGCATGCTAAATACTAAGAAATTCTGTTAAGTTTTCCAGTTCAACTTTTCACTTAAAGCGTTATGCTGACAAGATCATTAGCAATGAAAAATAAATGCCACTGTACACATTCAGAACAGTGCTTTAAGATTTTTTGCATTGTTAGGTTTCTAATTTGCACTCTATACTTACAGTCATGAGTACACCACAAAGCAAAAAATGATGATTACTCAGTGCAGGGGTGCATTATTTTTACTTTATCAACTGATCAGCTCTGACGCAGTAATACTAGACAGTTTGTTCTTTCCTGGGTGGGATGAATGTGAAGGGGGTTATTGTATGCTACTGTGGTTCACTTAAGATGACTACTGGTCTGGGGAGTTTAAAAGAATGTAAATAAACACCCAGGTAAAAATAGTAATACAAGTTAAACGTCACTGTGTAAACAACTGTCACGGCACTGCATGTAGAGATGAATAATAGAACACCGTTGTAAACGCCTGGTTTATTTAAGTGTCTGATTTAATGCAGGCAGCGCACTATTAAAACACCCTTTCACCTCTTTATAACAAAGTTTCCAATATACCACGGGGACGCTTGGACGAGAAAGACAAAACTCTAAGAGAAAGTTTGCACATGCAAAACAGATGTATGTGCTTAAATATGTTTAGTATTAGTGCACACTTGGTACATTCATATACACTCACTGAGAACTTTATTAGGAACACCTGTACACCTACTTATTCATGTGATTATCTAATCAGCCAATCGTGTGGCAGCAGTGCAATGTCATTCAGATATGGGTCAGGAGCTTCAGTTAATGTTCACATCAACCATCAGAATGCCAAAAAAATGTGATCTCAGTGATTGCAACTGTGCCATGATTGTTGGTGCCCGACGGGCTGGTTTGAGTATTTCTGTAACTGATGATCTCCTGGGATTTTCACACACAACAGTCTCTAGAATTGTTGCCAAAAACAAAAATCATCCAGTGTGAGGCAGTTCTGTGGTTGGAAATGCCTTGTTGATGAGAGAGGTCAACAGAGAATGGCCAGACAAGTTTGAGCTGACAAAAAGGCTACAGTAACTCAGATAATCACTCTGTACAATTGTAGTGATCAGAATAGCATCTCAGAATGCACAACATGTCGAACCTTGAGGCGGATGGGCTACAACAGCAGAAGACCATGTCGGGTTCCAGTTCTGTCAGCCAAGAACAGAAAGCTGAGGCTGCAGTGGGCACAGGCTTACCAAAAACTGTACAGTTAAAGACTGGAAAAACGTAGCCAGGTCTAATGAATCTCGATTTCTGCTGAGGGACACAGATGGTAGGTCATAACAACAATCCTGACCGCAGCCTGTCTACTCATGTGGGCCTGCGTCATCCGCCTGATTTAAACACATCACAGACGACAGGAACCAAGACAAAAACCAGCTATATTTATGAATGCAAGAGTCACTATAATGCAACATAAAGCAGCCAAAATCTTCAAAAACAAGAAGTGGTTTGCTTGCGCTTAATTGACAGTTCTGGAAGATCTTGTCCACGTGTTGTTAGTCCAGTTAATGATCTAGATTTAAAAATATAATAAAATGAACCTTTTCACATTTATTTATTTTAAATTTGTTTTACCACTCTTATTACATTCATTATTTAACAGTTATAATAGTACTGCGTTTCCACACATGACTCTTCCAGTTTTCATGACTTATTATTTTTTATTAATTGCCATGAATTTTGCAGGCCTGGAAAACACAATATTAAAATTTCCTAACATTTCCAGGTTTTCCATGACCACGGGAACCCTGATAATAACCCTTAAAATAAATTAGAACTTTAAATTGAAATAAATAATAGATCAGTACTTTTTTAATATAAATGATGTAATACGTTACAGTAAATAAGCATTTAATAGTTATTTGTCCTGCTTACTGTATGCTCATAAGAAAATCATGAAACCACACTATTACTGAACAAATGAAATTTATGTGAAAAGACATTATTTTAAACATCTCTTTGCATGCATACACAGGCATGAAATGACAGCGAGCACCGTGCTTGACTTCACTTCCAGATGCTCCTTTGATGAGATACAGGATGACAAGTGCACATCAAGTGACTCCGTGTCAAAAGTTAAACAGGTACTAACAATGTGGTGTTACTTTGCTTCTTGTACTTTTTTGGCACATTGTTTTTCCTTTGCCTGAGGAGAAAAAGAAAATAATTTCATATTCATCCTTCTAAACCAATTGTAACTTTTTAAACTCGTGTTGTACTATTCCTTAATTTGTATAGTGCTTTGCATAAAGCGGCAGCCCAATACAAAGGTTATACTAACCTTTTTACCAATGAATTTCACATTTCCAAGACTATATAGAGATTGCACTAACAAAGAACAATTTCTATCTAATAATATTTTATCAAATAGGTATAACTACAAAATGTTATATTTGTTAGGGAATTTTTTAATTATTTTTCTATTACTTTAAGATTGTATTAATTACCAGGACCTGAGGCTTTCCATGACTAGCAGAATCCTACAAATAAATATGCAAATGTAGCAGCTCACTAGAAGAATATTTGTACTCAACAGGGGAGCTATAAATACATGGCTATGTTAATTTTACATTTTATTATTATTATTTTTGAAATATTAACGATAAGTTGTCTAATTCACATACTTTTTTTTTTATACCAATGAATTCCACAAGGTTTAACACAAACAAATTTAGGCAAAAATAGGGCAAAACAGTGCAAGTTCAATTCCACTGTTAATATAACCAACACTGCCCTCTAGTGGTACGTAGGGATTTACTATCAAAACACAAACTACTGTGATTATGATGATTTTTTTTTTGGCTGACACCTAACTCACAAATCACATCACTATCACAGACAAATCACAATTATGGTCCAAAGCAGGTGTTGTGAATACATCTTTTTACATGCCATTTCTCAAGTTTAACTTTTAGCTATAATCTATCTTACCTTTTCAACCAAAGGTATCAGCTGCTGATATTCAGCCAATGTCTTCAGTAACTCCATAATAAAGGGTAAGTAGTTGTGCTTCCTTCTGATGTTTTCAATCTAAAAAAAAAAAAAAAAAAAAAAAAAAAAAAAAATTCCATATTATCAGATCGGCTGATAATCGGTTTGACCGATATTTGAAACCGATATTTAAATTTTTCCACTTAATGTTATTGCTTTTTTAATTAATTAAGTGAGGGGCTTTGAACAAGCATATTTTGCAACTAAAACTAGTCAAATGTTTTGCTTAAGCCGTTCACCAGATGCAAGTGATAAATTAAGTTGTTATTGGAATATTCCGGGTTCAATACAAGTTAAGCTCAATCAACAGCATTTGTGGCATAATATTGCTTAACTCGTCCCTCCTTTTCTTTAAAAAAAAAGCAAAAATTGAAGTTCCAGTGAGAAACATGATTTTGGTGAGATAAAATCACTTAGTAACCTTTTCTGTGTAAAGTTACATTCGATTATACAACTTTGTTGTCATGACGATGTAATGTCAACAAACCCTAAAATGACAATTTAAAAAAATTTACAGTTAAAATAAAACATGAATTTTACCAGAAGAATTAATGCAAGTGCTTTTGTAAAATTACAAGCTTCACATTTCTGCCTTTAAACGCTCCAAAAAAATTGGCCCCATTTACTTCCATTGTCAGTGCCTCACTTTAACTTCGATTTTTGCTTCTTTTTTCTTTTCTTTTTTTATAAACAAAAGTCGAAAGTATTTTTTGTGGTAATTAACATTATCCAACAAATGCTGTCAATTGAGCTTAACTTGTATTGTACCTGGAATATTCCTTCAATGTACCTAAAAGCAAAAATAAAAATTAAAATTCAGTTACGCATATCGTTTATCGGATACAAACACAAAAATAATCA
Organism: Myxocyprinus asiaticus; assembly: GCF_019703515.2. Taxonomy (NCBI): domain Eukaryota; kingdom Metazoa; phylum Chordata; class Actinopteri; order Cypriniformes; family Catostomidae; genus Myxocyprinus; species Myxocyprinus asiaticus. Next base: position 15,356,404 of record NC_059392.1, on the reverse strand, counting down.
GTATCGTATCGGTCATTAAAAATCAGTATCAGTCAATCTATACATTATATCTATATTCTTGTAAGTTCTTAAAGAGACATCACCATGCCAACATCTTTTTTTAAAGTACCATGTAATAACCTTATCAGAAGGCATCTGAATTTGAGTTTTTTTCTGTTTTTAAGCTATACAGAAATAGATTTTTACACATCTACTGAAATCAGCACAGCAACATGCTGCAATATATACTGTAGATCAGTGGTTCCCAACTGGTTCTGCTTCAGGACCCAGATTTTACATTGGAAATCAAGTGGTGACCCACCATAGTAAAAACGTAACCTGTATTTAATGTATCCTGGGTCGCATTTCCTTTTATGTTGCATAGTTTTGTTCATGGTTTTCAAGTACAAGGACATGCATCAAGTGACATTATTTTTGTTGACGACATCAACAACAGCGACCCACCAGTTGAGAAACACTGCTGTAGATGATCTTTTAGAATAAAAATGGAAAGACACTTTGACATACTTTGTATCTTTTAAGTTTTTGGTTCTCTTCATCAATCAGGAGCTGATACTTGGCGATCTCTGATTGGATAGAGATCAGATGACTTCCACTCTGGTCTGTGTCCATTGGCTCTTCCTGAGAAACAACAGAACTGTTTTAATCACTCTCTCTCACTGCATTTGTACATAATTACTACCATTTTTCAGTCAGAACTACTTACTTCTGTAAGCTGGGCCTGAAGTTCAACAATCTTTTTTTCATAAATCATCTTGCGGTCCGATACAATAGCCATCAAGTTGAAACGAATCTCTCCCTCACTGTATCTGATATTAGTATGCATGGGTTAAAAATGCAATAAAATTAAAAAAAAAAAAAAAACCAATGCAGTTTTGCAGAAATCAAAACCATCATCATCTAGACAGTATAAAGTATATTATACGCTACTGACACATACTTCTGTATTCTTTTCTCAATGACCGGCCGTACAGCACTGATCCAATCATCCTGGTTACATGCACCTGAGAAAGTGGCAAAATAATATAGCAACATGACATGCATTTGTGGCATAATACTGATTACCACAAAAAATTATTTTTACTCGCCCCTCCTTTTCTTTAAAAAAAAAAAGCACAAATCTGGGTTCCAGTGAGGCACTTACAATGTAAATAAATGAGGCCAATCTGTAAAGATTAAAATACTCAAAAAGTATAGCCACAAGAAAAAAACAATATGCGTGTTATCATGATGCGTGTGATAAAATCGCTTTCTAACAGGGATGCACCGATGTATCGGCCGCCGATATTTTTCGACCAATTATTGACCAAATTAAAACCATCTGCAAATCGGTTTTGAGCCTGAAAATGGCGATATGAAAAACCGATGGTTCATTTATAAATATATCACACTTTGTAAAAACTCTTTAAATTCAAATGCACAATCAAGAAATAATGATAGCCACAGAATGTAGAAGGGTTGGCAATCCTAAGAACATGTAATATTTAATTTTTATTCTTTGTCGTTCTCACATTGAGGAATAAATGGCGTTACAGACGTGACAACGGCACTTACCTATACACGATGAGGTAAAACCATCCAAACGCTTTGAAAACAGCAAACTTTGTCTTCTGAGACATTGGTATGGTATCCATTAAGGCTTCACAATTGATCGAGTTAAAATTGAAATCGTAATATAGTCTTGCACGATTACGAAAGCTTGAAAGGCTGTGTTTAAAAATAGACTGCAATCAACGCTTCAGTCAGCATTGTGTAAGCAAACGGCATCCTCTAGCAGTCTGGATGGCATTTTCCATGTTCCATTACAACACTATAGAACTTAAAATGCCGTTTTGTTCCTTTGGTAACTTCTTATTTTTCCATGATGTGGTTGACATTGTGGAATTGCCCAACATATTCATAATATGAATTTGTGATGTTCTACTATATACAGTACAAACATGTAAAATGTGAGTTCTGTTGTTCTGAACTGCAAAAACAGAAGTGCAAACATGTTTTAGAAGTACAAAATAACCATTTGAATCAATCAATCAAATCATCATGCTATGATATTTAGTTTTTTTTTCTTTCATTGTGGTTCTCTTTCAAATTTTGGCCTTTCGTGTGTGCAACAGATCCAATCCATATTCAATTGAAATTATTTATTGAAAGAAAAAAAGCTTTTGTACCTCTTTGTACATTTTTAAAACAATTCCAGGGAAAAAAAGTGATTTGATTACAAAATAAGGTAAGTGGAAAATATCGGTATCGACCAATAGTTTGTTAAAGTCGGTATCGGCCAAAAAATTTCATATTGGTGCATCCCTAATTTCCAACCTTTTCTGTGTAAAGTTATAGCCAATTTTACAACTTCGTTGCCATGATGACGTAATGTCAACAAACCCTAAAATGACTGTAAAAATGACAATTAAAACAACTCAAATAATACACGTTTTAATACAGGTTTGCCGCAGAGTTTTTAAAATCTAATTTAAGACATTTTATGACCTTTTTCCAAGACCTGAACAGATTCATAGCGCACAACTTTTAACTTTAAAGGCACTTCAACTTTGAAATACACCGGGGACTCTTATTTTGAAATGTTTGCGCATCACTGCTTCCAGCTGCTCAATCAAACAAATAAAGGAAATGTGCACTCCTACAATAATCTACAATGTATTACAATGTAAACAATTAAAAGTAAAACATTGTCATATTTCATCAACACTACACCATCATCATTAACAGTTGATCATTAGTAATCGCTAATGATCAACTGTTAATGATGATGGTGAAGTGTTGATGAAATATGATATGGCTTAATGATTGCGAACTGCTCTGCAACAGCTGAAAACACACACAAGCCCCCGCGTGCTTGGAGAAAATACAACAGTGCCACGTTTTCACATTTAATTAAATCGTATTCTTTTGAAGTTTGATAATCACATTAGGTCATATCACGATTCCTGTCTTTCCGCCCCCAAATTTAAGAAAGATATTTAAGAATTTTTATGACCTTAAATTTTGGAACAATTAATAAGACATTAAGACTTTAAGGATCCACAGGAACCCTGTAATAGAAGAACTAATGTAAGTGCTTTAATAAAATTATAAGCTTCACATTTCTGCCTTTAAAGCTTTCAAAAATGGGCCCCATTCACTTTTACTGTGCCTCACTGTAACCTAGATTTTCCATTTTTTTCAAAGAAAGGATGTCAAAATGATTTTTTGTGGTAATAAACATTATGCCACAAATGCTGTCGATTGTGCTCAACTTGTGTTGAACACGGAATATTCCTTTATTGTTTTAATTTGGAAGATTATGATGATAATTAAAAAAACTATATCAAATGCAATGGCCACCAAAGAATTTTGGAATTAAATATTTGAACATGATTTAAGATGGTTTCCATTTACCCAGATCTATAGGTCCTTCACGAAGCCCATCCAACTCATACAGTCTGCCATTAACTGGAACATAGCTCACAAAGTGAAAAGCATCCTCTTCTTTAGACGATGACTTGGCGTCAAACTCAAACATCTGCTGCCTACAATAAAAGGGGGCAAAAACATTATTTGTAATGGACATACAATGCAACATTTCATTAATGAAAAAAAAAAACAACAACTTATGTACAACCTGGCAAAGCTGTTGTGTACTTGTCGAATCACTTCAGAGTTACTGAGAGCAAGACCCTTCATCTTGGTGGAAAAAAATTTGAGATATAAGTGACCAAGGATTCCATTGTCTCTAATAAATACAAATAACACTGTAATAATGAAAAAAGTCAGTGAATTTATCAAAATTTAATCAAAATACATAGGCAACTTACTGCAGCATCGAAACTGTGTGAAAACTCTTTAAATTCTGTCAGCGTTTCCCCAAGATGCATATCAGAATGTGTGCAGTTTAACAACACACTGACAATTGCTTGGGTCGCGCAGGCATTATTGATGACCTGAAACATTGTTCAACAGAAATGAATGGCGCAGTATCCCTTTTCAGTTATTAACAAGTGCTGTTTTGACACATTCACACACACACACACACACACACACACACACACACACACACACAGTTGAAGTCAGAAGTTTTTGTATACCTTTGCCAAATACATTTAAACTCAGTTTTTCACGATTCCGGACATTTAATTGTAGAAAATACGTCTTAGGTCTTAATCTGTTGTTCTGGGATTGATTTACACTTTTTGCCCCAAACTACGTTCATCTCAAGGAGACAGAATGCATCTCCATCCAGAGTGGTATGATGGCTACGTGGTCCCATGGTGTTTATACTTGCGTACTATTGTTTGTACAGATGAACGTGATACCTTCAGATGTTTGGAAATTGCTCCCAAGGATGAATCAGACTTGTGGAGGTCCACAATTTTTTTTCTGAGGTCTTGGCTGATTTCTTTTGATTTTCCCATGACGTCAAGTAAAGAGGCACTGAGTTTGAAGGTAGGCCTTAAAATACATCCATTGACTCCAATTAGCCTATCAGAATATATATATATATATATATATACACACACACACACACACACACACACACACACACACACACACACACAGTTGAAGTCAGAAGTTTACATACACCTTAGCCAAATACATTTAAATTCAGTTTTTCACAATTCCTGACATTTAATCGTAGAAAACATACCCTGTCTTAGGTCAGTTAAGATCACTACTTTATTTTAAGAATGTGAAATGTCAGGATGATAGTAGAGAGAATGATTTCAGCTTTTATTTCTTTCTTCACATTTCCAGTGGGTCAGAAGTTTACATACACTTTGTTAGTATTTGGTAGCATTGCCTTTAAATTGTTTAACTTGGGTCAAACATTTTGGGTAGCCTTCCACAAGCTTCTCAAAATAAGTTGCTGGAATTTTGGCCCATTCCTCCAGACAGAACTGGTGTAACTGAGTCAGGTTTGTAGGCCTCCTTGCTCGCACATGCTTTTCAGTTCTGCCCACAAATTTGGATTGAGGTCAGGGCTTTGTGATAGCCATTCCAATACCTCAACTTTGTTGTCCTTAAGCCATTTTGCCACAACTCTGGAGGTATTCTTGGGGTCACTGTCCATTTGGAAGACCCATTTGCGACCGAGCTTTAACTTCATGGCTGATGATTTGAGATGTTGCTTCAATATATCCATATATTTTCCTTGCTCATGATGCCATCTATTTTGTGAAGTGCACCAGTCCCTCCTGCAGCAAAGCACTCCCACAACATGATGCTGCCACCCCCATGCTTCACGGTTGGGATGGTGTTCTTCGACTTTCAAGCCCCACTCTTTTTCCTCCAAACATAACGATGGTCATTATGGCCATACCGTTCAATTTTTGTTTTATTAGACCAGAGGACATTTCTCCAGAAGTAAGATATTTGTCCTCATGTGCACTTGCAAGCTGTAGTCTGGCTTTTTTATGGTGGTTTTGGAGCAGTGGCTTCTTCCTTGCTGAGCAGCCTTTCAGGTTAAGTTGATATAGGACTTGTTTTACTGTGGATATAGATACTATAGTATATTTTTCTATATCATAGTATATTTTATATATCAAACAGAACTGTACTAATATAGAATAGCCTGGATTTTGTGTAACCCAGGAGAGGACATATGAGGTTACAGGACTTTGTGTGACCCAGGAGAGAGCATTTGAGGTTATTAAAAGTGTTGATGCTGCAAAAAACCACACAGTGCAACAGAAATAATGATGCTATGGACCTTGGGAAACACGGCTAAAGATAAAGATTCAGCTGTAACAGAAATAATAATGCTACGGACCTTGAGAAACATAGCTGAAGATAAAGATCAAACACAGCCAATGGCCAGAGTGACCTTAAACCAGGTTTCAACCATTAAAAAGAAATGAAAGGCTCTGTGAAATAATGGTGGCGAACGGTAACCATTGACTACAAAAAATAATGAAGGGGCGTATGCATGAGGTAATACCAGATAAGAAATTGTACAAAAGATGAGGGTTTACACCAAGGGATTCAGATCTCAGCTGACATCTCAGGGTTTGTTGGTTTGTTCAAACTCTAACCTTTGACACCTGGAACTCCTGACTTTGAGAGTTTTCATACTAAGAAGGAAAGAAAAGGCATCTTACACTCCACAACATAACATTGGCAAACACGAAGGGACTGGCACAGAGCCAGGGGAGCCATAATGGGCTTGCTTGCGACTGACTGCACAAAATCACTGGCGCCAAAAACTCAGGTAAGCAATTTTGCTTAAAATAGTATTTTTGTGAAGTCTGTTGCAGGATTTGGCCCAAGTGGTAACTCTAAAAAGGCCTCTCCAGTCTCGAACTTAATTAAACGATTAATTGGATAAAATAGAGAACTGGGTTCCAGGTTTCAAAAACTGTGCATGCAAATGTAAATATGTCTTGTAAATAAGTTGAAGCACACAAATCCTATGGATACTGCACCTCTAGGCAAGCGCAGGGGTGAGCAGCGCTGGTAGGTCACGCAAGAGGTGTGCAAATCCTACGGATACTGCACTTCTAGGCAGTGCGGAAGTGAGCAGCTCTGGTAGGTCACCCAGAAGAGGGGTGTGTTGAATTCTGCAAATAACGCTGAATGCAGTGACCCCAGTGAGGATTAGGAGCCCACATGGATGGTTGGCCTTGTTCTCAAAATAGCATTTAGGGAAATTAGCAGGTACTTAGGAGGTGTGGTCGTCCAAGAGGGGCATAGTGATAGTTAAAATGTTTTGATATTTTAAATTACGTGCTGAATAGTGTAAATATGTGATATGCTGAATAAGTTGATGTAAATAAGCATTTTGGTTGTGTTGTGTACAAAAGTAATTGCATTGCTGTTGTATGTTGGCTGCGTTGGTTGATGTGTTTATGATGACTGTATTGTGCTTATGCTGGCTGCAATGTGCTATGCTGTATGTGTGTGTGTATGTGAAATAAGATTGTAAATGTGTGGTTGAGTGTGCTGGTATATGTCCATGTAATTGTTTTTCTCATGAGAATTGTGTTGTAAAGAAATAGGAATATTATTATTATTCTTTTTGTGGATTTTTCCCCTTTTTCTCCCAATTTGGAATGCCCAATTCCCATTGTGCTTTTTAAGTCCTCGTGGTCGCGTAGCGATTCGCCTCAGTCCAGGTGGCGGAGGACGAATACCAGTTGCCTCCGCGTCGGAGATCGTCAACCCGCGCATCTTATCACGTGGCTTGTTGAGTGCGTTGCCACGGAGACATAGCGCGTGTGGAGGCTTCACGCCATCCACTGCGGCAACCACGCTCAACTCACCATGCGCCCCACCGAGAACATACCACATTATAGAGATCACGAGGAGGTTATCCCATGTGACTCTACCCTCCCTAGCAACCAGGCCAATTTGGTTGCTTAGAAGTCCTGGCTGGAGTCACTCAGCACGCCCTGGGATTCGAACTCCAGGGGTGGTAGCTAGCATCTTTACTACTGAGCTACCCAGGCCCCCTAAGAAATAGGAATATTAGGTTTAGTATTTGATAGTTATAAAATGAGTAATGAAAAAAGTGTGAAAGTTAGAAAAATCATTCTAAGAACTAAAAACGTTCCCAGATATTGGCTTTGTCGATTATTTGGACATCATCCAAATTGTAGTCAGTGTGATCCAGATAAAGAAACACAACTGTTAAATAAGGAAACAAAATTATAAGAAAGAGCACCTGTTTTTTCTCTCTCTCTCTCTCTCTCTCTCATGCAGCGAAAGTGAAGACTGCAAGGCTGATTGTGTGAGTGCAAGGAACTGTGACTGAACAGACAGAGGGAGTAAATGAGTACAGGATTGAGAGTGTGTGACAGAGAGAAGGAGAGCGAAAGGAGGGTCTGAATGAAGTCATAGTTTTGTTTTAGAATTTTATTGTATTTTTTGAGAGCTCTGTGTTTACAAAGGCCTTATGTTTGTAAAAAGTGTGAAAGTTTCTGTGTTTGTGAAAATGTTTGTATCTGTGTCTGAAAGAGTGTGTGAAGTGACTGTGAAGTGCAACTGTTTGTAAAAGTGTGAATGGAAGCAAAAAGTTAACTCTTAGCTGGCTGGATAAGATTCAGCCTTGGGCTGTTCTTTTCATGCCATGAAGGAAGCGTAATATAAGATTAACTAAACTAAGAAAGAGCAAGTGGTATTTCTGTGCATAGAGTTAAAGTTCGTATTACATTATCTGGACAAACAATAAAGTTTTGCAGTCCAGTGTACTACTTTAAACTAAAGTCAACTCAATAATTTGATTTTAAACAAAAGTTGTATTGAAGATAAGTGTAGTTACATTACAATAAGGTATAATTATGGCAAACACTCCAGTGGAAATACTAACATCTAGAAATCCACTGTGTAAAAATTGATTGATAAAATTTCAAAGAAATGGGAAAGAGGAAAAAAGGTGAAACTGACTAATAAGAAAAAAATATTTCTGAAACCAAAGTCTATTTTATAACTTGAGTATGAGAAGCAAACCTTAAATGTGAAAACTTCACATTCATGTGTTTGTTTTACATTCTGTATGGTACAGTTTATGAGAGAATAAAATTGAACAACATTAAATTAAACACTGTAAAGTCTTGATAGTTAAATGTAAGAACCCATGATTATTTTTTAGTATGTGTTCGAGTACGTTTGGAGAACAAATTTACATGTGAATTGCGGCTTTGTCTGTGTAAACTTGATCAACCAACAAAAATAAGAGTGGTAGAGTTGATTATTTTGTTAGGGACTGTCTGATTAGGGAAGATTAGGTTAGACGCTGCTCTGAATGGGAGAGCTCGTCTCTCTTGATGTCTCCACTCGGACAGGGGCGCCCCAAATTTAAAAAAGATAAGTTAGCAGATTCTTTTAGTTAAGATATTTTTTCTTTTATTTTCTTGTTTTATATGCACAGTGTAGGCATTGGTTGATCATGGGTACACTGAGAAGCTGTCTTTCAGACTAAAATTAAAGGAAAAGAAATTTAAGAATTATTTGGATAATTTCATGTTCTCTGCAGTTCCAATCTGCTGAAGTTGTGCTCTTAATACTTGGTTTTCTCATTTTTATGTGTGGCAGTCTTGCCAACATTGTCAGGGCTCGACAATAAGGACTGCCCGATGGCCCGGGGCCAGTGTGAGAGAGAGATTCGGGCCAGTTGCTAGAACTGTCACTTGTGTCACCAGTGCTGCATTTATAACATTAGTGCAAGAAAACAAGTGAGAGAGCACAAATATTACATTGAGCGAACGAAGGATTATAACCAACGAGCAAGCGCGATTCTATTTGGCTTGCAAAGATGCATGAGAGCATAATATACTGGACGCACCAAGGCACAGTCGCGTGCAGACACCGAACGCACTCCCCTAGTACTGTCCTCGCTCTTTTCCAAGTGTCTTAGCAGCAGCTATTACCAATGTGTAGAAAATAGAAGGGAAAAAAACCCACTTAATGAATTTCGTAGCGGGATTGCACGTTTTGCACAACATTTTATGTATCCCCACACATTCAGTGTTCACAGTGCATGAAATCCCCACATTTTTTGTTTTTGCATGTCAACAGTTTCATTCTATAGGACTGAAAATCCATGTCTCTTCGTGCATATGTCACATCATCATATCTCTCTGTGCAGCGTAGACTGTTTATTGTGCATGCAATCTCAATAAGGCACAGAGCGCAAGTTTTATTCCCACTGTAAAAAAACAAATTTTCTCTCATTAATTCGCCTTTAGAGATGAAGCGCCGGATGAAACGTAATAAACTTTGTTAAACCCCAGTTATGCATGTGTCTAGAAATCACGAGCAACTCAGTATCCAAATTGTAAGTATAGATTTAATTAGGTTGGTTTCAAAACGTAATCAATTCGACATAATAATAGCGTTAGATATGAAAAGCAAAATCACTATGGCTATTAGGCTATTATTATTAGAGCTGTTTAGCTGCAGGGTGAAGATGAATATTCAAAACAGTCTACTTCATATCATCCTCATGAAACATCAGTTACATTTCTCATTTCTGGACCGTACAGGTATTTTTGTTTTTGTGCTTTGTGCACCAATCTGTGTTGGTCTTTAGGTTGTCTGATTTCATGTTATGCACACATTCTTAATTCACAGACATGTAACCCTAATGTTTAGTACACATCACAACCGATTTGGTAGCAAGTCTCTTCTCAGGGATCCATATGTTTATTACATTCAACCAATAATCAGATCTTTTACTCAGTGATTAAATCTTTGATCCTGTGTGTGAATACACTACACATGGCCAGAAGTTGCATGACAGCATGACTAAATGGGTGACTGAAAACACATCAACTCCTCCACAGAACTCTTCACTTAAAAACTCATATTAACTGAGGTTAATATGATGTATTTATGAATTTATATCTGTAAAGTGCTTATATGGGATTACATAAGGCATAAATCATATCTTAAATTATAAATGTGATTCAATTTTGAGGTACATTTCCTTAAAAACATAATATGTAAAAAATATTTATCTTTGGACACACTTTTAAAGCCATGATGGTAAAAACAGCTATTTATCATTTTTGTGTTGGGGCCCGACCGGGCCAGTAAAAAAAATCCTTAGCATTGAGCCCTAATTGTGATGCTTTTTCCTTGGGTTTGATCTGTGACCAATCATGCCAGATAAAATGGAAAATAAAGTTCCAACCTCCAATAAGGAGGAAGAACTAAGCAAATGTTGTAAACAGTTTTGCTCAGATGTTCTAATATCTAATAAAATAGAGGATTTCTTGTTTTGAAAGTGTATATAATGGAAAATGTTATTCGTGCTAGAAGTTCTGAATTTAAGAATTAAAAAATATCTTATGTATTTGGTTGTAAAAAATTATTGATAACGCAACGGGAAAAATTGGTCGGTGGTGGCGGGTGAAACCCATGGAGAAACATTAAGATTAAATTGAACATCATAGCTTCCTCAATTAATAACTTCATATTCATGAGTCTATTCTGTGTGTGTCTTTGATATTAACTATGTTTTACCCTTTCTTTGCCATCATTATGTGTATGTTGTTTCACTATCTCATTCTGGAACTAGTCTCTCACCATTGCAGATGGCTGGGCCAGATGATTTATTGAAGTTACTAATACTGCAGGTGAAAATCTGGAGAAAAAGAAGACTGAAAATGATGTGGGCTATTATCTGATTGGTCCTCCTGCTCTCATTACAGCTGGTAATCATTACTGATTTGCCATTTCTAATATGGACTAAAATGTCTCTGGATAAGTTAATTTCAGTCTTATATGACTAACCAGATTGCCATCAATGGGTTCAAAACCCATGTCTAAATTGTTCTGAGGGTCTACATTTAAATCCTGCATCTAACCATTGATTTATTGATTTGAAGAGTAAATATTACAAACTTGATGGCAAAATTAGAATTACCTATTGTATTGGTTACTCCCCCAAATTTTCCAGAGAGTACCCTCACTTGAAAAAAAAAAAAAAGGGTTAGTGGATGCTACAAAGAAGGACTGAGTGTCCTTTTCTATTACTACTATTTTTATTTGCCATAGTTAATCCATGAAAGTATCACTTTAGAGGCATATAATTTCTGCACTGTGAATTTTGGTTCTACTATTTAACTGAATAATTTGTTAAGAAATGCTGATAAGTATCAGAGATATAAGTTCCTTCTCCTGAGAGAGTAAGGAAAGGGAGAAAGTAAACATAAGAGTTTTTATTACTATTTTTACTGTTGAAGAGTAATTTAAATATATTATTGTGAGATTCTAAAATGAAAAAAGAAGGAATAGCTGTAATGAGATTAGAAACAGTGTGAGGGAATAGAGTGTCCCTCCTCCTAATTTCTCCCCCACTCTCAGGCTAAGTTTGATAAGTGTCTGCTTGAAACAGAAACACAAGAGCACATTTTAAAGGCGCATCTCCAAGTTGTTTTACTTTATTTTATTTTGATTTGATTTTTTATATGGAAAATGATGTGATTTAACAATAATGTTAGATACAGTGATATGAAGGAGAGGTTCAAACAGCTTTCCTCATCATAATTAAAGATTTTATATATTCAGAGGGCAATCAAAAGTTAAGGTTTATACTAAAGACAAGAGATTCAGCTGAAAGTTGATCTGACACACTTAATGTAGGTTCAAAACAATCTAGAGACTATTATTGAATTAAGGTGATGTTTTAAATTAAGCTTCCTAGAAGCTTGACAGACTTGACTTTATTTTGTTTTGTTCTGATGTTAGTCCCCACCATGATATATGGTCTTTTGTGACGTTTGCTAAAGTAGCAGAAATACAACCTGAAATGGAAATTAGTGATCTGTAGATAAGCTCAATTTTAGCATTCTTTCTTTTAATTTGGACAATTTTAATAGATTAATACATTTTGAACAATGTTTTTTTTTTTTTTTTTTTAAACCATGTTATGAATTGTCTCCATATTTAAGCAGTTGTAGATGGTTCCATTGGCTGTGACGGTTCTCAGGTGATACTCCCTGAAAAGAAAATATCTGTTTACTGATACCAGATTATTAAGGATTGGCCAATAGGACTGAGCGGTATCGAGACCAGTGGCAAGAGGTGATGACCCAATGACGGGTAAGACTCTCCAATGGCAAAAAAAAAAAAAGGGGGGGGGGGGCAACCTAAGGTAGGGCATCACCGCCCTGGAAACCTGACCAAGGAGGTTTGACATGGCTTTAAGGATGTGGACGAATGCTCATAGGTCAGATGCATCAAAAGGGAGGTATAGAAGAGACCTGCCCGAAAATTGTGAGTTCCACTCAGCCCGACTGCATTTTAATAACTGCTTTACTAAAACAACTTATCACAGTGTTAAATACCAAGCATTCTGTCACTGTGCCATCAGGGGATCATACCCTGTGTAGATTATTATTTATAAATTGGTTTTGGGGGTAAAGTTTTGAGAGCCATTGCAGACAAGGGAGTGCCTGACCTATTAAATAAGTATGAAACAAACCTGGGAATGTTTGTATGATAATTAATTTAGATTGGAAGATGATTTATTACTTTTACTTATGCTTTTATTGAACTCATGCACATTTTAATTGTAATGAAGAATGGAAAAAACATGGTGGTGACTAAAGATTAAGATTGCTTGTCTTGTTTGTTCATAATCTAAATGGAATTGTTTAAGAAATAGGGTGCATGGTTGGCTAAAATTGGTATAATGATTTAAACAACAATTCTGGTGTTGATACAATATGAAGATGATCTGTTCAACAACATTAGGGCAATGTCACCAAGATTCTATCAAAGTGCTCACTAAATTAGCTGAAGGGGGCCACAAAGTCTCAAAAGAAAAACTGCAGTACTGTTTACCACAGGTAGAGTACTTAGGAAGACTACACGATTAAAACAGCTCTATTAAGGGCACTGATGAAACAGACAGGGCATCAGAATCTTCGAGCTCAGTTAACATGGGATACTAATGCATTCATAGCATTTGAATCATTGAAAAAAGAGCTTCAGACATCTCCAGCTCTAGCAACCCCAGACTATACTAAACCATTTCATCTGTATGTAGCAAATAGAAGGGATGGATATATGCATCAGCAGTCTTAATGCAAGAGACCTGTAGTGGAAGAAAGAAGCAACAAATAGCTTATTACATCAACAAATTGGATAATGTAGTACAAGGCTACCCGCCATGCTATCAAGGACTTGCAGCAGTGTATTTTACTTATGATAAATCTTCCACTGTGACAATGGCTATCCAGTGATAATTTATACTCATCACAAAGTAACAGAGTTATTAGAGCAAGGTAGATTTGTTTTAACGCAAGCCAGGTGTTTGACATATTCTGCACTGTTAACTTATCCAGATATTTCCATAAAACGATGTACAACAATAAATCCAGCCAATTTCATTCCTCTAGAAGGGGAGGGAACACCTCATGAATGCGTAATAGACTCTCTAGCTTGTACTCGTTTAAAACCAGATCTAGAATCAACACCAATCATTGATGCAGAAGCAGATTATTTGGTAGATGGGTCATGTTTCAGAGACCATCTAGGAAATCATGCTGGATAAGCTGTGGTCAAAAGAGATGACAAAATTTTTTGTTCCAATTGTGATGTAGCATTGTGAGCAGCAATGCTCAGCACAATTGGCTGAATTAAAGGCACTAACTGAGGCTTGTTTGTTGGCTAAAAATCAAACTGTCAATATTTATACAGATTCTGCATATGCACATGGAGTATGCCATCTATTTGGAGCAGTTAGGAAACAAAGAGGGTTCAAAAAGACTGATGGGACACCAATTCAGCATGGTGACCAGATAATTAAACTTATCTCAGCCATGATGTATCCAAAGAAATTGTCTATTATCATATGCCAAGCACACAAAAAAGTGAATGACTTTGTCATTCAAGGTAATAATGCTGCAGACTTACATGCTAAAAAGGCCTCAGGATGCCAAGTAGCAGTAATGGCAAATGTATCAGTTCTGCTTCAGCCTCAACACCAATTAGATGACATTGCACGTATGCAACATCAAGCTGGCCCATATGAACATAGTGTATGGCAACAAAGAGGTGCAAGCAGAGATGTAAATGGCATATGGCGATCTCATGAAGGACACATGATTGCCCCAATAGCACTCCTTACTATTTTAATCTCAGATGCGCATGGTTTTGACTAGGGGTGTCGTGATATACCGGTATTGACGATAACCGTGATATTCAAATCATGAAATATCGACATCGTGTTAATTTAGGGTGTGACGACGTACCGGTTTTGGCGATAACCATGATATTTAAAATGAACAGGACTCTTATGATAACACGACACATAAATTATCCAGCACTAGTGCCTGGTTGATCTCCCAGGTGGCAGTATTGCGCCTTAACGCTGACACCTGCTGTCAAACAAGACGACGACGCAGCGCGCACAAAAGAATCATGTCGTCCAAGCGGGAGAGTGAGAGGCTTTGTCCGCATCCGAAAAAAGTAAGCTCGCCAGTATGGGAGCTTTTCGGCTTCAGAGAAAACAGCTCCTTCTTAGACAACCCAGTTTGCAGAATCTGTCGGGCTACGGTCAGTGCGAAGGGGGGCAACACCACCAACCTTTTTACCCACCTCCGTGTCCATCACCCCGCGGATTACACCCTTTTACAGAGAGTAAGTTGCGATTATTTTATTAATCATGGAATGGGAAATGTCACATTAACCTGTTAACAGCGGTTTTCTGTTTTTATATTTAAATAAAGGGTGATTCTTTTAAGTTTGTCACAGTGCCATGCACGTAATGTCTCATCTATGCTGGCGCCGGCGCAACCATAGTTTAAAAAGCTTAAAATAGGGGTACGTAAGTTAACAGGTTAAAGTATCAGTTTTGATGTTAATATTTATTCATCATACTGTTTATCTTGACCGTATTGTCTCTCTTGTAATTTCATAGGGAGCTTCAAAGAAGACTGAGAAACCCAGAGTCTCGGGTCAGCTGACACTTTTTGAGTCTGTGGAAAGGAAGAGGAAAGCAGACATGGCTATTGCATCTGAGGTCACAGCCATCACTGAGTCACTAGCCTACTTCACAGCAAAGGACATGATGCCCTTTAGAATAGTATAGAGTCCAGGATTTAATGCACTGATGAAAACAGTTGCTCCAAAATACAAAATCCCAAGAAGACAACACTTTTCTGAAAAATAAATCCCAAACATGTACTTAAAATTAAAATCTGACATTGCCAACACTATGGCTGAAGCCAAACACTTTGCATTTACAACTGATCTCTGGACCAGTAATACTGGACACCCCTATATGAGCTTAACAGTTCATTTCATCACACCAGCATGGGAAATGAAAGCTGCATGTCTAGAGACTGCATTTTTACCTGATGACCACACCAGTGAGAACATTAAAGAGACATTCGAAAACCTAATTAAAGAGTGGGGAATTCAGCAGTCAGCAGTGGAGTGTGTCACTACTGACAATGGCACAAATATGAAGGCTGCATTTAAATCCCTCCTCCCATCGAACTGGCTCAGCTGCTTTGGACATAATTTAAATCTTGCTCTTGGAAAGGCCCTGAAGATTGACCAAGTGGATGCTTCTGTGAGGGCTTGCAGGAGTGTCGTACAAGGATTTAACCACTCATGGAAGCCTGTTACTTCTCAGCAAGCCTGTTGTGTAGATTAGGAACATTTTTCTAACTTCATTTAATATAATGTTTGCAGATTTGTTGAACAACATGCTGCCGTGACAGCAACTCTCATGGCTGACAGAAATACCAGGCATCTTGTGCTAAGGGGGTCATACATCTCTACACTTGAGGACACATGTAAGGTGCTGAAGCCACTCAGAACCTTTACTGATTCTCTGGCTGCAGAGACCTGTATCACAATCTCATCCCCGAGGCCTGTCCTTCAGCATCTGACTGAATCCATCCTGGCAGAAAAGGATGATGACAGCAGCCTTGTGAGGAGCATGAAACATGCAATCTGCAAGAACTTACAAGAGCGGTATGAGGATTCTAATATGGCTAATGGTGAGTAGGCCGGTACCACAAATTTCTCCAACCTCACCTTATTCACAGTCTTATATAATTACTACTCATCATGACTGATTGTGTTTTATGAGCTCCGTTAATAATGAATTTTCTCTTTGGTTCATCTACAGTGATTAACATGGCCTGCGTACTTGACCCCCGCTTCAATTTGAACTTCATGGAAGAGGCAGATTCAATCAAAAGACAGCTAGAGCAGCATCTCACGCAGGAGTCTTCTGACAATGTAGGTAGCACTTCTACTCTCTCACAGGAGTCTTCTGCCAGAGGAGAATGTGAAGATGAGGGGACCAGTGTCTCTATCCCTGAGGCCCCAAAAGGCTTGGCTGGTATTCTCAAAATGATAACAATGAAAAAACAGGAGAACAGACAATCAGCAGACATGGTAAAATCTACACCAGCATTTCAAGAAGTTTCTGCATACACAGCCTTGCCCACCATTTCTGTGGATAAAGACCCACTGCAGTGGTGGAAAGACAATGAGGAGGAGTTTCCAAGGTTGGCAAAACTGGCACAGAAGATCCTTTGCATTCCCGCCACCAGTGTTGCATCAGAAAGACTTTTCAGTTCTTCAGGAAACATTCAGACAGTGTTTCGCTCCAGTTTGAAACCAGAGAAACTTAACATGCTTGTCTTCCTTCACAAAAATTTGCCATAGATTGAGAATGTAAGAAGTGAAAATGCATGTGCCCTGTTTATCTGTCTCCTTATGTTCGTTGCATGGGTAAAAAAGAAAAACTAAATAAACAAAGTAAAAAATAATTTGACTGATAAGGTTTTTTCCCCAAAGGTTTCTATAGATATCGCGATATATCGATATCGTGAATTATTTTGGCCACAATAACCGTGGTGTGAAAAATCGAATATCGTGACAGCCCTAGTTGACCATTGCGCAAGAGGGGAAATAATTAGAAAAATAAAAAGACAGGGATACTGGTCCCCATATCTACAGGCAATGGTAGATGAATTTTTAGCTGAATGTGAAATTTGTGCCAAAAATAATGTCAGAAAGGGTACATCTGCATCAATAGGTCACATACCAGTCCCAGAAGGACCGTTTAAACACCTGGTAATGGATTATGTGGACATGACAAAATCAATAAGAGGAAAAAGATACATATTGGTAATAATAGACAGATTTAGTAGATGGGTAGAGGCAGTACCATCAGCAGACCAGGGAGCTCAAACTGTAATAAGATTTCTGACCAGAGAGGTCATTCCAAGATTTGGCATACCATCTCAAATGAGCTCTGACAATGGCTCAGCATTAATTCAAAGAACAGTGAAAGCAGTAATACAACAGCTGAGAATAAAACAAAGATTAGGGTGTGTCTACCATCCACAGTCCCAGGGAATGGTAGAAAGAGTGAATGGAATTCTCAAAGCTAAGATTCAAAAAATTTGTGTTGATACTAAACTCAACTGGGTAGATGCTCTACCTCTTGCATTGATGGCTTACCGCATACAGACCAATAGAATTACTAATCTAACACCACATGAAATGTGCCAGAGCCTATGCCAGTACCATATCTGAGAGGTCCTTATGAACACCCACCTTTAGAACAGTTACAGGTGGAGCTAAGGGCTTACATGAGACAATTAACTGCTATACACGAAGCTATTTATTCACAGGAACAGAACAGGGGACCCAGACAGGAAGAAGAAGTGCCATGTCCCATAGTTCCTGGAGATCAAGTCTATTTGAGAGTTTTTATGAGAAAATGGAATGAACCCAGAAGGCAAGGACCTTACAAAGTAGTGAGAGCAACTCCAACAGCAGTACAGGTAGAGGGTAACAAAACGTGGTATCATTTAAATCACTGCACTAGAGTGCCTAAACTGAAACTACCAAGACCAGGAGAACAAATAGATAGAGCAGAAGATCAGGAAGATTTAGATGCTGATTTCCTGAAGCTGAAGGAGAACCTGAAGCCCATGACCAAGACAGAGCAGAACAAGGAGTGGAAAGATCAGAGCAGAAGGGAAAGAGTAGTGATATTGTTACACCTCATTCTAGGGCAGCTGAGCATGCTGAAGCAAGAGATGAAGTACAGCTGCAGGAGGATGTACTGCAATCAGTGGAGACAGGACAGGAAGGTGAGAGAAGTTCTGATATTGATACTGATGTTGATGCACCTGACACAGCAGCTGCCCCAGACCCAGTGTTTCCAAGACATCACTCCCCAAGGCTTTCCAGTGACTACTCCCCAGACTTAGAGCAGGAAGGCCTTCCCAAACCAACATCTCACCAGGGCCAGGAGATTTTCGAACAATCGACTTCTCAAAGCTTGGTGATATCTTCTTCCATTCATTCAACACAAGGTACTCAAGTAAATAAATCTATTAAAAAGAGGTCTTTTAGCATTTCGATCCTTAACCCCTTTTATGATGACTATGAAGAATATCAGGATCCCTATGGAGGCACAGATCATCAACTAAAAAACTATACAAATGAAACAAAAAAAAATCAAACTGTAGAGTTATCATTAGAAGTGCCTACTAATAACACAGAGTATGAAACTGACCAGGTATCAGAAAGAGAAATATTACTAGAGAATGCATAACAGAATGATTGGTTCAAATGGGCAGAATATACAGCAAAACAATCAGGAATGTCTAGTTGCCTGATATGTTCACCATCACCTCTGAAAAAGCTTATGGTAGTGCCCAGTAGATATGAATATGCACAATGCGCCCAACATAATTCACAAAATTGTACAAAGTATTGCATTGAGAGAAAAGCATCCTTTTGCCCAGTTGACTGTCTGGGGTGCCTAGGAAGTCCAAATTATCAAAAATACTATATGAGTGACCATTGGGGAACTGAGAGCAAGCGTCTAGACATACGAATAAATCGAAGAAAAAGAGAAACCCCCTTAAAATATGATATAAACCTCAAGCTTGAATATGAGTGCTTTAACAAATCTATTGGAGCAGTTAATGTGGGAAAATTGAGGCAATTGTGCAATAATTTGGCATGTGGACGAAGAAATATATCAGCAAAAAAAATTTTCTGCGCACAATGGAACAGCATTTGTGGCAGTCACAGTAAAAGGAGAGTTTACATTAATACAAGGCCCAAAATATATGTTTAAATCTGATGGGGACTGCTTATCACTATGTAGCTCTTAGGGTTAGGGTTAGCTAAGTTTATATGAAGAGCAAAGAATAGCCATAGCAGACTATTTTTGGGTTTGTGGTGGAAAATGATTGCGGCCTACACTACCAGTATATTGGAAAAGGATATGCACCAGAGTAAGACTAGTGCAAGATATAACTATGTTTACATGGGACCCAGAAGAATCTGAAATTCAGACTGAATCTAGAAAAACTGTACAAAACAGAGTGAAAAGAGCATATCAGCCTGACCCTAATGTAATAATAGATGCGATTAGTCGACCAAGAGGAATACCACAAGAATTTAAAGCTAGAGATTAAATAAAATCAGGTTTTGAGTCTATATTTGTATGGATAACTCCCGATAAAAATGCAGAATGGATCAATTACATTTATAATAATCAGCAGAGATTCATCAACTACACTGATGAAGCACTGAAGGGCTTAGGTGACCAGTTAGCTGCAACAAGCAAAATGACATGGCAAAATAGACAAGCACTAAACTGCGGTGTCTAAAGGCGGTGTCTGTGTAATGTTTGGAGCTGACTGTTGTACTTCTATTCCAAATAATACAGCTCCTGATGGATCCTTTACCACAGCAATGAAAAAGTTGAAAAGCCTACGAGAAGTGACTACCAATGCAGGGAGAGATCAACATATTGGAAAATGGTTTGACAACCTATTTGGATCTTGGGGAGAATGGCTTACTTAAGTAGGAATAATAATGGCTGTAGCTGTTGTTATTTTTGTGCAGTTCTTTGTTGTGTTGTGCCTCTTCTCAGATCAATGATGACCAATGCTGCAGCCAAACAGATGGTCAATGTGTCTGTAAAGCCATCTGGAATTGACATTGAGGCCACTATATACTCCATAGGCCCTGGACTGGATGAGCTGGATGAATTCTACCCTGAAGTGACACAAAAATGGTAGGGAAGGGGAGCCTTTTATTATTTTAAATTTTCTCTTGTTTTTGGATAGCAAGGGAGTCATTATACTCGTATTTTCTTTTATAATAAAATTAGGTAGCACTTTAGATTGGATAGAGTAGGCAGGAAGTTAGAGGGTATTGCGTTTATTATTTTGGCATATACTCCTTCCTGAAGCTATTATTTTCTTTTAAATTATGTTTTTTTAATCAAGCTATGTGAATGCAAGGGAATGATGAAGGTCTGCAGCAGATCATTATCAGTGGTAATGTAACTAGGTAATGTAACGATACGTAAGGTTTACTTTGATTATATGCATTTCTTAAAAGTCTTAAAAGTATCATTTATTGTCCGAATCATCTCTGAAGGTACTATTAACCAAGTAAATTACTGTAGAGTGAAAAATAGTATGCATTTATGAACTCTGAAAACACACTGGAAGTGCCACTGGAGGGCCAGAGAACTGAACATCATAAAGCGAGGATCGACGAGCACCTCAGTGCTTAGCAGCAGGAGCAAGACTCTACTGGAGGTTTAAAAACCCACTGTCTGCTCCAACAACACCAGACAGCGCTCCAGACTACTGGAAATGTCTGTGAGTTCCTCTGGCACCGTGGGATGTATCATATGCTGAAGTATTCTACTGATATTGTCTAATCACTGTAGTATGTTAACTTGCTGAAATAAGTATAATCACTGGTGTATTCTACATAACACAAGGCTAAATCAGCACGCACATGCTTTTATACAAGTTGATTTGTTGCCGTTACCCTCCAGAAAGAACTAAGCTAGGGAGCGATGAGATCTTTTACTTCCTTCTAGTCAAATACAGAGGAAGATGTTTGGTCTTATTTCTCCTCCAGAGTGCAGTTCCATAAGAGCAGTCATTGTTAGAGGAATGTGTGACTTATATTGGTCACTTGGAAGGTGTGAAGGAGACTGGCTTGTGAGGTTGCACTCTGGGAAAGGGCAATAGATGTGAGACTCAAAGGAGGGAATATATAGTATATTTTTCTATATCATAGTATATTTTATATATCAAACAGAACAGTACTAATATAGAATAGCCTGGACTTTGTGTAACCCAGGAGAGGACATATGAGGTTACTGGACTTTGTGTGACCCAGGAGAGAGCATTTGAGGTTATTAAAAGTGTTGATGCTGCAAAAAACCACACAATGCAACAGAAATAATGGTGCTATGGACCTTGAGAAACACAGCTAAAGATAAAGATCAAACACAGCCAATGGTCAGAGTGACCTTAAGCCAGGTTTCCACCATTAAAAAGAAATGAAAGGCTCTGTGAAATAATGGTGGTGAACGGTAACCACTGACTACTAAAAATAATGAAGGGGTGTATGCATGAGGTAATACCAGATAAGAAACTGTACAAAAGATGAGGGCTTACACCAAGGGATTCAGATCTCAGCTGACATCTCAGGGTTTGTTGGTTTGTTCAATAAACTCTAACCTGACACCTGGAACTCCTGACTTTGAGAGTTTTCTTATTGAGAAGGAAAGAAAAGGCATCTTACGCTCCACAACAATACTTGTCTACCCGTTTCCTCCAGCATCTTCACAAGGTCGTTTGCTGTTGTTCTGGGTTGATTTGCACTTTTCGCACCAAACTACGCTCATCTCTTGGAGACAGAACGCGTCTCTTTCCGGAGCGGTATGATGGCTGTGGGGTCCCATGGTGTTTATACTTGGTGTACTATTGTTTGTACAGATGAACGTGGTACTTTCAGGCGTTTGGAAATTGCTCCCAAGGATGAACCAGCTCTTTTTCTGAGCTCTTGGCTGATTTCTTTTGATTTGCCCGTGATGTCAAGCAAAGAGGCACTGAGTTTGAAGGTAGGCCTTAAAATACATCCACAGGTACACCACCAATTCAGTAGGCTCGACATCATTTTCTGGAATTTTCCAAGCTGCTTAAAAGGCACAATTAACTTTGTTTATGTAAACTTCTGACCGACTAGAATTGTGATAGTCAATTAAAACTGAAACAATCTGTCTGTAAACAACTGTTGGAAAAATTACTCATGTCATGCACAAAGATGATGTCCTAAATGACTATAGTTTGCTAATATTAAATCTGTGGAGTGGTTAAAAAAATGTGTTTATGACTTCAACCCAAGTGTATGTAAACTTCTGACTTCAACTAATAATATATACATACATACATACACACACACACACACACACACACCCACACACGTATACTAATTATGCACCTGCTTGGCAAAGAAAATTTCTTCCAGCCTTGAGTCTTGAACTATGGACCCTGCTGGCTCCTCACCAGGTTGCCACTTGAAGAGGAAAATCAGACCATGAACAGGCCTGAAATGAATTACATGCACATTCAATTGCATTTCAAGAAAACACTGCATATATTACAAGATGCTCGACTGAGTGTTTCTTACTTGAGATTTTCAAAGTTCTCTGGTTCCATGCTCCAGATCTCCTCAACCTGTGCACCTTTGCACCCTAATGACAACAACAGAAAAAAATCTGTGTCAGAAGGCATGTCAGGTATAGGTTTAGTCTTTGCAGAAAAAAAAAACAAAAAAAACAACTGTTTAGTGTCTAAAAAACTGCCAAACTAGAACGCATTTTCTCAGTCAAATATTTAAATCAAACTTTTGAACATTTAAATATTTGGAAGGTGACAATGGGGCCAAAACATGCCGAATCGAATGTTCAAAATGTGTCTTTGTTGCCCAAACGTTGAATCGAATCTTCAAAATGCGTATTTGAGGGGGGGTCACGAGACGCCATGCGAGAAGCAGACATGTGAGCGACTAGCTCTGCACACTTTGCAAATATTTTAATTATTTTCATGTTATAATCCGATGAGATTCAATACACCCAGTTACATATTTGCTCTTTGAGGTACACATGGCAAAGAAGTCAAAATCCTCAGACTTGAGACATTAAAAGACACTTACATGCTCAAGCTGACACCCCGAGCAGGCTGCGAGCCGGGGACTCGATTTGGAAGGCAAGTCGGGAGAAGAAATTCAGCGTCAACTGTCCAACATCTCGGTGATGCTGACGAAGGTTGTTGCTGACTTGGATCTCGCTGTAATACGTTGATGGAAACAAAATTATCTGAGCTGGTCACAAGAGTGGCAGATGTTGAGAAATGGATTGATTATCTGGAGTCATCAGAGAAGGAATCATCAGTTAATCTGCACACCTCCAAAACAGACTTGGAACACATTTTGGAAAAATTGAAAGATCTCGAAAATAGGAGCAGAAGGAACAATATACGGTTTGTTGGAATTCCTGAGCATGAAGAGGGCATAGATATGGTGAAATTCCTGGACGAGTTCTTCCTGAGTCTGCTCGACATAACAGGCCATAAACTGGAAATCGAGCGAGCTCACAGAGTCCCTGCACGCAGATCTGCTGTGGGAGACAGGCCCCGATTAATTCTGGCCAAACTTCTGAGATCATCCGATAAAGATCTTGTGCTGCGCCATGTGAGGAGCAAAGGAAAGCTTTCTTGGAAGAATCACAATGTTTTCTTTTTTCCGGACTTTGCAAATTCGACAAGAGAGAAACGCGATCGGTTCAAGGAATGTAAGAAACTCTTACATCAACAGAAGATCGCTTTTGCACTGATGTTTCTGGCCAAACTGAGAATAGACACCAAAGACGGCCGCAAAGTATTTTTATGCCCCAAACAGGCACTGGCTTTTATAGAAATTTAACTATTGCGTGTTTCTCTTGTAAGTGGACTGACTCGCTGTTCAGTGACTCGACTGTCTAAGGAAGCTGGGCGCTATTTTTGTTTCTTTTTGCGTTGGCTCCGCCAAGCGGCTGGAGTTTGTTTTGTGGCATGACTCCTTCAAGAACAGGGTTTCTGCAGGTTTCACCAAGTCAAATTTAAGTCTTTTTAAGACCTTTTTAAGACCATTATAAATGAAATTTAAGACCTATGTCAAGACATAAAAAAATAAAATAGAAAAAAAAAAAACGTACAAAGGAAATGCAGTCACAAAATTACTTGCAAAGTAAATTAATTTATTCAAATTTAACATAGTACTGAAAACAGGTTAGATGCATTGTTGAACTACAGAAAACAACATACAAACATCTTGGCGTGAGTTTGCGGATGCGTGAGTGTGTGTGTGTGCACTACATTAATCTCAGCTCTTCTCCCTTGGCCAGAATCTCCTCCTCAATGTTCTTGAGCTCAGCTGATTTCTCCTTGCTGGCCCTCCTCAGAGCGTTTGACTTGGTTATTAGCTGAGCCGTCTGACTGCCAGCCTTGCCCTCAGCCTCCTCTGCAAATTGTCCGCATCTCTGGAAAGACTTGCAGCAACTGTTTGTATAGTGTTCTTCCTTTTTTTGAGTTCCTCCAAGTAATCCTCTGCCACCTTTCTCTTTTGGCCCTGTGCAAGGGACTCTTTCTTCTTTCTCTCTGTCTCAAGGTAGAGACGGTACCTGGTCCTGACTGAAGCCACCGAACTCAAGAGTTCTTTTGTCAGGGGGACTTTGGTAACACCCCCGTGTCGAGTGACATAGTCACATACCAGCCTCTGTGCTACTAAATTGACCTCTTGCATGTTGCAGGTTTCGATTTCTTTATTAACAGAAAAGCCTCTCTCAACAGTGGCCTGTCCATGAGACAAAATCAGAAGCTTCTGGCAAAAAGCAAAAAGCTCCGGGTAGTTACTAAGGAAACTGCTTAAGAAGATGTCAAGCCTCTTTTGCATAGGTGGGAAGGAGAGGAACTCCTCACTTCTGCACTCAGCAGACAGGAAGGCTTCAAATTGTTGGAGAATGACATCCCCTAAAACAAAACAAGTGAAAAAGACAAAAAAGTGAAAAGAAATATATTGATAAACCATTACAATACATCAACAATCTGTAATGGTTATAATGAGCAGAATCACTACTGTATCTACATTTGTTTATAATGATGGACAATGTCAAAACCTATTTCAATACCAAGTCAGCCACTGCACACAGAACAGGTGCTTAACCATGAATATGACAAAAGTAACAGATCCGCACTCAAAAATATGATCCTGACTAGAAAAATAGAATAGGAAAAAGTGCACACAACAAATGATAAGTCTACTGAAAAGGAGAAACTTGCAGAAGCATTGCTATTTGATGTGTGAAATTAAACATCTTTAAAAAGGTAAAGCAAAAAAGGTCTGGCCGTAACACAGATTGTGTTAACAGCACTATTAAAATATTAAAAATATTTCTCTGTGCTGACTTCTTACTTTTGTTAAAAGCCTCTTCTACAACTATTCCTACCAGCAGAAACACCTCCTGTCAGTTGATTGTCCTGCAGAAATGTCTGAACAAGACATTTCATCTGCTTCTTGCACTTCTCTGGGTCTCTGAACATGACATAGGTGTCCAGACACGCCATCTGCCTAACTGTTGCATATTTGAGAGGGCTCCTCTCCTGCATTTTCCTGACAATGTTTGAAAGTCCCCACATGCAGTCTCTTCTAACCTCAAGGACTCAACAACTTTCCTGCTCTGGACGTGGGAATAAAGCAGTCATTAATTTGTACAATAAAATGATATTTTCTGCTGCTGAACAATTTATAAAAAGATCTTTCTAAATTACCACACTACCTTGAGGACTGACTCAGTACCCAAGCCGATGTCAATGTCCTTTGGTTGGAGCCAGTTCTTCTTGTCAGCTACATCCAGTTTGGTTAGCTGCAGTGTGGTGATGTCCTGGAGGACCTCTCTCTTAATGAAGCGTTTCAGTAGACTCTGCCAAAAGATAATCTCAGAAGTAAATGGAAGTACCTTGTATCCACATTAATAAAAATATAAAGCCATATATATCACATCATAATTCCAGTTAATAAAAGTTTAAGGAATTACTTATTCTTCATTAAAGTGTAAACATCAATTTGGCCTAATCAGTAGTGGCAATAGTTCTGTGGTGATAATGTACAGAGCTATCTGTAGAAATCACTACCTTGATCAACTCAGCCAGGTCATTGCTGAGGAAAGGCATCACTAGCTCATCTGTTTGATACCTCTTCAAAAAGGGATTGAAAAGCCTGGCAACAGTCAAGGAGAAGTGTAACTTGGCCACGATGAGAGTGTCCTTCATGGCTTCCTCCACTGTGTCAAAAGATGCTGTCCCAGGGTTTGGGAGTTGTTTTCTTCTCACCGCATCCATATACTGTGTAAGTGATGGCCAAACTTCAAGAGGCCTCTCTATCACTGGCTGGTTTTCAAGCCACCGATGACCACAGAAAGATAAAGGGAAGACGGTGGACTTGGTCATCTGCTGCACTTATAACTGCTCACTGAACAATTGTTTGTCTGTCCGATGAAACTGAACAGCTTTATATTGGTTGGAATTTGTATTGTGGAGGAACACACCTTCGAGACAGTTCTGTGAATGAATCTACACGTTCTTTGTGTTTATTCTGCCTATTGGCTGGGGTTTGTCTCACAAAGTATTTTCTGTTAAGTAATTTTGCCTCACAAAATTTGTGCAGAAGCACCAGACTTGAGCAATCCGATTGCAAAGTTGTCGCGGGGGCTCTCGTAGGCGTACATGGACCTTTTGAGTTTAGAGGGATTTACGCCAGTTGCGCTGTCGTGCGTGGGGTTAATGCACACTTTTTTCTGTTTGTTTAGTTCGGGGGGACGTTCGGGGTTTGAGTGTTGCACTAATGTTGAAATGTGGTCTGTACAATCTTATTTTTGACACACAATTTATTTTTTCTATTATATTAAAATGTCAAATGTTAATATGAGTGGACTATCTCTCTCCACATGGAATGTCAATGGGTTGGGGCACCCCATAAAAAGAAGGAAGGTTATTTATTTTCTTAAACATAAGAAATGTGATATAGTGTTTCTTCAAGAAACACATCTTTCCCCACAGGAAGCTGAAAAATCTGGGAAGATATGGGGTGGACATGTTTTCTTTAGTGCTGGCTCAAGTAAGAGTAGGGGGGTCATTATATTGATAAACATCTACAATTCAAATGTCTCAAACAGATTAAAGATAACTTAGGGAGAATCATTATTGTTTTAGTAGAAATTCAGGGGCAAAATGTTTACGCACCTCATGTTGATGATCAGGGATTTTTTATTGATCTTGAAGGGATGTTACAAGCCGCTGGCACCCCTCATGATATAATACTGGGAGGAGACTTTAATCTTTTGATGGACTCAGTCCTTGATCATAGTGAAGCAAAAGTGTGTAAGCCCCCTAGAGCAACACTGAAGCTTCACAAGATGTGTAAAAATCTTGGTCTTGCAGATATTTGGCGACTTTTGTACCCATCTGGTAGGGACTATACATTTTTTTCATCAGTCCATAAGATTTATTCTAGAATAGATGTTTTTTTTATTTATTTTTTTATATCTAAGTCCCTCATTTCATCTGTTGTTGATCGTTCAATTGGAAACATTTTAGTCAAAGATCACGCCCTGGTGAGTTTAGAGGTGTTGCCACATACGGAGAAAAAGAAATCATATAGTTGAAGCCTTAAAGGAGTAGTTCACCCAAAAATGAAAATTTGCTGATAATTTACTCACCCTGAGGCCATCCAAGATATATCAGAGTTTCTTTCTACATCAAAACAGAATTTAAGACTTTTAGGATTTCATTTCAGGCCTCCTCCTCTAAACAATGCAAGTGAATGTCCTCCATTTTTTGACGGTCCAAAATGCATATTTAGGGTGCATCAAAATAATCCACACAACTCCAGTCAACAAATAAACGTTCTTCTGAACGCAAACGCTTTATTATTTTGAAAAACAAAACAATACTTGTATACTTTTTACCTACAAATGTTTGCTTCCATACATCTGTGACATGCGCTCATGAGAGGGATGAAGTAAGCTCGTTGGTAAGGTCATGCGTCACGTGGAGGAGCCAGGAAGCACGTCATTGTTTACAAGAGAAACTTGTGCCATTCACAAACCAAAACAATTTCAAAACAATATAAAATAAAAAAACATTTCCAAATAATAATAATAATAAAAAAATGTAAACAATGATGTGCTTCCTGGGTTCAGAAGAACTTTATTCTTTATGACTTTATAGTCATGTGGATTATTTTGATGCACCCTAAATATGCATTTTGGACCGTCAAAAAATGGAGGACATTCACTTGCATTGTTTAGAGGGGGAGGCCTGAAATGAAATCCTAAAAGTCTTAAATTCTGTTTTGATGAAGAAAGAAACTCAGTTACATCTTGAATGGCCTGAGGGTGAGTAAATTATCAGCAAATTTTAATTTTTGTGTGAACTATTCCTTTAATGTATCCCTTTTGCAAAATCCTGATTTCCAACAAATGTTAAAGACTGAAATCAGTGTTTATATGGAAACCAACTGGTCTTCAATATCTTTTGTGGGCGTGGCTTGGGAGGCATTTAAGACGTTTCTTAGGGGTCAGATCATACAGTATGACTCATTCATCAAAAAATCCAAAGCACGAGAACTCGTGGAGTTGGAAGGAAATATTAAAAGTGCAGAGGCAGAGCTGAAGCACCGAATGTCGTCTGATTTCCTCAGAGAATTGACCCAATTGAAATACAGATATAATACTATTTTGTCGCAGAAAGTGGAGTTTTGGCTATTCAGGGCAAGACAGTCACACTTTGAGTCGGGGAACAAAGCCGGGAAGCTTTTGGCTAGATATATAAAGCAGAGAGAGTCTTTTTCTACCATTCCCGAAGTGAAATCTGATGGTGGTGAAATTTTTACCTCGGCCATTGATATTAATAATGCTTTTAAAGAGTTCTATCTTGATCTTTATAGTTCCACATCTTCGTCTACTGATGAAGATATTAGAAATTTTGTGGAACCATTAGAACTCCCTAAATTGATGACGGAGCAAAAACATTCTCTCGATTCTGAGATAACCTTGGAGGAGCTTGACGAGGTAATTAAGTCCTTACCTTCAGGCAAGGCACCGGGGCCAGGTGGTTTTGCCACTGAATTTTTTTAGATCTTATGCTACAGAATTGGCTCCACTTTTGTTAGAAGTTTATACGGAATCATTAAAGAATGGAAAGCTTCCCCCAACCAAAACACAAGCCCGAATCAGTCTGATTCTTAAAAAAAGACAAAGATCGAAGTGAGTGTAAAAGTTACCTTCCAATTTCCCTGATCCAGCTAGATGTAAACATTTTCAAAAATTTCACAGATTAATTTATGACATCTCTTATACATATAGATCAGGTGGTGTTTATTCGGGGCCGTAGCTCTTCTGATAACATTCGGCGTTTCATCAATATCATGTGGCAAAAGATCAGTCTCCGGTCACTGCCATCTCACTTGACGCCGAAAAGGCGTTTGATATGGTATTGGTTGGATTAAGTTACTTTATAGACACCCTGTAACAGCGGTACAAACAAATGGATTAATTTCAGATTATTTTACTCTGAATAGGGGCACCCGGCAAGGTTGCCCTCTTTCCCCATTATTGTTCTGTCTTGCCCTGGAACCATTAGCAGCCACGATAAGAAAGGAGGAGGATTTTCCAGGGGTGACGGCGGGAGGCATGGCACATAAGCTTCTGCTTAATGCAGAAGATATTTTATTATTTGTCTCTGACCTTACTAGATCTATGCCTTGCCTCAACAGAATTATTCATTCTTTTTCCAAGTTCTCAAGATACAAACTCAATTGGTCTAAATCCGAAGCTTTGGCTCTGACAGCATACTGTCCAGTAACGGCTTTCCAGCCGGGCGCCTTCCAATGGCCCAAACAGGGCATTAAGTATTTGGGGATTTCATTCCCAGCAAATTTGTCTGATTTAGTTAGTGTTCATTTTGACCCTTTAATTAAAAGGTTTGAGCGATGTGGGCAGGTGGGCTTCATTACATTTATCTATGACTGAGAAGGTTAATGTTATTAAAATGAACTGCATTCCAAAATTTAACTACCTGCTACAATCTCTCCCTGTAGATGTCCCCCTCTCTTATTTCAAGCAATTTGATAGCATAGCGAAGTTTCCCAGATTGCATTTCAATAAGTTACATAGGCCTAGCCCACCTTTGTCAATCGGCCTACGCAAGATTTTGTTTTATTACTATGCATTCAGTCTCAGACATTTGGCTCATTGGTCTCTTCCACCTGAGAGGGCCCCTCCCTGGTTTGGTATTGAACAGGAAGTTCTTGCCCCTATTTCGCCATTGCAAAGCCTCTCTATCAAACTAATCGGAGAAGTTAAGTCACACCCCGTTATTTCGCATGTACATTCGGTATGGACAAAAGTGTCCAGAATGTTTAAATCAGACTTTTATTTAAATGTTGCCTTGAGCATATGGCAGAACCCAAAATTATGTATCGGCAAGTCCCCTTTCTGCTGGTCAGAGTGGATTGGGAGGGGGGTTACTACACTCCGTGATCTATATGAGAGTGGAGTGTTGAGATTATTGAAAATCTGGTTCAACATTTTGGGAACCCCAGATCTCAGTTTTATAGGTATTTACAACTGTGCCACCTGCTTTGTACTGTTTTTGGGAGTAGCACACACCCCCCTAAAGCGGCAGATGCTCTGGGAGAGGTGATTACTGCTTTTGGAAAAGGTCATGAGGCATCAGTGTATTACTCCCTGTTAATTCTGAGTTTGGGGGACGGAGCTTTAACCTCTCTTAACAAAGTATTGGAGAAAGACTTCAACTTGGTATTGGAGGAGGGAGTGTGGGCTAGGATTCTTAAAAACATTAAGTCTGCATCTAGAGATGCAAAGGTGCGTCTTATGCAATTAAAAATTTTGCATAGATTCTATTGGACCTCCTCTAGATTGTATAAGCTTGGTCTTAAAGACACACCCACCTGCTGGCGATGCCAATCGGAGGATGGAGACATGGCCCATAATTTTTGGTGGTGTGTTGAGATCCAGAAGTTCTGGTTGAAGGTTCAGAATTTTGTGTCTGACGTGGTGGGTGCTCGGGTTTCGTTTTTCCCCAGACTTTGTGTTCTGGGCTATGGGGCGGTCATTGATGTGGGGGATAGTCAAATAGAGAATTGGGTTCTGGCCTGTGTGTTGATTGCCAGGCAGGTTATTTTGAGGGGTTGGAGGTCAGCTGGTGCGCCCCATATACAGAGTGGTGCACGGAGATGGGGAGGGTGGCGGCTTATGAGGTGGTGTCATCAGGAAGACGGGGTGACTTGGTTTTGTTTATCCGGAAATGGGGCAGGTATTTGGAATTTTTGGAGGGCTCTCGGGTGGGGCGTGGAGAGAGAGTAGTGTAATATAATTTTAAGTGAGTATGATTATTATGTGTTTGGTTGTGGGGTTTAAATGTTGATTCTATATATGTTTTGCATTTATTTTTTGTTGTTATTGTATGATTTAATAAAAAATGTTAACTACAAAATGCATATTTGATGACCAAATTAATAAATACCGATAACTAGGGTGGTTGCAAAGGCTGATAGTTTTTTTTAAATCGATTTAAAGAATGTAAAAAAAAAAAAAAGTGTCTATGCCCTTACTATGATGGGCACAGATATACAGTAGAGGCTATAAGAGTCCAAAATGTATAAAATCCCAGATACAGTTTTTTGTCCAACCAAAATTCAAACAATAAATTATATCTCTAAAGAACAAGCACGTCATAAAATACTGATATATCGATTATTGATCGGCACGTTATTTTATCAAAACCTTTTTGAGGCAACGATATATTAACATTAGCCGACATTTAAATTAGAAGCCTAAATTGTGTGATTTCCAATTCACTGTCTGTTTGCCTTCCGTTATAATATGGAGTGGTGGTGGTGTAGTGGACTAAAGCACATAACTGGTAATCAGAAATTCGATCCCCACAGCCACCACCATTGTGTCCTTGAGCAAGGCACTTAACTCCAGGTTGCTCCGGGGATATTGTCCCTGTAATAAGTAAGTCGCTTTGGATAAAAGCGTCTGCCAAATGCATAAATGTAAAATGTAAAAATAGCTCTGGAGACCACAAGAGGGTGATATAACATTTACTGAAGCGGGTTGCAGGTAGGACAAGGCAAACAAGTCCAAACTGTGGATCTAGTCACCATTCACACAAATGTCTTGTACTTCTTCAAGAATTAACAAAGTGACGTTGATTGAAGTTTGCAGGTTAGTGTATGAAACTGGTGTAACTGCGCAAACTGAACGATAAGAAATTATTATGCAATTTATATGCACGTAGCCTTGAAGAGGATTTATTCAAGCTGTCAAACCACATACTAATAACTGAAAATACATTGTGTAGGCTCTATGAAAGATACAGTTGAAGTCAGAAGTTTACATACATATCCGTTTCCTCCAGCATCTTCACAAGATCCTTTGCTGTTGTTCTGGGATTCATTTGCACTTTTCGCACCATTCTACGTTAATCTCTAGGAGACAGAATGCATCTTCTTGTGTGGTATGATGGCTGCCTGGTCCCATGGTGTTTATACTTGCATACTATTGTTTGTATAGATGAATGTGGTACCTTCAGGTGTTTGGAAACTGCTCCCAAGGATGAACCAGACTTGTGGAGGTCCACAATTTATTTTCTGAGGTCTTGGCCGATTTCTTTTGATTTTCCCATGATGTCAAGCAAAGAGGCATGGAGTTTGAATGTAGGCCTTAAAATACATCCACAGGTACACCTCCAATTGACTCCAATTAGCAAATTAGCCTATCAGAAGATAATTGGCTAATTGCCTAAAGTCTTGACATCATTTTCTGGAATTTTCCAAGTTGCTTAAAGGCACAGTTAATTTAGTGAACGTAAACTTCTGACCCACTGGAATTGTGATATAGTCAATTAAAAGTAAAACAATCTGTCAGTAAACAATTGTAGGAAAAATTACTCATGTCATGCACAAAGTAGATGTCCTAAACGACTTGCCAAAACTATAGCTTGGTCATTTGAAATCTGTGGAGTGGTTAAAAAAATGAGTTTTAATTACTTCAACCTAAGTGTATGTAAACTTCTGACTTCAGCTGTACATATACACAATATATTATCCAGTAATGGCTAGAGTAAATAAACTTTGTCCTTTGATATTGATTTGGGTCAAATTTAATGGAAAACTATGCGAGTTGCGCTCCGTGGTGCTGCCGAATTATGAGCAGCCATCGGAGATGGCAAGTAGTTGTGGCAGTGTGTATTTTTCATAGAAAATAATTGTTTTGAATTTTACAACGCGGCATGTCATCTGTCAGACGCGTCTGGTGTGCTACCCCTTTTAGTTTACCCTGCCGCTTACACTTGATCAAAGTTGTGTTGAGACATATGTCTGAAGAGACAAAGACTACTGTGCAGCAAGCAGCCCTATTTATATCTGGAAAAAAAAAAATGCAGATATTCATTGGTAAAATTTTCTGATTATTGATGCGTGAAAAAGGCATCGATTCCAAGCCTTATATACAAGTCAGAAACACACAAGGGA
The DNA here is from genome assembly GCF_019703515.2 of Myxocyprinus asiaticus. Lineage (NCBI taxonomy): Eukaryota > Metazoa > Chordata > Actinopteri > Cypriniformes > Catostomidae > Myxocyprinus > Myxocyprinus asiaticus. Next base: position 15,322,504 of record NC_059392.1, on the reverse strand, counting down.
CTTTTATTTTGAAATGACAGAGACTTGGCTCTGTTACAATGCTCTATTTTTAAGCACTGACCAAATTAAGCTTTTTATAGCTTATAGGCCAATATATTCACCCGATGAAAGGTTTTGTATATATTTGATCAGATGAGGTTTAATTAAGAATTAGGTTGATTACACCGTGTAACACATTTTAATTTATTTTTTGGTTCCTGGGTAGTAAGTGTTATTTCCCAATTGCTTATGCCTCAAAAGTATAGAAAATGGCTATTATTCCCCACAAACTTCGCTTTTGTGACCAGGACAGTGATATTTTGAAATTTACCTATTTTCCAGAACATTCCAGATTGATTCAGTGCTGAGAAAACTTGGAGTAACTTCTAGAACTTTCTAGAACTTTCCAGTAATATAAATAGTAGTATAAATACAGGGGCCTTAAGTCCACCAGTTCAGTTTAGTTCCAGCTGCCTAAGTGGATACTAGGGGTGTAACGGTACATGTATTTGTCATGTTTCGGTGCATGCAGTCAGATGGAGAATACATCTGAGTCAGTCACAGGCGATCCAATACAATCCAGAAGGGGGCTCTCACGGTAATGCAACACTGTTTGCTAACCGCCACAACAGGAGAAAGAGCAGAAGAAGAGACCATCTATGCACCAACCCAAAACAAGAATGGCTTCACCTAGTGCACAAATTTTATTTTTCATTATTCTATTTATTTTGTACTTTTATAACACAAGAGATGCTTTTCAGTTTTGTAGCTGATTGTGACCAAATACCTAAAAAATATTTTATCAACCCTACAAAAAAGTATGGCCTATGCAAGAGTGCATTCTGTTTACTGCTTAGTGCTTAATACACTAAAGGAGGCTGTTCTGTGTACAGAGGGGAAGAGAGTGCCATGAAGTTCGCTATCCCAAGAATTTGGCGGGAACCCACTAATCACTCAAGCAACTGCTTCTTCTGCATGGTGGACCCCTCTGAACGTCGGACTGGCAAGAACGCACCTGCTCTCACATATCCGGACCTTCCTTCATCCATCGCCCCGGTGCCACACTGCCATGAGCTCCCCGTACCCACTGCTCTGGAGAGAGAGCAGCCGTCTTTAGATGAGAGCAGCAATTCAAAGAGCGAGGAAGACGTTGTAGATGCAGATGACAATTTCAGAGGTGGAACTGAGGAGAGAAACCCATATTACCCCAACCAAAAAGACCTCAACGACTTGATTAGAAGTCTTGGTCTCACTAAGTCCAATGCCGTGCTTTTAATATCTAGGCTCAAGCAGTGGAACTTGTTGGATGAAAGTGTGCAAGTCACAGATCAGAGGAAGCGTCACCAACCTTTTTCCAGCTTCTTCACCTGTCAAGATGGGCTCTGCTTCTGCCACAATGTGACCAATCTGTTCGAGGCAATCGGAATCGCCTGTAACCAGAATGAGTGGTGCCTTTTCATTGACAGCTCATCCAGGAGCCTCAAAGCCGTGCTGCTCCATAATGGTAACATGTACCAGTCTCTTCCCCTGGCTCACTCGGTGCACCTCAAAGAGGATTACAACAGCATCAAGACCTTGCTGGACGCCTTGAAGTATGATGAGTACATTTGGGGGCTGATTCGTTAAAGTGATTTACAGTATAATCGTAAATATTGAAAAACGACTCACTTCTAAATCTTTTGTAGTTATCTTTGTATTACTTTAGTATAAATACATGTTAATTTGGATTCATATGTTGTTTTTTTCTGACTTTATGTGAACGAAATTCGCCCATTTTCTCACTGGAAATAGGTACATTTCAAAATATCACTGTTCTGGTCACAAAAGCAAAGTTTGTGGGGAATAATAGCCATTTTCTATACTTTTGAGGCATAAGCAATTAGGAAATAAAACGTACTACCCAGGAACAAAAATTGTGTTACACAGGCACGCACACAGGCACGCACTCAAAGATCTTTCAAAATAAGTCTCACTGAAATGAGAGCTCTATTTATCCGGATGCGTGAAATTGAAGACATTACGACAGAAAAATATTACTACTGTATAAAAGTGTATTATTCAAAGCATTCACAAAACTACTCATAGTAACAATAATATAATATTAAATGGTTATATTATTAGTATTATTATCTGTAAGCAATATCACATAAGCAAGTGTACTGAATATCAGCTTGTTGTGATTCAGCCATGGCAGCCATTTGCCTCAGGTAATCAGATAATGTTTTCATTAATACTGTAAATCTCTATTGTGCATCTTTTTTTGTTTTACCAAAATTATATATATATATATATATATGAGTTGAAATGTATTATATTTTCATTTTATTAAAACTGTACAGTATGTATTTGATTAAACACAATTTGATCATTACATTTAATTTAAACATTTAACATGGAATCCAGACAAATTTTAACAGAAAAGGCATAATTTGTATCTATAAGACTTTACACAGAAAATTACTCGTCTAAAAGAACTGCATAATTTCAACAAAAATCATAGGCAACAAATAAAAAAACTTAAGTATCGAGTTAATATTGATACTGAGGTACCAGGGCTGGTATCGTACCAAAGCCAAAATCTTGGTATCGGAGCAACCCTAGTGCTGAAACATACTCTACACAAGTACGTGAATGCAGATGCATCTTGCAACTCAAGCTCAATTTCATGCACGTTTATGTTCCGAAATGTGTCAAACCACAACTCATAACATAACGCAAGTATGCGTTTCATTTTCAGCATTGCCGCAAGTGGAACTATAGCAAGATTTGTGTGAAATGTCCACTTCTATTGTGAGTTTTCTCTTTCAAGTCAACTACTGTCATAGCGGAGCAACAGTTTGAAGATAATATAGCTAAGCAAGTAAGTGCAAGTCAATATAGTTATAGCAACTTGAATAATGACACATCCAGTTTAATGGCACAGACAATTGAAGGTAACTCTATCACCCCCTTGAGTACAGAGGTTAAGACATTCAGCAGATGTCTTTGAGAAGTTTATGATTTAGAATGTTTGTAAATCTGATCTGTTTAAGATGTTTGGCAGATGTTAATTAGAATGCAATGCTTTCCATATGAAAAGATCTAAAACGGACATCTCTGAGATGTGTGTGTGCTATCTGGGTATCAGCACCGATTAATTGGTAAAACCGAAATATCGGTATACCTCTAACCCAAACATGAGCCACTGAAATCCATTTAAGACACATGCAAAGAACTTCCAATATGAGACACCAGTCATTCTACATAAATTAATGAGACTTTTTCATAACTAACTCATGCATTTAACTCATTTAATGGATCAGATTATCAGAACCTGAGACCTGTTAACTACAACGCGTGCTGGCGATCACCTAAAACATGTAATGGGATTACGTATTTAAAATACAAAATATAAGTAACTGTATTCCATTACAGTTACAATTTAAATCATTGGTATTTAGAATACAGTTACTTTCAATCAGTATTTTGATTACTGAAGAGATTACTTTGCATTTTATTGTCATTTGTTTCATTTAATATTTAGTCCTTTCAGATGAAATACATTTATAAACATAAATGACGCGATCCAAAGTGCATTTGAACAGCGGTAAAACACGTCCTTATGATGTGTTACATTCATACGAGCAGACAGAGAAGTAAGTTTGGAGCAGAAGAAATAGAAATAAACCTTGTGTAAATTGTCAGCTTTGCGCTAAGATAAAATGCTATTTCTAGCCATTTTACATGCACGTTACCAGGCACGATCATATTTTTTATCAAGAAAATTCATGCTGGATCATAATTTCTTTTTTTCTAGTAAGACCTTTGATATTAGGGCAAAAATCGTATTCGTGATAATTTTTTTTATTGTTTTTCTATAAAAATATCTAAAAATCTTTAAATTAGATTTATCTTGTTTTAGAAACAACACTGCATATGATATTTAGGTTTTTCAGAGAATGTATCTTTAACGTGTATTTTGTCTTACTGTACTGGCAGAGTTTTTATAGTCAAAACAAGTGAAAAAAATCTACCAGTGCTGAAGAAGTAATCCAAAGTATTTAGAATACTCAAGGTCAGTAACGTAATCTAACGAAATACGTTACAAATTATATTTTACAGCATGTATTCTGTAATCTGTAGTGGAATATATTTCAAAAGTAACCCTTCCAACCCTGTATATAACCTACAAACCATCCATCATCTTGGCGACCGTATCACTGAACTGGAGCACTACTAGCTCCGTTACCCGCATCACTGACGTAAGAAAGCACAGACTGCTTACCAAAGCCTTTTATCAGCTCTGTGAAAACTCCCGGGTCACTTTCCATCAGACACCATTCTCCAGCGCTTGCCGCCATTTCTGACTTTTATATTTTATTGTAAACTGTAATTGTGCTCATGTATTGATAAAGCGACGCTAATTGGACTCTCTCACACTTACAACAGTTTTCCCGGCATTCCTTTCTACATGCGTCATTTGACTTCTTCATGTGGTGCATTCAAAACACGAAGCGCGCTTCTGCCTCCATGTGCCCTGGAGTGTTATTGTGTTTGGCTCGCTCGATGTCTTTTCCATAAAAATAAAAAGATTTCATGTACATCTCTGTAAGATTTTCAATATTATATCTGACAAATAATGTAAGTTTTAATAAATTGCACTGTGTTATCTTAAGCTAAAATAATAAAGGCTGGGTAAGGTGTATTATTCGGCTGGTCATGTGATCCTAACATGGCAGCCCACGTGAGGGGATCCTCTCCATGTAGAATAATACAGCTTTTATAAGGTTACTGATATGATTGGAGTCTTCATTTTAATATGAGTGCTCATGATTTTATACATATGTTTCCAAATCACAACTCATGTCTTTAGGAGTAAAACTTTTAATAATCAAAAAAAAAATTTCAAAATAGTATCAGGGTTGACAATTTAAGATCTTCCTTTTCTGATGAACCAATGTAAAATAAATAAATAAATAAATAAATAAAATAAAAACAATAATAAAAAAAAAAATGACAAGAAATTAAGACATTAACTTGTCCTTTCAGAGTTCACGTCCTGAAAATGTTGTCATTAGAATTTTTCTGATTCTTGTAGTAGTACATTATTTGTTAGGGATAATCTGCCTAAAATTACTGAAGCTCTGCTTAATTGTCATTAAAATGTACCACTACTTGAAGGCATTTTTACATGTACACTCAATTAAAAACTGTCAAATGGCTATGCCACAACAGAAAAATGCTGTTGTAATACACCATCCAATGTGTCTTTAGCTGCAGTACTTTTGCAACTGTGGAGAACAAGGTGATACAGTGTGCAGTATTAAGCTATATATAGGTATGATTTCAGTCCAGTGGGTGCTTGTATTTAAAAAAAAAAAAAAAAAAAAAAACACATTTTTGAGAAACTTTAATACTTACAAAATATTTCAGTACATATTGTAGTAATGAGGTAGAGCTATGTAACATAGGTCATACTTAAAAAGTAATATGTCAACATCAACTAAAACACCTAATGTTATATTTTACAGAAATAATTTACATCACATGTGATGAGTATCTTTTAGATGACAACAGTCTGGGAAACTTATAACAATAAAAACAAAACAGCCATGTACACACTACAAAGTTTCAGGAGTGACAACCACATTTAAATGCGGGGGCGAATTCCATGAATGTATGGAAAAGAGTGCAACAGTGCCCGCCCACCTTTTTAGCCATCTGGGTTCCAGAAGTATTTTTCCCATTCATTTTTCCATAGGCTTTTCATAACATTGTTCATAAAAGAGTTCTAAGACATGAACCAAACCAACCAGCACCAAGGTGAATCACAACATTATAAAATTTTATTTGAAGCATAAAAGTATTTGAAAATTGGATAAAAAGACAAAAGTACAAGATTCTGTACTTACTGTACTTACATAATTTTATGTTGTTGATTAGAAGTATAGAAACAATATATTTTAGGTTTACTGTGAAATATTCAGATATATACAAATATATATGTAGTTTGAGGGTGTAGGGTCGACCGACTCGATTGTGTCATTGAGGTGGCAGGTTGCTGCTGGCCTTGTTTGGCGGGCTTTGTTGGCCACTGTTCTCTGATTGGTGGATCTCTCTCCAGGACCATGGGTAGTGTAGTTCACCACAAATTCCGCTATTAAACACGATTTTAAAACAATGAAGTTGAAATAGCACAAACTGATGCCATCAAAAGAGGCATATACCATTCAATGAACAATCTCGGAGCTCATGGTAGGTCGGTCTTTAAAGATTTATAAGTTATTGTTGAAATTAATGGTAATTAATGGAATTTTACTTCCGGAACCAGACTGTTGTGCTTCATACAGAGGTATTCTTTTTTTCTGTCAATTGCAATGACTGACAAGTGATCACCACAGCAACACTGCAGCATCTCGCACCTGTGCACAAGAAACACGAATGCAATCAGTTTAACCAGTTTAGTTTTGGGCTCGCTTTTTATAAGGAAAGAGATTATTCACCAGACATGTATTATTATCTGTCAATGTTTAGTTGTCATCAACAGAATCGCTATGTTTTGTTTATACTCGTTAAACAGTGCACGCTCTCTCTGGACTAATGTACGGGTCACCACGAGACTGCAGGGCTGATAAGAAAAACTAAAGTGGAAAGACTAAATATGAATGTAGACACATACATACCCGTTTGTGTGATGTGCACCAGAAGACGACGGACACATCTCACATGCATTATCGATCATGTCATTAACAACTAGGTGTTCAGTTCGGTTCTGTACACACAAAGTAGAATTTCTGAAAATACGTTTGTCACTACCTGAATTTTTCAGGATTTAATTTGGTTGTAGAATGCGGTTGTCACTCGTAAATTACCGAACTGCTTGTGTACAGAACAGGATTAAGTACTAAAAGGTGAACTGACAACCATATTTAGCTGCAGCATGTATGTGGCTATATGCACTCATAATAAGTTAGTTAGGCGGAACAGGTGGGCTATTTCTTCATAGCAGCATATATTTTATCGACATTTGTTAACACAACTCCATCGCAGGGATTTGCACTGTTCCAGGGTAGCCACATAATACAAACATATCAAATATATATATATAATCACTGATTAGTTTGAAATTGAAGATTTCCTAAGCTCTCAGTGTTGTTACTCAAACAGCATGGCCTACACTGTACAATGAGAGGCAGAAGTTTCCCTTGCTGGTGAAGCTGTTTTGTATCTGAACCCCCTCCAATGCACTGCCCATTGATAAAGACTCTTGGCACCTGAAAGAGTTCAAAATAATATGTTCACAATACAGCATGGCCCCCAAGTGCAGTATTCCTTTTTAAATAATGGCTATTAAATAATGGCACGTTTCATAAAAAAAATATTTTAAGCAAATTCATAAGCCCCATCCATCCGCAAGAAGATGCAGTTCCTGACATGTAATGAAGTTAAAAGTTGGCCAGTATGTGTGCTACGCAGAGATAAACAGTGACTAATTGAACAGAAATTTTGCATTACAGCTTTTACTATAGGGCGCTACAGTGGTGTTCTGGAAATAAAAGTATCATTAATTTTTCCATAGGTGGCAAATATATTTTTAACGATAACTTCTAAACCTTTAAAGACAGACCTACTGTGAGCTTTGATGTTGTTAATTGATGATATATGCTTCTGTTGAAGCAATCAATCAGTGTTATTTTAACTTCATTTTTTAGAAATCGTGTTTAATAGTGGAATTCGAGGTGAGGAACTATACTAACCATGATCCTGAAAGGAAACGATCCATCACTCAGAAAATCGCAGCCAACAAAGCACGTCACACAATCACTGCAGCGACCACCCACTAGGCATGTGGCGATATTCGGTATATAACGGTAACTAACACGCACGATATTGTTATCGTGGGCACTTCAAAATACCATAAATAATTCTAGATAAACTTTAAGCCAAATTTTGATTTTTCTGATTGCACAATAGTTTTTTTTCCCCCATCAACCAAATCAAGATTCACAACATTGCGTGTATGCGGCATAAATGACACTTGCGTACTCTGATGTAAACAAAAGCAGAGGAACATGGCTGAATGAGGAATGCAGGCGACCCTTTATCCACCTTCTAAAAGGGTTAAGTTGGAAGTGTTGAAGTATTTTGTGTTCTATAAACATTTAGAGGGATTGTTGGTCAAAGATGGATTCCCTTTGTGTAAAACATGTGGCAGAAAAGTGGCGGCGAAACACGGGAAGACCAACATGTTCACTCACCTGCGGTACAATCATCCCGTGCAAGTCAGCAATATAAAGGCAATTATAACGTGATGGCTCATTGAATCATAATGTCACTGTGCATTTCTTTTCATGAAGAAAACTGGCAATACGCAGCTTTAATAATAAGAGTTTTGTTTTTTTTTTGTTGCGAGTTATAAATGGATTGAAGTGAACAGAAACGTGGGCAGTCTTTGCCCCATTATACACTGCTACAAAATACGTTTTTGAATTGTTTTTGTTTTGGCTTGTTTTCCAATATAAATATCTAAAACTCCTTTAAAACAACGTACATTTTTTTAGCAGCTAAACTGCAGAAGAAAAGAAATTGTTATCTGATGTTGAATATAATATTAAAAATACAAATATTTTAAAATATCTAAAAATCCTTAAAATAAAAAAAAAAAATTTAAAAAAAATGCATTCACCTGAGAAGCAGCATATAAGATATTTAGACTTGCTGTTAGAGAATAGATCTTGAATACAAGTATATTTTGTCTTTACTGCACTCGCATAAGTATAAAAAAGTGAAAAATACATATATAAATATACATATACAAAATACACTTATATTTAAGATACATTCTCTTAAAGCAAGTCTAAATATTTTATATTTTGCTTCTCAAGTAAATGTATTTTTAGACTTTTAAATGAAAAACAAGACAAAAACACTTGACAACAATAGGATTTTTTGCAATGACTACTGAATTAAACTTTTTTTTTTCCTTTAATTCAGTGAATGCCATTTAGAGGTATTTTTAAAAGATGATTTTGTACTCTTTATTGTTAGCAAGCAGTTTAATACAGCCTTTTAACTCTGAGCACATGCTGAATAGTTGGTTAAGAGCTAATGATTAATTGTTGCCGTAATCACCCGAATAGTCGAATAATCGTTCTTATAAACATTAATTAGTTGATCATCAAAACAATCATTAGTTGCAGCCCTACTCTATATGTTAGAAATTGGCTTTCTATCCAGAAAAAAACATGCATACTATTGTTGTAACCAATTAGTTGTTCAATTAGTTTTTTAAACATTCAGGGTTCTTTGTTATCTGTAATTTAAAAGGCCAGCTACTGATATAAAAAAAAAGTAGTTAAACTTGTTATTAAGCGAATAACAATAAAGTTTGTTTATCTTTTAATCTGTTTTTGTAATGTAATTCAATACCATGATAATACCATATACCATGATAAAAACTTCAGCAATTATAGTGATGTGAAAATTTGATACTGTCACACGCCTACCGCCCACTCTTATAACGCACTGAAAATGACGCAAACAAGTTAGTCTTCTTCACTTTCAAACTACTAATACATTGGTAAGTATCTGCATATTTATTTAAATATACTGTTTCTATACTATATTTTCCATCTTTTTAATTCGATCACATCATTCACTGTGCTTCATGGGATTGTAGTTCATGCCCTTATGAAAGACGTTTAGTGCACATTCTTGTACCGCTGTCATTTTGTCCAATTTTTTTAATTCGTTTTCATATCAAATCACTGTGCCCACCCACTTTTTCAGCCGTCCGGGTTCCAGAAGTATTTTATTTTCCACATTAATTTCTTCCATAGACTTTTCACAAAAGATTTGTAAAGCATGAACCAAACCACCCAGCTCCGAGGTGAGTCACAACATTACAGACTTTGTTTTAAGGCAAAACAATTATTAAAAGAATCAGACAAAAAGACAAATTTACAAGCCGTGTGCGACAAGGAGGAGGCCGTCCGCCGGGGGATGGAGTAGCCGCTACCGGCTGCCTGGATGCGGAGGAACGGCCGCCGTCCACGAGGGTTGGAGGGGCTCGCTGCCGGCCGCCTGGAGCGGTGGAGCTGCTGCCAGGGTGGAGGGGCTCGCTACCGGCCGCCAGAATGCAGAGGGGCGTTCCATTTGCCAGGGGTCGGAGGACTCGCTCCTGTTTGTCCGGGGAGGAGCAGCTGTCATCCACCAGAGGGTGGAGCAGTGGTCGAGGACCAGGCGACAGTGTGTCTGGGAACCAGCGAGCAATTTTTTTTCTCTCTCTCTCTCTCCTCTCTTTCTCTCACTGTCGCTGCGCCTCGCTCTTTCTCTCTCCCTTTTTCCTCCCCTTGTCTCCTTCCCAGGTCTTGAAGGGCGGGGAAAGCCTGCCGGCAGAAAAGGGGGTTGGATGTATGTCATGCCGGGGGTTCCCCGGCCTGAGGCACGGCTGGCCCCCAATCGAGCTAATCAGCCGAGAAGAGGGATAAGGCCGAGACGGATGCGGCAGTTCGGGAGAGAGAGAGCCACACACAGCTGCTGTGTGTGTGTTTTTGTTTAAGTTTTCAATAAAATATTACTTTGATGCTTCGTCCGGTTTAACCCTCTGGGGGCGCCGGCGTGTTCTGCTGGATTTTTTCTGCATAACAGCAGAAACAACTTAAAATACTCCGTCATTTTTGGGCATACAGATAAGTGTAAGACATCATTAGAAACTATAAAGGGTCTACTTTTATTTGTGTGCACTCACAATAACAACAAAACCTTGTGCTTTTGTAAAACAAAGAAAATAAACAGGGTGCACTTTCAGCCGTCTCCGCAAGCATCTTTCTGAAACACGTCACAAAAATTAAGTGAAACTCCACGAATACTTATCACACAAACATGAAACATATGTCTAAAGAAAGCTTAAAATGTCTACTTTTAAATAAAACAATTCAAATTTAAAACAAATATTCTCCTGAAATGTAATCTGTATGAAACAAAGCGATGTACAGTTTCTCCAGGCTCAGCTCATTATCGCTAATGTGATCCCACCCACCAACAGAGCGCGCTATTCATACAGTAATGTGCTGAGGCGGTCTATGCAAATGACTAAATGCCCCCACAACAATGCCTTAAAAAACATCAAGTTTCATCATCAGATTCATTCACTTTCCTGCATATTTGGAAGATGGCATGCTACACAGGTGAGGAAGCTCTACAGATGGTCCTGGATAGTGACGAAGAGTTCACATTTTCCTCAGAAGAAGAGTGGGACTCCGATGAACATTTACATTTTGAAGAGCGATTTGATCCAGCCGAGGATACAATTCCGGATGAGTAAGTCATTTAGTTTTACTTACATTAGTTGACATTCTATTTTACATAAACATGGACATATTTTACTAGTTGGACTATTTCCAGACTTGCCAGCCAGTATTCAGAGTACTGAAATTTGAAATATGTCCTAATAGGCAAGTTTTAGTCACATTTAAATGTTATTTCGGCTAAAGCAGGTATTTAAATTGCATGCTGAATGATATAAATATGATATGTAAAATGATATAAAAACAATATGAATGTTTATATTATATTTTAATTAGTGTTTATGCTGCCTCATTATCATCAACGAAGCTTGTGCTTGCAAATATCTGATCAGGTGAAAATGTGCTGTAAATATTCCCATATTAGAAAATCAGCATATTAGAATAATTTCTGAAGATCATGTGACATTGAAGACTGCAGTAATGATGCTGAAAATTCAGCTTTGATCACAGGAATAAATTGCATTTTACAATATATTCAAATAGAAAACAGTTATTTTAAATTGTAAAAATATTTCACAATATCACTGTTTTTGCTGTATTTTGGATCAAATAAATGCAGCCTTGGTGAGCAGAAGAGACTTCTTTTAAAAACATTTTAAAAATCTTACAGATCTATAAACTTTTAAACAGTAGTGTAGGTCTAAAGTTAAGTCTTTATGTAAAGAAAATGTATAGTCAGATAATACATTCAATCATTAAGTCTCCTCACATTCATTCTCTCTCAGGGGAGGGGTCTTTGTCTCCTCAGGTGTGAATCACATCAAAATTCATGATCATCCACGCCTCCTCACATATGGCCTTTCTAACACTAAAAGTGTCTTACAAAAGTTAAATGACTATATTGTTTTGTATGAATGTGTGATCAGGATGGTTTCACATCATTTTTGTAGCAAAAATGCTAGGCTACAAGATCCAGTTCTCAAAAAACTTCTCAAATGTTTAGTATGTGTTATATGGCCTTATTTCAGTGACTTACAATTTTTGTTTTTTCAAAAACCACGCATAAACGTTATTTTCTCAAAAATACAAACATGTACATACATGTTGTTCACATGTTATTGTAGCCCAGTTTGTGCTGAATACAGTGTTATCAGACTTTAGCCATTAATATGTTTTTAAGCAACTGAAAAAAAGCACAAATGTCAAGGCATATCAAAACTTCTCCAGGGCCCAAAACACCCTCAGACCCCAGAGGGTTAAACCTTGTTACACCATGTACTTGCAGTCTATCATGAGGGCACAAACTAAAATCCCACGATGCATTGCAAATGACGTAATTGAATATAAAACTATGGAAATATATACCCTATTGATTTTAGGATGTTGATTACAAGTATAGAAACAATTTATTTTACATATATTGCAAAATATTCTGATATACACAAATTTATAGTGTACGTAGTAGTTTGAGAGTGTAGGGAGACCGATTTGTTCGCGTCATTCAGAGTGCATCATGGGAGTGGGAGGTTGCTTCTGGTTTTATTTCACGGGCTTTGTTGGCCACGGTTTTCTGATTGAATGTAGTTGTTGAACAAGAATTTTGCTATTAAAGACGATTTTTAAACAATGAAGTTGAAATAACACAGACGATGGCTTCAAGGAAAGCATATACCATCGATGAACAACCTCGGAGCTCATGGTAGGTCTGTCTTTAAAGGTTTATAAGTTAGAGTTGAAAATAAATTCTTCTATGAAAGGAATGAATGGGATTTTTATTTCCGGAACCCGACTGTTGCACACTATAGTGTGGCTGGAACGCTTTATGGACCAATCAGCATCTAGGATTAAATCAACTATTCATTTTTCAAATGTAAACAAATGACATTACTTACTGTTCTGGCACCTGTCATTTGCGCCAAGGTCTCCTGGAGACGTCGACCATCCTTGTGCTCATCCAGTTCAATGACTTTATATGATGCTCCTATCTCATTAAATACATTCTTAGTCATTTTACAGTAAGGACATGTGGTCTTGGAGAATATTACAACACAGTTCTTGGACACAATATCCTATATTGAAGACAAAAAAAAAATGTATAAAACAGGTAATAATGTGATATAACATTAAAAAAAAAAAAAAAAAAACGATACAACCCGAGGTAAAGTTTACCTGGACAAACTGAGTACATGCAGAGCTTGACAACCCAGGCGCAGAGGATGTTAAGTTCCCCATCCTAAACAAACATATGACATGAATTTAATAAAACTAGGAGAACCACAAACCAAAAACAAGTGCATTAGCAGCAGTCCAGGCTCAGAATAATACGTGACAACCTTGTTATGATCACTGGTCTGTGAAAAAGACAGGTTGAGGATACTAGGAAAGCGAACACAGTTAATGCAGATAACAGGGAATTCGTTTGGTTATTAAAGTCTGTCATTTTCGAGCAATAACTGTTGTCTGGCTCCTGGATAAAGCTATCTGAAGTGAATCAGGTAATTAACAAGGATCTCGCAACTAGGCTGTAATCTGATCAGATCGGGGGGAGGGAGTTAAACCTTCAATGACCCTAAAAACAGATTCGATCTTGACACCTGAGGTAGGTTAACATGTCCCGTGCAGAAATGACAAAACACAACGGATGTCCTCATTTCTCCCTTTTTAAATTTAATTACACGCCGCTAATACTTTAATATAAACACGATTATCTTAACGTAAATAGTATAAATAATACTCATGCTGACATTAGTATTTGATAATCATGTTTGAATTTGAACAGACTGCCACTCGCAAACATTGTGGAGTGTCAATAACTACGAGCGCTGTTTAATAAATAAATAAATGAAAAAGATGTCAAAAGACAGTTGAACACGCATGTGTAAAATAAATGACGAAAAGACAAAAGATTGTTCTCCTCTATTTTCCCCAAAGTCCAAAACACATGTTTACCTCTCAACCGGAAGCACATTAATGTGACATCAACCCATAAGCTCCACCCCTCAGGGATCTTCTTCATTTTTTGCCAGCTATTCTATCCCATTGGGCGAGCAATGTTTTAAACAAGTTTTCTTTCTTTTTTTTTTCCTTTTCTTTCTTTCTTTCTTTCTTTCTTTCTTTTTTTTTTTTTTTACTTTTTGATGCCTAGGACCCCCAAATATGATGATTACCTTGCGATGGACCCCCGTTAAAAATATGAAAATTATTATGATTTTTTAATGATTTTTCACACTGGTGGCCAAAAGTTTGGAATAATGTACAGATTTTGCTCTTATGGAAAGAAATGGGTACTTTTATTCACCAAAGTAGCATTCAACTGATCACAATGTATAGTCAGGACATTAATAACATGAAAAATTACTATTACAATTAAAAAAAAAAAAATGTTCAGAACTTCTTAAACTACTTCAAAGAGTTCTCATCAAAAAATCATCCACGTGCAGCAATGACAGCTTTGCAGTTCTTGGCATTCTAGCAGTCAGTTTGTCCAGATACTCAGATGACATTTCACCCCACGCTTCCTGTAGCACTTGCCATAGATGTGGCTCTCTTGTCGGGCACTTTTCATGCACCTTACAGTCTAGCTGATCCCACAAAAGCTCAATGGGGTTAAGGTCCATAACACTCTTTTCCAGTTATCTGTTGTCCAATGTCTGTGTTTGTTTGCCCACTCTAACATTTTCTTTTTGTTTTTCTGTTTCAAAAGTGGCTTTTTCTTTGCAATTCTTCTCATAAGGCCTGCACCCCTGAGTCTTCTCTTTACTTTTGTACATGAAACTGGTGTTGAGTGGGTAGAATTCAATGAAGCTGTCAGCTGAGGACATGTGAGGCATCTATTTCTCAAACTAGAGACTCTGATGTACTTATCCTCTTATTTAGTTGTACATCTGGCCTTCCACATCTCTATCTGTCCTTGTTAGAGCCAGTTGTCGTTTGTCTTTGAAGACTGTAGTGTACACCTTTGTATGAAATCTTCTGTTTTTTTGGCAATTTCAAGAATTGTATAGCCTTCACTCCTCAAAACAATGATTGACTGATAAATTTCTAGAGAAAGCTGTTTCTTTTTTTGCCATTTTTGACCTAATATTGACCTTTAAGACATGCCAGTCTATTGCATACTGTGGCAACTCAAAAACAAACACAAAGACAATGTTAAGCTTCATTTAACAAACCAAATAGCTTTCAACTGTGTTTGATATAATGGCAAGTGATTTTCTAGTACCAAATTAGCAATTTAGCATGATTACACAAGGATAAGGTGTTGGAGTTATGGCTGCTGGAAATGGGGCCTGTCTAGATTTAATCAAAAATGACTTTTTTACATCAGTAATGTACTGACTATACTTTGTGATCAGTTGAATGCCACTTTGGTGAATTAAAGTACCAATTTCCTTCTGAAACAGCAAAATCTGTACATTATTCCAAACTTTTGGCTGCCAGTGTGTGTGTGTGTGTGTGTGTGTGTGTGTGTGTGTATACCCCCAAAATATTTATTTTGTATTAAGTTTATAGTGTTTTTTCTTTATCATATATTTTTTTCACTATTATTGTTTCTATAGTGGTTTCACAATAAATCTTATTCCATAGCAGCTTTACTGAGAATATGGCCTAACAACTAAAGGTGACTGCTAATACTGATATATATATTATTTTTTTTTTTATTTTTTTTTTATTTATTTATTTATTTATTTGTCAATAGAATAAAATAATCATAATTCATCTCATGATTTTCAACAGGTCTTTAGAAAGCAAAACGGAGCAGCAGCAATTTAAAATTCGGTAGCGTTAATTTTTTATTTATTTTTTACAATTTTACAGTTAATTTATTTATTTATTTCCGCTGACCCACAGCACCTCCTTGCGGCCCACTGGAGGTCCCATGGGGGTATTGGAAAACCCCTGTTTCCTATTAGACATAAACTTGTCTGCCTTTAGGGTGCGCATGGTGGCTCAGAAAGCCGAATCCTTTTTCGAGTCCCTTTCAAATCTAAAGACGTTTCTGCCATATTGCCTTATAAGTACCCTAAATGTAAGGATATAATCGTTTTAAATATATTAACCACGAGCATTAGTAGCCTACATGCACGTAGCAAATCGACCTAGCAACCTCTATACAATTATTTTTTAAATCCATTAACAATAACAAACTATTGTGATTGGTCCATTCTGACAGCGCTGAGAAAACCTATAACTATGACGTGGTAACGCAAATTTTGTGCTAGTCATAACCCTTCTACATATGGAACCTACAAGCTTAGCACAAAATAGCACTGACGAGGAGACAAGAGGCTGTTTTTTTAATGGATGTGTACGGAGGAGATGCTTCAGTTCGCTGAATAAACTGCTTTTGTGAGGAAACAGCTCATCATTTAATTAACTGACTGCCTTTCCGCTAATCTTCAACTAGGTGTGGACTTTACTACTCTAAAATTGCTGTTTTCTAAGATAAGACACGGACAATTTTGCGATAGGTAGGTGTCAGTTTACGGCTCTCCAAATTAATTTGTATGGTATCCGCAAACGGTGACTTACTGTCGTAACACGCTAGTTGACCGTAATGTTCTCTCATGATAGTTCCGCGGAGGTTATGTAAATAAATAAAATAATCTCTGGTGCTAGTTTAGCAACAGTAGTATGGAAGCCGAGGAGTGCCATTTACAAAAGAATGAAGGAATAAATTATCAATCTATTAATTTGAAAATAAAATGTGAATAAACCAATTTATAAATGGACAAATAAATAGACACATTTAAATGTGAATAAATAAATCAATTTAAAAATGGACAAATAAATAGACACATTTAAATTCTTATTAATGTGCTGTTTTATTGCTAAATATAAGTACATTTTAAAGTCATTTTTAAATGCACCTTTTAAATTGCGTTTTAAAAAGCATTTGGCAATTGCTTTTCTTCATCCATCTGCCAGTTGCTTTTCTTCATGCATTTGCCAGATGCTTTTCTTTATTGTTTGACTTTTCCTTTTCTTTTACAATTTGTCAATCCGTACCAGCTGTAGCCCAGGGGTGCCAATTAAAAAAGAATTAAAGAATAAATTATCAATTGATTAATTTGAAAATAAAAACTTGAATAAATAAATCAATTTATTAGGGCTGTCCCCTGATAGTGGACCAAACCTTAGTGGATGGGAAGAGTCTTGGTTGACCAAGTTTTGATTGGTGGGTTGGTCGCAGAAAAAAAAAAAAAAAAAAAAAACCCGGTATTACCGCTGGTTGGACGCTAGGTGGTACTATGGAGTAATTTTTGTTAAGCAGAGTTAGGGTTAAGCCTACACAATAAAGCAAGACACCTTGATTTCAAACTTTGAACTTTATTTTCTATTTATTTTAACTAAAAATTTAAATGAATCTGGAAAAAAATTAAGTGCAATTAAAATGTGTGTTGTTCAACTTTTTGAAAGATGGCTTTACAATAGTTGTCAACATCTATCTGGCAAAGAACCTACTTCATCTGTGCATTCTCTACCGGTCAGGTAATTTATACACAGGGTTGGGGAGTAACGGAATACATGTAATGGGAATACGTATTTAAAATACAAAATATAAGTAACTGTATTCCACTACAGTTACAATTCATTGGTATTTAGAATACAGTTACATTCAAAAAGTATTTTGATTACTGAAGAGATTACTTTGCATTTTATTGTCATTTGTTTCATTTAATATTTAGTCCTTTCAGATGGAAAACATTTATACATAAAAATGATGTGATCAAAAGTGCATTTGAACAGTGGTGAAACACTTTCTTATGATGTGTTACATTCATATGAGCAGACAGAGAAGTAAGTTTGAAGTAAGTTTGGAGCAGAAGAAATAGAAATAAACCTTGTGTAAATTGTCAACTTTATGCTAAGCTAAAATGTTATTTCTAGCCATTTTACATGCACCTGTTACCAGGCACGGTCATATTTTTTTATCAAGAAAATTCACGTTGGATCATAATTTCTTTTTTTTCTAGTAAGATCTTTGATATTAGGGCAAAAATCATATTCTTTATAATAATTTTTGTATTGTTTTCCTGTAAAAATATCTAAAAATCCTTAAAACAGGATCAATTTGATTTATCTTGTTTTAGAAACAACACTGCATAAGATATTTAGGTTTTTCAGAGAATTTATTTTTAACATGTGTATTTTGTCTTACTGTACTGGCAGTTTTTATAGTCAAAACAAGTGAAAATATCTTCCAGTGCTGAAGGGTAATCCAAAGTATTTAGAATACATTACTGACCTTGAGTAATCTAACGAAATACGTTACAAATTACATTTTACAGCATGTATTCTGCAATCTGTAGTGGAATACATTTCAAAAGTAACCCTCCCAACCCTGTATATATATATATATCGCAATATCTAATTACATCAGAAACCACTGGGCTGAGGGATCGGTATATATTCTTGCTTTAGTGGTTTTGCATTGAAAATTAAATGTATTTATTTAAAAAACGATAAACTTAAATCAAATACATTTCTAAATTCAAACTGCACTCCAAACGAAATGAAATACAATTAAAATAATGAAGTGATAAAAACAATAATATATATAAGTAACCTTCCATTTACCATCAGGCAAGTATCCGTCTAAACATGCAGGTGAAAAAATGACTTACACAAATGAAGACATAAAAACAATTATAAATGTAAAAATAATAATTATAATGATGATACACAGATGTATAGGCTGCAGAGTTGGTCACAATAAACTGCTCTGTGGAAATAAAGTGAACTGAACTCAAAGCACCTCCTGAGCTAAGATGTCTGAGGTCATTTGCAGCACTCATAGACAATACTGTTCTTGCAAAAAAAAAAAAAAAAAAAAAAAAAAAAAAAAAAAAACTATTCAGAAGACAGAAACAAAGGAAGAGTGAGAACCTTTTACATGCGCGTGTTCCACGAGACTGCACGCCGTATCAGCGCGTCATACATGCACATAGACGCTTTTCTGTCATCTGTTCTTAATAATATAATAAAGTGTGTTTCTTCAAGCGCGTGTCTGTGTGTTTACGTGCAAATTATTTGTAATATTAATTTGATAATAATAATAGCCTAATAATAATAATAATTTTATACATTAATGGGAAAACGAGCCAAATATCGTCTTGACATCGTAAAAGCCATAAGCTATTGGTGATCACTCTGTCGGCACAACCCTAATGTACATTTCTCTCTGTAAATTAACAAAATGTTCAAACAATCTCCTTGCTGATTTTTCCGACACAATCAGGGTACCTTTACACGACAACGATGTACTAAAAATGGAAAAGTTTTTCCTTTGCGTTTTTGAAAAGTTTCGCGTTCAGACAACAACGTTGTCAAAACTATCCCTCTTCACACGGATCCGCGAAAACTACTAAAAACACTGTATTATGCATGCCAGGCCAGTAGTTGGCGATGTCATTTTGTAAAGAAACACTACGCGCCTGCGCACATAAGCATTCTTCCACAGAGCGGTGAATACAAACAATGAAGATCTACACTTTGCTGGAGAAGCGTCAATAAACTCAAAATCTTGAGCAGCACAAACACAGTCCTGTAGTCCGCTATTGTAGTTTTTAATACTCGCGCGCATGCCTATAAACTGAACACGTAATACGTGCGCATGACGTCATCGTTTTCACAAATTCGCGTTTTTGTATGTTTACATGGAGACGAAAAGGGCATCGTTTTCAAAAACTTGCACTTTGAATCCCGTTTTCTAAAGTGTGTGTTTTCAGGCCCCAAAACACGTTGTCGTGTAAACAAACAGCCAAAACACATAAAAAGTTTTCCGTTTTTAGTTGAAAACATTGTTGTGTAAACGGCCCCTCAGAATCATTACCGCTTTTGCTGGTGTCACTGCGCTTGTAAAATGTATATTTTAAAGGCTCATTATTACAGTTTAGTATTTCTCTGTAATGTAGAACAGCATCAGCAATGTTACTTCTAACTTCATTCTTAGCCATGGAACTCAAACGATTTTCTGTTGCCCCCCAAAATATATATATTTAAGTAATTAAATTAATATCATAAACGTGTGACTAGTTGACTAATGGCTTAAATTAACTCCTACTAGTCGACTAGGAAAATCTTTGGTCGGGGGCAGCCCTACAATTTATAAATGGACAAATAAAAATACACATTTAAATGTGTTTATTTAATTAATGTTTAAAAATGTCATTATATTTAACAATAAAATTGTGCATTAATAAATCATATTTATTTCATTTTTAAAATGTCATTAAATGTAGCAAAAAAAAGTTTATATTAATGAGTCTTTTAAATGCACTTTTTAATGCACTTTAAAAGCACCTTTGAAACTGCATTCGAAAAAGGTATTTGGCAATTGCTTTTCTTAAGTCATTTTCCTCATCCATTTGCCAGTGGCTTTTTTTTTTTTCATTTTGCTTTTCATTTTCTTTTACCTTTTTTCTTTTCCTTTTCTTTAACCAATTGAGAATCGAGTTTAAAAAATGCCATTGGACTGTTGACTCGTGAGAGCAACCAATGAACTTTCGACTCAGTTATAAGACACACCCCCTCTCCCACGTGCCACTCGAAGAGGATGTAAGACGGCCTGTCATTGGACGATGGTACAAGCAGTTTGCTTGATATTATTGGATCTGTGCATAAGAAACGGATGCGAAATAAATCAGAAGTTAATGGTGGCTCGTTCATTGTTGCTGTGAAATGCTGAACGTGACTCTACCTGATTGTGCACATTGATATGTGTCTAGGATCGGAGCTGGTAATCGTGATGTTGTGAACAGAACCAGCCTCCCGACCCGCTACCCGAACTGAAACACACGACAGAGGTGAGCAAGGGCAGCGGCACGAGTCGCTGGAGAAAGCCGATGAACTTTCCAGAACTTATACTGAAGAAAACGCACACCCTATCAGTTATATCACATTCATTAAAAAACCCTGTATGATCATCTTTAAATATTTTATTTTTATTAAAATAATTGCCTGTGTATGATCGAGAAAATTAATGTTGTGTATTACTTGTGTATTATGAAAGTGTCTCAATTGAAAATGTTCTATCTATCTATCTATCTATCTATCTATCTATCTATCTATATATCTACCTATATAGTTGAAGTCAGAAGTTTACATACACTTAGGTTGAAGTCATTAAAACAAATTTTTAACCACTCCACAGATTTAAAATGAGCAAACTATAGTTTTGGCAAGTCGTTTAGGACATCTACTTTGTGCATGACACAAGTAATTTTTCCAACAATTGTTTACAGATGGATTGTTACACTTTTAATTGACTATATCACAATTCCAGTGGGTCAGAAGTTTACATACACTAAGTTAACTGTGTTTATACCCAAGTATAAACACCATGGGACCACGCAGCCATCATACCGCTCAGGAAGGAAAAGCATTCCGTCTCCTAGAGATGAACGTAGTTTGGTGCGAAAAGTGCAAATCAATTCCAGAACAACAGCAAAGGACCTTGTGAAGATGCTGGAGGAAACAGGTAGACAAGTATCTATATCCACAATAAAACGATTCCTATATCGACATAACCTGAACGGCTGCTCAGCAAGGAAGAAGCCACTGCTCCAAAACCACCATAAAAAAGCCAGACTACAGTTTGAAAGTGCACATGGAACAAAGATCTTACTATCTGGAGAAATGTCCTCTGGTCTGATGAAACAAAAATTCAACTTTTTGGCCATAATGACGATCGTTATGTTTGGAGGAAAAGGGGTGAGGCTTGCAAGCCAAAGAACACCATCCCAAGAGTGAAGCATGGGGGTGGCAGTATCATGTTGTGGGGGTGCTTTGCTGCAGGAGGAACTGGTGCACTTCACAAAATAGATTGCATAATGAGGAAGGAAAATTATGTGAATATATGGAAGCAACATCTCAAGACATCAGCCATGAACTTAAATCTCGGTTGCAAATGGGTCTTCCAAATGGACAATGACCCTAAGCATACCTCCAAAGTTGTGGCAAATGGCTTAAGGACACAAAGTCAAGGTATTGGAGTGGCCATCACAAAGCCCTGACCTCAGTCCGATAGAAAATTTGTGGGCAGAACTGAAAAGTGTGTGTGAGCAAGGAGGCCTACAAACCTGACTCCAGTTACACCAGTTCTGTCTGGAGGAATGGGCCAACATTCCAGCAAAAAAAAAAAAAAAAAAAAAAAAAAAAAAATATATATATATATATATATATATATATATATATATATATATTTATATTTATATATATATATATATATATATATATATATATATACACTATATTGCCAAAAGTATTCGCTCATCCGCCTTTAGACGCATATGAACTTAAGTGACATTCTTAATCCATAGGGTTTAATATGACGTCGGCCCACCCTTTTTAGCTATAACAGCTTCAACTCTTCTGGGAAGGCTTTCCACAAGGTTTAGGAGTGTGTTTATGGGAATTTTTGACCATTCTTCCAGAAGCGCATTTGTGAGGTCAGACACTGATGTTGGACGAGAAGGCCTGGCTCGCAGTCTTTGCTCTAATTCATCCCAAAGGTGCTCTATCGGGTTGAGGTCAGGACTCTGTGCAGGCCAGTCAAGTTCTTCCACACCAAACTCGCTCATTCATGTCTTTATGGACCTTGCTTTGTGCACTGGTGTGCAGTCATGTTGGAACAGGAAGGGGCCATCCCCAAACTGTTCCCACAAAGTTGGGAGCATGGAATTGTCCAAAATCTCTTGGTATGCTGAAGCATTCAGAGTTCCTTTCACTGGAACTAAGGGGCCAAGCCCAGCTCCTGAAAAACAACCCCACACCATAATCCCCCCTCCACCAAACTTCACAGTTTGCACAATGCAGTCAGACAAGTACCGTTCTCCTGGCAACCGCCAAACCCAGACTCGTCCATCAGATTGCCAGATGGAGAAGTGTGATTCGTCACTCCAGAGAACGCATCTCCACTGCTCTAGAGTCCAGTGGCGGCGTGCTTTACACCACTGCATCCGACGCTTTGCATTGCACTTGGTGATGTATGGCTTGGATGCAGATGCTCGGCCATGGAAACCCATTCAATTGAAGCTCTCTACGCAGTGTTCTTGAGCTAATCTGAAGGCCACATGAACTTTGGAGGTCTGTAGCGATTGACTCTGCAGAAAGTTGGCGACCTCTGCACACTATGCGCCTCAGCATCCGCTGACCCCGCTCTGTCATTTTACGTGGCCTACCACTTTGTGGCTGAGTTGCTGTCATTCCCAATCGCTTCCACTTTGTTATAATACCACTGACAGTTGACTGTGGAATATTTAGTAGCGAGAAAATTTCACGACTGGACTTGTTGCACAGGTGGCATCCTATCACAGTACCACGCTGGAATTCACTGAGCTCCTGAGAGCGGCCCATTCTTTCACAAATGTTTGTAGAAGCAGTCTGCATGCCTAGGTGCTTCATTTTATACACCTGTGGCCATGGAAGTGATTGGAACACCTGAATTCAGTTATTTGGATGGGTGAGCGAATACTTTTGGCAATATAGTGTATACACACACACACACACACACACACACACACACACACACACACACTACTGGTCAAAAGTTTTGAAACACTCATTCTTTATTATTGTTTTCACAATTTAGAATAATTGTAAAGTCATCAAAACTATGGAATACCATAAATGGAACTATGGGAATTATGTTGTGACTAAACAAAATCCAAAATAAATCAAAACTGTGTTATATTTTAGTATCTTCTAAGTAGTCACACTTTGCCAAGAATTTGCAGTCATGCACTCTTGACATTTTCTCAACCAACTTCTTGAGGTATCACCCTGGGATGCTTTTTAAACAGTATTGAAGGAGTTCCCATCTATATTGGGCACTTATTGGCTGCTTTTCTTTATTATTTGGTCCAAGTCATCAATTTCAAAAACTTTTTTTTTTAAATAAAATTTTAGTTTTATAATAAAATAATTTATATGGTGGCACAATTGTATTTATGTTTACAAAACTAATTTAAAACATTTAAGTATACGCCTTCAGATCAAAAGACTTTTAAGATCATGAGAAACATTTCAGTCAAGTGTTTCAAAACTTTTGGCCGGTAGTGTGTGTGTGTGTGTGTGTGTGTGTGTGTATATATATATATATATATATATATATATATATATATATATATATATATATATTTTTTTTTTTTTATTTTTTTTTTTTATTTTTTATTTATTTATTTTCCCCACACCAACTGTTTATAACATCGCAAATAACGTTTGTGCTTCATCTTTTGTTGTGCTCATCTTCATACAGATGTTTATTGACTGACAGTAGCTATACACACAGTAAATACACAATGTACACATTCTTTTATCACATTCTTCTTTTACAATTGCAGTCTGGGTCTTATGGATTTAACAATTTGAATTTTGTATGAATTTACATTTTAATTGTACCTGAATAAATTATGTTATAGGCAGAATTTAATTGACACAAATAATGGCAATTAACGTCAAAGATGTTTGAGGTAAAATGTCCAAGATTTAGGCCAGACATTTTCAGAGAGAAAAAAAAGAGCAATAACCATCAGGTGTTTTACCCCTTCACTGCTAGATTGTGTGAAATGAAACAGTCACTTAACAGAACTTTTACTGGAAGAAGAAAAAAGACCTTCTGGTTGTGTAAACGAAAGATAACATTTTATTAAGCTTTATAAACAGAAACAGTTTAGCACAGTTTCATTGTGTCCCAGTGCTTATGATTGAGGGGGTGGAGTAATAACTTCTGCAAAAATCGAATGGTTATCAAATTATAACAGCTCATTTACATGGACAGAAAGCCGTTTATTGTGAAAAAACTGCTTAAGACACAAAATAGAGATTTACATCTATATGCACTTTGTAAGTGGCGTACTCTTTACTACAGTATACAAACGGTCAGTAAGCAGCTCCACAGCAACTTTATTTCCCCGCGACGCTGCTGTAAATAACGAACATGGCATCTAAGGACTACTTCTGTTATTTTCTGTTCTCTGTTGTTTCTCTTTATTTTCACATGGCCCTCTGTTGCTGGTGTGTTTGTTTTCATCGCGACCTCTCGCAGCATTGAGCTGCAATAGTGGGGTTTCCCTCTAACATCACTCTACCGCACCTGAGCACATATATATGCACACTTTTAAAAACCAATAAGAACACCACTTTTATTCTTGACAATGAAAGATATAGAATTAAATATATATGGAGTGAAAGACACAGACTGGGTCTGTCAAATGGGGGTCAGGTGAAGCTGTGTGGTGCTGCATGGCAACAAACATACGATTTTATAAACAAAACATCTGATACTTGCTTTTCAGTGACAGAGAAGTTAAAACCCTTCCCAATCTGAATTTAAATACAAAATATAATATCCCAGTTGATGACCAAAAATACTCATA
Organism: Myxocyprinus asiaticus; assembly: GCF_019703515.2. Classification (NCBI taxonomy): domain Eukaryota; kingdom Metazoa; phylum Chordata; class Actinopteri; order Cypriniformes; family Catostomidae; genus Myxocyprinus; species Myxocyprinus asiaticus. The sequence goes on along the minus strand of NC_059392.1, from coordinate 15,296,919 downwards.
GTCATTTTTTTTGAGTTAGTGCTTTTCTAATACACTGGGAATTCATCCAGTAGTTTAATATGTAGAAATTAGCACATAATAGGTGATACTTGTGACTTTTTGCATCACAGTATTATTGGAATGCCAGATCAAATGTAAGTAATTATTGTGCGAATCATGTAATGCAATGTCATTACTTCATGATCAGAATAATGTAATTAATAAATTATATACTGTAAGTGTGATTAAGAATCCTATGTATGGAATGAAATACAAACCTTTATTGTTTTGCAGTGGTAACCCACCATCACATACACTACAACAGTCAAGTAACTAAAGCTGGCTATGTAAAGATTTTCTCAATACACAAGATAATAGTCATGATAATATAAGCCAAACATGACACAAAACATATCCTTTATTTAAATTCTAAAGAGAGGCCTTACTTCTCATTTTTCCCAAGCCACAGCATGAAAACTATGGGGGACATTTAGCTAGTTAATTTAGATGATTATTAGCAACCAAGGTGTTTCTATCCATTCCTCAGGTGCATCAGTAGCAGATGTATTAATGACTCTCCTTACAAATACATTATCTATGTGTGTATCAAATGCTCAACAATGGCGGCTTTACAAAGAATCCTAGAGCTTGAGCACAGAAGGTGACGCAGAAAACAGGTAGTGTATATAAATGCCTGCATAAGGTCAAATTTCTGCCCATTGACTCTCTATCTGATGATGACATCATAAGAAAATTCTGGATTTCAAGGACCAAGGTCCTTGAATTGCTGCAGATTGTGAAACCACACCTTCAGAGGGCCACAAGAAGAAACTACACCTTAAGTCCAGAAGTGCAGTTCTTAGCTGCACTGCATTATTGTGCTGTGGGACGTTTTATGGAGGTGGATGGTGATGGCCTGTGTTCAGCAATCTTAGGTCAGCAAGGCTGTGAAAGTAGTAACACCTTTGCTGTTACAGCTTATGAACACCACGCTGACTTTACCCAAAACTCCTCAAAAAAATCCATTCGCAACATTGCAGTCATGGAAATTTGTTCAACTTCCTGAGGAGGAAGAGGGGGTCATGCTGGTGCTGGTACTGATGATGATGAAGATGCTGCTGCTACTGATGATGATGATCCATTGAACCCACATCAAAGCAGACTGTATCTTGCAGGAGCAGAACTCATTCAGAAAATGTTTGGTTACTTTTTTCATTTTTAAATACAGTTTGGTTACTGTATTTTCTATTATTTCATCTGACTGACATAACTTGTGTTAATAAACATTTTGTGTAATTTCCTACCTTGGTCTTTGTTTTTTCCCCCTGCAAACATAAATTGAAAGACTACTGCAAACAAGAAGTATACATTTGTTTTTGTAGGGCTTTACTGGTTGTTTAGATCAGTTTAGATAAATAATTATTTCTGTAGTTATTAATCAATATTTAAATTAATTAATTGGATCTAACTCATTAAAACCTCATATGGGACTCCAGTAAATGTAGTGTGCTACGTTTAGGAGCAAGTTTGGTTATTAGCAATAATTAATAATTATCAAAGATAATTATTAATTATTAAAATCAATAGAACATTGATGAGAATTAATGTTAGCTTTTTTTTAATCCTTTAAATCAACAGTTATCAAAGATAATCTTTAATTGTTAACATCGATGAAACATTAATTAAAATTAACACTAGCTTATTGATCATTCAAATTCAATCAAAGATAATTATCAATTATCAAAAATCAATAGAATATTAATAAGGATTAACATTGACAGGGCACCACCCTGGAATCAGGGACTAATAACCGAATATTAAAACAGTCTCAATATTAGATTGTTTTCTTAGGAAAATCGACATCCAAAGAATATCGATTTTCGGGGGGAAATAAAGCAGCTGTGTTCATCACTCAGAGACGCGGTTTTATGAGCGGGGCTCGTAAAAGTCCTGCGTTATTTGACTCTAATGGATGAACTCAGTTTCTGTCTCACCCGCAATGGCGAAAATGTACAACAATCCAATTTGGTTGGACCACAATACAGCAAAACAAATTTGTGATAATTAATACCCTGTGTATTAATAATGAGCGGACATGGCGGTCCGTAAACTATACAAGCAAAAAACCTTGAAACACAAAAATAACACGCTATAATATTCTATCTCTGCCCAGACGTAACCTCTTACTTGAATCGCATGAGGACACAGGTAGAATGTGTTTTCCTCCGTCCTTTAACTCTGACCCGGTTCCTTGAGGCTCGTGTGATGACGAGAGGCCGTTTCCTCGTGCTTTCGGCGGGCGGTACGGCTGTTGATTCTCAGAGGGCGGTACGACTGTTGATTCTCGGCGGGCTGGCGGAGAACTCAGAAATGTCGACTTGATTGAAGATGGAAGAGAAATCTTTAATCTCTTCACTTCTGTAGGCAAACGGGTGAAGATGCGAATTGCTCGGCGGTCTCCTTCGGATCCGTCAGCGTGTTCGGTTGAACACAGAGTAATCTCAACTCGTCCAGCGAGATGGAGATTGTATGGCTACAGTTTCAAGTCGGACATTACTTCCTTATGCCACGAGGCTGCACCGGAGAGCAGCAAAAAGCTACGTCCGTATTCGGTGAACTAAGTCGCTGGAAGCAACTCTGGAATCATTTCAGAATTATTTGAAGTCCTGATGATGTCATGTTTGAGGGACGTTCTGTGGTGTGCCTCATCCAATAGGAGTTGAGAGCTCAATCCTTTAGAGGGCAAGGCTTCATGGATCTGCAGTCTGTTTTGGACTCCCTTTGTTTGATTTTGGCGCGATTTTTATCAGTAAAATTTACGACTTAGAAGGTGGGGGCATGAATTATGTTTTTATGACTGTTAGGCCTGCCTTTGTCTTCTATCTGAACACATGAGGCCCAACATTTTCTATAACAAAGCCTATTGACAATATTTCATGATCTATCATATTCTACTTCTGTGAACACCTCACAATGAACACAAAACCACTTACACAGACATGTTATCCCAAACAGAAATCAGATATATGGCCATACATGTATATTTCTACAATTATTGTTCATTTATTTGGGCATATTGGCTGTATAAAATTACACTGTGATTTGGAAAATTATGTTTTACATACAGGTGCATCTCAATAAATTAGAATGTCGTGGAAAAGTTCATTTATTTCAGTAATTCAACTCAAATTGTGAAACTCGTGTATTAAATAAATTCAATGCACACAGACTGAAGTAGTTTAAGTCTTTGGTTCTTTTAATTGTGATGATTTTGGCTCACATTTAACAAAAACCCACCAATTCACTATCTCAAAAAATTAGAATATGGTGACATGCCAATCAGCTAATCAACTCAAAACACCTGCAAAGGTTTCCTGAGCCTTCAAAATGGTCTCTCAGTTTGGTTCACTAGGCTACACAATCATGGGGAAGACTGCTGATCTGACAGTTGTCCAGAAGACAATCATTGACACCCTTCACAAGGAGGGTAAGCCACAAACATTCATTGCCAAAGAAGCTGGCTGTTCACAGAGTGCTGTATCCAAGCATGTTAACAGAAAGTTGAGTGGAAGGAAAAAGTGTGGAAGAAAAAGATGCAAAACCAACCGAGAGAACCGCAGCCTTATGAGGATTGTCAAGCAAAATCGATTCAAGAATTTGGGTGAACTTCACAAGGAATGGACTGAGGCTGGGGTCAAGGCATCAAGAGCCACCACACACAGACATGTCAAGGAATTTGGCTACAGTTGTCGTATTCCTCTTGTTATGCCACTCCTGGCGTCTTACCTGGGCTAAGGAGAAGAAGAACTGGACTGTTGCCCAGTGGTCCAAAGTCCTCTTTTCAGATGAGAGCAAGTTTTGTATTTCAATTGGAAACCAAGGTCCTAGAGTCTGGAGGAAGGGTGGAGAAGCTCATAGCCCAAGTTGCTTGAAGTCCAGTGTTAAGTTTCCACAGTCTGTGATGATTTGGGGTCATCTGATTTTGGTCAATGTCATCTGCTGGTGTTGGTCCATTGTGTTTTTTGAAAACCAAAGTCACTGCACCCGTTTACCAAGAAATTTTGGAGCACTTCATGCTTCCTTCTGCTGACCAGCTTTTTAAAGATGCTGATTTCATTTTCCAGCAGGATTTGGCACCTGCCCACACTGCCAAAAGCACCAAAAGTTGGTTAAATGACCATGGTGTTGGTGTGCTTGACTGGCCAGCAAACTCACCAGACCTGAACCCCATAGAGAATCTATGGGGTATTGTCAAGAGGAAAATGAGAAACAAGAGACCAAAAAATGCAGATGAGCTGAAGGCCACTGTCAAAGAAACCTGGGCTTCCATACCACCTCAGCAGTGCCACAAACTGATCACCTCCATGCCACGCCAAATTGAGGCAGTAATTAAAGCAAAAGGAGCCCCTACCAAGTATTGAGTGCATATACAGTAATGAACATAATTTCCAGAAGGCCAACAATTCACTAAAAATGTTTTTTTTATTGGTCTTATGATGTATTCTAATTTTTTGAGATAGTGAATTGGTGGGTTTTTGTTAAATGTGAGCCAAAATCATCACAATTAAAAGAACCAAAGACTTAAACTACTTCAGTCTGTGTGCATTGAATTTATTTAATACACGAGTTTCACAATTTGAGTTGAATTACTGAAATAAATGAACTTTTCCACGACATTCTAATTTATTGAGATGCACCTGTATATGAAAGTGTAATATTTTGAAATATGTAAATTATGAATTTTACACTTAAATAGTGCTTTTCTGACACTATACTCAAAGTACTGCAGATATGTTGCATATACTGTATGTAGGCTACAGTACAGATAACTTTTTATATCAGTGAAAACCATTAACAGGTGTTTTACATATATAGCCATATATGAAATTTATCTTTGGAAAATGTTGTAACAAAGATATTCGCTTGTAAATAATAAAATAACTCACCTTTTCTACGTGAAAACAAAGCCAATCCTGTGTTCCAAATGTCATAAATAATGCCTTAGGAGGGCACTTCGAAGGGAGAACAATTGTGACAGTCACGCTGGAAGATCGTTTCAAACTGAATTTCCAAATAAAAATAACTTTGAGCACCACAACTTCAAGCCTTTCAAAGCTCTCAGAGTGGATGGTGAAGTCTTTGAAAGCAGAAAGGCATAGGGGTGATAACTCTGAATAGAACACACCCGAATCAATGATGTCGACACCACAAACTAACAAGGAGCTATGCTTCTAACCACAGGTGGAAAACTGTAGTTCCAACTACACAACTTTGTGACGTAATTTGCGAATGTCTGTTGGAACTACGGTTTCGGGAAACGCCAAATCGTTGAACTATGTTGGTAACGATGAAACTGGCTACAATAGTTGGCTAACGATAGTTTTGGGGAAAGCACCCCTGGACACATATCACTGTGCATGCTCAGGTAGAGCCACGTTCAGTATTTCACAGCAACAGTGAATGAGCCACCATTAACTTCTGACATGTTTCGCATCCGTTTCTTGTGTGCAGATCCAATAATATCGCATAAACTGCTCGTACCATCTTCCAATGACAGGCCGTCTTACATCCTCTTCGAGTGGCACGTGGGAGAGGGGGTGTGTCTTATATCTGAGTCAAAAGTTCATTGGTTGCTCTCACGAATCAACAGTCCAATGGCATTTTTTAAAATCGATTCTCAATTGGTTAAAGAAAAGGAAAAGAAAAAGGAAAAGCAAAATGAAAAAGAAAAGCCATTGGCAAATGGATGAGGAAAAGCAATTGCCAAATACCTTTATAAAATTCAATTTAAAAGGTGTTTTTAAAGTGCATTAAAAAGTGCATTTAAAAAAACTCAATATACTCATTTTTTACTACATTTAATGACATTTTAAAGATGAAATAAATATGATTTATTAATGCACAATTTTATTGTTAAATGTAATTATATTTTTAAACATTAATTACATAAACACATTTAAATGTGTATTTTTATTTGTCCATTTATAAATTGATTTATTTATTCAAGTTTTTATTTTCAAATTAATCGATTGATAATTTATTCTTTCATTCTTTTTTAATTGGCACCCCTGGGCTTCAGCTGGTATGGATTGACAAATGGTAAAAGAAAAGGAAAAGTCAAACAATAAATAAAAGCAATTGACAAATAGACGAAGAAAAGCAACTGGCAATGGATGAAGAAAAGCAATTGCCAAATGGATGAAGAAAATAAATTGCCAAATGCTTTTTAAAGCGCAATTTAAAAGGTGCATTTAAAATGACTTATTAATGTGCTATTGTTAAATATAAGTGCCTTTTAAAACATTAATTAAATAAACACATTTAAACGTGTCTATTTATTTATCAATTTTTTAATTGGTTTATTTATTCACATTTAAAGGTGTTAATTTATTCACATTTTTATTTTCAAATTAATAGATTGATAATTTATTCCTTCATTCTTTTGTAAATGGCACTTCTGGGCTTCCATACAGTAGACCGTAAATGACCAATTAGATACAATATCTGGCAGAAGAAGACCCGCACATTTTTACATTTGTTTCTAATTGCAGTACTTTTCATTCGTTTTATTAAAAATTCATATTAATACAAATAATAATCATAGATAAATATTATTAAAAGTAAAAAAAATACAATACACAAATATTATAAATTAAATGTCAGTGAACTGGCCTAAATTCAGCTGTGCTGATGGTAGTTCTGTACAAAGGAGACTATTTTAATAGGAGAATATTTTAATAATAAAAATAAATAATGCATAGTATTTTTTAATAAAAACAGTCATTCATAATAATACATTTCAGTAATTAATAAATAATAATGTTTTTAACCAAAAATAATAATGCTTAATAATCAGAAGGATTTGTCATTTTTTTATATTTTTATATAAAATAAAAAATAATTTCAGTTAAGAAAATACTTCAGCCAATGTTGTTTTGCATCCAAGGGGTGGCACTGTGCCATTCTGTAAAATGCATTAAACATAACCAACACACAAAATGTAATCTCAGTTATCCCTGATTCTTTTTTCTTTTTTTTTATGACAAGTGATTTAATACTGCCCTCTAATCTCTGTTTTTCACAAAAGGTGCCATCTTGCTGTTTACCAAAAAGAGGCAATTGATTTTTTAACCACAAAGCCTTATGAATTAACCAGAAAGAATTAAGGCTGTTCTTGTCACATTTCTCATTCTACAGCATCAGTGATCCGGATTATGGTTATTTTGTTAACAATAAATGTTTTGGAAAAAACCTGGAGGTTATGAATTAAATATTTAAAATAAAATTTGCCACACAGTTTGAGCTAAATTGGCCCATTTGTTTTTTTTAGTAGCTCTACACTGCATCTTTCTTTCTTTCTTTTAGCAGGGCGCAAACAAAATAAACTTTTAATTATTTATTGCTTACATATTTTAAAGTTTAATGGCCTGAACCCCATCCTCATTAATATTGTTAAAGAGAAACGAGCAGTGAGTCTTCACCTTTCACTTTCTGTACACTGTACTTAAAGGGCCACTGTTTGTGGCTTAAAAAAATTTAGATCTTCGCCCTTCTTCTCATTTAAGATCTTCATGGTGATTCACAATGGTAGGCTTTTGCTGTTATAGCATAATCATTCATTACAAGCCATTTTTTCCCTCAATAAACTCTAAAATGAAAGTGCTTATCATACAAAAAACACACAAATTGCACTCTTCTGGGCCATACAGGTGTCCAGTTTCCATTTTAGGATTCTTAAAAGTTATAGTTCACCCAAAAACTCATGCCATTCCAGATTTGTATGAATGTATGGCCATATATCTGAATGGTGACCAAAACTTTGAAACTCCAAAAAGCACAAAAGGGCAGCATAAAAGTAATCCATGTGACACTAGTGGTTTAATATGTCTTCTGAAGCAATCCAACTGGTTTTGGGAGAGAACTATATAACTCCCTTTTCACTAATAAACAATAAATCTTAACATCAGCAGTCTCCTTGGTGATCATGATTTCAAGCTCGATTATACTGCCTAGGGCCATCTAGTGCTCTGCATAGATATTTATACGTAGATACCTTTTTAGCAGCTGTTTCTATGGACCGTGATACGTCGGCACGTCTGCCATATTGGATAGGTCAAGAGCCATCCATCAACACATGAATGTAAATTGACAGATATGGTCTGCTAAAGTTTATTGTCTTTTCCAGCCAACATTCAGATTATCTGATTTTCCATAAACAATGGGCAATATTTTAGATGATATAAAAATTCCTGACTTCACTTCTAAAACAGGTTTTTTTCCCATAGCAAACTCCAAATAAAGTCCTCTTCAAATAAATATACAGTATCATGGCAAACATACTGAAAATTTGCACCCAGTCAGTCAATTAAGTACATGAAGAACTGTTCCACACAAAAGCAGTTTATGCAGCGGTCTGAGGCTTCTTCTCCATTCACTTACATTCAAACAGCTCTCTTTGTTAACCGTTCCAAGATGGTGCCGCATTTTACTTTTCCGAACCAGCTGAATGAGACATCTATGCATGTATATCTATGGTGCACTGCGCAGTTGTCAAGCATTAGGAAGTGTAATCGAGCTTGAAATCATGATCATGCATAGCGACTGCAATGGCAAGATATACAGTGAAAAATTAGTTACATTTCGGTCTGTTCTCACCCAAAACTGATTGGATAGTTTTCTGAAGACATAGATTTAACCACTGGAGTCTTATGGATTACTTTTCTGCTGCCTTTATGTGCTTTTTTGGAGCTTCAAAGTTTTGGTCACCATTATCTTGCATTGTATGGACCTACAGAGCTGATATATTCTTCTAAAAAACTTTTTTTGTGTTCAGCAGAAGAAAGAAAGTCCTACACATCTGGGATGGCATGAGGGTGAGTAAATGATGAGAGAATTTTAATTTTTGTGTGAACTATCCCTTTAAGGGTCTCTGCGTAACCCACATATCATAATAATGACAAAGCCCTCCTTATGACAAGTAATGTCGTACTCAAAAATGTTGGCCAACTCATTTTAACCTCTAAAAAGTAATTCCCCACCCCCCATGCAGGTTTTTACACCGAGTAGCAGACGCCCCTCTCCTACGCTCTCTTCAGTGCAGTGTCATAGGAATATGCCCTGCTGATTTAATATCTGTTTGCTGCATGCATTTGCGGGCAGCCATGTAATCAAGCAAGAAGCCACTACTGAGGCTGCCCTCATAAATCACGTCCCTGGCGGACAATCATGCCTGGCTATATGGAGGCAGGCAATAGTGAAGCCACTGATTACACTCACTGCCTTATTAAAACGAGTCCTGCAGAAGGAAATGCGCGTCATGTCTTTTTATTTATTGTCCTCGTGCGCACACACTCGTTCGGAATCTGCCACACGATCTTAAATGATTGGAGGACTGGGTTCTGTTCCAATAATCTCTTGAGTGTCGCCCCACTGAACTACCCATGATTCCTCCATCCTGTCAAAGCCAACTAACGTCTCCCATGAAAAAAAGTGCTTGTGGCTTGTCTTGGCAATGAGCTGTGGCATTTTGTTAAAGAAGGTTACTGCACTTTGTCACATAAGGACTTGTCTTGAAGGCCGTCATCGCAAAATGCACTTTCAGGTGGGTTTTATCTTGCCTTAGAGAAGGGTTAGCTTAATAGAAATATGTATTAGTAATTCAAATTATATTTTGCATGAAGAAAATGAAGGACCATTATTTTTTGCATTATTACATTCTTTTCAGGACACTTTTCATTATTTCAATCACATTTTAACCCCAACCCCTGGTTTTATTGTTTTTCAATGGGAATTCACATTACAGCCATGTTTTCATTATATTACAATCAAAAAGATGCTGTTGTACAATGATTTTCTTAATTTAAATGAGCAAAAATGAATAGCAGTACCAAGACAGTACAAATATATCTAAATACTTTACAGTTTAATATATATATATATATATATATATATATATATATATATATATATATATATATATATATATATTTTTTTTTTTTTTTTTTTCTTCCACATTGCGGTAATGAGAATATCATAATGACAATCTTTTTTTTTTTGCATTGCATTGCATTGCGGTAATGAAAATTGAGGGCTAAAATGTGTGCAACTGTCATGAAAATAATTTCACAATGTCACAATGGCCCTAAAAATAGGCTTATTTTATATATAGGCAAAATTAAATTACTTAACTTTTTCTTTAGATTTTAGAGTAAAATCAGTCCAGGACATTTTCTTGACAGGTTTCGTGAGAATCACTCGATGAGTAGACTACATGCGGTATGTGGTCTGACCAAAGTTTTTTAGCACAATATGAGTTTTTAGGCATGTCAAAAATATTGATATATCGATTATTGATCGGCACATTATTTTATTACTGATAAGTTTGTGAGGCATCGATATATTAACATTAGCCAACATTTCGATTAGAAGCCTAAGTTTCTTTCTAATTCATTGTCAGATGGCCTTCTGTTTAATGTAGTCTGGCATAAGACCACAAGAAGGTGATATAACATTTACTGAAGCGGGTCGCGGGTAGGACAAGGCAAACAAGTCCAAACTGTGGATCTAGTCACCATTCACAAATGTTTTGTACTTCTTCAAGAATGAACAAAGTGAGGTCGATGAGTTTGCAGGGTAGTATAATGAAACTGGTGTAACTGCGCGAATTGAACGATCAGAAATTATTATGCAATTTCTATGCATGTAGCCTTGAAGAGGTTTTATTTAAGCTGTTAAACCACAAAAATACATAATACATTGTGTAGGCTAGATGAAAGATACATTTACACAATATATCATCTAGTGATGGCTTGTGTAAATAATATTTGACCTTTGATAATGATTTGGGTAAAATGTAATGGAAAACTATGTGAGTTGAGCTCCGTGGTGCTGCAGAATTTTGAGCAGCCTCAGAAGATGGTGAGCAGCAGCGGTGTGTGTGTACCTTCCTAGAAAATAATTGTTTAGAATTTTAGAACACGCCATGTCGTCTGCCAGACGCATCTGATGTGCGACCTCCTTTAAGTTACCCTGCCGCTCACACTTTACCAAAGTTGTGAAGACTATTGTGCAACGAGCAGCCCTATTTACGTATATCTGAAAAAAGCGCATATATATATATATATATATATATATATATATATATATATATATATATATATATATATATCGATAATCATGTGGAAAAGTTTCGGATTATTGATGCGTGAAAAAGGCATAGATCTAAAGCCTAGTAATTCTATATCAAAATGGATATTTTCAATGGATTTTCAACCCAGAAATGGGTTCAACCCATTCAACCCAAAAAAAGTTCACATACTTCCTGCGGGCCGCGTGTTGAGTAGCACTGCTGTAGATGGACTGCTGCCTCAACAACTAAAGCCTATAGCAAGCCAGTGCTCTTCTACTAGCAGTGTGTTTTAGTAGGTATGGAGGATGCTTCTCCTCTGTATTCAAGGGGATGATTTGCCCTTGGTGGCATTTGTTGAAAGGGCGCACGCTAGTGATCCCGGTTGTTCAAAGTCTCAGAAGGGATTTCACACCTTCTTGAGCTCAGTAATCCACTGGTGTCCATTCAAGACAGCAAATGAAATACATCCCAAAGAGGAGCTGGGAGGAAATAAATACCTCCATCCGAGTGTAGCACCACAATAATTGGACAGTACCAGGTGTGAAAAAGTGGGAATCATATTTTGATTGGGAGGAAAAAGCAATATGTCATGGAGGCTTCACTGCTTTTCAAAGGGACAAGGCTGGTACTGCTGTGTATAAAAATTTCCGCATGGAGAAATAAGCATGACCCAAAAAACACTTCAGTTGATACTGTACAAAAAAACTGACTGCATAGGCCAATAGCTTCTTTTTTAACATGAAATAAAAAAATGACCCAATTTAATTTCTTAAAGGAATATTCAAGGTTCAATACAAGTTAAACTCAATCAACAGCTTTTATGGCATAATGTTGATTACCACAAAAATGTATTTCAACTTGTCCCTTTTTTTCTTAAAACAAATCTAAAATTCCACAGTGGAAGTGAATGGGACCAATCTGTAAACATTAAAATACTCACTGTTTCAAAAGTTTAGCAACAAGACATAAACAATATTCATGTTAACAGGATATTAGTGTGATAAAATAGCTTACTACATTTTGTGTATAAAGTTATAGCCAATTTTACAACTTCGTTGCCATGATGACGTTACACCATAAACCCTGCAATCCTGCAAAAACTATGCTTTAAACAACCTAACAGCTCAAATAATACACAAGTTTCAACAAAATAATTTATGTAAGTGTTTATATAAAATTATAAGTGTCAAAGTTCTGTAATGACACACCAACTCGGGAGCTGAGATGAACTCAGATGCTGGAGTTTATTACACTGGACACAGGAAAAGCAGGTAAGCAAAGTGAGGTAAGTATTCTGGTAAGATACAAAGTCTTTAAACACAGTCTTTGATCATACAGTGAACCAAGGCAGAAGGCACAGATCCATAAATGGTTAATTCCAAATCAACACGTGCTCAAAAATGTAACTTAAACCTTCTTTCACGGGAATTCGGAGAATGCATGAGGTGTATCCTTCGTGAGCACTCATAACCCACAATTCTTTGCTTCAACGGAAATGTCAATTTGGGCCAATTTGCAACCTAGGACTATGAAAGCGGCTCAAAATTCTGCCACAACACTCACATTAAATTTGACCCAAATCGTTATCAAGTGACATGTATTATTTACTTTAACCATCGCTAGTATATACAGTGTGCACATGCATCTTTCAAATAACCTACACAATGTATTTTCAGTTACAAATTCGTATTTTTGTGGTTTGAGAGCTTGAATGAAGCCTATTCAAGGCTACATATACAGAAATTGCATAATCAATGTCGCCATTTCTAATCATTCAGTTTGTGCAGCTGTACTGGTTTCATACCCCAACCTGCAAACTCATCAACATCATTTTGTTCAATCTTGCAGAAGTGCAAATAACTTCTGAACTTTTGTCTGTACGGTGACAAGATTCACAGCTGTGGTTCGGGTTTGGGGGTAGAGTTAATAAAATATGCATTTCTCTTCACTGTATTACATCATTTACAACTAAAAACAACTAACTTTTGGAGCCTCTCTGTGGACATTTCACACGGAAACTGGAGCTCACATGCGTCCATATGTTCAACAACACTTTCTGCTTTGGCCACTGGGGCAGTGCTTCGAATTCTGGAAAGACAGTTAACCTGTTGATCAAGAACTGTTGACCTACTATTGCCGAATTCAGAGTCTGTCCTGACTAAGTGGGTAGTTCTTGGCCAGAATAAGCTACAATGTGGACCAGATTTATGCAGTTAGTAAAAAGTCTGGTCTACATTACAGCTTTTCTGTCCCTACATGAGAGAGATTAGCATTCTGTAGGTATGCCGCCTAAGGCTGCCTAGTCTTTATGTGACACAGAAGAACTTACAGAAAAAAAAAAAAAAAAACATAGAAGAACATTTAGCCAAATGTGTAAGTACGTCAATTTAAATTCTCTGTGAAACATTTGATTCAAAGTATAGTCCAGCAACATTTACTTGGCAACTCACCATGTGTATGTTGAATCACACATGTATAACAAGCATATATTTCTCAATTTCTTCCCCCTCTTTTTACAACAGGTGTCTCCATTTCATATGCCAGTCTCTTTCTCTGTCTGTCCCTCTCACACTCATCCTCTCCTCCTGTGCACTGTGATGTGCTCTGTCACTTTCTCTGTCACTGCCACTCCCCCCACCAGAACTCTGCAGATCAATGGTTCGTTACCATGGCAATGCAACAGCCCAGTTACTCTGGAGCCTTCCGTGGATCTGAACATTAAGGCTACCTGCACCCAACCGTCCTCCCTCTGGCATGCAGATTTGAAGCTGTCACCCACCCATGAATGTGCCTCAAGATAAAGAGCCAAGATTAGCAATTCATGTATAATACAGGCATTTCATTGTGTTTCATTGTGATCATCTCCAAATGCAGAAATCCATTTTATGGATGACAGGGCTCACTTGAATACATATGAATGGGAGAAATCATTACGCTAAATATGACGTCTCTTCCAACTACCTTATTCTGTAGTTGGAAGAGCAAATCGTCAGCCGCCTCTTTTGTGATCTGACGTACTTTAGTCTCCACATAATATGCAAAGTTCATGCCTAAAGAAGCAGTGCCTGCAGAGTAGAGGAAGTAATTTGTTTTTACTGTCATTCCTGGATGTGCCCAGCCTAGCTTCCCACCAGCACTCTATCCAAACACATTGAGCTGATCCACTTTATTTATGGAATGACAGATGGGCCAATTATCATAAAACCAAGAACGGTGCCATTTCCTTTTCAAACAGTTGACTTCATTATATGCCAGAGTAGAAGGGAGGATAGAGAGATTCAGGAGGAAAGGAAAGATGGCGACCTTCCTTCTTGCACCTCTAGAGCCTGACCTTGCAAAACAAAGGTTGCCATGCATAGTAATAGGTTTTGTTAGATAGAGAAATAAGAAGGGGCCAGACAAAAGCTTGCATTGTGTTTGGAACTGTGTGTGGAACTGTATGTGGAGAAGATTGAGAAAATTAATCATTAAGGGCTTTTGCAACAGACACATCAAGAAGGGTGAAAGTGAAAGGGTCAGCGGCAGAGGAGAGAATGGCCATAAGTGGCGCTCAGGAAGATGGATGGATAGCATTTTCACACAAACATGCAATATTAAATGGAGACCCAGAGGAAATGTTATTGCTTTCTTAGATGTCTTAGATGTTTTCCTTAGAAGACATACTAGAAACAAATACAGTGAGAGTATAAATCCATATAATTGTTGCATATAAAATATAGCTCAGGTAATTTGGTACTGATATGAGTTTATCTTTAAATCTCTGAATGTGTTTTTTTTTTGGTATCTTGGCAATTCTGAATAAAATTTGAGACAATTAGTCTAGAAGTCTAGTCTAGAGACACATGCTCTGGAAAAAAAAATAATTTAGAAAAAAGTAAACTGTATGTTATTAAATTCAGCTCTTTTTATTCATTGTAATATTTTTTTTTATTTGACTCAACGATATTACATTTTTTAAATTATTATAGCGGCACCAAGAGGCAGAGGTGCACAATTTTTTTGCGTGTGTCCTCAGAATAACGGCATACATTAGTGTACCAAATTTGGTAATAATATCTCATTCCTTACAAGGGTTATAACTGCAAAATGATAACACATGGTTCATTACATGTATCAGGGTTAGGGTTGGTTAGGGTTAGGGTTAGTCAAAATGGTTTTTAAGGTTAATTCTCTAGGGTTCTAAATAAACAACACCTACAGTACCTTCCTACCTAAAACCTTAAACCTAAACCTAACCGATATAAAAAAGCAAATGTGAGACGTAAATGCTAAATTGATGATTCCTGAAGTAACCACGTCATTTTGTGGTGCTTTTATGACACTTTCGACCCTCGTGTGAACTCACGTGCTCTGGGCTCGTATACCAGTCCTTTGCATCGCAAGTGGAAGGCTTTATTAGTTGAGCTTCTGCACAATTTGATCACGTCAGAAAAACCTTGTAAATGTAGTTGGTTATGTAATGCAAACATTAAAATATATCGATTTGCAAGTGGTGTGCTGCAGTAAAAGTGTTTTGATGTCACAAGTTAGCATGTGTGAGTAACAGGGCGAAACATAAGTGTTTATGAACTGATAATCTGACGTTTTACTGGTGATTTGTGTGAAAGGGAATAAAAGTCATTGTTGTTGTAGTGCCTCTAGTGTTCATTTCACCAGGAAACTACCACAATATGTACAATGAGCCATTTAAAAATCCTTTTGCACAAATTTAGGTATAGTAACGTAATTATTTGAGACCAGGATGTTTAACAAATCAATTTTACCGGGTTTCAACTTTGATCAAAGTCTTTTTAGCAAGTCAGTCCAATTGGCGGCAATCTTTGGAACGCTCTCGGGCAGGCTGGGCAGCTATTTTTCTATGTAAACAAGCGGCATTCAAGTGCAGCTCCTATCTACTTGAAAGACTGAAATCTCCAAAACGGTTGGTCAAGATTACGATCAAAGAACATATTTCAAATCAGCAGTAAAATCTGACAACGATATTATCATAAATTGTGTTTCTTTACCTCAGATTATGCTAAAAACACAATTATCCCGGCTTGCATAGCAAATGCGCATGCACGTTCTAGAGTTGATTGACAGGCAATGTCTGTATCTTAAAGGTGGTTGGCTATTTTACCTGTAAGGCCGGACTTCCTTTTCTACATCTGTTGACTGTTGGGTGTTCCAATTTCTCCTTTTCATTTTAATAGAAGTGGCCCATCTCTGCTAAATAGTCTCTCGGCGGCCATCTTTGGAACGCTCTTAGGTAGGCTGAGAAGCTATTTTTCAATATAAACAAGCAGCATACAAGTGTAGCTCCTATCTACTTGAATAGGGAAAGACCAAAATCTCCAAAATGGCTGGTCAAGATTACGATCAAAGAACATCAGCAATCAGAAGTAAAATCTGACAACGCTGGTCATAAATGCATAAATTCACGAAACAGAAAAGAATTGTCTCTAGTGCTAACATAAAAAAAAAAAAAAAAAAAAATCTCTCTTATTTTAATCTTACTTGTATTTTCTGTCAAAAATGTGTGATTTGAGGTTGCAGTGATCATCAAATGAACATTTGTTCATGAATAAACATCCAGCTCTGTAGTGTCACAAATGCACCATAAATATTTCAAATAGACAGCACCTCCCTAATTGTATTTGTTTAGTTCTTTCTTTCACAAATCATGGATTTTATAACATTTTTACAATATTTAGTGCATGTCTGAACTTGTTTGACCTGTTCTTTACATGGTTCTTGCATCTAACTTCTCAACAAGCTTAAGTTAAATCCCTCTCGACTGCATAATGGAAGCTGTGGACATTAGAGGCCTTTTACAAACCTCAAAGGAACTCCCTGCTGCCTTCAAGTTGTGCAAGACATGCCAGATTGACACGCTAGCTGTCTAGCTGGTTATATTACACATGCTGGAGTCTTGCTTGATTTGACAGTTTGAATTTGTTAAGATGTCTGCTGTTACCACATGTGCTATTATGGTATATATCAAACATCCGTGTCTTGGGGAGTGAGATGTAAGGCTTTAGGATCCCCCAGCAATCATTCAGTATGCTTTCTGAGAATAATATGCTTTTCCAATGAGATATAGGACAAAATAGCAGGGGTTCTTCTTTCTGGGGATCTTCAAAGCAGAGTGCTCGAGTGTATCATCATTTAACATGTTATAGACAAATATGTATTGTGTAGGTTCTTAATTTATAAGATTGTTCATGCATTCTCAAGTAGTTATGATGTTGATTATTATGATGTTCGCATTAATACTACATTTCATAAATAATGAATTCAAAGCAAACTGAAATGGTCAGAGTTTGTCGCTTTGGCATGGACTCTGTGGACCGCTTAATCAATTGAAAACACAATTAAATATTAATGTGAACTCGAAGTGTTTGAACCAGAGTGGCAGCATGTTCAAAATATTAAATCTGTTAAAGGAATTTTTTAAAAGGATAACCATTTTATAGCATTTTCTTTTTTTTTCTAAGACTTATTTTAAAGGCAAAATATATTTTGATCATTCAGGCCATGCTTTTAATTGAGCTATTTATGTCTTCAAATATTTTCTGAAAAAGATTATTGTTCTACAATGCAGCCATAGTCTATTACAACCCATGTCACATGCGCTTTAAGTTACAAGGTCTGTGTCAGACTTAATGGATATTTAGGCTATTCAATATTTATGCAGTATTTATGAATTACTTATATGATGTTTCTTGTTGCAGTATCGTCACTTCTCTGCATGATATCCACAAATGTGTCAAATAGATAAATCTGGACAGGAAACTTTGAACATACAGTATTTATTTTCTTAACGCACTTTCCTGGTATTTCTGTGTGCGATTCATCGGTGTATTTTATTCCAAATAAAAAGAAATGTTTATAATTTCTTTCAAATAGCTGACATCAAGAATCCTTTTTACTTTCAACCCCTCCCCTCCAACAAACTGGCTCCATTCTGGGATGCAACACCCACTTTTTATGATCCAATCAATTCCTGCTAGATGAAATTCAAGTCCTTTCCTACATTTTTTCTTCTCAGTGATATCCTGTTTGACTCAGAAATACATCAGATTATGTAAGTAAAATGGGCTGCGAAATGCGTTTAACTTAGTCTTAAAACAGAATTCATTAAAATAAGGACCCAAGTTATTTTCTACTCTGAATCATTTTCCTCTTCCAATTTATCCCCCATCTAATATTTTGCTTCTGAGTTGGTAGACATGAGGAATTAAAATGTTGGGCATCCATTAACTGCGCTAATTGTGAATAATTTTATGTTAATGAAGTTCTTTGTTGTGTTTGCTTTACACATCTTGCATGATAATTAGTTGTATTTTTCACCCTGTCCATCTGTGGTGCAGGGATATCAACATACTCTCCTGAAAACTCATAACAATTCGTATGAGATGGCAAAATTGTAAGATATAGTATGACTTGGCTCGTACGAAAAGGTACAACTTTTATTCAAATAGAGACCAACCAATCAACAAATGGAATTCAAATTGATAAAATACAGCAATCAATTTTTAGCTAGCCTCGTATCCAACACATTAATTCAAGAAAGGAAATGTCTGTGAACAAATTTGGTGACTCAGTCCATATTTATTTATGCAATACAAATGACTGATGTATCTCAGTAACCTGTAATACGCTTCCCTTGTCTCGTTCCAAACCCTGATGTTTTCTTTCTTCCCTGGTGCACGAAAGTTACTTTGCTATTAAAATCATTGATTAGGTTTAGGGTTCAGGTAAAGGGTTAGACCTTAGGAAAATCATAATAACATCATTCATTCGGTGGGTTATTTTAGTAAAAATTGTAAGTTTTTTTGCAAGCCAACTTGTATGATTTTATTACGATTTCACCATCTCGTACTATTATTATGACTTGTCGTGACAGGGCTGGCGATATAGTAGCAGAAGTGCATTGCTTGGAATATTTATAACCAGTCATTTCTGATTTTGGGAAAAAAAGAAGGAAAGAAATCAATGTTAATATGTCATTGGGTAACAAAGGGTTCATACTGTGTGAATAAATCTAAGGCAATAAGTCATTTAGCCACAAGTAATAAATGACCATATGAGCCCATTATGTTTTCTCTAAAACTTGTTTACTAGCTTTATTTATTTATTTATTTTTTTATTTTTTTAACAGAATACAGGGTTGTAAATGATGGGCCTTTCTATGTTGCTGCTCAGCATAGATTTATGTGGTGAAAACAGTATTTCTTGTTAGCCTTTTCAAGAGCCTTTTATAGCAGAGTTACATCATGAAAGCAAGTCCTTCTCAGCTGCTACACCTCAAAGCACATCAACACATTGATTTTTCCATTTGGACATCTCTTGGAAAACATTATTGGTAGGATAAACTGTCCAGGAGCTTGTTCTACGTTCTGGTCTAGGATTTTCTTCCCACACTACAGTCCCTGTTTTGGCTGTATACAACAATAATATCTTAGAATGTTTCCATCTTATCCAGGCCCAGATTGCAGTAGAACTGGATTGGCATGGCAAGAAAGTAAAGCTGGCTGCATTGCTCAACCCTACTGTAGGCTATTAATTCCACTAAATATATTTACAAGTTTATATTCATATTTTTGTAGACTGATCAAACTGTAAATTCAGCAACATTAGGTCAAAAGTTGAATGCATATTGTATCTCTCTACCTCCCTCCCCCACCCTAAACCTAACCATCAGTGAAGTAAAAATTTACATTTAAGCGAAAATGCAACCGCCAAATTGTGCTTATCACTGTTTATGTGAACACAATTACTTCCTGGTTCCCATGGGGCTAGAAATCGAGCCTCTGAGGTGTGCTTACTTGTCGGTATTACTAGATGGAAATGTGTTGACACTTGAAGGATGGGGTTGATTTCAGGGTACATGAACTTTTGGAAGCAAAATGTCGATTTCCTGTGTGATCAAGTTCATTTGAGTTGATTCTTTTTTCTGGCTTAGTGACATTGTTTGAGCTATTGAGAAAAGATAGTTGGCACAGTCTGGTGGCCTTGCGAGGAAGCAGTGCTCTACCTAATCTGACCTGGTAAAATATTTAAAATAAAATAAAATAAAATGTATTATTACTGACACGCCCAAGTGTGTGATTCAACATTGGCCGCTATTCAGTAAGGACAACGAAGAGCTTTTAGAGCCGTGTTTTACATGCCCAAACAGTGATCTTACAAACATTCTTTTGAATTCCTCACCTGTTTGCACATGAAAAGTGATGGCAACTCAAAAGCAAAGACAGCAGTGAAGCATGATATGGTCTCAGGAACTACTTAACTTAAAAGCTTCATATCTGCTTGGCTTATAGGACTCTTCGGTGCGGTCATGATAATACTGAAAACACTCAATAATTCAGTGATTTTACCATGAGTGTCATGCACCAATTGACTAAAGGGGGCACTTATGTCAGTCCTGGCTCACCTAGGAATGATAACACAAGACCAAAGAAAACAACTTAGTAGTTCTATATATAATTGGAATACATGTTAGTACAGTTTTTAATTGAATGACATTCAGGATTGTTCATCAAAATATTTCCCCAATTATAGCTAAACCTTCTCTACAATACACATATTCCTAAATTTTGCATATTTTAAAAATGGCTGAAATAAAAACTGCTCATTCGATTTTAAGAATTTACTTCTTCACTCTCTTTTCTGTGCTATAGTCTTTTGGCAGTGTTGGGCCATTTATCATACTCTGAGATTCACTGTATTTCTGGAAACACTTGTCTGGATCCGGTCTTGGGCTACCCACTCCATCTTGGGTGTACATTACAGTTCTTTTCTTGTGTTCACTTTTCACACATTTAGAGCAGCACAGGTATTCAATACTGATCAGTCAGAGGCTTTTCCTGTTCATTCATCACCCAACCCCTTATTTTTTTCCTCTCTCTCTGGTAAATCAGCGGGACAAAGTGTTGTGGATGAAGTGTGCTAATCTTTCTCTGTGATTGCACAGGGTGCTGTGGAATGATAGCTGGTTCTGTTTGTTATATTTGCTAGCCTTTGGCCATGACTTTGATTCCTTTTAATTGAGGGAGATAAATGCTTAGGAGAAGATGTGGATTTAATGGATTGCAGTGCACTGGAATTGCAGGTTGCTGTACGAATTGACTTCTTTCTAGAAAGAGATAATTCTTATCAGACGGTTTTAGGCTCTAAAGCAAGGCTTTCAATGAGGTCCTGAAAATCCCCTGATACTCAAGACAATTTACACTTTCTCAGTATTACCTTATCACGTTTGAAATGTAGAGGACCTTATGAATCATATGATGCACAAATGAATCTGTTTTGCCTTATATTTTAACAGATAAAAGTTTGCATTGACATTCTTAGATTATTTCAGTTCTTAAACAAGTTTGCTAGGTTATATCAGTCATTTCTTAAGCCCTTCCTATTATTGTTACTATATTTATGTAAAGCAGAACAGACATAAATTGCCCAAGTGCTTGTCTTATTTATTCCGTTCTTCTCCACTTTACTTTAGACAGCCAAATATTCTGGGAACTGGAAAGCTTTTATCTTCAAAATGGTTACCATTTTCTCTGGCAAAGTCTGTTTTTAGCATTTACTTAAGTAAAACCAAATTCATCCACAGACAAGTGGGTCTGGAAGTAATGACTATTTTTTTAAATAGATTTGGTCCCATTTCAAAAATTGCTGTAATTTATGAGAAAGTAACATTATCTTTGGAATTACCTGTAATTGATGTAATGTGCAAGCTCTGTATAAAGCAGTTATTGTAGGCACTCAAATATGTGGTTAATTAAAATTAGACTGACAAATGAGTAATGACAATGATAAATAAACCCTTCAAATGTTGCCTGCATCAAGTTAATTGGATTACCCCCAGTAATTATATATTTTGACCCAGAGCAACACTATCTGCTTTATCATTAAAGCATTCGTCTTTGGTTCCATCAAGGGAATGATTCTGGGATTTTTCAAGTCTTATTTTAATTAATAAGTATATAATGGTGATTTACGTAAATGTTGATATTTCTCCATAATTATGCAAATTTTGGAAAAGACGTTTTAATTTTGCAAATGAAGGGTGCAACTGTCTGTAAAAATCTATATGAAGTGAATTATGGGCAATAATGCTTGTTATTAGACAGTCAGATTAATTATGAGTTTACGCTCATAATTTATGATCATTTCATGGGTTCATGTATGGTAACCAAATGACCAAGATGCTTTCAAACCAAGCAACTCTTCATGTTACAGTGTCTTAAACATGTAGGTTGAGAAATATATTGTATTTTTTTAAAGACAATACCTGATCAAAACAATCACCTCACAAGTTTCAATTTCACACCATGCTGAGCATGGTTTGAATAATGTCATTATTTATACACTGAGACACTCAGCACTTGAAGAGACCACACCTCAAAGACACTCTGCATAAGAAATACATTTAATAGTTTTACCTTCAACCTCATGAAGGGTAGACCTGTATATTTAGTCATAGCTTTGAAAAATACTTTAATCATATCTGACATCTATGATGCAGTTAAATGTCACATATTACCTTTTAATTATACATACTGTTTGGTTACTGTTAACCATTTGTAGGATTTAGGTAGATAGAAAAATGTACATCTCAACGCCAGGGGTGGACACTTTTGAGAAACCAAGAAATGTGTCACAATACAGATACACCACCAAATGATATTCCCAATTTTTATACAGAAACAGTGAGGATCCCAGTAAAATTTGCCCTTTAATATGATCAATCAAGCTTTAGCTTGAAGAGGAAGTTCAACAACTACAATACATTTCAGTTATTTGGCACCTGAAATGGTGTTATCACCAATGTTTTAAGTTGTGCATGCTAGATATTGCACAAAATTGATGTCTTTCACTTTCCTTAAAAACAAGCTGTACAGGTTTACACTACATAACAGCTCTTAAATTGAAAAATAGCTTTAACAAAAAACACTCTGTGCTGTTCCTTATCTCATAGACTTCTGAATTTTGCATGTTGTAGTAACACTAATTCAACCCTGAGCCTTGGCTAAATCACTGAAAACCTTCCCACTGCAATTTCCTATGCCGACGTTGGCCGCTCTTATCCTTCACCATATTAAGACAAGGACTGTGCTTGTTGCTTTGCAAGTGATTCCAGTATTTTGTAAGTTCATTGGGCTGGAACTGGTGCGAGGTGATCAGGTGACTGTATTTGCAGCTGGAGTAGGACACTCTCCAGTGGTTAAAGAGAAACTCATTTGGTGGTGGCACTGGGTCAATCCGCAGTTTTGCCAGGCAGATACCCACATATACATCCTCGAGGTGAAGGCGACGGATACTTAATGAGGCATTGTAGATTTTCTCTGCCATGTCTCCCGAGAACACATAGCCTGTCCCAGAGCAAAAGATTGGGTACCTCTCACTGGAATACAGCTCTGGCGGCATGTACCATTTACTGTCTTTGTTGCGGTTGGGGGCGTAGCCTCTCATTAGGTAGCCAGTAAAGTAATTTTGTCGAGGCGCTGTGTTTGGCTTTAGCAGCTTTTGGATGAGATATTCTGTGTTGACAAACATGTCACTGTCCGTTTTCATTACATAACGGGCGTACGAGCAATACTGAGCCACCCAGCTCATGCCCATTAGCGTTTTTATGGTAAGGTTGTAATAAGTGTCCATGAAGTCCTGCTGGATGATGTCATGGTACTGCAAGCTCTCCTCCTCAATGGACCTCTGCAGATACACATCAGGTCTCAAGCCCAGCAGGAAGAGGCGCACAAACCCATAACCCATGGCTATGCTCTCATTCCCCCAGGTCTGCCTGATGGCATTCCTGGCCTCCACCTGACTTGGCTCTGCAACTATAAGCAAAACCAGGAAGGGACTGCTGTTGTTACACTTATAGGGCTCATTGAGTAGCCACTGATAAGGCTGAGCTGCCAGACGCCCTCCCACTCCCATTTCCCTGTGCAAGCTCTTGGTGTTGCTGCTTATGTTGTTGGTGCTTGCAGAGATCTCCAATCCCACAATCCCCTGGGCAGTGATCTCAGCCTGGTGAGAACTAAAATTGAAGTTAACAGATGGTTTGGGGAGCACATAAGCATTGTCTTTCCAGAGGCTTCGCAATGAGCTTTGGTTTCCCTTTGCGCGCTCCTTGGGGGGGCGCAAACCCCGCATAGTGTAAACCAGGGGGTTGTCTCGCAGCCAACTCCGGCCCTGGAGCAAATCCTGGTGGCAATAGATGAGGAACAGGGCGAAGAGTGAGGCCAGCGAAAGAAGGCCTGCTACATGTGTGCGGAAGAGTGACCGCTTAACATTCCAGGTCATCTTGATGGGGCAGTAGTGTCGCCGACGCCACTGCATGATGTAGAGCGGGGCTGCTTAGCAAAGCGCGGCAGTCACAACCAATCACATCAAACATGTGTTGCAAACAGCCTGAGGGTTATCCGAGCTGGCAGAAGGGTGTGTTCAGGGCCCCAGGTGGACCTATGAGGGGGATGACAAACTGTCCATGGGAGTTGCAGGAATGCGTTTCTCTGACCGTCCCCAGTGACAGACGGTCATGCTTTGGGGCAGTTCCCTTTTGAAGGACAACTGCTTCCTCAGACCGACGCCTCTGTGATCTAAGGAGGTGAGAGAAACAATGAATAATACTGGGTAGTCATGAACTAAGCACATCTTTGCAGTACACGGTTAAATACAAGGTACAGCAGATGATCTTAAATTAGATTCATCAGATACACTCTGCTACCTTTGGCGCCAGGCTAATATTAATTCTGGCAAATGCCAATACCTGGTAGTTAAATTTATTTTCGTGACAAACAAGGTTTATGACAGCATAAACCTCTCTAAACCACCAACATGATGATATTCAGTTAACTACATTTGCTGTACATGGCAA
Organism: Myxocyprinus asiaticus; assembly: GCF_019703515.2. Classification (NCBI taxonomy): domain Eukaryota; kingdom Metazoa; phylum Chordata; class Actinopteri; order Cypriniformes; family Catostomidae; genus Myxocyprinus; species Myxocyprinus asiaticus. Next base: position 15,271,945 of record NC_059392.1, on the reverse strand, counting down.
CGCTGTGGGGGAGATTGCCAAAAGCGGTGTCTGCATATCATGAGCTAACCTTTACTGCCCTGCGTGAGAGTTTAAATTTCAGGTTTGCACAACATGGCATTCAGCAAGAACACTGCTGCTTTAGAGGTCCTCTAAGCCACCACCCTGCCCAGATGCACTCTAACAGCCAGTGAGGGGAAACATCCGTCAAAATGAATTTTCAGGCTCCAGCAAGCAGTTGCAGGATCCGCAGCCAGAAGCAGCGAGTGATAACAGCCCTCACCCCTTATTCACCCTCCACCTTAAACTTATCAACACTGCACCAGAGGGAATGGCCTCCCTGCCAGCAATTTCCTCTCAGCTGCTGCTTTCTCACACACTGGGGGTTATTAGATTCCAGAACCTCCTCCCAGTAATTGTGATCTAAAAATAGAAGGGAATTATTAAAGAAGTGGTTTTGCTTTTGAAAGTTGTGTTTCTCAGGTTCAGGTTTCTGGCTCAGTTAGAGCCCTGCAATTATTTTTTTTTACAATCCATAAAGTTTTGAATGTGCTTTCCTTCCACCTACCTCCTAAATGTTTGTCTCAGTGTATTGCGCTCTGTTTTGTTGCAACAGCTGGATCAGAGAATGATAACCTTTTCAACCAAATGTGCTCACCCAGCATGGGCAATTACTATAAGGTGGAAACAGGCTAAGCCTGGCTTTGCTTTAAAGGTTAACGCACTTCAGAACAGAGCGAATGAAATGCTCCAAAGGTTTCTTTTGTCATACATTGATATACAGTAATGAGAGCCTCACTGGAGAACGCTGTGTACCGCACTCAATGGTTCTATGCGTTTTTGTCAAGCATAAATAGCTGTTTGGAGGGGCAGGAGAGTACATAAATATTTATCTATTTGATAACAAATTAAAAGAATTCCTTAAATCATTTGCCTTCATTTCAGTTTTCAGCTGCAGCAGCATTAATTTCATACAGTTACTGAAATTAAGAGTGTGATGTGCCCACAGCGGTCATCAATTAGGAGAGCAACATGAAACCATTACACTTCTAATAGGAAACACCTGCAAACAGAGTAAATATAATGGAGATCAGCATACAGTAACTCAGCAATCTGTGTTACCCTCAAATTTAAAATTCAGGAGCCTTTCAATGCTCAGCTCCCAACGGTTTTTCCTTAGTGTTTTCTGATTATTATTATTTGACCATAACCAACTAAATGCATTGCTAAAATTTTGCTACTTAAAAATATTGACTACTTAATGTCAACAGATCACCTAAATGTGTGTGTGCTTTATGTTTGAGTGTTATCTAAGAACGCTTGCGGAGTTGTTGTAATACAGTAAAATACACTTCATGGGGAGGTATTAATGTAAACAGTCATTTAAGTATAAAGTGAAGGTAAACAGTAGTACAAAAGTGGATTTGAATCAAAATATCAGACCTGACGTGTAAATTCAGCTTAATAGACCCACAGCTGTCTACTATGTTGTTATTATTAATCAAAACACAATAAATGAGAAAACCACTTACTGCTTTTTGCTGGAAAACTTAGTATTAATAAGTATTAGTGCATTATAATCATACAGTGAGGACCAGTAATTTAAGTAGTATTATGTTTCATTTCATGAAATACTCAATATCTGATTGTTTACTTCAATACTCAATACAGCTGATAAAAACTTCCAAGCACTGTTTTCTTAATTTGCATCTTTGTTCTATTGTTTTCGTTTGTTTTACTGCTTGTAATAGTTTCAAAATTGGTATTGAGAATCGCCAAATTGCTTTCATATGGAAACAAAATAGATAAATATATTGAAATATACCCAAAATAAACAGAATCCAATTGAAATCAGAATTAAAAACCTTGTGAATCAGAACCGCATCTGGAAATTTGTATTCAGGGCCAGCCAGTGAGTTTGTGGGGCGAAATCATGAAAATGCGCACCACCCCACCCCCCGGTGTGAAAATTATCATAACTTTAAAACATCCACAGAACCACTGCAAACGTAATGAACAGTTTTTTTTAATAGAAAGCACTATACTGTATAGCTTGGTAGATGGCAAATAACATGTCCAATAGCTTTTTTTCCCAACAACAGGTTAACATGCATGCATAAGGGAATGTGTATTTTAGGTGCTGTGACAAGTCACCATTTTGTCGCCTTATTTTGATCGCCTTTCAAATTTTTCTAGAAGTACAAATAAACCAATGTCTCAATTAATATGAGGTCATGGAAACCTTTACTGGGTAACATTGTAAAATAAGATTTGCATTAGGTATCATTAATGTATAATACAATTTTCGAGCATTTATTTGTCTTGGCTAATGTCAATTTATAAAAATCCAACTGTTTGTTTGTTCATGTTAGTTCATTCTGTAATAACTAATGTTAACATTTACAACCGTTAGTGTTACCCATTAAAGTAACACAAAATAAGAAAATGCTGTTTTAAATAGTTTTAGATTTAATTGTATAGGACACTGCTGACAATGCTTGAAATTCCATTTCACCCCACATAACTATGCACAAGTTTGTTTAGAGCAACAAAATCAATGAAAACAAAAAGCTGGCCAGAATGTGTGCAAAAGTGCCTTTATATCGGCAGTGTTTTAATTCCTTCTCCAGCTGATTATTCTTGTCATTAAATCATTAAACAACAAAATAAGCCTCAAAACAATATTTTTCATTACTTATTTCCTGCATTTCTGTGAGGTGTGCGCATTCACAATTTTAGATACACTGCTGCCATTTTATTTGTTGTAACTTTCAGTTATTTGTCTTTTCGTGATTATTCAGAGCTCATTTTATACTTAATATGTTGTTTTTAGTTTTCACCGTCATTGTGAATTATATGTTAAATGATCAGGTTCACGTGTTGATCGCTCCCTTGAGTGTGTGCGCGTTAGAAACCATTGAACTGTGGAGAATTTCTAAATAAAATCAATGTTTCCAAATTTTATGACTTGTTAATTTACTTTGCTGGGGTTCACGGGGCCCCCCAGGCCCTAGGCAGCTGCCTGTATCACCTGTAGGATGGGCCGGCCCTGTTTGTATTGATACCCGAACATAAATATTACAAAACATGTTTAAGTTTTAAACATCTTTGTGCTATTGCCTTAATTTGAGCAGGCCCCTTTCTAGGGCATTTCAAGAGTATCCTGACCAAGCCAATCAAAACCAATGACATTTAAAATGTAAATCAATAGAAGGAAATAAAAGCAATGTAAACAACAAATGTGTATTATATTCAATAAACCTCCATATGTGCTGGTGATTCTTCCTGAAGGAGCGATTAATTTGACATCATTTGTATCATCCGTTCTGCATTTACATGGTCACAATCAATCTCTTTGCCAGATGTGTTTTTGACACTCTATTTTGCTATTTTCTTAAACTCTGTGTGCCGTGACCTTTGCTGGGGAATATCTGGACCATGCCTAAAACATTATTGCATCCATTACTCAAATGCCAGGGTGCTTAATAAACGCCATTCACAAGTTTTAAAATGCTCCTCTGAAAGGTGAATTTAATGAATGACATATTGTGCAGATGAAGCACAAAGCATTTTATTCTCAAAGCATCTGTCATCCATATATTGGATCCAGATGAATATAATCCTCACACTTCTGTTTTAGCAGAACATTGTGGCCAAACTAAACACACAAAATTGAGTAATAATTTGCACATGAAATTTAATGGAAAATGCAAACATACACTATATGGCCAAAGGTTTGTGGACACCATATGTGCTTGATGAAAATTTGATTTCAAAACCTTAGGCATCAATTTCCCCCTTTGCTGTAATAACAGCTTCCACTCTTTTAGGAAGGCTTTCCACTATACTGTATGTAGTAACATGGCTGCAGGGATTTGCTCTCATTCAGACACAAGGCTATCAGTGAGGTCAGGAACTGATGTTGGTCAATGGGTCCTGACTTACAGTTGCTGTTCCAGTTCACCCCAAAAGTGATCAGTGGGGTTCAGGTCTGGGCTTTGTGCAGGCCAGTCAATTTCTTCCACTCCAGACACAGTAAACCATTTCTTTATGGACCTTACTTTGTTCACAGGGGCATTGTCATGCTGGAACAGAAAAGGGCTATCCCCAAACAGCTGCCACAAATTTAGAAGCACACAAAGCCCAAACTATTACATAAAGAAACATTAAGATTTTTCTTTACTGGATTTAATGGAGTAACCAAATTTGTTAATTAGAAGGGGGTGTCCACAAACTTTTGGCCATATAGTGTACATATTGGGCCCCCATTGCACAGTTTAGCAGGTTGTTTAATTTTGTTTATGCTATATGACTTGTGACATCTCATCTCCCATGAGAGCAAATAGGTTTGTTGATTCATGCATCATACTCTCACAATCTGTAGACATTATAGATTCCTGCTGAACAATACTAGTAATTTTAAATAAACTGAAACACATTTAATGCATTAACATTTTTAAATGACCTTTGCATACAACATTAATCTTCTAAGTCTTCTATAACAGATAAATAGCCTAATATGGTTGCTAGTTATTGTCATTTTTCTCAGTTTTATTACCTAATAAACTGGAGGAAAATACAATAAATGCATGTGAAATGCAGAGAGGACCAAGTCCGACCTCATCCTTTTTGCCATTACTAGGGATGCACAGATACCCCTTTTCCTCTCCTTATATGATTCCTATCCCTGAACTCTCGGAATCCAGTGTTGTTTTTTTCTTTATCAGTTTAGAATGTCTATACCTCATATGTGAAACTGATTAGGGGTAATCTTTCATATGTAAAGTAACAAACGTCTAACTATTATTTCAATATGTTTGTAGCCTATTAAGAAAAACTTTGTTATCTATTCTACTGGATAATGCAGCAGCAAAATAAACAGTAATTCCAGTGAAAGTCTTCAGTAGAAAACAAGCCAGATGTCTTTGCACATGTTTTTCAACTTGTAATATGGACTTAAAAGGATTCAGATTTATATTTTGTTCACTTTAGTTTTAACAGAATACAAGTCCACTTTTCATTCACACAGTTTTTTTGGAACCCAGTCAACTTAAATATTGTTGTAATTTGTAAACAAATAATAATAATAATTTTTTAATTGTTGGTATTTTATTGTACAATAGTAATATATATTCAGGCATGTCTTAAACTTTAAAACCTTTGGGCTTTTATTTTGGTGGAACACTCCAGGAAGTCCTTTGGGTGTGTGTATGTAGCCTAATTCACCGTGGTTTTATACACTTCTTATTCAAATCTAGTTAAGTGCTCCTCCAGTGCCATTCTCGATGCATGTTATAAGCGAACCGAACTATCGAGCATCTACAGCTGAGATGTTTTTCTAAGGGTGGGCGATATGACAAATTTTGTATTTGAATATATATATATATATATATATATATATATATATATATATATATATATATATATATATATATATAAAAGGTATCAAAAGTTTGCATACCCTTGGAGAATTGGTAATATATGTAACATTTTTAAAGAAAACATGAGTGAGCAGGCAAAACACATTTCTTTTATTTCTTATGGGATTCATATTCAACTGTAGGTTATAACAGAATGGCACAATCATAAAACAAAACATGGCAACAAAGAAAAAAATGAAATGACCCCTGTTCAAAAGTCTGCATACCCTTAGTTCTTAATACTGTGTATTGCCCCCTTTAGCATCAAAGACAATGTGCAGTCTTTTGTAATAGTTGTCTGAGGCCCCAAATTCTTGCAGGTGGTATAGCTGCCCATTCGTCTTGGCAAAATGCCTCCAGGTCGTGCAAAGTCTTTGGTCGTCTTGCATGAACCGCACGTTTGAGATCTCCCCAGAGTGGCTCGATGGTATTAAGGTCAGGAGACTGTGATGGCCACTCCAGAACCTTCACCTTTTTCTGCTGTAACCACTGGAGGGTCAGCTTGGCCTTGTGCTTAGGGTCATTGTCATGCTGGAAAGTCCAAGAGCATCCCATGCGCAGCTTTTGTGCAGAAGAATGCAAATTGTCTGCCAGTATTTTCTGATAACATGCTGCATTCATCTTGCCATCAATTTTCACAAGATTCCCTGTGCCTTCAGAGCTCACACACCCCCAAAACATCAGTGAACCACCAACATGCTTCACGGTGGGGATGGTATTCTTTTTACTATAGGCCTTGTTGACCCCTCTCCAAACATAGCGCTTATGGTTGTGACCATAAAGCTCTATTTTGGTCTCGTCACTCCAAATTACAGTGTGCCAGAAGCTGTGAGGCGTGTCAAGGTATTGTCAGGCATACTGTAACCAGGATTTTTTGCGGCATTGGTGCAGTAAAGGCTTCTTCCTGGCAACTCGACCATGCAGCTCATTTTTGTTCAAGTATTGTTGTATTGTGCTCCTTGAAACAACCACACTGTCTTTTTCCAGAGCAGCCTGTATTTCTCCTGAGGTTACCTGTGGGTTTTTCTTTGTAACCCGAACAATTCTTCTGGCAGTTGTGGCTGAAATCTTTCTTGGTCTACCTGACCTTGGCTTGGTATCAAGAGATCCCCGAATTTTCAACTTCTTAATATGTGATTGAACAGTACTGACTGGCATTTTCAAGGCTTTGGATATCTTTTTATATCTTTTTCCATCTTTATAAAGATCCATTACCTTGTTACGCAGGTCTTTTGACAGTCCTTTTCTGCTCCCCATGGCACAGTATCTAGCCTGCTCAGTGCATCCACGTGAGAGCTAAAAAACTCATTGACTATTTATACACAGACACTAATTGCAATTTAAAAAGCCACAGGTGTGGGAAATTAAACTTTAATTGCCATTTAAACCTGTGTGTGTCACCTTGTGTGTCTGTAACAAGGCCAAACTATCAAGGGTATGTAAACTTTTGATCAGGGCCATTTGGGTGATTTCTATTAACATTATGATTTAAAAAGGAGCCAAACAACTATGTGATAATAAATGGCTGCATATGATCACTACCCTTATATACATTTTTGCATGATCAGTCATATTTTAAAAAATCAATGCCAAAATTTCACAATTTCTGCCAGGGTATGCAAACTTTTGAGCACAACTGTATATATATATATATATATATATATATATATATATATATATATATATATAAAATGATAGTCATTTTTTTCTGATAAATCAATAAAAATTGGTTAATATATTAAAAAACATATAATAATGCCTATTTTTGGAAAATACAGATAGTAAATTAAATACTTCATAAATGAAAACTACTTCCTCATATAATTTTCTCTTTATTTGGAAATTGACAAACAGTTAAAGAAAAAAAACCCACTGTTTTAAAACCTATAATGCTCAATTTCACATAATGCCACATTTCGGTTTTTTCAAGTTGTTGACCAATATTATTATTATTATAAACTTTACTCAAGAAACTCAAAATCTTCTCAAAGCAATGTAACAAAGAAATAATAAGTAAAAAATACCTTCCAAAAATAACACTTTTTGCAGAAAATATCAAAAATTATGCAAACGCTTCTTGCAAAAAATAAATGTCAAATAAAAACACATCTTGAAAAAAAAAAAAAAAAGACGAAATTAATGCAGAGCGCATCTTTTGGCTTTCATAACAGGGTTGCTGCAGAGTTTTAAAAATCTAATTTAAGACTTTAAGACCTTTTTCAAGACCTGAACAAATAAAAGTAATACCGTATCCCCATACCAAAACAAACCCACACAATCTCAAAATAAATCATGTATCACAGACTCTTAAACAGGCAGGGTCACACATTCAACATGGCTTTAACATTGCTTATCAGTAAAACAGGGTAGGATATATGCAAGTTAAAAATATTAAAAACATGTTTTCCACATATACAGTATATAACATTAAAATTGGTTTATGTACCATTATATAAATAAATACCAATTAGAGGTCAACCGATATTGGATTTTGCTGATATGAGTTGAAAGGCAATTAATCTCCCAATTGTTTTTCTAAAATTGGTAGCCTATATTAAATGTTCTTAGTCATTTCTTCCTGTGATGGGGAGGGCCAGACAGAGGCTACAAGAGTCCATATTTAATTAAATTCCAGATGCAGTTTATGGTGCAACCAAAATACAAATAACCAGGAAAAAAAATAAAAATAATTATTCATTGCGCAGAACTTTTAATTTTAAAGACTGAAATACACCAGGGACTCTTATTTTGAAATGTTTGCGCGTCACTGCTTCCAGCTGCTCAATCAAACAAATAAAGGATATACAATGTGCACTTCTACAATAATCTACAACGTGTTACAATGTAAACAATTAAAAGTAAAACATTGTTATATTTCATCAACACTACACCATCATCATCAACAGCTGATCATTAGTGCTTGTCATAAATTTATGATATGGCTTAATGATTGTGAACTTCTCTGCAACAGCTGAAAACACACACAAGCTCCCACGTGCTTGGAGAAAATACAACAGTGCCATGTTTTCACTCTGAAGGATGCAGCACATGCATTTAATTAAATCATATTCTTTTGAAGTTTGATAATCACATTAGGTCATATCACGACTCCCATCTTTCCGTCCCCAAATTTAAGACCTCTTTAAATGATAATTAAGAATTTTGTTGTATCATCTAAGACATTTAAGACTTTTTATGACCTTAAATTTGGGAAAACTGAATTTAAGACATTAAGACTTTAAGGATCCGCAGGAACCCTGCATAATATTTTTTTTAGTGTGATTCATTTTGATGTTTTAAAACAGATTGCTTGTATTACAACGAGTGATTGTCATGAGACACAGTTTGCAGATTACATTCTTTTCTGCTCCGTGTCGGGTTTTGTAAACCAACACCACAGATGTCACACCTGTTCTAATGACAAGCTCCTCTTCATTTTCTTTTCTCTTTTGATCATATCAGTATCAATAATTCATCAAATAATGATCAAATGATGAAGTATAGATGTGTGGTGTTGCCAAGTGCACTTCTGGCGTAAGTCAGTTTCATTTAGCCAACAATTTAGTTGGATGAGGTCAAATCAATGTACTATAGTAGTTTTATCTCAACTTTATTAGGTTCGTCAAACTAAATTTAATGTTTAATTTTATTATGTTGGTCCAAATTAGTTTATTTTATTAATCATTAGTATACGCCAGCAGTGTTTCCCCACAGGATTTTGTGAGACTGAAATTTTTACATTTTAAAGTAGTGATGCACCGATACCACTTTTTCTCATCCAATTCCGATATCGGAAATATCAGTATCGGCCAATACCGATCCCAAGCTGATACCAGTGTTGTTTTTTTGCATAATCAGTTTAGAATATCTTTACATTATTGTGTGGAAATAATTGGGAGTACTCTTTAATATGTAAAGAAACACAAACCTCTAACTACACATTATTTCAATATAAATGTATAGCTTATTAAGAAACACTTTATTATTAACTAGTATACTGGATAATGTAGCAGCAAAATTAACAGTAAGTCTTCAGTAGAAAAGAAACCAGTGTTTTATTTTTGCCTTTTTTTCCCTTTTATTTTCCAAAAATGTTTCAACTTGCTTCTGGACTTTAAAGGATTCAGATCTCTTTTTTGTTCAATTCAGTTGTAAGACATCAGTTCACTTTTCATCAGTTATTTTTTGGAACCCATTCAACTTAAATATTGTTATAAATTGTAAACAAGTATTAATGATGACAATAATAATAAAAAAAATTATTAATATTATTATTATTGACATTATTTTAAATACAACAGTAATATATTTAAATCATGCACTTTTTAAACCCTCACGCTTTTATTTTGACATTCTAAACTCTCCAGGGAGTCCTGTATGTGTCTGTTTGTAGGCAAGTTCACTGTAGTTTAATTCGCTTCTTATTCAAATTTTGGTAAAAATGCACCTCCGGTGCCGTTCTAAGTGCATATTATAAGTGAAACGAACTATTGAGCATCTACATCTAAGATGCTGTTCTTGAGTAGCGCTCAAGTATTGCGCACTGCTGTGCATCACTAGCCTGTGCCTGAGTTTGTGTCAACAGAGCATCACCATTCACTAACGCTCTGGCGCTGCGCATACTATATATTTACTTATTAAACACAGCCTTTTGTGATTCACAGAGCTATCGCATGTCTTCAAGTGGTTTTGAATAAAATATACGAGTCATATGAACTGCTTTAATGGTGTTTTTATGATTCTTTTATGTCATTTTTGAAGCTTGACAGTAACGAACATGGCAGTATCTAACACACAGTATCGGATTTGGATCAGGCTCGTCGGACTGACACCCGATCCGTCTAAAAGCTTCAGTATCGGAGCTAATACCGATCCTGGTATCGGATCGGTGCATCCCTATTTTAAAGTTAAATTCATTAATCTGGTGCACTTAGAGAGCAAAATTAAGAGGCTAGATCTATGAAGAACTTTGCGCTCTTGAAAACTATTTTGTGCTCTAGTAGTAATTTAATCAAACACATTGGTTGTATAGATATGAATGGTGATGGCACGGCAAAAAAGTCACCCACAAAGCATAAACAAGATGGAGTTTAATGCAGTTCACAAATGGTCAAAACACAAAATTGACTAGAGCATACATTTGAGCCAGTGCTCGACATTAAGCATCGTCATGTGCTTGTCCTCCGGACAAGTAAATTGGTCATTCACTTGTCCGAGTAAAAAAGTGACTTATCCGGAGAGAAAAAAGGACAATTAGGTTACATGCTCAAGTAACATGTCAAAGTTTGTTGTATATTTTTCTAAACTCGATCGATGTCCAACATAATAGTGTACCTATGCAATCAACTCAATTCTCTGCGACAAATGTAAACTGCACTGGGTAGGAGAGGAGGCTATTGTCACATGGTAATTATTTTATGTTACGTATTGTAGTCAAATAAAGAAAAGCCTCCATCGGCACCATTAATAGCAGGGGTGCTCACACATCTATGGAAAGAGATCTACTTTTTCATCATGTTATTGCAGCAAAATCTACCATGTAATAAAGGCTATACATTATCACAATACCAAAATTTCAGTAGTCTGTAGTGAAATTTGATGATTCTCAATACCAGCTTCAAAACCACAACAAATAACACTAACTAATATGTTAATTATGGAAGAATGGTTTCAAGTTCTTCATTAAAACTAGTAAACAGTCAGTAATAAAATAACAATAAAAAACAGCAATGAATAGAAATAGATTAAAAATAATAGAACAAAAAATACAAATTAAGAAAATTCAGTGCTTTAACAGCTTTAAAAGTTTTTAACAGCAGTAGGCTATCAAGCATTCAAGTAAACATTCAGAATGAAATGCAACAAAACTACTACAGGTCTGTACTGTATGATTATAATACATTAAAACTTTTTAAAGCTACTAACGTTACTCAGTTAAAAGCAGTGAGTGTTTTCTTGTTATGGTTGTTTGATTATTATAATGACACTCTACACTGGACAGCAGGTCTATTAGCTTACATTTACACTTACAAGTCTGACATTTTAATACAAATCAGCTTTTTTCTCCACTGTTTATGTTCACTTTAGACATCACTCTCTGTGTTTACATTAATACCTCACCAAGACGGCCTTTTGGCGGAATTTTGAAATGTATTTGACCGTTCAGGTGCGCATTAGCGCAAGCATTTTCAGCACACACACATACACCGCCTGTCACTCAAACAGGGCGCAGCTGTTTCTAGATTGCTTGCGAATTATAAAATGACGTGCTCTTGATTACATTCAACAGCAGAATAAGAATATGAACTTTCTAATAAGTGACACAGGCCTAGGCTATTACAAATATAGCCGGTTATTTTTTTGGTTATTGATGTTTTAATCAGTCTGCTTGTCTGGTCTGGCAAGTAAAATTCTCCTCGGACAAGCGTTAATGTCGATCCCTGTAAGCCATCGAAGAAATGAAGCAAAAGTGGTTACCTGTGTTGAACTTGCTCCTCAGATACTGAAAATAGTAACGTTGTCAGAGCCACTGGTCATAATGTTAATGTTAGATAATTGGTTCCAGTGAGTGTGTGTGTGAGAGCATGTGCGCGTACGATTTATTTCCCCCCCCACCCGTATTCCAGCAACTCCCGCTATTGATATAATTAGACATCAAATGATTGGACGAAAGTTGTCTATAGGTCACTAGCTTGACGACACCTGACTGGATGGTTATGTGTTTTTTTTCTTTTTAGTAATAATAAATGGCTGAATAAATGTACTGGAAAGAAAATAATTAGTTATGTGACAGTTCACTTTGTCCTGAACAATAATGAGTGATATGAATGTGATTTTTTTTTTTTTTTTAAGATTTTGCCTGGCTCCCACATTTATGGTTTCACTGTATGCCAAATATAAGAATATAAAAAATATCAAGGTAACCACCACTTCCCATGAGAGAATATGTATTTTTTTGAGAATGCTGTGGAAAAGAAATTGATCAGTTAAGCACATAGCAATTGATGGTAAGCACATAGCCACCCTTGGAACTGAAAATATTATATAATTTTATATGGTAAAATATGGTAATTGTGTTCAATTTAAAGCAGCACTTAAATTGATTGAATAATATACGGAGTCAGATGCATTATTATAATTATAAGGCAGCAAGGTTGGAAAACAACATTTTTAATTCACAGTCAGTGTTGGGTAAGTTACTCTAAAAAGTAATTAATTACCAACTACTACTTACAACTACAGTGTAATTAGATTACTGTACTAATTACTCTGTCTGAAAAGTAATTGCATTACTTATTACTAATTACTTTCTAAAATCCTTATCAACCTCGACAAGATGAAAAATACAAGGATAGACATGAAATTGTTCTTTTAATTCTCTCAAATAAATCACAAAATGAAATAAATTATTCATGAACTGGCCAAAGAATTTAAGGGGGCAGCGTTAAATTAAGAAACATACATTTTAACATTAGAAGTTAAATTTTGATTTTAAATTCACCATTGTTTTATATAGAATTGTTCTAGTCTATACAGTATTTAACACAATTACATCAGAAGTAATGTAATTAAATTACTGAAAAAATTAAGAGTAATCCCTTAATTTTCAATGAAAAAGTAGTAATGCATTACACCCAACACTGTTCACAGTTGACAGTGTATTTCTCACTTTTCTGTAGGCCAAGAAATATAAAATCTTATTTCTTACCATATTCCTAGAAACATAAATATTTAAGTCCTTTTTCTACCATAAATCTAAACATTGACTTTCACTTGAGTAAAAAAGGACTTAAATTTTGATCTGTTTCTCACCCACATCTATCATATCACTTCATTAAACCACTTCTACTCTGAAGTTATAGAAAAGAAGTGACAAATTATGTTACATATCGTATATTGAGCTGTATGGAATATACTGTATAGTAAATAGGTCTCAGTTGTATAGTACAGAAAAAAGTAAAAACACACACGTTTGTTTATACACTGGAAGCTGTGATGTTACATCCTCCCCATTATAATAATAATCGACAAAGCTTTAAACGGCTGATTTAAATGCATGTGATAGTTTTGCCTAGTCTAATGTTAACCATTTAAAATTTGCACTGAACTTCGAACTTATTAGCTGTTTGTTTTTCTGCAATGTATACGATATGATGTCCCTCTGTTTATCTATATGAATTACTTCTCAACTGCCCAATCACAGACCACTTGTAAGTAGCTCTTAGTAGCCAATCCGAACACTGGAGGCGGGACCTGCCAGAATACAGGTGGGAAAAAATCAAATAACGTTGCGCATACAGCAGGGGGTTGACTGACTGGGAGTGAAAGATGCTTTGCCAAGTCAATGGCGCAAAACACAATGTTAAGAGATCTTTTATATTATATATTTTAGATTTATTATGACACTGTGGCACACCGCCACAGTCTAGGTAATTAATGGGAGACACTGTGCCAGGTGAGCAAGTGGAAGGACAGTGTAACTGCTGCACTGTCAATTTGATAACAATTGTTTATAAAGCCAAGCAGCACTCATATCAAACAGCACTTCAAAGTGGAAGTCCATCTTCAACCTTAGCACAAGCGCTAAACTTCACTGCAATAGTAACCCCCAAAACTCCAGTCTAACAGGCACTATATTATAACAGATTATTAAACATTAACAAATCTTCTGTTCTCATCTTGCCCCAAAATGCATAAAATAACACTTAATTTCAACAATTGTTCACCCCATCCAGTCCCATGCAAAGCATGCTGGGTAATGGAAATCCCCTGCCCAGTTTCATCAATGCTACAAAAAGTATTTACGTAGTCCAAACTCAAATGGATTAAGTCATCTTCAATTTTACAAATGTAATAGGATAGAACACAATGAAATCAAGATGACAAAATGTTCTAGAATTGTGTTGCTTTAGTTTATTTTAAGTAAACTGAACAATCTGCACAAATACTCTGTGGTTTGCTGAATTCTCCCACTATACAGCACTCAGAATCGCCCCGCAAGACTGGAATTACACATGCAAACTGCTTTCAGCAACAAGTTTGTGGTCGCGTTTGCACCGTTGCCTAAACTGCATAATTTAGTAATTCGGCTACTAAACCAGCACGTGCAAATAAACGGCGCTTTTAACAGCCGCAATTCATTACCCCCCTCAGTCTTACGTGAAGCCCTGCCCACTGATAAATATGCCAACGCCGCGCACATGGATATTTACATATCGTGATATACGCACACGATATAACAAAATCTCTATCGATTGACACTTTATATCATTGCCACGCTACATATGCTCATATCGCCCAGGCCTTGTTGTTTGTGTGAAGCGCTCGTGCCGCTTTGAAAGCTGAAAACAGCAGCATGCGCTAAGAGTTTGTCAACAGAGCAGCGCGCATTCATTAAAACGCGCTGCGCATGAATAGTATATTTTTACTTATTAAACGCAGCCTTTTTCGATTGACAAAGCTATTGTTTATCTTCAAGAGACTTAAAATGTACGAGTCATACTTTAATTATGCTTTTATGGTTCTTTCATGTCATTTTTTGAGCTTTAAAGTAACAACGACTTCGATCGGATTTGAAACGAGCTTGTCGGACAGATACCCGATTTGGTTAAAAAATTCAGCATCAGAGCAGATCGGTGCATCCCATTACCACCGTTTAAAAGTGCCTCTGAGCAGAGTAGTGAGCTGTGCGTGGTGGTCCATTTGCAAAAGTCCATTTCACTTGACAGCTGTGGTGCTTCAATACTTCAACACTCACGGCTTAGCCAAATCTGGGGCATGTTACCAGAGATTCATCACCTGGTAGTAGTCGCATTTTCTGCAACATTTACTTCCCTCCCAGCTAAACTACTAATAAATAAAACAACCTTCACTTTTATCTAAGGACTGAGTGGGGGAATCATGGAATATGGCCATGTATTTTACATCTGGGTTGTGTTCTGTAAAAAGTGAAACTGTGTTTTTGCTATTCCAATCTCATCTGACCTTTAAAAATTATGTTTGTAGGTGTAACCTAATGTGTATAGTCATATTAATTAGGCCATTTTAAATCATATTTTTGACTTGACTAAAACCAGTTATCACGTTAAGTACATTTTTAGGTTATCTGACAAAACATTTATTACAGGTTAAGTTAAGACTCCTTGTGTAAACAGCAGGGTCTGAAATTTTTGGGGGCTTAGAGCAAAAATGCCACAAAATATGACAAAAATGTGCCAAAAATTCAAATCTGGGGGCAAAAAAATAAAAAATAAAATAAAAAGCCCAGTTATAAAACATATTCTGATATTTGCATTTATTATGAGACCTACCTCACTCTGTGGCAGAGTGGAAAGATGCGCGCGCCGTCTGTCGACCCGCACCGCGCGCCATCATTTTCTCCGGTACAACCACAAAAAAATAAAAAAATAAATAAAAATAAACCAACCCAACGCTAAACCACTTCTTCACTTCAACCACGAGAACTTAGCCCCCCTTTGTCGTTTTCCATCTTGAATTCCATCCTTGATCAAAACCCCTCCTTCCATCTGTCAGGAGCTATCCGACACTCTAAACATCACCCGTTTCTCTGTCTGAAACGGAGCGTTGAATGTCTGTACTGTCACTTAGTCCCCTACTTTCACTCACTCAACCGCAAATGTATTCCCATGCCTGTGTTTCCCCCGCAAATATAAACAATACCGAGAGGTGGGAAAGAGAATTTTCAAAAACAACGAACTTCAACGGTCCATTTCACCACATTCTAAGGCGCGCGTAAGTATGTCCAGCGGAGTAACGGAAAAAGCAGCTGCAGGAAGAAAGACTCGTGGGTCCTTCGTGTCAAAATTAACAGCAACACGAAGCCCCTCCGAGGCTGGTCTAACGGAACACGACCATGCAGTGGAGTAGGAAGACGCGAAATCTTTTCTGCGAAATGATGTGTTGGGTGGGCTAGTGGGAGGGGAAACAGCAGATGGAATAAACCCTTATCTGACGCCGCTGCTCTGACTGACTGCCTCATCGACGTCACCGCCTACTTGGGTGGGATTCCCACGTGATCCGTTTTGAATGACTCCCACTTCCCCAAAGCCTCTCTCTCTCTCTCTCTCTCGCTCTCCCTCTCTCTCTTTCTCTTTCCAAACGAGGCATACAACATAAAAAATAAAATAAATAAATAAATAAATAAATAAAATAAAAATATAAACACAAAAAAGCCAGTTTACAGAACATTCATTCATAAACAAATTATTCAATGCTCAAGACAAACAGGTGCTGTATTCCATTTTTTCCCCCTCCTGAATATTAAATTTTCACCAAATAATAAAATTGTATGGTCATTATTGTTCTTTGAAAAATATTTACATATTACAAAATGTTCCGACCTAAAAACAATCAGTTTCCCTTCTAATAAAATGTTCCGAATAAAACAAACAATTGTGTATATTCAATGACAAAAATAAAAAAAAAGATGGACAGTAGCTCTGTGTTCTTTTATTTATTTATTTTCCAGATGAACAAGAATTACAGGAATATTCAAGATCCACTCCAGATTTTTCTGATATTTAATACAGGTCCTATAACAGATTACATTTTAAATGTTACTTTAAATTTTTTTATTTTTTTTGAAATACATTTATAGCATTTTCTACACAAAATTGATTTTACCCTTTAAGCTCTGAGTTTATTTTTTATTTAAAGCTTTTCTATTTCAGTGGCATACCCAACATTTAAGGCTTATAAGCCAAAAATTAAGTTTTTTCTTATTTTTCTGATTTGACATATGAGTGTAAATAAGTTGGCTTCGAAAAACTGCTTTTGTTTCGTTAGCAATCATATCACCTGTAACTGAGTACAATTTTGTGTTGATATGGTAAGGCAATCAAAAGTTATAGCATTACAAATATAATTTATCCTTGTGTCCAAAAGCCTCTCCAAATACTAAAACATAATTGTACATAAAAACTAATTACACATGCAGACACAAGAATGACTAAAGGTTTGCACAGCATGCAGACATGATTTTTGTAATGCGATTTCACAGAATGAGTTTCATTCTGTGCCATTTGAGTCATTGAGTCTCAGGTACTTGGTGCCATCTCCTGGTGGTCATATGTACTGTAATTAGAGTGATTGATAACATAACTGCACAAATATGGAGGACTACCATCACTGTTGGAGCAATCTGAACCCAATCCGATTGGTTTAGCGTTCCATGATGCTACAGCATTTCCGATGATGCCATCAGATCCAGGAAAGCCAACGTTTTTGTAGCCAGATAGCAAGATGCTGTGTGCACATTGTGCTTGGGTTATCTAATGATAATGCATCTGATTACTCTGTGTGTGTGTGTGTGCTCGTTTTAAAGATTATCACCTCTTTTAAACATTTATGTCAAAGACACATACTTAGCTATTACTTGCTATATTTTTGTCTGAGTAAAAAAAATAAATAAAAAACAAATAGGCAGGTTGTATTCTAATCTTTGCTTTCCAACAGCATATGACACATAGCTATTTGATGTTTTTAATGATTACGATAATATGTACAGTGCAACATTTTTAATAGATTATCAAAACGGAACACTTCTAAAGCACTTGTTCGGTTTTGGTCATTGTGCCTACATGCATTTTAAAGTACAGCTTTAGGATGGATTTAACTCACATGTGTGCAATGGATGGAAGGAGTGAGTGAATGAGAGAGGTGGGGGAAAGAGGGGAAGGAATGGTCTTTTTGACACAGCATAGGCACATGATAAGACATCCATGGTCTGTGCTTTGTGATTGCAGGCACTAAAAATAACAGTTCACCTCAGCTGTCGAAAAATAAACTGAGCTGAAAATGTTAACCATTGGCTTTGTTTACTTTAAAATGATGCATTTGAATATTGGTTAACCAGAGTGAATATATTAGTATTATTCCAAACAAATATGCTGTTATCATTTATCTTATGGCTTCACAAGACTTGGAACAAAGCACAAGTCATATGAAATACTAAGTGTCTCATCTATTTTCTATTGGCCTGCAACACAATTTCATGATATCTAAGGCATCTACTTTTGTCTTTTTTATTATATTATTATTTTTTTATTATTATTACGCAGTCTGGGGGGAAAATGCACTAAAAGCTGACTTGCCTTGTGTCAGCAATGGCTGCAGACTGTTGTGAATACTGTAAGGTATCACTGATTTCAGGGCCACAGTCAGACTGAATAATTAATAGAAGCCTTCTCATTGACAGAAGTACGTTGGGAGTCATTAACACAGCTACCTGACCAGTGTGAACATATTAGTAAGAAATAGGTAATTCTGGAGAGATTGAGTACACCAAAAGCTGACAGATCAATGCCACGGCTTACACATTAATAATGTGAGATATATTTAGAATGGGATTTCCCAATCTAGAGCAAATGGCAAAACAAAAGCACAAATGCTTTCCTGTAAAAATCTGTACTCAAACATGCTCTGAACAATACAAAATAGGCCTACTATTATAATGTGTAGTATTGAACTGGAATTTCGAAAGACACAGAACACTTGTTGTTCTACAGTTTGAATCTCTTTCCAATTGACATGAGAAGCCGTTGAGAGACAAATTAGATTACCAAAAGTACAAAACATAAAATGTTTCCAAGATACAAAACTGTTAAAAACTGTGTCCTCATAATAGACTGCTGAAGGTCTTCAGACAAAAGTTAAACTAGTTTAGCAGGGAACAGACTGTTCATGATCAAAGACTTACAAATTCAAAATTCCACATCAACAGGCCACTGTATTGTACTGAGATTTCAATCTTACTCTACCCCCATTGTGTCCTTAAAGGGATAGTTCACCCAACATAAAAAATAAAATAAATAAATAAATAAAATAAATAAAAATAAAAACACCAAAAAGCCAGTGTACAGAACATTCATGCATAAACAAATTATTCAATGCTCAAGACAAACAGGTGCTGTATTCCATTTTTTCCCCCTCCTGAATATAAAATTTTCACCAAATAATAAATTTGTATCGTCATTATTGTTCTTTGAATAACATTTACATATTGCAAAATGTTCCGACCTAAAAACAATCAGTTTCCCTTCTAATAAAATGTTCCATATGAAACAAACAATTGTGTATATTCAATGATTAAAAAAAATAAAATAAAATAAAATAAAAAAAGATGGACAGTAGCTCTGTGTTCTTTTATTTATTTATTTTCCAGATGAACAAGAATTACAGGAATATTCAAGATCCACTCCAGATTTTTCTGATATTTAATACAGGTCCTATAACAGATTACATTTTAAATGTTACTTTAAATTTTTTGCATTTTTCATTTCTTTGCATCCATGTTGGTTTCACACATTTTTGAAATACATTTATAGCATTTTCTACACAAAATTGATTTTACCCTTTAAGCTCTGAGTTTATTTTTTATTTAAAGCTTTTCTATTTCAGTGGCATACCCAAAATGTAAGGCTTATAACTTAAAAAAAAAAAAAAAAAGAGGAAGGTCAAGTGTTTGGCATCATTTAAAAAAAATAAAAAAAACTTTTCCCATTTTTTTTTTATGATATGGATTATAAAACAATCCGGAGACTCTCAGCCCAAGACACACACACACACACACACACACACACACACACACACACACACACACACACACACACACAAAGAGCCAAAAATTAACTTTTTTCTTATTTTTCTGATTTGACATATGTGTAAATAAGTTGGCTTCGAAAAACTGCTTTTGTTTCATTACCAATCATATCACCTGTAACTGAGTACAATTTTGTGTTGATATGGTAAAGCAATCAAAAGTTATTTTGATTCGAGTCATCGAGTCTAAGGTACTTGGCGCCATCTCCTGGTGGTCATATGTACTTGTTCGGTTTTGGTCATTGTGCCTACATGCATTTTAAAGTACAGCTTCTAAGTTTTAAAATGATACATATTTTGTGTTGATTAAGACTGTAGTTAATAATATTTTTTCTCTAATAATAAAATATAATTCTGTACTACTCATGCCAACATTTATTTTTTCAAGAATTTCAGCTTTTAATGATACTGATTTTCTGATATGTCTGGACAGTTAAATCACATGCCATTTTTTACTTTAAGCACTATAAAAATGAAAACAATTGGGCATTCCAAATTGGGAGAAAAAGGGGAACCCCCCCAAACAAAGTCACACGTCATTGAATCAAATACAGTATCTCCAATAAACATGTTGTAACACAGCTCACAAACAGAAGGGAAGGAGAACACAGGGAAGCAGGTTTTTCCAGGCTCAGGTAGGACTTTTAAATCAGCCACTTCAATGCTTTACAACTTCACAAACTTGTCAGCTTCACAGGCACGTAGTAACTTAAACACATCAGCTTCACAAACATTACAGATTAAACATAGCAGCTTCAGGAGCACCATGGCCTTCCTTGTGCCAGACTCTCTCTCTCTCTCTCTCTCTGCTGGTTGCGTGGCTGCTTATATGCCACTCTCCCCATGCTCACTGGAATTAGAAACAGGTGTTAAACAATCTAGCTCATGTGCAAGTGCCCTTACTGTTTCTCTCTCTCCGGACGGACGATTGACCATGCCCCCACTGCCACATATCCCCACTGCCCGACTCAGGCTGGGGAGACATCTTCCTTTGTTTGAGCATCCTCCGTCACTCTATATAACCGCTCGTTTATAATTGCGAAATAAGGATATGAAAGAGCGACACTCGGCTGGAGTTTGTGACCATCAATCTCTCTCACTTGGTCAAAGGCGTTTCGTCTCGTGACTGCTCCAAAGGGAAATCCCCTGAGGACGGGAGGGGCTGCAGCCTCCCCCCCACGTCATTCTGACGTGGAGCAGACGAAGACGGCCCTGGCTCCGCCTCCCCTGCCAGAGCATCGCACATTTCACATCTCATTGCACCCATCCGCGCATATTCCCTTTAATACATTTCTAAATTCAGGCCAATTAGTCCCCAAAATCAGCGGATGGGTGTGGCAGGAACTAACCGCGGCCTCCACTCTATGTTTTGTTCCCCGAAATTTAATCACAAGGTTCACCACAGGGTAGTTGTGAATATCCCCATGCACACACTTCACCCTCAATGTTTTAGCTGTGCCCAAAGCCTCGTGTTGAACCAAGCTTTAGTGGATAGTGATTTGATTACAACCCGTGTCCACCAATGCTTGGTGAGTACCCCCCTTGACACTTACCGGTACCACTGTTCCCAGCTCCATCACAGGGCATTGATCCCGGAAGTGTTCCGGATCCTCACAACTCCAGCAGACTGGCCCAGGTGCCATGCCTGCACCTGCGTCGGCGGACACTTCCACCTGAGAGGGAGAGCGCCAGGGCACTGTCGCTGCTGTGGGCGATGCAACACCCCGCGCATGGGGAACTGGCTTCAGTGGCGGGACTCCTTGCCTCCGCGGGGCAGGAACTGGCTCTGGGGAGAGAGCAGAGTGAGAGAGAAGAGGGGGAAGAGAACGCCACTGCCATATGGCCTCCGCCAAACGAACAGCCTCCTCCAGCGACGCCGGGCGGTGGCAGTGGACCTATTCTGCCGTTCCTCGTGGTAGCCGATGGATGAGCTGCTCCAGTACCACCTGATTGACTGCTCCCTCGACGGAGTCTCGGAGCCATTGGGTGAAGGCAAATGGGCGGCTGGTCATCTCCAACTTCAACGACTGGAAAAGCTGGCGATGCTGCTCCGGACTGCGGCCAACCCACTGCAGGATTGTCTTTTTCAGGTCCTCAGAAGCCAGGAGGTTCACCACTGGCAGTTGTGCTGCGAGCTGGTCCTCCCCGAACAGCAATGGGAGGAGCCTTGCTGCCCACTGGTCACTCAAATAAGTTGAGGAAAGATTCCTGGTCATCCTCGGCCCCCATCTTCAGAATCGTGGGTGGGGGCATGGCGCTGTGGTTGTCCGGGGAGGCAGCCGGAGCTCTCTCCTAGCTGAGAAGGCTCCGGATCGCATGCCGGTCCTCTGCTTGAGCCCGAAGTATCTCAAAGAACCGGCGATGTTGATTTTGCCAGAGCTCAAGCAGGGATTGTTGGTGGGACTGGTTTAAGCCAGCGAGGGATTTGAAGATCTCTGCCAACTGGGAGGACTCCATAGAGTGTACTTCAAGATTCCAGGTTTCGGCACCAGTGTAACACAGCTAACAAACAGAAGGGAAGGAGAACACAGGGAAGCAGGTTTTTCCATGTTCAGGTAGGACTTTTAATCGGCCACTTCAATGCTTTACAACTTCACAAACTCGTCAGCTTCACAGGCACGTAGACTTAAATTCATTAGCTTCACAGGCATGTAGTAACTTAAACACATCAGCTTCACAAACATAACAGCTTAAACGTAGCAGCTTCAGAAGCACCGTGGCCTTCCTAGTGCCAGACTCTCTCTCTCTCTCTCTACTGGTGGCATGGCTGCTTATATGCCATTCTCCCCATGCTCACTGGAATTAGAAACAGGTGTTAAACATAATCTAGCTCAGGTACAAGAGCCCTTACCGCTTTCTCTCTCTCCGGACGGATGCTTGACCACGCCCCCGCTGCCACACACATCATCTTTCACAAATGTAGCATTAAAAAGAGAATACCAATTCTTTCCAAAATAATTAACTGTAGGATTCACTCTCGTTCGCTCTTGCACTCTGGTTAAAAATAGAGGATGGATTTAATTCACCATATGTGCAATGGATGGAAGGAGTGAGTGAAAGAGAGAGGTGGGGGAAAGAGGGGAAGGAATGGTCTTTTTGACACAGCATAGGCACATGATAAGACATCCATGGTCTGTGCTTTGTGATTGCAGGCACTAAAAATAACAGTTCACCTCAGCTGTCAAAAAATAAACTGAGCTGAAAATGTTAACCATTGGCTTTGTTTACTTTAAAATGATGCATTTGAATATTGGTTAACCAGAGTGAATATATTAGTATTATTCCAAACAAATATGCTGTTATCATTTATCTTATGGCTTCATAAGACTTGGAACAAAGCACAAGTCATATGAAATACTAAGTGTCTCATCTATTTTCTATTGGCCTGCAACACAATTTCATGATATCTAAGGCATCTACTTTTGTCTTTTTTATTATATTATTATTTTTTTATTATTATTACGCAGTCCGGGGGGAAAATGCACTAAAAGCTGACTTGCCTTGTGTCAGCAATGGCTGCAGACTGCTGTGAATACTGTAAGGTATCACTGATTTCAGGGCCACAGTCAGACTGAATAATTAATAGAAGCCTTCTCATTGACAGAAGTACTTTGGGAGTCATTAACACAGCTACCTGACCAGTGTGAACATATTAGTAAGAAATAGGTAATTCTGGAGAGATTGAGTACACCAAAAGCTGACAGATCAATGCCATGGCTTACACATTAATAATGTGAGATATATTTAGAATGGGATTTCCCAATCTAGAGCAAATGGCAAAACAAAAGCACAAATGCTTTCTTGTAAAAATCTGTACTCAAACATGCTCTGAATAATACAAAATAGGCCTACTATTATAATGTGTAGTATTGAACTGGAATTTCGAAAGACATAGAACACTTGTTGTTCTACAGTTTGAATATCTTTCCAATTGACTTGAGAAGCCATTGAGAGACAAATTAGATTACCAAAAGTACAAAACATAAAATGTTTCCAAGATACAAAACTGTTAAAAACTGTGTCCTCATAATAGACTGCTGAAGGTCTTCAGACAAAAGTTAAACTAGTTTAGCAGGGAACAGACTGTTCATGATCAAAGACTTACAAATTCAAAATTCCACATCAACAGGCCATTGTATTGTACTGAGATTTCAATCTTACTCTACCCCCATTGTGTCCTTAAAGGGATAGTTCACCCAAAAATGAAAATTCTCTCATCATGCCAACCCTCATGCCATCCCAGATGTGTATGACTTTCTTCTGCAGAACACAAACAAAGACTTTTAGAAGAATATTTCAGCTCTGTAGGTCAATACAATGCAAGTGGGTAGTCACGTGATGCCATGCGAGGATCGGACGTCTGAACGGCAAGCTCTGCGCACTTTTCTGGTTTTAACTCTTTTGATGACAAACCAGTGAGGTTCGATGCACTCTGTTCCATAGCTGTTCTGGGAGGACGATGTGTTGGGGAATTTGAAATCCTCGGGCTCAGGAGACTAAGACACTGATGTGCTCAAGTTGACGCCCCTGAGCAGGCTGCGAGCCTGGGAGTCAATTTAGTCGGAGAGGTGCGGGAAGTGCGGCAAGAGATGCCAAGTATGTTGGCAATGCTGACGAGGGTTGTTGCTAACTTGGAGGATCTAGCTGTGTCGATCGATCGCTGCCATGGAGGTGAAGTTCTCTGGCGTGGTTGCAGGAGTGGGGGATGTCGAGAAACGGATCGATTATCTGAAGTCATCGGAGAGGGAACTGTCTGCTGGTCCACTAGCGACCAAGGTGGATTTGGAGCGTGCCTGGGAGATGTTGGAGGATATGGAGAGCCGTAGCCGGCTGAATAGCATCCATTTCTTCAGAGTTCCTGAGGGCAAAGAGGGACAGGATATGGTGAGATTCCTGGATGGGCTCCTTCCGAGTCTGCTCGACATGGCAGGCCATAGGCTGTAGGTCAAGCGAGCTCGCATGGTTCCTGCATGGTGAGCCGCATAGGGAGGCAGGCCCTGATCAATTCTGGCCAAATTTCTGAGATCATCCGATGGGGATCTTGTTTTGTGCAAGGCGAAGAATGGGGGGGCTTTCTTGGAGGAATCACGGCATTTTCTTGTTCCCAGACTTTGCGAGTTTGACAAAAGGGAGGCGTGATCGATTCAAGGAGTGCAGGAAACTTTTACATCAACGGAAGGTCGCTTTTGCACTGATATTCCCGGCCAAATTGAGAGCAGATGCTGGGGAGGGTCGTGAAACATTCACATGCCCACCGCAAGCGATGTCCTTCATGGGGTCAATGGAGTAAGTCATCTTGTGGTACTCACTTTGCAGCCGAGTGGACCGGCTCACTGAACATTCACTTGACTCTTTGAGGAAACTGAGAGCTTATTTTTTTGTGCTGGTTCTGCCTAGCGGCTGGAGTTTATTTTGTAGAGTAACACACCTTTAGGACAGTTTTATGGATGAACCTACACGCTCTTTGTACTTATTCCTCCTATTGGCTGGAGTTTGTTTTGCGGAGTATTTCTTGCAAAGACATTGGAGTGATTGAGTAATTTGCCTGCACTCATATTGCAGCTGAGTGGACCAGCTCACTGAACATTTGCTTGACTGTTTGAAGAATGTGCGCTTTTTTTGTGCTGGTTCCGCTTAGCAGCTGGAGCTTATTTTGTAGAGTAACACACCTTCAGGACAGTTTTATGGATGAATCTACATGCTCTTTGTGTTTATTCTGAGTATTGGCTGGAGTTTGTTTTATTGAAAATCTTTTGCTGTGTTATTCTGTCTCACAAAATTTTTATAGAAACACCGCACTTGAGTAATCCAATGGCAAATTTGTCACAGAGGCTCTTGTAGGCGTGTGTGGACTGTTTGAGTTTGCGTGGTGTTAATGCGCACATTTTTCTTTTTTCTGTTTGTTATGTTCTGGGGGAAGTTCGGGTTTTGATGCACCAATGTTGGAAAGTGGTCTTTATCTACCTTTTTGAACTGTTGCCTTCTGGCCGAACCATCAGGCACAGGAACAGTTTTTCCCTCAGGCTATCTCATGAACAGTTAAATTGCCCCATTGAGCAATAACTATGTGCAATACACAGTTTAGTCTTTCTTATATTTATCCAACACATCCAACCTCTTCTGCCCTTTCATTCCTCTGAGAAAACAAACAAACATTTGCACTAAACATAACAGATTTGTATTTGCATTGTACATAACAGATTGTATTAGATTTGCACTACCCATGTGTATGTGTGTATGTATGTATGTGTGTGTCTGTACGTATGTGTATAATTAGTTTAATTTTTTATTTTTTTGTATTATTATCTATGTCTTGCTGCTGTTTTTGTATTGTTTTTGTGTTGTTGTACACTGGAAGCTCCTGTTACCAAGACAAATTCCTTGTATGTGTGAGGCAGAAAAGCTGATGCTGATTCTTATAATCTTGTTTTTGACACACAATCTTATTTTTTCTTATGTCAAATTGTCAAATGTTAATGAGTGGATTGTCTCTCTCCACATGGAATGTGAATTGGTTGGGGCACCCCATAAAAAGAAGGAAGGTTATTTCTCATAAGCATAAGAAATATGATAGTGTTTCTTCAAGAAACACACCTTTCTCTGCAGGAAGCTGAAAAATTTGGAAAGATATGCGGTGGGCATTTTTTTTAATAGTGCTGGCTCGAGTAAGAGCAGGGGAGTCATTATGCTGATAAGTAAACATCTAAACTCGGCAAAAAAAAAAAAAAAAGAAAAAGAAACATCCTCTCGCTTTCAACTGCTTTTATTTTCAGCAAAATTAAAATGTGTAAACATTTGTATGAACATAAAAAGATTCAACAACTAAGACATAAACTGAACAAGTTTCTCAGACATGTGACTAACAGAACTGGAATAATGGGGGGGGGGGGTAACATTCAGTATCTGGTGTGGCCACCAGCTGCATTAAGTACTGCAGTGCATCTCCTCCTCATAGACTGCACCAGATTTGACAGTTCTTGCTGTGAGATGTTACCCAACTTTTCAACCAAGGCACTTGCAAGTTCACGGATATTTCTGGGGGGGAATGGCCCTAGTCCTCACCCTCCGATCCAACAGGTCCCAGACGTGCTCAATGGGATTGAGATCCAGGCTTTTCACTGGCCATGGCAGAACACTGATATTCCTGTCTTGCAGGAAATCATGCACAGAACGAGCAGGAGGGGTCATGTCAGGGTGAGCCTGCAGAAAGGGTACCACATTAGGAAGGAGGATGTCTTCCCTGTAATGCACAGTGTTGAGATTGCCTGGAATGACAGCAAGCTGAGACCGATGATGCTGTGATACACCACTCCAGACTATGACAGACCCTCCACCTCCAAATCGATCCCACTCCAGAGTACAGACCTCGGTGTAACGCTCATTCCTTCGATGATAAATGCAAGTCCGACCATCACCCCTGGTGAGACAAAACAGAGACTCGTCAGTGAAGAGCACTTTTTGCCAGTCCTGTCTGGTCCAGCGAAGGTAGGTTTGTGCCCATAGGCGACTTTGTTGCTGGTGATGTCTGGTAAGGACCTGCCTTACAAAAAGCCTACAAGCCCTCAGTCCAGCCTCTCTCAGCCTATTGCGGACAGTCTGAGCACTGATGGAGGGATTGTGCGTTCCTGGTGTAATACGGGCAGTTGTTGTTGCCATCCTGTACCTGTCAAGCAGGTGTGATCTTCGGATGTACCGATCCTGTGCAGTTGTTACACATGGTCTGCCACTACGAGGACGATCAGCTGTCCTTCCTGTCTCCCTGTAGCGCTGTCTTATGCATCTCACAGTATGGACATTGCAATTTATTGCCCTGGCCACATCTGCAGTCCTCATGCCTCCATGCAGCATGCCAAAGGCACGTTCACGCAGATGAGCAGGGACCCTGGGAATCTTTCTTTTGGTGTTTTTCAGAGTTAGTAAGAAAGGTCTCTTTAGTGTCCTAAGTTTTTATAACTGTGATCTTAATTGCCTACTGTCTGTAAGCTGATAAGTGTCTTAACGACCGTTCCACAGATGCATGTTCATTAATTGTTTATGGTTCATTGAACAACCATGGAAAACATTGTTTAAACCCTTTACAATAAAGATCTGTAAAGTTATTTGGATTTTTACCAAATTATCTTTAAAATTCATTGTCCTGAAAAGGGGACATTTTTTTTTTTTTTTTTTGCTGAGTTTATATATGTACTTTTGATTTTACTATAAATGCTGTCATTAGAAAATTATCCTACATTAGCATATTATTCCACTGTACATCCTGTGATTGTTTGACAGTTTTAACCCCACACCACTACATTCTGGTATTATTCTCCTAGTTATTTGCATTGTAGCTAATGAAAACAGTGGGAAAAACTCACACTTGCCACAAATGCAACTGCTAACTTCCGCTTTGCAAGTAGGTAGGAGATGGTAATAGGGATGCAGCCTTAACAAGCACCACTATTAATTAACTTATAGTGTGGCACAGATTTGTCATATGACATGATAAAGAGGAAGAGTCTTTTTTCATTAGGTAAAGAATCAATACTGACAAAAGGAAGCACAGAGTTTTTAGTACACTGGACTCAAGATGGTGCCGAGTATGGCTGCTGTGTTGCGAGCTCCGACACAACATAGCAACGTTTTGTTTGTTGTTCACAATTCTTATGTTTTTTTGTCTTGGATGTTGTCTGCCTTATTGTCTACGACAGACAAACACTTTTGGACATTGTTTCAGCGATCTCACACCGAAAACCGGACTTCACATTCCTCAATGCCGACCCGCTGTTTACAAACACGCAAGCGGAGCCCTTTGTCTGGGCAGCACAGCCGCAGAAACGCAGGAGGAAAAGGGGAAACAGAGCCGGCGTTCTCAACAGAGTAAGACGCCGCGCAAATCGACCCCCGCTACCCACTATTCTACTGGCAAATGTTCAGTCTCTGGATAACAAGCTCTGCGAGCTGAAAGCGCGGATCTCTTTCCAACGAGACGAGGGACTGCTGCATTATCTGCCTAACAGAAACTTGGATGTCTGCGGAGATTCCAGACTCAGCCATTGAACCTGCGGGGTTCTCCGTGCACCGAGCGGACAGAGCGAAAGACCTCTCAGGTAAAAGCAGAGGAGGTGGTGTATGTTTTATGATCAACAAATCCTGGTGTGATCAGAGGAACGTACATTCTATCAAGTCTTTCTGCTCTCCTGATCTGGAATTTCTTATGCTTCTTTGTCGACCATTCTGGCTACCGAGGGAATTCACAGCGGTCATTATCACTGCTGTGTACATCCCCCCACAAGCCGACACAGTCCGGGCACTCAAGGAACTGTATGGGATTATAAGTGAGCAGGAAACCGCGCACCCTGAGGCCACGTTCATTGTGACCGGGGACTTTAATAAAGCCAGTTTAAAATCAGTCGCACCAAAATATCACCAGCACATTAGTTTCAACACATGAGGGGACCGGGTTTTGGACCACTGCTACTCTCTGTTCCGGGATGGCTACAAATCCCTCCCCCGCCCACCATTTGGCAAATCGGACCACTCTTCCATTCTGCTTCTGCCCGCTTACAGGCAGAAATTGAAACAGGAAGCACCCACCCTCAGAACGATCCAGTGCTGGTCGGACCAATCAGACTCTACGCTACAGGACTGTTTTGATCACACGGACTGGGAGATGTTCCGGTCCGCCTCTGATGACGACATCGAGCTTTACGCTGATAGCGTAATGTGTTTCATCAGAACATGCGTAGAGGAAGTGATTCCGACCAGGACAATACGGATCTATCTGAATCAGAAACCATGGATCAATAGCGATGTTCGCGCGGCACTTAATGTGCGGACCTCCGCTTTTAATTCCGGGAACGCGGAGGAGCATAAACAAGCCAGTTATGCCCTCCGAAAAACTATCAGAACCGCAAAACGCAAAACATGGAGAGAGCTCTCGCGGCTGAAGCTACAGAGGTTAGTTCACTCTCCGTCTCTGTAGCGGATGTAACCCGAACCTTCCGACGGGTGAATATCCGCAAAGCCACGGGCCCAGACGGCATTCCGGGCCGCGTCATCAGAGCGTGCGCGAACCAGCTGGCTGGTGTTTTTATGGACATTTTCAACCTTTCCCTCTCTTTGTCTGTAGTCCCCACATGCTTTAAAACATCCACCATTGTGCCTGTACCAAAACAATCAAAAATAACTTGTTTAAATGACTGGCGTCCTGTTGCTCTGACCCCCATCATCAGCAAACGTTTTGAGAGACTAATCAGAGATTACATCTGCTCTGTATTGCCACTCAATCTTGACCCACTGCAGTTTGCTTACTGCAACAACCGCTCCACTGATGATGCCATTGCATCTACAATACACACTGCTCTCTCCCACCTGGAAAAAAGGAACACTTATGTGAGAATGCTGTTTGTAGACTACAGCTCAGCATTCAACACCATAGTGCCTCCAAGATAGATGAGAAACTCCGGGCTCTGGGCTTAAACAGCTCGCTGTGCAGCTGGATCCTGGACTTCCTGTCAAGCAGACACCAGGTGGTTAGAATAGGCAGCAACATCTCCTCATCGCTAACCCTCAACACTGGAGCCCCACAGGGCTGTGTTCTCAGCCCACTACTGTATTCCTTGTACACACATGACTGTGTGGCAACACATAGCTCCAATGCCATCATTAAGATTGCTGATGACACGACGGTGGTAGGTCTGATCACTGACAATGATGAAACAGCCTACAGAGAGGAGGTGCACACCCTGACACACCGGTGTCAGGAGCACAACCTCTCCCTCAACGTCAGTAAGACAAAGGAGCTTGTGGTGGACTTCAGAAGAAAAGACAGAGAACACAGTCCCATCACCATCAATGGAGCACCAGTGGAGAGAGTCAGCAGCTTCAAGTTCCTGGGTGTCCACATCACTGAGGAACTCACATGGTCCATCCACACTGAAGTCGTTGTGAAGAAGGCTCATCAGCGCCTCTTCTTCCTGAGACGGCTGAGGAAGTTTGGAATGAACCACCACATCCTCACATGGTTCTACACCTGCACTGTGGAGAGCATCCTGACTGGCTGTATCTCCGCCTGGTATGGCAATAGCACCGCCCACAACCGCAAAGCACTGCAAAGGGTGGTGCGAACTGCCAGACACATCATCGGAGGTGAGCTTCCCTCCCTCCAGGAAATATATACAAGGCGGTGTGTGAAAAAAGCTCGGAGGATCATCAGAGACTCCAGCCACCCGAGCCATGGGCTGTTCTCACTGCTACCATCAGGCAGGCGTTATCGCAGCATCGGGACCCGCACCAGCCGACTCCATGATAGCTTCTTCCCCCAAGCAATCAGACTTCTGAACTCTTGATCTCCCATGATCAAAATACATCAGCACTGCACTTTATTACCCTTACTCTTATATCTCACACCGGACTGTCATAAATTATATTATTATTATTATATTATGTTCTCTCTTAACAACTGACTATCAACCGACAGCCTGAATGTCAATACAGTACAATACTGTACATTCTATATATATATATACTTTTTTTTATATATTTTTATTTTTAATTTTTATTGAATAATGTGTATCTATATAGTACAAAAAAAAATAAAAAATAAAAAAAAAAACAGCGTATTGTATACTGTACGGTGTATGTTATTATTTGTATATTGTTGAGTGTAATTATGTGTATAACAGATGTTTAAATTGTGTTGTGTTAATTTGATGTTATTGTAAATTGGTATATGTCTCATCACTGTCACGACTGCTATGTTGATCGGAACTGCACCCAAGAATTTCACACACCATTGCACTTGTGTATATGGCTGTGTGACAATAAAGTGATTTGATCTGATTTGATTTGACTAGCTTTTCTCAAATTCTTCACTGATTGGAGTAGTTATTGTTGAATTAGACTGACTGTCATTTGTTTCTTCTTCTAGCTAGTTATTCATTAATTTATGCACTAATGCACTAACACAGAAACTTAGAGATTATAGGGATAATGACTGAAATGAGCAATGTCTCAATTTCTTCATTATCTTCACATTATGTCAAAAATGACACAGACAAATCACTGCCATTAAATGTGTCAAAACACAATTACATTATGTTCTTTGCAGATGCCTTTTTGCCAAAGCGGCTTACAATAAATGCTTAGCCAGCATACTACAAGTGCATGCTTAGTTGCAACAGATGATTCCCTAAAATCTAGTGGAAACAGCACACACACTTCATTTAAAGTGAAGATTATGTAACAAACGAGGACCTAAGCGGAGATGTTTTTTTGGATGTGGACAAACAGGAAATTTTCATAAGAAGGGGTGACCAAACTCTTATAATCACAGTAAGAGTATTTCACAATTATGTTTCTTGGAAATTCAATAAAAAGCATGGTTTATGTTGAGGTAATGTCAGTTCCCTGTCTGTCACTCACTCAACATTGTGTCGATGTAGTGACACTAGGGGTTCGATCTCGAGAGCCCCAATCACCTTTGCTTAAAACAGAAAAGTGGAATTTGTAAGCCACTCTCCACCCCTGACATACGGGTATAAAAGGATATGGCGTGCATCACTCATTCAGATTTTTTCTTCGGAGCCGAATGCATGTGTGTGTGTGTGTGTTCGTCCTCTCACCTCTTGCTACGCTGCTGGATTTTTACGGCGCATATCAGTGGTCACCCTCGCACGGTTGAGTGCTGTGCTTCTCCTGGGTGCTTCGGCAGCCTGAGTCTGCAAGTGCTAAAAGAGTATATTTAAGAAAGAGTATATTGGAGGGGCCTGGGTAGCTCAGTGGTAAAATACACTGGCTACCACCCCTGGAGTTCGCTAGTTCGAATCCCAGGGCGTGCTGAGCGACTCCAGCCAGGTCTCCTAAGCAACCAAATTGGCCCTGTTGCTAGGGAGGGTGGAGTCACATGGGGCAACCTCCTCGTGGTCCCTATAATGTGGTTCGCTCTCGGTGGGGCGCATGGTGAGTTGAGCGTGGTTGCCGTGGTGGATGGCGTGAAGCCTCCACACACGCTATGTCTCCGTGGCAACGCGCTCAACAAGCCACGTGATAAGATGCGCGGGTTGACGGTCTCAGATGCGGAGGTAACTGGGATTCGTCCTCCGCCACCCGAACTGAGGTGAATCACTACGCAACCACGAGGACTTAAAAAGCACATTGGGAATTGGGCATTTCAAACTGGGAGAAAAAAAAAAGAAAAAAAAGAAAGGAGTATATTTTCCTTCTAGAAAAGGCTTTCGTGGAAGGGTTGTGTTCTCATTGCAAGAACATGCCCATGAGAACGTTGAGGTCACGGCTCACTTCCTTCTTCGTGAAGCAAGGAGCCACCGCGGCTGCTCCCCAACCTGGTCCATCCTGGGCTGATGCTCAGCCGTCCGGGTCGGCAAGCACCGCGGGCGATCTAGATGTGGACATGGGAGCATTTCCGCCAGCTCAGCCCCCACGGACCTCCCATCCCCCAGCATGCTCGTTCTGTCCGGTCAAGCTGTCGAGAAATGCAGGCGGTCTGCCTCACAGCGGGTTTAATGTGTCATTTGCAGCTCGCGACGAGGATGAGCTTTTGGTCGAGGCATCGGAGGGGGGCTTCTGATATCGGAGGCTCTCAAGGTTGGGAGAAGGTGGTGGCACCAGTGAAACAATTTCAGAGGCTCCTGGGGCATACGGTATTCTCGGCGGCGGTTCTCCCCCTCGGGTTGATGCATATGAGACCGTACAGCACTAGCTACAGACTCGAGTCCTGAGGTGGGCATGGAGCCACAGCACCTGGCATGTGACCATCACACCACAGTGCTGTCAGACTTTCAGCCCTTGGTCGGACCTGGTGTTTCTACAGGCAGGTGTTCCTCTAGAGCAGGTCTCAAGGCTGGGGTGCCATGTGCAACGGGCTGGCAGTGTCGGGTCTCTGGAGGGGGCCCCGACTCCAATGGTACATCAACTGCTTAGAGTTGCTGGCAGTATTGCTGGCCCTGAGGAGGCTCCGGCCATTGATTCAGGGCAAGCATGTGTTGGTTTGAACTGACAACACAGCAACCGTTGCATACATAAACCACCAAGGCAGTGTACACTCACGTCGCATGTCACAACTCACCCGCCGTCGCCTTCATTGGAGTCAGCAGACCTTGAAGTCTCTGTGCGCCACTCACCTTCCGGGCATCCTCAACTGTGCAGCGGACGCGCTCTCACAGCAGGTAATGCTCCGCGGGGAGTGGAGACTCCACCCCCACATAGTTCAGCTGATTTGGGAGAGATTTGGGGAGGCGCAGGTAGACCTGTTCGCCTCCCAAGACTCCTCTCACTTCCCCCTGTGGTACTCCCTGTCTGAGGCCCCCCTCGGCACGGATGCCTTGGCGCACAACTGGTCTCGGGGGCTACGCAAGTATGAGTTCCTCCTGTGAGCCTCATTGCACAGACTCTGTGCAATGTCAGGGACGACGAGCAGCAAGTCCTGTTTATTGCGCCTTACTGACCCAACCGGACTTCGTTCTCGGATCTGATGCTCCTGACAGTTGCACCTCCCTGGCGCATTCCCCTGAGTCAGGACCTTCTCACTCAGGGGCAGGGCACGCTCCAGCACCTGTGGCCAGAGCTCTGGAATCTCCACGTCTGGCTCCTGGACGGGACGCGAGCGGTGGTAGACATGATCACTCAGGCCCCTCTATGAGGTGGCTGTATGCTTTGAAGTGGCATCTTTTCGCTAACTGTTGTTCTTCCCATGGGGAAGACCCACAGAGATGCGCTGTCGGATCTGTGCTGTCTTTCCTTCAGGAAGGGCTGGAGAGATGGCTGTCTCCCTCTACCCTGAAAGTGTACATAGCTGCCATAGCAGCTCACCACGATACACTGGATGGGAGACCCTCACGACAGTGTGACCTGATCAACAGTTTCCTCAAAGGCGTGAGGAGGTTGAATCCTCCTAGACTGTGCCTGATCCCCTCTTGGGATCTCTCTGTGGTCCTACCTGCCCTACAGAGAGCCCCCTTTGAGCCCCTGGAGCAGGCCGAGCTCAGCACTCTGTCCCTGAAAACGGCCCTCCTGGTGGCGCTCACTTCCATCAAGAGGGTGGGGGACCTGCAGGCGCTCTCTGTTACCAGCGAATGCCTGGAGTTTGGGCCGGCACACTCTCACATTATCTTGAGAACCTAGCCCGGTTAAGTGCCCAAAGTTCCCACCACTCCTTTTCGGGACCAGGTGGTGAACCTGCAAGCGCTCCCTTCAGAGGAGGAAGACACGGCCTTGTCGTTGCTGTGTCCAGTTTGCTGTGTCCAGTTTGCTACACCCAATACCTTTGCAAGGTTTTATAACCTACGTATAGACCCGGTTTCGACCCAAGTATAACAGCAGGTAGACCGGGCGGCCGGTTGGGTGTACTGCTTGTATTTCGCCTTTCCCTTTTTTTAAAGGTGATAATGTGTGCCTTTTGTCCACAACAGTTCCCCATTCCGGCGAACTCAGGATGCCTCTTTAATTCTTTAGCACTGTTCAGGTGACGAACTCGGCGGAGGAGTGACGCTACCAGGCCCAGTACTCGTGGTATTCCCCTTTTCAGGTGAGCCTGTGTGCTCAGGCTCAGTGCTCCATGTGTGGTGATTCCCCCTTGGTAATCCCATATGATGAGTTTCCACTGTTCGGTTCCCCTTAGGTGGACCCTGTGTTTCCCCTCGTCAGAGCTTTCTCTGCCTTGGCCACTGTGCTGTGTACCCTCTCTATAGATAGGGTCCGCCTGTGGTATCATTCCATATGTGAACTTCCCCGTTGGTAAGTCCATGTGAGGTATTCTCCACATGCTAACTCCCTTCGGCAGGATGTAGTCTCCGTAGTGCTCTCCTTCCTGGAGAAGGAAGAGCACTTCCCAGTGCTATTCTAGAAAAGTGATCGGCGAGCAAACAGTTAAGACACCACCTGTAGCCTCCTTAGGTAAGTGCCTCCACCCCCCTTAACGGGACTAGGGAGACACCTTACCTAACTCGCTGGAAGGTCACAACGTGGTTGAGTGCTCGCTGTGAGGCACACAGCAGCTTGCCCGTGTCCACTCTTCCGTACCTTGTGACACAGTTCAGCACCTGCGGAGTTTCCTATAGGAACCCCTAGTGTCACTACATCGACACAACATCTCATTCCCTCCATCAGGGAACAGAGGTTACATCAATAACCAAGACATTTTTGGGTCGGGTTCGGTTACTTGAGTCTGGACTCAGACTTGATGGTCTCTGTCAACTATATCCATAAATGGATAGTTGCAAATCTAAAATTGACACTTTTGTTTTCTTAGTTGTGAAAATTAAAATAAGCTTAAAATCGTGAAGCGTTGAGCAGTATTGGGTTACAAAGTTATTAAAAGTAATTAGTAATGTGATTACTTTTTCAATAAAGTAAATTTCTAAAACACTTTAGTTTTTCCAATAAATGTTTCAACTTAATTCAAAATAATGTCTATTTTCTCCTTGTTCATTGACGCATACCCTTCAGCTGTCACATAAATGCAAACAGATGTGCAGTACATATGAACATTAATTCACATAAAATAGGACTTACTTGACAGTAATGCAAGATTCTGAGGACATGGTGCAATTAGCATGTTTGTACCAAGTTAAAGACAAACTATGTTCTTAAAAGTTGCTCAAAACTCATTTGCTGCCATGTTATGTGGAAATGTTTCAAGGAGTCCGTTTCCTGAAATAGGAAGTAGTTAGCTAACAGTCTGCTTCCCTCATTGTAAAAAATATGAGACTTCTGACCTCTAAAGCCAGACAAAATAACAATGTGATCTCATTAGTATTTGTAAAGTGCAACTGTAGCACACATACGTTTCTGTATGCTTGGACAAAGACTTAAATGTACAATATCAATGTATTGACAGGATCTAAAATGTAATCCCTTTTTAAATTCTGCCATATAATGAGCAAATTACATTACTTTGATGACCAATCTGGATTTAATTTAAAAATAAATTTTCCATTTTAAAAAACCTCTCTCAGATAAAGTTCCTCCTTTATTTACTGATACATAGCTAAAAGATTGTGTCCGAGTATTTAGTCACCGGCGGTGAGTGTTCAGCAAGTTACTCAAAAACATCATCCACTACAAATTACTAATTGTAATCAGATTACTTTACTGATTACTAATGACTTTATTTTTACTTTAAGTTAATTTCTAATTTCTAATTTTTTGTTCAACGAATTCCAAAATGTCTAAATTTCCTCCACCGTCACTTTGCAGTTATTATACACTTGTTAGTAGGGATGCACCGATGTATTGGCTAACGATATTTATTGGCAAATTATTGACCAAATTAAAACCATTATTTATAATTAATTAGTAACACTATGTAAAAACTTTGGAAATTCAAATGCACAATTCAGAAATAATAATAGCCACCATATGTAGAGGGGTTGACACTCGTAAGAACATGTAATATTTAATTTTTATTCGGTCTCGTTCTCATGTTAAAGTCGGTATGAAGTTGAGACAGACTTTACTTCCATATTGTGACGTATTTCTGAGTGAAACAGCTTATCGAACAAAATAAATTTAGGGTGGGGACTTAAATTAATCCATCGGCTGTTGATTGGATTGTAAAAAGTGGGTGCTGCATACCCGGGTGGAGGCAGATCTTAATGAGAGTTTGCAGTCGACACAAACACACCCCTTCCACTGGGCTGCTCGAGGCAGAGCCAGTTATCGGATAAAATGAGCAGCAATCTCAACACACTGATAATAGCACATTGCGGTTTTTGCTTATAGCGAGGCTGTAGCCGTTGAGAAACGAGCAAGTAAAAGACCACAAGATTTCAATGTTTTGAATCACAATACACTAAATATAAAGGGGAAAAACACTTACTCGTGCTGTACATCCCAAGATGTCTGCATTTAAAAATACACTGCCTGGCCAAAAAAAAAAGTTGCATACTCTAAGCTAAAAGTGGTCCAACGAAATATTAGAGTACGGCGTGCATTCATCGTGACATAGTTTTGACAACCTTATGCAAAGTCACAACATTTATTTCCATCCAGAGTTGCATTAATTTTTGGCCAAGATCTTGTATTGATGATGAGAGAGTCGAACCACTCCGTAAAGTCTTCTCCAGCACATCCCAAAGACTTTCATTGGGGTTAAGGTCAGGACTCTGTGATGGCCAATTCATGTGTAAATGATCTTCATGCTACCTGAACCACTCTTTCACAATTTGAGCCTGATGAATCTCGGCATGGTCATCCTGGAATATGCCCGTGCCATCAGGGAAGAAAAAAATCCACTGATGGGATAATCTGGTCATTCAGTACATTCAGGTAG
Source organism: Myxocyprinus asiaticus (assembly GCF_019703515.2). Taxonomy (NCBI): domain Eukaryota; kingdom Metazoa; phylum Chordata; class Actinopteri; order Cypriniformes; family Catostomidae; genus Myxocyprinus; species Myxocyprinus asiaticus. The sequence continues at coordinate 15,233,656 of NC_059392.1, read as the reverse complement.
TCAGCGGACTTCATTTTATTGCCGCATTACATTGCTGAGCCTAGACTTGACCAACTGAAGCAACGGCAGATCATAACACTGCCTCTAGAGGCTTGTACAGTGGGCACTATGCATGACGGATGTGTAAAAAGGGATAATTTTCTATCCATTCCGGAGTGGAGTGGGTCTCTGCGTTGTTCTGTCTTTTCTGAGCGCTGAAGTAAAGCAATTATTGTTAATTTACACTTTACAAATTGATTCTGTTATTAATTTTATCTGACTCCAATTTTATATTAATCTGACTCCAATTTTAAGTTGACCTCTAATTTATATTTAAGCTCTAATTAATTTCTGATCATTCTTTTAATTTTAACTTTTTAAGTTATTGATTACTCTGAATCATCTTAATTTTCATTTGTCCTTTCGATCAATACTTGAATGTCGCTTAGAGTCTCACGCCGGCAGTTATTTCAATTACGAGGATCTCATGTCACATGCGAGCCAGTTCAGTTCATAGTCAGAGGTTGTAGGGTAATCTAAATATCATCTGATTTGGCTTCTCTCATAATCAGATGATACCATCGCTTATACACGTACACACAACTTGCTATGACAGACGATAAGCAGTGACTGAAGTCTTACATGGATTCTCCTATCATTAAGCTTCAGTAATGGTCTTATCCTGGTCTCATACTTGCGGTAACAATCACAGTCACAAATGATTTCATAGAAATTCAGAATAAATCAAATAACAACAATTTATTTGCCAGGTAGGATATAAAACATAAGTTACAAAATCAATCAAAGCCAATTTCACTCATGATCAGAATAAACAAACATTTCTAAAAATAAAAGACAAGTCAAAGTAGCATACCTGACAATAGAAAGTGACACGCAGCGATAAGCGTGGGAGATCTGGCTTACAGATTCCCTGACAAATATAAACTACATGCAGCGGTACAGCATAGGAGATCTGCTTACAGATTCTCCGAGCTTCTTGCCAACTTTCCTTAAATACCCAGACAGAATAAACATTGTGTACCAAATGGTATTATCCTTTGAACAATTAGAATTTGGGGGTGAATGTGTTCTAGACTTCCTGGGGTTTAACCTTGTTAACATACAGGAGTTAATTTAAATTGTAGGTCAAGGAGGGGGATAGACCTGCAGAATTATGCAGTATTTGTCAAAGAACTTATAACTTTGTCACCATTAGTTTTATCAACATGGGAAAGAGACCATTATACCAGTCGCAAAGAGACCTCTTAAATGATATCAAACACACACAGTTGCATTCTTTGTTTTCATGGTATTTTTTTATATTTTTACATATAAATCTTGTGTCTTTGTATTGGTCCTGAGCTGTTGAAGGGGAGAAGGGGAGAGAGAAGAGGGGGCAGCAAGGTGATTTGCAATTTATCACACGTGATGATATTCAGGTGTAGATTTCAGCTTTTGTGAGAGAGTTCTATGATGTTGATTCTCGCAGAGTTCTTTAACTTTTACCGGAAATGGCGCCTTTTGGGTGTAGACATCCTGGTGCCAGCCTTACAGGTGCATCGCTTTATGCGCTTCCCTTATGACCCTGATACACCCATCGCTTTGGAATAGGGTAAATCTGGACTCAGACCACATTACCTTTTTCCATTGCTCCACAGTCCAATCTTTATGCTCCCTAGCAAACTGAAGTCGTTCTTTCTGATTAGCCTCACTAACAAGTGGCTCTCATGGCAACACAGCTGTTTAGTCCTAATCCTGTTAGTTCTCGTTGCATTGTGCATTTGGAAATGCTCTTACTTTCACTATTAAACATAGCCGTGAGTTCTACTGTCAGTTTTTTACGATGTGACTTCAAGCATTTTAGTTATCTCCGATCACGATCATTCAAGATTTTTCCCGACCACATTTCTTCCGCGAAGCTGACGGTTCACCACTATACTTCCAGGCTTTAATAATGTGTTGGACAGTTCTCAACCCAATTCCAGTTATTTCAGCAATCTCCTTAGTTGTTTTCTTTGCTTGATGAAGGCCAATAATTTGCCCCTTCTGAAACACAGTAACATCTTTACTATGAGCACAGGCTATGTCTTCCGACATGGTTGTTTAAGAAATGAGAAGCTACACACTGCATCAGCTAGGGTTGAAAGAATTATTGCCAGCTAAAACATTAATCACTTAATTATCTGCTTATTTAAATCCAAACGGCGACTTTCTTTTTGGCCAGGCAGTGTATGAATAAACTCCACAGGCATCAGAGTCACATTGTATTCAGTAGTAATCTCATCAGCAATTCAAGCCTGAAACTTCTCGAACACGACCACAAATTCACCATTATCCCTCCTTCAAAATTGTAATTTCAAGCCAGCTGGCCCTTAACCAAGAAAGTTTGGGGTAAGGAACAGGTGTTTTTTGGGGAAACAGCTGGAAATACACCTCTTCATATCTGCATCAGCTGCTTTGACGACAAGTTTAAGACTTTTGAAGGAGCGGGGTTAAAACTGACTAACACTTGCATATGTCAGAGACAATTCATGTCAGTAATTTCTCAGGAAAATCAAGTTACGAAATTATGAAAGATTGAGGTCAAAATGTTTTTATAAAATAGCAAATATGCATGGATGAATCCTTCACAATGTAACGATGTAGGCTGCTGACAATGATGGCAATGACAAAGATGATGATGAGATGAAGAACCCAAGTGCAGTTTATTTACAAAGTGAGAACCAATAACCCTGACTACACGTGAACTAAACTAAACATAAACATGAACATGGCTTGACTTGATTTAAACATGGCTTGACATAAACGTGGCTTGACTTAAACATCTACGATCACATCCAATACTTGACAACTAGACAATGAAAACATGAGGGCTTAAATACAAAACATGGGAGAACATAAACCAATGAACAAACAGAACTGATAACAAGATAATTAAACAATAAACCAATGAAAACATGACACATGAATATGGAGGGAAAACAAGACATCACATGACTAGGGAACAGGAACTAAACTTTTCAAAATAAAAGACATGAATCAACAAAATACACCTGACATATCCCCCCCACTAAGGGGTGGCTCCTGACACCCCAACACATAAACAAAACACGTAAAACATGACATAAATTCAAAGTTCTGTAGGGAGCTGGGGGGGGGGTGTCTTGAGGTGTGGGGCGTGGCATGGTGAGAAAGGGTGAGGGGCATGGGACCAAGGCAAAGTCCGTGGGGGGTGGAGCCACGAGAGGCTCGAGGGGTGGAGCCGAGGGAACGCAGAGCTGAGGCAATGTCGAGGGACTGATAGGCCAAGGCGAAGTCCAGGGCTCGGAGGGTCCAGGCGGGGTCGGAGGGCCGAAAGTTCCCCTTGCCTGCTCAGGAGAACTAAGGGTGGGTATAAGGGTGGGAACCATCTCCAGGTCCCACTGCTCAGGTGTGGCTGTGACGTGGCATGGAGCAGGCTGAGGCGTTGCTGTGACGTGGCATGGAGCAGGCTGAGGCGTTGCTGTGACGTGGCATGGAGCAAAAGATGGCGCTAGCTCAGCGACCATGACTAGAAACTCTGGCTTGGCGGCCATGTCGTGGACCTCTGGCTCGGCGGCGGCCATGTCGTGGACCTCTGGCTCGGCGGCGGCCATGGCGTGGACCTCTGGCTCGGCGGCGGCCATGGCGTGGACCTCTGGCTCGGCGGCCATGGCGTGGACCTCTGGCTCGGCGGCCATGGCGTGGACCTCTGGCTCGGCGGCCATGGCGTGGACCTCTGGCTCGGCATCCGCCTCCACCACAGTGAACGGGGAACCAATGAACCGTAGGGCGAGGTCGATATATTGAGCCAGGCTGAGGGAACTGTGACCGCCAGGCATCAAAAAAGAAATGGACTCATTCAGTCCAAATCTAAAACAGTCTTTGAGGGCAACCTCATTAAAGTCCACCTGGAAAGCCAGATTGCAAAAGTCCTCCACATAGTCCTCCAGGGGACGATTCCCCTGACGTAGGCGCAGAAGCCGAACTGCTGGGTTCATGGTTGGGTCAAGTATTCTGTAACGATGTAGGCTGCTGACAATGATGGCAATGATGAAGATGATGATGAGATGAAGAACCCAAGTGCAGTTTATTTACAAAGTGAGAACCAATAACCCTGACTACACGTGAACTAAACTAAACATAAACATGAACATGGCTTGACTTGACTTGATTTAAACATGGCTTGAAATAAACGTGGCTTGACTTAAACATCTACAATCACATCCAATACTTGACAACTAGACAATGAAAACATGAGGGCTTAAATACAAGACATGGGAGAACATAAACCAAAGAACAAACAGAACTGATAACAAGATAATTAAACAATAAACCAATGAAAACATGACACATGAATATGGAGGGAAAACAAGACATCACGTGACTAGGGAACAGGAACTAAACTTTTCAAAATAAAAGACATGAATCAACAAAATACACCTGACACACAATAAGACCAGTAACATGCATTAATAAAACAAAAAGGGTCAATTTTGATTTCATGCCGACTTTAATGCAGAAAAATAAAATAAAAATTGCATAAATGGATGTGACATTTGTGACAGTTGCACTTATCTATAGGCTACAAGATGAGGGAAACCATCCAAAACACTTTTAAATAAACAGACCTTGACTTCTGAGACATGATTGATTGAATTAAGATTGAAATCGCAATCTAGCCTTGCACGATTACTAAACCTTAAAAGGCTGTGTTTTAAATTGCAAAAACATAAGTGCAGAGTAACCTTTTTTCATATCAATCATCATGTTATATTTAGTCACTTTTTGTAAATTTTTTATCTTGTATGTATGTTTTACTGTGGCTTTTTTTTTTTGGCCAGTCATGTGTTCAACAGACCCAATTCATGTTCAATGGAAAAGTTTAATTAGAACAATGAAAAGGCTTTTGTGCCTCTTTGTAAAATATTTTAAGCATACCCAAGTAAAATAGTGATCTGATGACAAAATAAGTTGCAAAATATCAGCATTGTTATCGTCCTATAGTATCGGCCATAATTTTTCATATCGGTTCATCCCTACTTATTAGAGGGCATACACGCTTCAGCTGTCACAGAGAGTAATTAAAGGAATAGTTCACCCAAAAATGAAATTTAGATATATCTGAGTTTCTTTCTTCATCAAAACAGAATGTAAGATTTTTAGGATTTCATTTCGGGCCTCCTCCTTTAAACAATGCAAGTGAATTTATTCCATTTTTTGACGGACCAAAATACATATTTAGGATAGGAAGCGCGTCATTATTTACAAGAGAAGTAGCACTGTACAAAAGTTTAATTGCCTTTGCTGTAGATTTGTATTTGTAGAAGTGTATTGTTTAAAATGGTCATTTGGTATGTGTTTCCTGGATGCTTCAACCTTCAAAATATAAACTTTCCATCGATTGCCTATACATGATCATGAGCGATTGAAGCTCTGGCTTATTGCGCTGAACCTGGATATCAGTACACCCCTACATTCTCTCAAATATTGGAGGGTGTGCAGTGAACATTTTACCCCTGAGGATTTCAGACCATCGATAGAAACAAAGGGTCGTTATCTGAATTCATCGGCTGGCCCGTGCTGTTTTCCAGCAAACTCGGGTATGTGTGAAAACTTTGTCATTGTCTCGCCTCCCTCGGGCTCTGCACCTTCCTCAGCACTCCGCTCCTCATCACTCGATTTCTAATTCATGGAACCTGCACTCAGTTCACTCGCTCATCACTGCTTGCATAAATAACTCACCTTCACGCCACTTCACTATCAAGTCTCACACAAAGGACACTTGGTTTCACTAATTACAACTTGTGTGGCTTGAATTCCTGGCAGTCATATAGCCTATATATTTCTGCTAAAGAGAAAGCACAAGTAGATAACGCAATGGTATTGCTCAGAAATAAAGGATGGTTATTTACTGCACTAATGTTTTGTTATTATTATTATTTGGAAATTAGTTTTTATTTTATATTGTTTTGAAATTGTTTTGGTTTGTGAACGGAGCTTGGTCTGTGGTCTGTGCAAGTTTCTCTTGTAAACAATGACACGCTTCCTGCCTCCTCCTCCACGTGATGCGTGACCTTACCAACGAGCTTACGTCATCCCTCTCATGAGCGCGGATCACAGAGATGTACGGAAGCAAACATTTATAGTTAAAAAGTATATAAGTATTGTTTTGTTTCTAAAAATAATCAATCGTTTGGGTTCAGAAGAACTTTATTTGTCGACTGGAGTCGTGTGGTTTATTTTGATGCACCCTAAATATGCATTTTGGACCGTAAAAAAATGGAGTACATTCACTTGCATTGTTTAAAGGAGGAGGCCTGAAGAGTAAATTATCAGCAAATTTTCATTTTTGGGTGAACTATTCCTTTAACTTAATTCAAAGTCAGATTAAAAATGCAATCTGTTACACTACTTTTGACTTAAAAGTAATTTGATTACAGTAACCATTACTTTACCACATTACACCCAACACTGCTGGCATTGGCAACCTCGCAAAGGTTACGGAACTTCCAGTCAAGGTTAATGACTTAAAAATGGTCAAGTGGTGTAACCGACATTGAAAATGTTGAGCTAATGTACACAGTAGTGTGTACAAAGTCAGAATGGCAGCAGAAACATCCTGGACATCCAGATTAATATATAATGTGAATGCTGATTCACACATTGTAAGTGGCACATGTTTGCACGACAGGGCATATGCATCTCTTCGATTTCCACCAAAACATAATATCTCACAGGCATTTGTCATCAGCTGAGAACTCCGATCATATTTCACACAAACTGAGCTGTTGTGGATGGACTTCACACTTTGTTTACTCTTTCCCAGCATTTGTGCTTTCAAAATGAAGAGCGGAGATGAAAAGGTATGCCGATACTCAGACTTTAGTATGCAAATTTGGAAGTGTTGCATCACATATTGTTGTCGGTTTGATGTGGTAATTAGCAGGGGAAAGAGCTGATACCGCAAGACCCTCGGCAACTGAATATCAGGCCATTCTGGTGGTAACTCTGTTCGACCCTTTATAATGCCCTTTATAACACACGTCATGTGCATCATAACGGGATATTGTTGTTAACCTGCACAAGGGACCTTTTTTGATGTTACATAATGGTTCGAGAAATAAATCTATCCTTCAGAGACACAAGTGCGTCTACAAGTTTGCCTACTTTTGAAACTGTATTTTAATGTTTATTGACTGGCCATATTCACTTCCATTGTACGTGCTTTCCTGTAACAATGATTTTTGTTATATATATATATATATATACTCAAATTCCCATGGCTTTTAAGTTCAGAATAACTGTGGAATTCTCTAGAAGTGAACTCAGAAGCCTGTATATACACACACATACATACACTACCGGTCAAAAGTTTTGAAACACTTACTCATTCTTTATTATAATTTTTGTTTTCTTCAAATTTTAGAATAATAGTAAATTCATCAAAACAATAGAATAACATAAATGGAACTATGGGAATTATGTTGTGACTAAACAAAATCCAAAATAAATCAAAACTGTGTTATATTTTAGCATCTTCAAAGTAGTCACCCTTTGCCTAGAATTTGCAGACATGTACTCTTGACATTTTCTCAACCAACTTCTTGAGGTATCACCCTGGGATGCTTTTTAAACAGTATTGAAGGAGTTCCCATCTATGTTGGGCACTTATTGGCTGCTTTTCTTTATTATTTGGTCCAAGTCATCAATTTCAAAAACTTTTTTTTTTAAATTAAACTGTAGCTTTATAATGAAATAAATTAATATGGTGGCACAATTATATTTTTGTCTACTAAACTAATTTCAAACATTTAAGCATACGCCTTCAAATCAATAGATTTTTAAGATCATGAGAAACATTTCAGTCAAGTGTTTCAAAACTTTTGACTGGTAGTGTATATTTATGATTTCTGGTGTTAATCAACATTATTCTACAAATGTGATTGAGCTCAACTTGTAGAAAACAAAGGAATGTTCTGGGTTCATTATGAGGCAATGAATAGCTTGTCCAATGAAGCACTGCGAATATCAATAAGAAAAACAACAGTAAAATGTAAAACTATTGACTCAGTAGTTAATAAGCATAAAAACAACATCCTTTTGAAGTTTTTAAAAATAATCAGCATACAAATTTGGTTAAAAACCAAGGCCCATTTACAAAGTAGTTTGAGAGCATAAATAACATTATCTGCAACGCTTCATGAGTGGGCAGTTGCTGTGGAGCTCTTTTGCCGCAATAGAGCGCAACAGTCAGATTCCGGAGGTAAAAATCCCATTAATTTATCCCACAGACTAATTGATTTTCAACAATAACTTATAAACCTTTAAAGACAGACCTACCGTGAGCTACAGTGCATCCGGAAAGTACTCACAGCGCTTCACTTTTTCCAAATTTTGTTATGTTACAGCCTTATTCCAAAATGGATTAAATTCATTATTTTCCTCAAACTTCTACAAACAATACCCCATAATGACAACTTGAAAGAAGTTTGTTTGAAATATTTGCAAATGTATTAAAAATAAAAAAAACAAAAAAATCACATGTACATAAGTATTCACAGCCTTTGCCATGACACTCAAAATTGAGCTCAGGTGCATCCTGTTTCCACTGATCATCCTTGAGATGTTTCTACAACTTGATTGGAGTCCACCTGTGGTAAATTCAGTTGATTGGACATGATTTGGAAAGGCACACACCTGTCTATATAAGGTCCCACAGTTAATAGTGCATGTCAGAGCACAAACCAAGCCATGAAGTCCAAGGAATTGTCTGTAGACCTCCGAGACAGGATTGTATCGAGGCACAGATCTGGGGAAGGGTACAGAAAAATTTCTGCAGCATTGAAGGTCCCAATGAGCACAGTGGCCTCCATTATCCGTAAATGGAAGAAGTTTGGAACCACCAGGACTCTTCCTAGAGCTGGCTGCCCGGCCAAACTGAGCGATTGGGGGAGAAGGGCCTTAGTCAGGGAGGTGACCAAGAACCTGATGGTCACTCTGACAGAGCTCCAGCATTTCTCTGTGGAGAGAGGAGAACCTTCCAGAAGAACAACCATCTCTGCAGCACTCCACCAATCAGGCCTGTATGGTAGAGTGGCCAGACAGAAGCCACTCCTCAGTAAAAAGCACATGACAGCCCGCCTGGAGTTTGCCAAAAGGCACCTGAAGGACTCTCAGACCATGAGAAACAAAGATTGAACTCTTTGGCCTGAATGGCAAGCGTCATGCCTGTAGGAAACCAGGCACCGCTCATCACCTGGCCAATACCATCCCTACAGTGAAGCATGGTGGTGGCAGCATCATGCTGTGGGGATGTTTTTCAGCGGCAGGAACTGGGAGACTAGTCAGGATCGAGGGAAAGATGAATGCAGCAATGTACAGAGACATCCTTGATGAAAACCTGCTCCAGAGCACTCTGGACCTCAGACTGGGGCGAAGGTTCATCTTCCAACATGACAACGACCCAAAGCACACAGCCAAGATAACAAAGGAGTGGCTACGGGACAACTCTGTGAATGTCCTTGAGTGGCCCAGCCAGAGCCCTGACATGAACCTGATTGAACATCTGTGGAGAGATCTGAAAATGGCTGTGCCCCAATGCTCCCCATCCAACCTGATGGAGCTTGAGAGGTCCTGCAAAGAAGAATGGGAGAAACTGCCCAAAAATAGGTGTGCCAAGCTTGTAGCATCATACTCAAAAAGACTTGAGGCTGTAATTGGTGCCAAAGGTGCTTCAACAAAGTATTGAGCAAAGGCTGTGAATACTTATGTACCAGTGATTTATTTCGTTTTTTATTTTTAATAAATTTGCAAAGATTTCAAACAAACTTCTTTCACATTGTGATTATGGGGTATTGTTTGTAGAATTTTGAGGAAAATAATGAATTTAATCCATTTTGGAATAAGGCTGTAACATAACAAAATGTGGAAAAAGTGAAGCGCTGTGAATACTTTCCGGATGCACTGTATGAGGTTGTTCATCGATGGTATATGCTTCCATTGAAGCCATCCTTCTGCGTTCTCAACTTCATTGTTTCAAAATCGTGATTGATAGTGGAATTCATGTTAAGCAACTACATTACTCATGGTACAGCAAAGAAGGATCCACCAATCAGAGAACAGCTGCCAAAAAAAACCCGTGAAACATGCCTCGAATCGACACTGTGAATGACGTAATCGAGTTGGTCTCCCTTCACCCTTAAACTACTTATATATTTGTACATATCAGGATATTTGCAATAAATGCAAAATATATTGTTTCTATACTTAACCTAAAATCAAAAGTTTTATATATTTCCATCGTTTTTTTATTCAATGACATCATTCACAATGCTTCATGGGATTGTAGTTTGTGCCCTCATGAAAAATGGCAAGTATACAGCCTTTTACCTTTGTCTTTGTCCAAATTCCAAATACCTTTTTGCCTCCAACAAAGTTTGTAATGTTGCGATTCACCTCGGAGCTGGTTGGTTTGGTTTTTAGCTTACAACTCTTTTATGAAGGATTTTATTAAAAGTCAATTTAAGAAATTAATGGGGAAAATACTTCCGAAACTAAGACGTCTGAAAAAGTGGGCGGTCACTGTTGCGCTCTGTTTACTTTTCCATGATAACGGCAACGTCTTTGATTGGAACTCTTCATGTTTCACAGGTAGCGTAGTTCTTCAGCATAAATTTAATTATCAAACCATGAGCTCATGGTACATCTGTGTTGAAAGAATTTCTCTATGGAGAAAATGAATAGGATTTATACTTTCGGAACTGTTATACTCAATTGGACACAAATAGACACTGGTGGGCTGACAATGGAGTCAAATGACTTGAGCCTAGATAAAGAGTTTATCAAAGCAAAAACTGTATTATTCATACTGTAGTTGTCCACCGATTTTATTCAATAAACAAAACTCTGACAAGGCCTGCATGCTGCTGCAGCTTGCATCTAAAGTAGCTCTTGATGCAGATTAGTAGCGGCCCTCAAAATGAAAAATTAATCAAATTCCCATAGCTTTTAAGTTCAGAATCACTGTGGAATTCTCTAGAAGTGAACTCAGAAGCCTGTAGAGGGAAAATCCAAATTATTTTACACTCCTGTATGCATGTTTGAGTGTGTTGGTTTCACACTCCTATTTTGATTGAACCCAGAGCAATCGGGTCTTTATTAAGCTTAATAGGACAAAGATTCCTCCTACATAGTGCATCCTCACACATCTCTCAAGATAGAGGAGCTAGATCCTCAGGGAGCAAAGTGAGAATAGATCTAAAAGGAGCAGTTGCAGTTTGTAGAACCAACCCCATACAGTCACAACCATAAGAGAGATTAGTTATTTCCATTAGATTTCCTCACCTAACTTAATGAGCTTCCTCATAGAATACCAGCTTCCAGGGAGTTGTTGTACTGTATGACAGTGTGTAGAGTTTATACTAAGAATTAATGGAGCATTGCAAAGCACTGCCATCTAAGGAGCTCATAAAGCATCTTGTGAGAAAGGTTCATTTGGGGCTTGAATGTCAAAGGGCTACACAGTCTCTCATCTACAGGCAAAAACACCCAAAACAATAAGAGAGCTATTAGAAAAAACTCCAGCAGTATTTACCCTCACTGTAAACCCTAATAAGTTAGCAGAACACAAAAAATGGAGGCAATCAGTCACATCAAATTTTTGAGGTCAATAAACTCCCAAGTTAATAGAACTTTCAGATTTGGATTTTCTACTACACATGCAAGTTAATTGCTCTTAAATTTAAATACTGAGTAAGACAATTCATACATTTTGATGGCACATGACTTTAAATATAACTCTTAAGGCCGAAACATACTTCACGCAAGTACGCAAACACGAGCGCTTGGCCAACACATGGCCAATGCGTGGTTCTGTCATACATACATTACGTGCACTCGTGTTGCTCTGGCGGTTACAAACCTCAGACTACAAGAGAGCAATGGATTTTTTAGGCATGACCACAAAACCGTTGCTGCATCCGAAATGCCATTATGGTGAAGAGTGGAGCTTTAGCTAATGATGAGGACAGATAGATGTCGCAAATGAAATTGCTTGCCCGCTTCGTTAAAGGATTACTAAACTACACTCTTTAGTGCTTCCAACCAGCATGCATTTAGCATGCTAACATTCACTTTCACTAGTTAGTACATAAAGAAAAATACTTATTTGGGTTACATTGGCACATCTAATTTTGTTGGGTTTACCCAATTCAACAAGGTCCTTCCTACACAAAGTGTTTGAGATTACATAGTACATTTAAGTTAATAAAACTAATTTTAAACACTATTGTTGCAATGGAAGGTTTTTAATTTTTGTATTTATGTGATTCATCAAAGTCTCTGAAAGTCCCCATTTGTTTGTTTTGTTTTCATTCTGAGTCAGAATAAAGAGTGTTTGGCATACTGATGTATTGGCCCCCTTTGGGAACAGTCGCAAAATATCCTGTTTCACGCATTCTTTCAAAACTCCCCTAGTGGAATTGCTTTGCGTTTGAGATATACAATTTGTTTTTCCTGTTTGGCACTAAAAGGAAGCACATCAATGGCCACACACTCAAAAACAAGAAGCCTTTGGCAGTAGCATACGGTGGGTGGGATCCTTTCTCTCCACTTGTTGTTCCAATGCACCTCCCTGGGGTGCACATATATGGCCCCTTTTAAATCCATCTCATTTTGGTTATTGCTGTGTAAATTGTGCATATATAGCCCCAATCCATTTTAAACCAGTCAATGGCTGTATAAGGGTGCTTTATTAAATCGCTAGGTAGTCCATGGTGTGCTGGAAACCCAGTTGTGTTCCAGTTAAAAGCACATTGTACAACCTGCTTATGGCAATGACCCTGAATTTAGGTTTATGGAATTAGCAATTGCCTTTACATCTCCTCAAATCCACAAGGATTAAAGCAACAAGATGAGAGAAAACTCGGATGCACTTATTGGTTCACATGCTTCATTACCTTCAATCATCATGTTATCATCACTTCATAACCAAAACATTAACAGAGTAAGAATATAAATTAGTAATGAACATCAGCTGTGTCGGTTTAGTTTGTGCATTTTTATATTTAATTTTATTTACATGTGGGTGGTTGACATCACATTTCAGGTTTGTACATGCAGTTTTTATGACCTCGTATTACTTGAGATTAACATGGACTATTTGTACTTTCATTTGTCACACTGCAGGACTGTTTAAAATGAACTAGTAAAAGGCAAAAAAGTGACTAAAAATGGTTAAAAACATAATTATGCATGTCAGCTACCCTTGTGTCATTTAAATATTTCATGCAACAATGCCAAGTACATTAAATATGAATGCATATTTAGTATTCCGTCTTCTCTCCATACCACTATGGACATTATACTGTATATTTCTTGTGGACTGTTCTATATGTTTATTGCATGCTGCGCGTCCTTGGAAATGTATGGTCTCGGCATACAATCTTGATTCTGATAAAAGTATCTCTATGCCTGTCTCTGTTAGTGCATTTGCATTGCCATGGCAATAAAACACTGTTTACCTTAGCCATTTTCCTAGCTATCTGGGACAAAGCCCAAACAAGCTCATTCACCAGCTGTGTTCCGTGCAGAAACTGCTGAGACAGCACTGCTAAAATCCAATGGCCCTTTTCCTTGTTTTGGTCATAAGTTGTAGGAGAGGCAAGATTGTCTTGAGTGACAGCTCATTCAACACCTCCATGCTGTATTCTCATAGGTGTGCTGATAATTTTAGCAGTTACAGTAATATACAGCCTGATAGATGATACTTTATAGCATTATTTGAAAGCTTCCATTTATACAGAAAGGAACACTAAAATCAATCCAGTTTTATCAGATCATTATTTATTTGGACTTTAGAGTGGCCATTTAAGAGTTTTTTATAATAGAAATGATAATTTAAGAGAAATTATAATAGTTAGGTGCATTAAAACTTTGTTATGATTTATGTATGAATAACTTTGAGCTAGAAACTGCAGTATAAGAGCAGCTGTATATTGACGTCCTGTTTTCAAGTCACACATCCAGTGTTTAATTAAAAAAGATAATACCTCCCTAGCTGATGTCCTGTTCTTAGAATAGGTCATTTCACAATACCACCCCTCCTCTGAGATATGACCACAGCAGGATTTTTGTTAAAAACAGGAAGGGAGGTATTAACTTTTTTACTTAAACACAGGATGTGTGATTTGAAAAACAGGACATCAATATACAGCTGCTCTTATACTGCAGTTTCTACTCAAAGTCAATCATACATAAATCATAACAGTGTTTTAATACACGTATCCCTCTTGCAAAATCCTGAATTCCAACAAATGCTAAAGGCTGAAATCAGTGTTTATATGGAGACCAACTGGTCCTCAGTATCCTCTGTGGGTGTTGCTTGGGATGCACTTAAGGCGGTTCATTCACCAAAAAATCCAAAGCACAAGAACTCATGGAATTGGAAGGAAATATTAAAAGTGCTTGGAGGAGCTTGGCAAGGTAATTAAGGCCTTGCCTACAGGCAAAGCTCTGGGGCCAGATGGCTTTGCCACTGAATTTTGTAGATCTTATGCTACAGAACTGGCTCCACTTTTGCTAGAAGTTTATACGGAATCATTAAAGAATGGAAAGCTTCTGCCAACCATGACAAGCCCGGATCAGACTGATTCTTAAAAAGGACAAAGATCCAAGTGTGTCTAAGAGTTACCATCCAATATCCCTGATCCAGCTAGACATTAAAATATTGTCAAATTTTGGCTAATAGATTAAGTAAAGTTATGACATCTCTTATAAATATTGATCAGGTGGGGTTTATTTGGGGCTGTAGCTCTTCTGATAACATTAGGTGTTTCATCAATATCATGTGGTTGGTGGTGAATGACCAGACTCCGGTCTCTGCCATCTCTCTTGATGCCGAAAAGGCTTTTGATATGGTAGAATAGGATTATCTTTAAGATTTTGGAAATATATCGGGAATACTTTTATTAGATGGATTAAGTTACTTTATAGACACCCGGTAGCGGCGGTACAAAAAAAATGGATTAATTTCAGATTATTTTACTTTGGATAGGGGCACCTGGCAGGGTTGCCCTCTTTCCCCATTATTGTTCTGTCTTACCCTGGAACCATTAGCAGCCGCATTAAGAAAGGAGGATGATTTTCCAGGTGTGGTGGCGGGAGGTGTTGTGCATAAACTTTTGCTTTACGCAGATGACATTTTATTATTCGTCTCCGACCCTACTAGATCTATGCCTTGCCTCCACTAAATTTTCAGCCGGGCACCTTCCAGTGGCCCAAACAGGGCATTACGTATTTGGGCATTTTATTCCCAGCAAATTTGTGTGATTTAGTTAATCAATTTTGACCCTCTAATAAAACGTTTGAGCGATGTGGACAGATGGGCTTCATTACATTTATCTATGATTGGGAAGGTTAATGTTATTAAAATTCATTGTATTCCAAAATTCAACTACCTGCTACAGTCTCTCCCTGTAGATGTCCCCCTCTCTTATTTTAAGCAATTTGATAGCATAGCGAAGTCCTTCATTTGGAATGGTAAATGTCCCAGATCACATTTCAATAAGTTGCATAGGCCGATTGACAAAGGTGGGCTAGGCCTACCCAAAATTTTGTTTTATTATTATGCATTTGGTCTCAGACATTTGGCTCATTGGTCACTTCCACCTGAGAGAGCCCCTCCCTGGTTTTGTATTGAACAGGAAGTTCTTGCCCCTATTTCGCCATTGCAAGGCCTTTCTATCAAACTAACTGGAGAAGTTAAGTTACACCTTGTTATCTCGCATTTGCAATCGGTATGGACAAGTGTCCAGAGTGTTTAATTGGACATTTATTTAAATGTTGCCTCGATATGGCATATAAGGTAGAATCTATTAGACCTCATTTTATATCAACAGTGGCAGTTATCGCTAAAGTTTCAAGATGTGTTTCAGCTAGTATTTATTTTTTCATAAATACTACAATTTATTATTATTATTAATATTATTTAAGAATAGCTACACTGACCTAACCATGGTAATGAGGAGCCTTTCCTCCTGTGTGATATGTATGTTCTGTCTGAATTATGTTAGAAAATGAAACAAATGGGATAATAATGTGCTCATATAAGTAAATATGGGAGGGAAGAGAAAACTTCCTGTCGCTTTTGTTGTTGTCGTCAACAACAGAAATGTCACTTGATGCATGTCCTTGTACTTGAAAACCATGAACAAAACTATGCAACATAAAAGGAAATGCGACCCAGGATACATTAAGTACATGTTACGTTTTATTATATATTGGGTCGCCACTTGATTTACAATGTAAAATCTGGGTCCTGAAGCAAAACCAGTTGAGAACCACCGAGTTAAAGGTACAGACAGGAGAAGTCTGGCTGCGCTGTCGCGCACCTACAGTATAATTTAATTGTTAATAATCACAGAACATTACTTTAAAGCTCGCACAGCTGATGTTATTTTTCATTTAGTAGTTAATTGAACATGCTATGCTAACACGCTTTAGTTATATAACATGTTACAGTTACATGCTTTTTTATCATGTTTATAATTCGGTTTATTAATATAATTCTGTTAGCTTTCTTATTTATTCTATTTTATTTTCAAAAGGGAGACTTTTACACATACATCCATAAAAATAAAAAAAATGGTTTCAAGTTTCAATTATAATAAAGCATTTGTTCAACCAAAAAAAAAAAAAAAAAACACCTTCTGTTTTCACTCCTTTAAGGGCCATTGTAACTGATAATAATAATAACTGTGTAATACCGTATACCGTGATATTTTCTGAGACTATTGCAACCCTACCTCAAACAGGCTCCAGTTACCATCTTAGTGTTCATTATCAATTTTACTCATATAATATCAGTGTTGGGTTCCATGAGAGTTCATATATGTACTAAGTTTAATGCACTTTCCCAGTCACATGGTACAAGTAATTATTTCAGTGAGCACAAACGTAATATTACATTGTTTCCTGCTATGCAAAGGGGAAAATGCTTATTAATGCAAAGTGGTGACAGTTTTGAATATAAAACCAATAAGAATTGAAGGTTAAATGTGTATGGTTTACATAAATATCTTGGGTAATAATTGCCTTACAGGTTAAATCATGCAAAACATTTGTATGTGTGCAAATACATTTTAACTTGTCTTTATAGATACAAAGTCAAGTTTATAGGTTTATTTTAATACCTAATGTCAATGTGAATTCTGTGAACAAGAAAATAAGTGAAAATGGAGATGTATATTGTTTGTGATAAAGAACAAATGACATAACATGGTTTTGAAGTAACAAAAGAAAAGAAAATTCCTTTATTGTTATTGTTGTTTTAAAACGTTTAAAAAGTTAAATAACTACTGGGGATTACGTGCAGCGCAGACCTGTTTCTTCCACCTCTTCATTCTATCCTGTTAACAGGTTAATTCTCATCCGTCAGCCCGGACAGGTAAACGGGGCGTGCAACATGTGCGTCACTATATTTCACAAAAAATTATTTGCCTTGTTCATTGTTTTATTAAAAAAAAAAAAAAAAAAATCAAGGTTCTAGTGAGGCACTTACAATGGAAGTGAATGGTGGCCAATTTTTTATCATTAAATGACTCACTTTTTCAAAAGTATAACCACAAGACATAAAGGATGTGTGTGTGTAAACATGATTTTAGTGCAATAAAATATCTTACTAACCTTTTCTGTGTAAAGTTATAGCCAATTTTACAACTTCGTTACCATGATGATGTAATGTCAACAAACCCTAAAACGTAAAAATGACAATGAACTTTACAGCTCAAATAATACGCAAGTTTTAACAGAAGAATTCCTGCAAGTGCTTTTATAAAATTTTAAGCTTCACATTTCTGTGTTTAAACTTTGGCCGCCTTCACTTTTATGGTCCCCATTCACTTCCATTGTAAGTGCCTCACTGTAACCTCGATTTGCATTTTTGTTTTTGAGGAGGAACGAGTCAAAATTAATGTGGTAATCAACATTATGCCACAGATGCTGTCAATTTAGCTTAACTTGTATTGAACCTGGAACATTCCGTTAAGTTAAGATAAGGTCAATGTCTGGCCCATAAATCAATGTAACATTTGGAAAACATTTTAAGAACATATTTGTTTGCTGGGTTACTCAAATACCACTTTTAACCACAGGGTTTTCGCAATACAACTAGTCGAATGCTTCAATCCACTGTCCTGGCTCCTTGCTAAAACATCAAGAAACGTTCCAGCCTCCCTGTTGTGTTAGTCATGTTTATCAAGTTAAGATAAGGTCAATGCCAGGCCCATAAATGTTACTTGGCACTTTGTAGGCCCTGTGATATGCTCCACGGACCATGTGTCAGGGAGTAATGGTGCCTTTATAGACATGTTTTTTGTAGCATAATGAGTTAGCGTAGCATGAAGAGCCACAGAGGGAAAAAAACAGATACTAGAAGTCCCTCTTTTCCTTCCTAGAGTTACCTCTAGAAAGGCAGACAGCAAAGGGATCTACAATTGGTGAGAGCTTGAAAGGGTACATGCTCTGAAGCTGCCACATGCCTCACATTAATGAATTAAAGATGAAGACACTCTTTTACTCTCGCTCACTCGTTTTTTCTAAAGGCATATTCTTTTAATTGGACCTCTACAACCAGCAAGGGCTCCTCTCTTCTGCTTTCATTTTATCTGAAGTCTGTTCGAATTGACTGCATCAGTGAAGACCAATCTCATTCAAGATTTTGTGTGGAAGTAAAGTAACTCTGTGATCACTGTAATGCTATCAAAGGGGAGAGTCATATGCCCTTAGAGAACTTCTCAAAAAAAAAACAAAAAAAAACTATTATATAAAAAAACACATTATTCTTTGGAAATGAGATGAAGAGACACCGTTTATCTTTTGAAATGTAATAAAATGTCATGTCAAAATGTAAGCCTCTTTTAAAGTGCATACAACCCAGTTAGCACATGTACATCTCTGGGATGTTTTTTTTAGATCTTTTCATCTGAAAAGCATCACATTTTAATAAACATCTCCTGAACATCTTACAAAGATCAGATTTACAAACATTCTAAATCAAAAATGTCTCAAAAACATCTGCTGAATGTCTGATTGACATCCGAGAAGAAACGTCTTATAGACGTACAGTATTGCAGATGAGCAAATAACCTAAAAAATATATCTTCCAGATGTAAACGCACACATCAAATAGATATCTAGGTGATGTACGTGTGCTATCAGGGAAACAAACATTTTAATCTGTACAAGTTTCTTTTAGAAAATACCATTAATTACCATTAGTCATAGTAAATTACCATGATGTTGAAATGAAAAGATACTGATATTTAAATGTTGCTTGACGTGATTTACACAAGACATGTTCCTAAAATCAACATTCTTTGTTGTTCCTGGAAGATTATTCCTATTCCATTTATTGCCCTCTGACTTGAGGGGTGGGGCTAAGGTTAGGTTTAGAGCTATGATTGGTTGATTCAAATATTAAAGAGATAGTTCACCCCAAAGTGAAAATTCTATTATCATTTACTTACGTCATGTTGTTCCAGACCTTGACTGACTTTGTTCCACGGTATAAGATGTTAGGCAGAATGACAGCTTAAGTTACCATTCACTTTCATTGTGTGGAAAAAATGCAATGAAAGTGAATGTTCATTTCGTCTAACATCTGCTTTGGGATGAAATAAAGACATGTAGTTTTGGAATACAGTACAAGGGCTTTGATGACTGTCTTGGATCATGAATACATGCATGTGTGCAGCTTTACGCTTCATGCCTCAGAAGCCATTGCTTGGCACTGTAATACATTTTGAAATGGCCTGAGACTCTGTAATGTTAGCTAGAGAGTCGAGAGTTTTTTGGGGCATCCATCCACAGTACACCATTTCCATGCACTGCGAAAGGTGATAAACTCCAAATATGGTTTGCTTGGCAGAAAATTAGACCTAAATACTTTCTTTAATCTTACCATCTTGACTTTCTTTTCTTGATGACTTGATTGGACATTCAATAACCAACTCAACCAGATTCAAATGCAACCTGATTATAGCCCATTGTCCTTGAGGACATAAACAATAGGCGGACAAAGGAATTAGAATGCTGCTGCGCATATCTGACCCTGAAGCATTTCCGGTAGCAGATAAAATTACTAGCACATCCTTTTAGAGTCTAGCTAAAACCGAACAAACGAGATATTTGCAAAAACTGAAAATAAACAATGAGGTGTCATTACTGGACCCTTTAAATAAGACTCTGAGTCAACAAATTTTCTCAAAGAACATCAAACGTTGTTGTTGTTGTTGATACTGAGTGCGTCTTTGCGAGATGTGATGAAAGTTTCATAGTTTAGATGCTCACAATTATTTCCTTAATGGGGAGATCGGGGATATTGGATTGCTCCTGTTTTAATCAATGAAGCAGTTCAATATAGTGGACTGTATTACCTGCAGACAAGGTAAGGATTTTTTTTTTTTTTTTACTGATGAAAATACTTTGGTCTCTTTTTTCCGGATCTTCTAAATGACCAAATGTAAATGACTTGTGCAGCTTCATTCATTATAATGGGAGCGATAGTCACTTTTAGAGCTTTACCTCTCAAACGTACAATTAGTTGCCATAAATTTTCATTCACCTATCAGAGATAAAATGCGTGCTACAGTTATTACCGCACGTATCCATCCAGCTGTCTCGCTTCACTGAAGCGGTTCATGTGTCCGTTTGTCGTTGCTTTTTTGGAGATCTAAACACTAATTTCCGTTAGTTCCAAACATCCAGGGAGCATCCAGCCACCGAACAACATGGTCCACATTTTAATAACAAATAAATGTTATGGCAATCGTGTTAACGTTTGTGACATTAATCGTGTTAGTCACTATGAATGAAGCACCTCCCGCTGTTGTTTTGAATGAAGGTGTGTTCCATTCAGAAGTGATCATCCCTATGCCCTATTCCCTTTGAAAACTTTACCATCCACTGTGAGAGCTTTGAAAGGCCAAAAGGTGTGGGGCTCAAAAATAAGGGTCATTCAGAACTCACTTTTTAAGTCATTTTTATTGGAAATTCAGTTTGAAGCGAACTTACAGCATGACTTTCATGATTGTTCTCCCTTCAAAGTGCCTTTTGGAGGGTGATTTATCCCATTTGGAATGCAGTCTGAGTTTGCGTCTAGCAGAAAATATTCAAGGAACAAAAAGATGTCACTTCTTTATAGGGATGCACCGATCCGATACCTGGATCGGTATCGGCTCCGATACTGATGTTTTTAAATGGATCAGGTATCGGTCCGACGAGCCCGATCCAAATCCGATACTGTGTGTTAGTCATGTTCGTTACTGTGAAAAGAAAATTACATAATAGAACAATTAAAACACAGTTAAAGTAGTTCATATGACTCATGCATTTTATTTAAAGCCACTTGAAGATGTGCGATAGCTCTGTGAATCACAAAAGGCTGTGTTTTATGTAAATATATAAAATGCACGTGCAGCTCCAGCGTATTATTGAATGGCGCTGCTCTGTTTACACACATCCACGGCTATATTTAGCCTTCACGTGGTGCGCAATATTTGAGCGCTACTCATGAACAACATCTCAGATGTAGCTGCTCAATAGTTTGGTTCACTTATATGCATTTAGAATGGCACCGGAGGTCTATTTTTCCAGAATTTGAATAAGTGAATTAAACTACTTTGAACTTCCCTACAAACAGACACATACAGGACTTCCTGGAGAGTTCAGAATGTCAAAATAAAAGTGTGAGGGTTTAAAAGTTAAAGGTGTCATGGAGAGACTCACGGAGGCAGAGATATGAACTCAGTAGCAGGGTTTATTGAACAGATGATTGAAACAGTGATGTAAACATTGTGAGTAAATCCAGTTGAACAGAGTGGCAAACAGCAGGTGAGTAATATCCAGACAGGGTATAGACATGATGAACAGATAACTCACAACAGTCTTATGATACGTGCAGGCAATAATGAAGACACGGGTACGTTTGACATAGTAGAAAGGTCTGGAGTCTCAGAGATACTATCAATGAGAACAGACAAAGAGTGTGTGTGAAAGCAGGGTATATATGCAGTCCTTGATTAGCCACTAATGATATGCACGTGCATGTAATCAGAACTCAGGGGAGAGTGAGCGCTGTGACGGCAGTGAGGAAGAAAGAGAGAGAGAGACCGGTGGATCCGTGACAAAAGGTGCACAATTGAGATATATTACTATTATAATTTATTATTATTATCATTTGTTTACAAATGATAATAATATTTAAGTTGAATGGGTTCCAAAAAATAACTGTGTGAATGAAAAGTGAGCTGATATCTTACAACTAAATTGAACAAAGAGATCTGAATCCTAAGTCCAGATATAAGCTGAAAACATTTTGCAAAAAAAAAAGAAAAAAAAAAAAGACTACTTTTCTTATACTGGAATTACTGTTAGTTTTGCTGCTACATTATCCAGTATACTAGTTAAAAATAAAGTGTTTCTTAATAAGCTATACATTTATATTGGAATAATGTGTAGAGGTTTGTGTTTCTTTACATATTAAAAGAGTACACCTTGACTTGTCTGATTATCATTATTGTGTGATTATTAGTGTATAGATGTATAGGCTACTGTTGTGGGGCTACATAAGCAGTACACCCTGCAAATGAACCATTAGATGTTCTCTACATTTGTTCAGACAGTGAGTAAAATCACTGAAATTCAATTGCAATGTTGCAATATTACAACTTTTCCCTAAAAACTTACTAAAATGTAAAAAATGTAAAAACCCATTTATTTCTGCATTAGAGGCCTCCTACAACAACATATAAAAGGTGAATTTTTTTTTTTTTTTTTTTTAATAATTTTTCTATATTTGGGTCTCTGAGGGTTAAACCATCTTGAAATGGTCTTTATGAAAATTACGCGACTGGTGGAAATATTACGTGGCTCGCTACACGTATCGCAGCATTTCTGAGGTGAAACGTCCACCGTGTGGAGCTGAAAGCAAGTAAAATTTTCGGCCAAACAGATAGTTAAGGTTAATGGTCTATCAAGTTTTAAATCAACAAAACTTACCTCCCTACCCTAAACCCAACCGATAGTGTCATAAAGCAAATGCTACCTGAAAAACATGATTGCTGAGGTAACAATTTTTTGGTGTTTCTATAACACATTTGGCTCCATTGTGAGGAGCAAAGCGAAAAGTATGTGTTTATGAAGTGATAATGTGCCGTTTTACTTGTATTGTGTAAAAGGGAAAAGTCATTGTTGCTGTTGCGCCTCGTGTTTATTTCACCAGAAAACTGCCGCAATACGTACAAGCCACGTAAAAGTAATTTTGCAAAAATAGTCCAGGTTGGTCGTATGGGGAAATTGGAAACACTCATACTGTATTCTAAAGGCTCACTCATGTTGCAGGGTTACTGTCAGGGCTCAATGAAAGAACATTTAATGGACCAAAATTAGATGCCTTATCTTGCACTGCTCATTACTGTGTAATTGCAATGGCCATTACAAATGGAACAAAAAATTAAAATTACAGACCAAGAGCTTGGTAATCTGTGAAATGTTTTGGGGAGAGACAGAACATTTTAAAAAGCTTGAAAGTCAAAGGTTTGTCAATAGGAAGCTATTAATATGAAGCCACTCTATGATGCTAGAAGGATTCTAGTATAATTTTAGCATCTTCGCTTTTTCTGTTTCAGTGGTTTCACGTTTCATCCATTTGCTGCTCTGACACCAACAAGCATCGATTTTCATCAAGAATTAAGTAGCTTAAAAGGTATCACTCTATACTGCAATTCTAGCCCTCTTTGGCAAGACATCTTCCCCTCTGTTTGCTTAAAGCTGTGCTAGTCTGACTGAAGTCAATTAGACCCTTTATAATGATGACCACAGCCTCTTTTACATACAATGAAAATAAATGTGTGAACTCTCTAGCTCCGGAAATGACAAAAAAGCTGCTTAAAAGTAGATGTCGACCTATAGTTGATAATTGATTTTATCGATACGAATAGCTGAGGTGGTGGGAAAGGCCGATAACCGATTAATCGGCTGTTTTTAGAAGTAGATGTAAATAAATAAATAAAATAAATAAATAATAATAATAATATGGCAGGCAAAGACAAAGAGTCCAAAATGAATAAAATCCCAGATGCAGTTTTTGTTCAACCAAAATCCGAAAATCCGAATATTAACCAGAAAAAACAAAATGAAGATTTGGTGCATAACATGGGACTTTTAAGTATAAACAAGCCCGAAACACATCGGGAACCCTTATTTTGAAATGACGAAATAATGAAAACTATCGACAACTATCAACATAGATTTTTGCAGAAAACCAATAGTTCCAAAAAGCAACTATTGGCACCGATTAAGCGGTAAAACCAATATATCGTCAACCTCTACTTAAAAGTAGACTATACAAGCAGTCTATACAAATCATGTGCATGTTCCAAGTCTTCTAAAGATATATGATGGTTTTGTGTAAAGAACAGTGAACTTAAATAAGTGATATAAAATTCTTGTTTATTATTAGTTCATGTTAACTAATTTAGCTAATTAATGTTTACAAATACAACCATATTGTAAAGTGCTACCATTTTATATTTTTTGTGAACTATTGCCCACAGGAAAAATTAGGCACCAAGTCATTCTATGAGGATTCTGGAATAGTTTTATCTTGATTACATTTTTGTATTTAAATTTTTCATGATGTTTCCCAGTACATGATGCTATGACGTTTACCAGCATTTTCATTAATCGCTGTATCCTTAGCACTATTCCAAAAGGTTCTTCCCAAAACGTGCAAATTGTTGTTAAAAAAATAAATATATATATATATATTAACTCATTAGTCTGTCCAATACAAATCACAAACTGGTCATAAAAATATTGTAAAAATCCAGCCTTGTCTCAAGACAATTACGTGACCGTGGCAACATTTCTGCAAAACAAAATTACATACCTTATTACACGTTTGGCTGCTGTTTCCCAGGGGCACCAAAAGTGAGTAAAATGGTGTAGTATTCAGACGAGGTTTTTAAAGGTAAAGATTAGTTGTTTTAATGAGTAAAACGAACCTCCCAAATCTTTAACCGACAGAGTCCAAAAACAGAATGACAAATACAAAACACATATTCTGAAGCAACCACACGTCGCTTCTATGACATTCTTATCTCGCGTGTCAGCTTGTGTGCTTAACTGGTCTCGAACCACAGCCTTCTGAGTCCAAAGTCCAACATTCTATGAGGTGAGCTAACATGCAAGCTAATCATATTAAAATAAGTATGTAAATGTAGGTGAATCTGTAATAAAAGCATTAAAACATATAGTTTTTCAAATGACGCATCCACTGTTACCTGATTACAAAACTAGGAAAACAGTACAGAATGGTTTCTATTTATTATCTCAATCCAATCAGAATTTTGCATGTGAGTGCTGCTCTCAGTGCAATACTGCCACCTCAAATAACAGCAGACCAAAGTCACTGGTTACACTTGGACGAATTTCCACGGCCCAGCAAATACAGATTCATGGCTGCAGACTGGGGTGCTCATTAGTGTGTTTCCTTGGTGAAAAGTCTGCACTCTTGATGTGTGTTGTATGTGTGTGGGTTCTGCCCTTCTTGCACCACTGCCCTCACATCCAGTTTATCCTGCACCACTGCCCTTATATCCTGCCTGTTAATGAACCGGTATATTTGCCTATTTTATCAGCCCCCAACAATGTCCCTCACTGTGCTCCACTAACAGAATTATACTTCTGCCAAAAATACCCCCATGAAAAACAAAGGCAATTCAGATGCAATTTACAACCACTCAAATATCGGAAGTTTTGATGATTTTTAAGAAATTAAAATGAAGCTTTATTACTTTGACGACTACCAAATTCTGTGTTCGCTGGTGTCGAGTGTTGGGGAGTAACTAAATAGTAGTGTTGCTACCAACTTATTAGCAGTAGTTCAGCTGTTTCCAATAACCATCTACTTTTTCCAAATGGTAGCATGGCAACACTAATCAATGTTTTTGCCGCATTGCCTTGCACATGCAGCTTGACAGTCAAGTGGTTCAAAAACTATTCACTCTGTATTGTTTAATATAATGAAATATTTCGTTAAATGCTGCTGTTTAACACTGTTTTCGATATACATAAATGAGGGTGTTTAAGCTGAAAAAGATTTATGCTGTCATGCTAATTGAGATCCTTTTTGTTTTAGTGTCATACAGCTCTCATGATAAAAATAGGTTATATCTGAACTAGCCTACAGTGTTGGGTAAGTTACTTTAAAAAGTGATCCATTACAAATGACTTATATACAACTAATCAAATTACTTACTCTATTGAATAAGTAATTGCACAGATAAAGTCACACAACATAACTATTTTTAAGTTATAACTAATTTTAAGTCTAACATTTTTCATTTTCAGTATGTACAAGAATAAAAATAAAAAAAATGTGTATTATTAGTTAAAACAGACTGTGTTTGTTCATTATTGTAAATTAGATGAAGATCAAATCAGATTTTTAAGACAAATTTATTCATAAATGCAGGTAATTCTAAAGGGTTCACATACGTTTTCTTGACACTGAACGTCAAAGACAAATACTGACTACATATGTCTGTAAAAGTATTTCAGGGTGGAACCGAAATGGGATTATAGAAGTCTGCTGTTACTATTCAATTTTAAAGTCCTCCTACACCCCTTAAATAAACATGACAATGTCATAAACAGCTATCATGCAAATACTATAATGCCATTATCATGCACTACAACACCAGCTTTGCAGAAAATAAATCTCATTTAACCTTGGGCAAAGTTCTGAAATAAAATATGAAACAAAGAAAATGTTTTAGATCCTCAAGAGCCCAGTATACTAACTGACAGCTGGAAGATGACAAACCGCATTTGTTTAAGTACGCCAAACATGGCTGTTTGCCACAGGACCCCCTTGAGGATCTGAAGATGTACATATCATAAACGTGACACAGCTGTGCTTTCTGTAAAATGGGGCGAGTGGGTTTTACTATGCAAAGCATGCTTAAGTAGAGCGAGAGATGGGCTCTTTAAGTTCATGGATGTGCATTATCAGAGATTTAATTCCGTTCCACCACCCTTAATGGCACAGTAGAGAATTTCCTAATAAGAGCCATGGCAACCTATCCATTAAGACAAAATGAAAACGACCTCCTTTTCATAGAAATGCCACAGAAGTAATGACAGTGCAGAATGTAACTGTAAATCAGTGTATTATGATGGAGAGCAGTTAGATAACGGCACATCTAACATGTATTTGTACCAGAAATGCTGTGAATTTTCTTATTATTTTCCAAAAACTACATACCTTATGTGCTTCTTATTCCAGGGCAGGATATCCAACATTATACATTGACAGGGATTGTGAAGACCTATATGTACAGAATGAGAGAAAATACAGGTGAATGCAGAGCACATTAATAAAAGTAAAGTTTTCAAATATTCACACTGACATACAGTATAGTCTTTATTTTTGGATGGACAGTAAAATGTAGACAGCATCTCAGATGCAGACCAGATGGCTGACAAATGTCCTGGCTGATAGCGATGTTCTACATAATTTGATAATCCTCTGTGCTGTTACTCTGTTTTAGAACTGAGAGACACTGTAAGAGCTTTTTGTAGAAAGAAAATGTGGAAAAAGGACTGCAATTTGCCTTAAAAGGGAACAAGCTTTTTAATTGGCCATTAAGTTCCCAAAAGCTTCATTAGATTTAGTTTCACAGTCAGTCCTTGCTTTACGACTTGCAAGTATGGAAGTGTTATGAATGTTTTAATAGTGCTGCCTCATTTAAACTTACAGGGTTTAATTCGCCCAAAAATTTAAATCTTGTCATTTACTCACCCTCATTTTGTTCCAGATTTGTTTAACTTTTACTTCTGTGGAACACACAAGGAGACATTTTGAAGGACATCGACAAAGCTCATTTTCTATACAATGAAAGTGAATGTGGACAAAGGCAGTCAGTCCCTAAAATCCTCCCAAAATCTTTTGTTCAACTAAAGAAAGTCCTACAGTTTTGGACCAACAATAATGTTAATATATATATATATATATATATAAACAAAAACAAGAAGCTGTTCTACGTGAAAGACCTCATGAAAATTGGTGTTTCATTCATTAATAAGTTCAAACTGTCCATTTCAATAAATTGGTAAGAAAGTGAATCTCTGATCTAGCAACTTGTTTTCACCATATGGTATTTTTCATGTATTAAATGGTATAATAAAAATCTAGGAAGATATTGCTGTTTATTATTGTCATGCTGGGAGTCCCTGGAATTGTGGGATCTAAGTGCAGCTTTATTCCAGTCAAAATACAAATATCCAAGTCACGAGAACCACAACAAAACAGGAACCAAAACTCACCAAACACAACATCCAGACAAGGACAAAACCTCACAAAAGATAGAAATATGAGTGTTAAAATGCTCAGGGGCTAATGAGGCAACCAGACTCATTAACAAGACCCACATGGAAACAAATCAAGGGAAATGGAAACTAGGGCTGCCCCCTGATAGTTGACCAAAGGTTAGTCGATGAGAAGAGTCTTGATCAACCAAGTTTTGTTTGGTTGGTTGGTCGCAGAAAAAACTCCACATAAAAACACCGGTATTAGCGCTGGTTGGACGCTAGGTGGTACTATGGGGTAATTTTCATTAAGCAGGGTTAGGGTTAAGCCAACACAATAAAGCAAGACACCTTTATTTTTTATTCATTTTAACAAAAAATTAAAATGAAACTGAAATAATAATAATAAGAATAAGTGCAATTAAAATGTGTGTTGTTCAACTTTTTGAAAGATGGTTTTACAACAGTTGTCAACATCTCTCTGGCAAAGAACCTACTTCATCTCTGCATTCTCTACTGGTCGGGTATTTCGTTATCCGGGAAAATACATCATGTGTGTGAATAAATTCATTTTGTTCCCTCCTACATGATATATATATATATACGCAATATCCAATTACATCGGCAACCCCTGGGCTGAGGGATCGTTATATATTCTTGCTTTAGTGATTTTGCATTTGCATTAATTGATTTAAAAAATGAAAAACTTAAATCAAATACATTTCTAAATTCAAATTGCACTCCAAACGAAACAAAAAAGCAATTAAAATAATGAAGAGATAAAAGAATAATATATATATATATATATATATATATATATATATATATATATATATATATATATATATATATATATATATATACACACACACCTTTCCATTTACCGTCAGGCAAGAATCCGCCTTAACAACATGGCGAAAAATGACTTACACAAATGAAGACATAAAAACAATTATAAATGTAAAAATAATAATTATAATGATGATAATAATCACTGAAATATAAATCATGGTTCGAGGTGAATGTGTTTTTGTATTATTTTATGTTTTAATCACAGATGCAGACTATAGGCTGCAGAGTTGGTCGCAATAAACTGCTCTGTGGAAATAAAGTGAACTGAACTCAAAGCACCTCCTGAGCTGAGATGTCTGAGGTCTTTGCAGCACTCATGATACTGTTCTTGCAAAAAAAAAAAAAAAAAAAATCAGAAGACAAACAAAGAAAGAGTGAGAACCTTTTGTATACGCATGTTCCACAAGACTGCACGCCTCCGAACAACATACATGCGCATAGGCACTTTTCTGTCATCTGTTCTTAATAATATAATAAAGTGTGTTTCTTCAAGCACATGTCTGTGTGTCTATGGGCAAATTATTTGTAATATTAATTTGATAATAATAATAGCCTAATAATAATAATAGTTTAATACAATAATGGGAAAACGAGCCAAATATCATCTTGAAATCGTCAAAGGCATCAGCTACTGGCGATTACTCTGACCATCGTCGATCCCAGAGATCATCATCTGTTGGTACAGCCCAAATGTGCATTTTTCTCTATAAATTAGCAAAATGTTCAGACAGTCTCCTTGCTGACACATTCAGGATCATTACAGCTTTTGCCGGTGTCGCTGCGGCTTGCTTCGTGCGTGCGCTTGTAAAATGTATATTTTAAAGGCTCATTATTACGGTTTAGTATTTCTCTGTAATGTAGAACGGTGTTAGCAATGTTACTTATAACATTCTTTCTCAGCCCTGGAACTCAAACCATTTTCTGAAGCCCCCTCCCCCCAAATATATATTTAAGTAATTAAATTAATATCATAAATGTGCGACTAGTCGACTAATGGCTTAAATTATCTCCTACTTGTCGACTAGGAAAATCTTTGGTCGGGGGCAGCCCTAATGGAAACTTAAGTCAGGAAACAAGAGCTTTCAAAATACAGGTCATGAATAAATGAACCATTAAGAAGATTTCACAATAAAAAATATGACATAAAAACAAAAGGTGCAAAAAAAAAAACACCAAAGTCTTCACAATTACTATAGGCTTTTGTTATATTTGGTGTCATTCAAATAAAAATAATATTCTTCTGATCATTCAGTGGAAAACAGTGTGGAAAAACATGCCTTAAACATCTTTAGCTAGATTTTTCTACTAGATTGTAATGTTTAGTTCTTACATTAAACATTAATGTCTAATACTTTAAAACATTTAAGAGCAAATACATAAAAAAAATCAAGATACATATTGAAAATTGTGAAAATGCTTAAAAATATAGTAAAAATTTTCAGCAACATCGCCCAGCCCTTGTTACAACCATAGACTCAAAGTCACAAAACTCTAATATTGTTTTCATAGTCTTTAGGAATAGTTCACCCAAAAACGGAAAATTCTCCCCATCACATGACGTCTGGTCACAAAACAGGCAAGAACCAATGAGGTTTGATGTTATCGCTGTCACCGCCATATTGGATTCAGCGCTGTGTACTGTATGTTGTTTATCACTGATTTGATATGATAATGAAAAACAACTTAAACTACAGTCTGTATGATGCACAAGTTGTTTGGACTACTTTTATAATGCTTTCGGGTGCTTTATTAACTGTTAAAGTGAGTCCCTATTCACTGCTATTTTATTGAATTCAGCCAACAGGACTCTACTTTTGTGTTCTGCAGAAGAAAGTCATATGGATTTGGAATGGTATGAAGGTGAGTAAATTATGAAATTTTTGGGTGAATTATTCTTTAAAGAAACCTGGTGAGGAACACAACAAATGCTGGTGACCTGCTATGCTTGTTTTTTCAGCAAGGAAATCTCTAAATTTTAAAAGCAATATTGCTAGTGTAAGTAATAAAGTAATAATAGAAAAAACGTAACACATTTTAATTAATGTGGGAAAATATTTAATCATAAACAGGACAAGACGAGGTTCTACATTGAAGTTTAATTACACTGAAAGTGCAATCACACATTGGTAAGATGTAGTGATAGAAAAACTCCTTTCCTTGCCAGTAATGACTCTTTTATCACTGAAAGGCTCTAATCTTTAAAGGCTTCCTGTGAAGTTGTCTTGTGTGCAGCACACTGGCATCTAATCCATATTTAAAGCATCAAAATGTATACTTTGATTCTAATTGCTCGAGTGTCTCGAGTGATGGCTGTGGTATTGAGCAGGCACAGGTTTATTTATGGGAAAACATATACAGTACATTATTACGTACATATTACATATTACGTTATTTGAGAAACTGTCATTTGAGAGAAATATGTCTCTTTAAAGTGAAATAACTTGAAATAGTTCAGAGCCATGACTAGTGGTTAGCAGACTGAGCAATGATGGTTTTTGGGCAATGCAAGTTAAAATCTGGCTCATGTCATTTGCGACTAGTTTACCAGAACTCTAGAAAAAAACCCATCATGGAAATTCTCTTGATAAAAATTACATAGCACATGCTCACTGCAAATATTTAACAAACCTCATTCAGTTGTAATCAAATCTCGTTTGAAACAAACCCTGGCCCTTCATGTGTAATTCTTCCACAATTCAGCCACGCGATCAAGATATCTGTTGAGAGTATTCCAGTCTTTACCAGAGGACAAGAGTCCAGATTGATTTTCTTTCTGTCTTTATCCCTCCCCACAGTATTAAGGGCAAATGAAGTTCTTCCATTTAGCCCGCAGGCGACTTGCCATGTCACAATGTGAACCTGTCAGTCTGCTCAGGCATTTTTCCAATTTCATTTTGTTTATTGAACTATAATCTGGCACAGTCTCATGTGGCAGTGACAGCCTTTTAGAAACCATTTAAATCACTTAGGTGTATGAAGTAATGAAGCTCTAAAATCTGATTTTAAGAACCTTTGAAGCTGTTGTAAAATAGCCAACATATGCACACCTGTGACCGCATATCAATTTAATTCTATAATAATGTGCCTAATGTGCATAAACAGCATACAGGTAGGCAAATTACCAATATTACTTGGTGGAAGAATTGTTTGTTGTGATTATTCTCATTAAAAAATGTAATTATGTATTGAACATTGGTGCCTCTGCTTCATGTCATGCATAAAAATAACATATAAGTATAATGCGTGGCATATTACTATACAATATTTCTAATTTATTAAGAATTAGAACAGAGAAAAATTTGAGAATAGAGTATTATGAATTTTGTTCTGATTGTTCGTTGTGAAAAATCCCAGAAGAGGTTATTACATTACCATCTAAGCAAACACTGCCACTGTAAAAAAAAAAAAAAAAAAGAAAAAGCCCTGTTAAATTTACAAAAAAAAAAAAAAAAAAAAAAAAACCTGGCAGCTGTGTCCGCCATAAATTATAATGGTAATTATAATTATTTATACCACAGTGATGTTGAATGCTTGATTCTGACATTCTACGGCTATGAAGTAGTATCAGGTCATGACTGCATAACGGTTCCATATCACTTCGCCAAACTGTTTCATTTATTTCAAAGAGTCGTACAGGCTAATACAGCAAAATAATCAAATAAAACAAAGACACTGGCTTAGTTAACCAGATTAGAATGACACACAATTTATATAATATTGATCATGCATTTTAATTAAGCAATAAGCCCTTCAGCCGTGACAATATTCACAATATGGCACAGCATTGAGTGCATTATTGCTTTTATAAAACGGTCACCACATAAAAAAAACGAAACAAATGAAGGACACAAATGTTCATTACAATTTTATATTTTGTAAGTAAAATCATTAAATGCTCCTTTCGCCAGAAAATAGTCCCTGGCAGTAAACAGTAAACAGACTGTTGCTAAGCAACAAAATAACTATCAGCTATATGTGCTGCTTTGTGAAAATCGAGAGTTTGTGGCAAATTTGGCTAGTTTCGATTTTTATAAGGGTAAACACACACACATACATCCACACACACACACACACTCGCAGGCAACACACAGATACTTGATGTCAACGCACCACCGAGAATTCACCTTTTTGCACATGCGATCAAACGTTGATCTGCATTAGTGCTACTGTTTATCAGCAAAAGAGAGACTGAATCAGTTTTCATAATTAACCAGCTGCTCAGATAGTCTTTTCAACACCACAATATCTTTATTTTTAAATGTTACAAACATTCAAACAATCACTAAATAAAAGTTTAAAGCCGTTACCATCGGAGCGCATTGTTTTGATGCAACGATGCGGCCATGTTTTCAAAATAATTGGAAAAATCTGTCCATCAATCATTCTAGCCACTTCCGGTGCTGGGAAAGTGGAAACTTACATGCGAAAAGGTTAAAAAAGCAGTTTAGCAACTGAAAAGCTACATACAAAAATGGCAACGCTACCACCCTTCTAATTGATTTGCGATTTGAAGCGATGTTACTGGCGTATACAGCTGAGGAAAGCCGTAGCAGACAGGTAATAATCACACTCACATGAGTGCTCTCTCTCTCTCTCTCTCACACACACACACACATACACACACACACACACACACACACACACACAATACCTTGTTACTCCAATAAATGCTTAAAAGCAGCTGTTTCAAAATAGTACGCAGAATCTGTGGCGTAAGAAAGTAGTTCTACTCACAATTTTCTACTAGTTCTACTCACATTACCACCTCGGGGTATTATTTTTCAATAATTCAATGGTCCACTGTCAGTTATTCCGCTTATACCACGATTACCACACCTCAAGACATTTTCAGATTTCAATCCCTAAAAAACTTCACGTGCTATCAGAATTATCGTAAGTTTCCCACTCTGAAGTTGCACATGAACGACCTCTCAATGACTGGGATACTCTGAGATAATTTTGATACCTGAGTTTTTGAAATGGTAGGAGACGTAAACTTTCAACATGGCAGAGGAGAGTACGGTTTCTGTAGTGAATGACAGAGTTTGTTCATTTTTGTAAATACAGCTAATTTTTAGCGCTTGAAGTTTCAGTGTATGTAAAAAGTGACTTTCACTTTTTACATTATTATTATTATTATTATTACAGTAAAACTGTATGTACTGTCTTGTTAAAACAATTTTATTTTGTTAAATTTTACCATATACATTAAGGTAACCAATTAACAGGTTTATACTGTAGCAATTTTGCAAGACTTTTCTGGTTAAAATAACATCTGATCAAATATGAATATGAATTTGGGACTGTAAATACAAGTAAACATGAAATCCTTATCAGATTACCCAATGTGATCTTATCACCACCATGATCCCAAAAAATAAAAAAATAAAAAAAAATGAAGTGGCTATGAACAAATGGGAAACACGATTGCTTGAGTGCATGCTGGAACACACCCACCAAAGGATAACAAAAATTATCCCCCTGGAATGGGTTGGTAGCTAATGTGCCTTATCAAGACCCCTCATTGCAGCTTATTCATGCTTCAGTGGCACCTCTGCAATATCCACATCCAGTGTCAAGGAGGAAGAGATTGTAGTCGGCTTTCAAATCTTTTTTCACTTGCAGATGTGTGTTAATGACTTTATCAATGACATTATCTATATACAGTATATAATATATTAGTTTGCTGGAATCTTGTCTGCAGTGATTCATCTGAGTAAAAAGCATTTCAAGCTGGATACTGTCTCAGTTAAAGTATGGACCTGTTTTCTAATGTGGAGTATTACAAAGTAAACAGAAAATGTGTGTGCAGCTCCTGCTGAGAGATCTCAGTGTGGATCCCTCATAGCATTGAAAGACAACAAGGTTCTCGGCAGGAGGGTGGATTTTTTTCTATCCCTCTCACTTTTTCTCTCCTTTGCTTCATATCGCTTGGTATTGGTATTTTGGCCTTTTTGCCACTTTCATTGATTCAGACAGTAGGATTTAAACAGGAAACAATGTGATGAAAATCAGAGAACAGGATTTGTAAGTGTTATGAGCTGTATTCAAACTCATATCAGCCATATGAGCAGTAGCATCATGCCCATTCAAACAGCCAACACAAAATACACAGAACATTCCCCTAAGGTTTTCTTTGGGTTCAATTTGTTATAATCATAAACTAACATTCTTTGGACTTTGCAGGAGGTTTTGTGCAAACAACCTAAAAAAATAACTTATACAGAATGTTAAACTTTGCAGGAGGTTTTGTGCGACAGTCTAAAAATAACTTATACATAACATTCTCTAATTGTTATTTTTAGGTTCAATTTTGAATAACCATAAACTAACGTTCATAGAACGTTGCAGGGAGGTTTGAGTGTGACACTCTAAAAAGAACATATACAAAATGTTATCAAATGGTTATTTTTAAGTTTTATTTTTATAACCATAAACTAACGTTTATGGAACATTGTTGGGAGATTTTTTTGTATGACACCCTAAAAAGAACATATGCAGAACGCTATCTAGTGGTTGTATTTTTTTATAACCACAAACTAACATTCCTAGAATGTTGCAGGGAGGTATCTGGGCAACAACCTAAAAAAATAAATACAAATGTATACAGAACATTCTCTAATGGTTATTTTTAGGTAAAAAAATGTATAACCATGGGGAGATTTGAGTGTGATACTCTTAAAAAAACAAAACATATAAAAACGTTATCAAATGGTTATTTTTAGGTTTTATTTTAGTAACCACAAATGAACATCCAATGAACATTGCAGGGAGATTTTTTTGAATGACAGCTAAAAAAAGAATGAAAAAAGAACGTTATCTAATGGTTATTTTTAGGTTCTAGATGTCAGAGGACCAGAGGTCAGTCTCTTCAAATGGAGTGTCGCACGGCGGCTGTGTGGAGTTCCGACCATCTGCACAGGTGGAATTTCGGATCTGATTTCAGCTCAGATACGTTGAAATATCTGTGTGACTAGACCGTATGTGACTGCCCGACAGAATATGATGTATTCATTCAAAACTATGAGCATCCAGTGAGAAACACTGACAGTTTTTGTCCTAAACTTTATTCTAAATGCTACTTCTACAGATTTGACAGTTGTGAAGTCAAAAATGATCATTTACCTTGCAAATATATAAAAACAAAAGGCTTTTGTAATTAAATGTGTACATGTCATTTATTTCTACACTCGCCTTCATATTTAAATCATCTCTATAAATGTCTAATCCCTATTTGCTGAATTATTGTTGTTGTTAGGCAAATATTAATTATAATAATAAATATAAAGCCAGCAATAATTATGATAATAATAATAACGTTAATATAAATAATGCAATTGAGTAAATATTAATTGTGAATTTTACTGAATTCATCCATCTGCTCAACAGCAAGGTTTGGTAGCAAACCTCAGAAAACAATTCACAAAACCAACAACATTACTAACTTTCTTCAAAGGTTAATTTGAATTTTTAAATCTTTCTCTTTGTCTCAAGGGGGTGGTGCTCTGACATCGCAATTTGTGAGTGCCTTCTCCCATGCAACGAACATTGTATGACTGTGCCAGCGTTTTAGCAAAATAAAATGATGTGGTTTATTACACGTCTAAGGGCAGTTCTGAAGTGAAATGTCCACTGTGTGGCGCTAAAAGCGAGTGAAATGTTCTCCCGAACAGATGAAGTTTTTAAGGTTAATGTTCTATCAAGATTTAAATCAACAAAACCTACCTCCCTATAAACCTTAAGTTGAAACCTAACGATAGTGTCATAAAATGTGAGATGAAAAACACAATTGCTGAAGCAACCACGTCATTTTGTGCAGGGGCGGGGCCAGAAAGGTTCACCCTAAAAATGAGCTTTGCCACCCCACTTGCCACCCCAACTCGGACCCCGCTCGCATCCTGTAGACGGTGTGCAACGGCTTAACCCATCCGTGATGCGCTTAGTCCATAACAACATTCCACCCCCCCAAACTTTGACGTCTGGCAGGTTACATCGTTCCTCATCAGCCGACAACCATAATCATACACTAACCATAATCATAAAGTAACATTCCTAAAATGTTGCAGGAAGGTTCTTCCGTGATAACCTAAAAAAAGAAAAAAACATATACTGTACAGCAGTGGTTCTCAACCTTTTTGTTTTCCCCCCACTGTCTTAA
The DNA here is from genome assembly GCF_019703515.2 of Myxocyprinus asiaticus. Taxonomy (NCBI): domain Eukaryota; kingdom Metazoa; phylum Chordata; class Actinopteri; order Cypriniformes; family Catostomidae; genus Myxocyprinus; species Myxocyprinus asiaticus. The sequence continues at coordinate 15,196,278 of NC_059392.1, read as the reverse complement.
AGTATTTTTAGCATTTTAATTAAGTTGTATTATTTTAATATTTCTTATTTTAAATGAATTTTAAGTCATCTTGAAGACCCCTTGGAAGTGTGCTGAGGCCCTCTAGTGGGTCCCGGCCCCCTGGTTGAGAAACACTGCTGTATAGAACGTTATCTAGGGGTTATTTTTTAGGTATTGAACCATAAACTAATGTTCCTAGAAAACTGCAGCGAGGTTCTTCTGTGATAACCTAAAAAACATATACTGTTCAGAACGTTATGGTTAATTTAAGTTTTTTTTTAATCCATAAACTAATATTCCTAGAATGTTGCAGGGAGGTTTTTGTGTGACAACCTAAAAAGAACATATACAGATAATTGTTTTTATTATTATTCACATTTTTCTTTAATATTATCGTATATTGGATTTTTTTTTTTTCATCAACACTGCTGTATGGTTATTGATAGACAACAATGACTGACATTTATGCACTATAGCATTTATTAAATGTTGAAATGAAAATCACAGTGTGTGGGATTTGAACGCATAATAATGAAAAGATGAACTTTATTAAGTAACTTTAAACTTTTAATAAATAATTTTCTCTCTTTGTCTATTTTTTACTTCTGCTTTAGATTTAGTACTACCAGATCTTGGAACTTGGCAGTGCAATACTGCAGTGTTATTGGCTTATGAAAAATTGCTTGCTTGTGTACTCCTTTGGATATAAGTGAATTTTGAATACAAAAACACCAAAAAACTAAATTAAATTGTGTCTCATAATTAAATTGCATGATTAGAGTACTCTTGGTAAAAAAAAAAAAAAAAAAAGTGTCTGTGTAAAACGCTGTGACAGAATTCACCTATTCACATGTCTAAATTTGGTCAGTCCAATCGAGTTGCATCATCTACCCACACTCACGACACACAAAACATGTACTACTTTTATCCCGTAGAACAAAAAAGTAGTGATTTACAAAATGTCAAAGCTTTTTTTCCATAAAAATACATACAAGGCTGTCACTGCCAGTCAAGTTCAATGGCAGTTTTTCTTGGTTTATATATATATATATATATATATATATATATATATATATATATATATATATGTATGTATAATGTATGTTAGGTAGGGATTTGAACCCTGGTCCTCTTGCATACTAAATGAACCACTATACTAAAACATCTACACCACCCCTGCATATGAGCATCATGGTTCAATATTTTAGATCACATCCTCTAACCAGTGAGCCACAGCCCTTACCCTCTTTGTCCTACTGAACGAGAAAAGATAAACCTACAATAATGTGAGAGGCAGATATCTCCCCTTCATTTAACGCTTTCTGACATGTAATCCTCTACAGATGTTCTTTATTGCATAACAATCACAAATAAATATGTGATTGTATAAGATCGAACAACGTGACTGCCGCCCATGGTGTGGGGCATGTTATGATTTCAGAATTTGAATTAAATGTGCATTAACACATGACCAAATGTAAGTTAAAGGGGTGCAGGCATGGCAAATAAGGTGGCGTGACCTCTAAACGTTCAGAATGATCAAGATGTTAAAAACCTTGCAGTGGTTTTAATGTAATGCTGGATTAAACCCTCGAGTTTCATGGAACATATTACAGTAATTCTCATATTATAAACTCACAGGGAATTATTCATGGCCACTCACAGGCAATCTTCCTTAAATGAGCTCACAGTAAAAGTTTTCCATTTCCCAGTACTTCCTAGTGTGAGAATATCATGAGCAGTGTTGGAGAAAAATTACACTACTGAAAGTTGACCAATCAGCTTTCAGTACCAGTTGAACTGTCATTCAAAATAATACAAAAGAGAAATTCAGAAAATATTATGAAAATGATGTCACAAATGAAGTTATTAAATACTCCTATTCCAATCCTAAATCGTTTTCTTCTGTCTGTATCTATGTCCTGAGTTAATGAATTGTGTAATGTCGCATCATCTTTTTGAGGCTAATACACTTGTGTTAATTTCCCTCTAAATTTCCTCTGTTCAATTACTCCCTGAGGAAATTTAGCAGGGGCTTTATTAATCAAAGTCTCTGACTTGGGGAGAGGGATTTCTGTGATTGCTGACTCATAAAAATGATGTAATAGCCCTGTTGAGATGATTGCTGACATCAGCAGAGTATAACTCTGTTAGAGTGCCCATTCATCGTCATGATTTCATCAAACCTACTTTCAGTCACTGAAATTAACTCCTTTACATTTATTTTATGGTTCAATTGAGAAGTTGGGTTTAAGAGTATCTGGAAAATCAAGCCAGAATTCAAACTATTGATTTTTGTTCTCTTTCCTTGCAATGGCTGAGGCATCAAACCTCCTTAATTCAGAAGATGCATAGTAATTAAAACTAGATACTTACCCATGTAAAACATCGTGCTAAATTACTGGGTGTTGTTGGTGGCTACTACCAGACAGTTGCTAAGGTTAATAAATAATCCAAAATTAATCAAATAAGACTAAAAAGTGTAATCTAAAATGTTACTGATTTGAGATGTGTTAGTTTGTAATCAGTACCAGATTACATTTCAGAAGAAAACTACCCAACACTGTTGCATACTGACTCAAGTTTGTATGATATTCTGGTCCCTAGACATGGCTCGGGTCTCTCCTTCAATGCAAGTCTATGGGATTTTTTTGGCCCATTTTATCATCTGCCAGGTAAAAACAAAATTGGAAGTCTGATCACTTGGAAAAGTACTAGCACACCTCTTCTTAAAAAGCGGCACAATTTGAGCCATAATTCATGTCTATAGTATACAGTAAACGGTGCCGGACAAGTTTCGCACTGAAGTTTAATAACAACACTATGTATGATGGGGCATACAGTACATTTCACTAGTTTCATTTTGCACTTTGATTTCAGCTTAATTAGGGGTCCAAGCACCGAAGATGCAGGAACCCTATTGTATTTGTTCTGATTTTCTTATTATTTTTTAGGGGTTCAAAGCGCTTAGTGCTGAAACCCTATTGTAATTGTTAAGATTATTATTATTATTATTCCGTCATATAACTGATCAGGCAGAGCAAACCGTAAGGCCTAGAGACTTGAAACTTGGTCAGATGGTAGTAGTATTGCTCGCTACTCAGAAACACGGACTCGGCCAAATCGGTCAATAGGGGGCGCTAAAGCAATCAAAAATGCGAAACTGCTCATAACTCCTAGACTGTTTGTCGTAGACAAAAAACATGGCCACCACCGGCCAATGAAGTTTGAGCACCTATTAGACAAGGTTCAACTCCTGGCCCTAGAGGTCTGTGAGAAATTTGAAAGAAATCTGCCAATGGATGGTGCTAACGAGTTTTACGCCTCTGTAATCACGTGGTGTTTCACACATACACACAGTGGCTGTGTCCCAGTTCAAAGGCTGCATCCTTCGAAGGACTCGGACTTCAAAGGCCATGCCTTCGAAGACTGCAAAGGTCAGACTGAGCATTGTTAATTGGGACAGTCTAGCCTACAGAGGACTGTTCTTGTTGCCTAACAACTGTGACAGCTGCCGAGTGACTGTAACGTTTGTACTGGACTTTTCTGAAAGTTATATTAAACTGTCTGAAAACAAAACAGGGTTCACAAACTGTCTAAATATTTTCCCCATGGTCCATTTCTGTATATAATAAAATGTATAAACTATATATAATCGCATCTTAGTAAGATATGTCAACATTTGAACCACTTTAAATGTATTTTTTTTTTTTTTTTTACATTTGTATCATTAGATATTTGAGTAAGTTGAAACCCAATACTTACGTTTAAAAGTGTAATTCAGCAATTTCTCTCAAAAAATCCTGTCGTCACTGGCGCGCAATGAATTCTGGGGTAGGCAAGGCCCCGAAGGATCCATCTGTTGCATCCTTCATTTCACGGGAAACGAAGGATGCATTTGGAGGCCACACTTGAAGGAGCCTTCGAACTGGGAAAGCCTTTGTAGCGCAGCAGTTACGCAATCGGCCTTCGAATGCTACCTTTGAAGGATGCAGCCTCTGAATTGGGACACAGCTATAATTCATATCATTTGTTAGATCTCCTCATACTGAAAATCTTTGCCTAAAGAACCACTGCTGTCAATCAAATTGTTCTTTAAATATTCACGATTATGTAAAAAACATACTTTTGTGAACTAGTCCTAGGTTTTTCGCTCAATAAACCTCAATAAAACCAATGCAGTACAATTCTCTGGACTCTCTAGGTCAATAATTATCAAAACAAATGTTGAACTTTACCCTTTGGGTAGCTATAACAGTGTCATTTAGAAAATGGGCGTGGTCAAGTGTACAAATAAACCCATAATTCCTAAACAAAAACTCAGAACTTCACGACATTAGGTGAGCACATGCGACATATGATTCTAAACAATCATGAAGACTTTTATGGAGATCGGACCATAGATGGTGCTATGAACTTTAAAAATTTATTTCCTTAGTAAATTGCCTGTATTGGCTGTAAATGGTCTATTCCTTCTATGATCTAGGTGGTTACATGCTTGCTAAATAAAACATAATACCTTTTTACGCATGTGCTTAAAGGCCTTAAACAGCTTGAACCCCGTTAATTGCTGCTCGCAGCTATATTCTTCTTCTTATTATTTTTCTGCCATAAAAGTGTCTGGGCGTCAGAGACCGTAAGTCGTAGAGATTCCAAACTTGGCAGGGTGGTTCCAAATCCACCCCACTACTCAGGCATACAGACACACATCCTTCAGACACTAGGTGGCACTAAAGCGAACAAAACAAACAAAAATAAAATTTTGGGCCATAAATCTTGGGCCGTAAGGGTTAGAAACAAAATTAGTTTTTCCTCTGATTCCTTGCATCATGCCAAAGAGTTTTACCCCTGTCAGAATTTTGCTCCGCCCCTTCGTTTTCCTGTTATTATGGATTGTTTGAAAACAATTCAAAAGAACTCATCCTAGGCTGTTTGCCCGATCGGAACTAAACTAGTGCAGAATGATTCAGCAGAATCCCAATAAGAAAAGTTATCAAAGGAATTTTGAAATTCTGATTTATCGTCAAACGGTATGCCAAAACATTCATAGTGGGCATGTCCATTTTACTAAAATGGTTATAACTTTTCAATGGATTGAGATATTATCACCAAATTTGGTAAACCTATGTATGGGCTCATGCTGAGGTCACACTAAAAATATTACACACCTTTGCCTCTTGGTGACGCTATAATAATTAAAAAACTAAAAATGGAACTGTTGGTCCGATCGACTTAGTCCAAGGTGCTATCAAGGTCTATTAGCACAGTCGCATATCTTTAAAAACATGGCCGCTATCGACCAATCAGCTTTCAGTAGCTTTAATATAGGGTTAAATAAGGCCAATCGGAACTAAACTTGGTATGCCTATTTGTCTCTTGGCCCAAGAGGTCTGTGCAAAATGTGACAAAAATTGGCCACCTGGAGGCGCTATTGCGTTTTACATACATGTAAATTGTTGTATATGCCGCTGTGTTTAAAAAAGAAACATGTTATTCAGACCATGCTGTAAACCTCCTCATTCTAAACAACTCTGCCTTAAGCACCATTGGTTTGAAACAAAACATTCAATAAATACTTGAGATTATTTTAAAAGATTAAACTTTTTCGAACTAGTTGTAGACCGTTTGCCCGATTGGAACCAAACCAGTGCAGAAACATTCTCTGGTGTCTCAAAATGAAAAGTTATCAAAGGAATTGTAAAATTGTAATTTATCGTCAAATGGTATGCCAAAACGTTCATAATGGGTGTGGCCACTTTTACTAAAATGGTTATAACTCTTGAACAGATTGAGATATTATCACCAAATTTGGTACACTTATGTATGAGGTCATTCTGAGGACACACACAAATATTGCGCACCTCTGCCTCTTGGTGGCGCTATAATGGTTAAAAACAAAAATGGCTGTAACTATGGAACCGCTGGTCCGATCGACTTGAAATTTTGCATGCAGTTTATTTGTCCAAGGTGTCATCAAGGTCTATGATGACAGTCGCATATTTTGAAAAACATGGTTGCCATTGACCAATCAGCTTTCAGCAGCTTTTATATAGTCAATTTGTATAATTTGGCATCTACTGGATCATTTCTATCAATTCTGATAATTTTGGTTATTTCTTCACATGTGCTTGGACCCCGATGATTGCCGCTTGTGGCTATATTTTTAGCTAGTTTTGTTGTTCATATATATATATATATATATATATATATTTTTTTTGTATCTTTGGAAAATGACTAGTTTTATTTTTATTTAGTTTCAGTATTAGTTTTCATCCCTTAAAACACAGCACCACAAGTAATAAATAGGGATGCCAATCAATAATGTTTTTAGTCAAATTAATTATGACATGATTTGCTAAGAAAGGCCCCCATATAAAAATTAATTGCATAATTTTTCGTAGTTAATCGCGATTAATCACAGATTTCGAAAGTGATGAAATTTGACTAAATATATTTATTTTCCTGTCAAAATGCATTTATTTCCTTCTTAGGAAAGAAAACAATATGTAACAATATGATGCTTTATTAACATTTTCCAAACAAAGACTTCGACAGTATAAAGATAGAAATGTGCTAAAATAGCACCAATTCAAGTAACATTAAATGTTTTCCAAAGTCTAAGTGGGAGTTTAACTAATTGAAAGAACTAGTTCCCCCATAGGTTGCATATTCATTGCAATGGGCATTAAATATCTTAAACTCTCATCCTCCACAATATTAATCAGCCAGCAGATTGTAACTATCCACTTTGTTACAGAAATCTTGAAGTCAAGTTCATGATTCGCGTCAAGGCGTCATTGCTAGCATCAAGTGCCGCTTTGAACTCCACATGAAAAGCACTTGCAGACTAAAGCGTCTCATTTGAATTTTGGTTAGTAGGTAAGACTTGACATGCTTCTGTGGTAATTAAAATACACCTTATTTAGTTGCATTCTTTCTTGCATTCCTTCTGCGCTATTTTAAATTATATTGTTGGTTTATGTATATATGCATCAGATGGACACCTTTGGAGCATCTCACTGTTTTCTAGCATCATATGCGCTGAAAGTCTTGCATCGAGACCCCTGCATTCTGTTGCATTTCATCCAGCTGTCAAAGTGTACTTGCTCTTATTCTGTGGCTGCGCAGCTTGTGAGGTTTGTTGAGGCATGCTAACTGCCCCCTGCTGACGTGGCTCATAAAAGCAGAAAGTTATATGTACTTTAAGCCTGAAATGCTCAGATGGAAGGAAAATACATGCTTTTAAAACAGAATTTACGTACGGGTCTTGAGGCATGATTAATTGTGCTATTTTTATAACGTTCTTTTTTTTAGATAATTAATCACACTAATTTAACGTGTTAAATCGGCAGCCCTACAGTAGTAATGAATAAAAATAGTTCTGTTCCAACACAGTAATTTTAAGTGTAATTTTATAGAATTTTTCTTCATAATTTGGTGCACAAAGTTTTTTTATTTTTTTTATTTTTTTATATATATATCCCCTTTCTAAAGCTCAAGGTCACTTTACAATTAGAAAACAGGAAATCGGGTATGAGCCAATATTTCTCACATACAGTTCACTATAAGTCTAAATCCTTTGGTGGCTCCCGAGGGCCCTCAGAACTTTATTGCTTGCTGTAAGCTCCACAGAGATCACACCTCAACAAGGCTGTGATTAAACAAGACTGTGCCAGGGTCATTAACATGGACTGTTCATTATATCGCCCCCATTTCTCCATGTCTGATATGCTGTTTCTGATTCTGGCTTGAGAGGTGTTTTCACAACCCGATGACACCTACCTTCTGTGCTCTGTGGATCAGGAAGTGTCTGAAATGTGGGCAGTAACAGGTGGCGGTTGACAGGGTACTGTGTCTTCCTGTAGTATATTCCTCCCCAGTCTGTCTGCCACACTGAGAAAAGCCTCAAAATGATGGGTTTTCCATACACCATTGACTCTGAGAATCTGTGTTATGGTGGGAGGTCCATGATACAAAGGACACCAGGACAGTGGTGGCGTAGAAATGGGCAGAGTGATCTGAATGATGCATGAATCCCCCTAAAGGCACAGGAAGTCCAGCTTTGTGCAGAGGATAGAGGGAATTCTAGAACTTATCATTAATTAATTGGGCCATGGAGTGTTTTCTAAGTGAAGGGGTAATTTGGGTCAAATTAAATCTAAAAAGTTAATACGTAAAGATAAGGTCTTTTTTATGGTTTTATAAATATTATTTTGAATTCTAGGACATTTTGTTCAAGCAAAAGCCTAACATAAGCTATGACTATGACCTCATTTATCTGTTTAAAGAGCATTTTATTGTCCTACAGTATGGCATGCTGTACTTATTTGTATTACAATCTATCAATCTATTCAACCCATATTTTCTGCCCTTGTTGGTGGTGATGCGGGGCTGAAAGTCATGTTATATTTTGTATGATGCATTTGGGCATCACTTTAGACCAGTGGTTCTCAACCGGTTTTGCTTTGGGACTCAAATTTTACAGACCCAAGTGAAAAATGTAACCTGTATTTAATGGAGCCTGGGTAGCATTTTGTTTTTATTTGCATAGTTTTGTTTTTTATTTTCAAGTAGGGTAATGTATCAAGTGACATTATTTTCATTGTTGATATCATAAGTCTTGGTGGTCCAGGCTTTAAAGCCCTTTATGTACAGTACTTGCCATTATATTTACAGTGCAGTGCCATGTAAGCAGAGGTAAGACAATGGACTATGTCAATGTAGATAGTCCTTCTATAAAAATAAATTATAGTATTTGTTATGAAAAAATATTTAGAAACTTTTGCTACAACTGCAAAAGTTGCAATAAATATGAGAAACACTGGTTTAGACTTATAGTGGCACGCTAGAAAAAAAGAGAGTTTGTTCCTCATTTGCAATAGAATATCAAAAAGATATAGCACTATGTTAAATTGTACTATACAATTTTAAAAGCATTTTTTCTTTGTGGCACCAAACTGACATTAGGGGACACTGAGAGGCCCTCACAATGGCAATTAGTGACCATGAAACTGCTATTTGATGTCAACATGAAATGGTGTTCACAACCCATTTTTCTTTTGTAATCTGACGTATTTTGTAGTGAAAATCAGAATATCGCACAGACAATTTGTGAATATTGCAGCATTGCCTTCCAATATGTTCATGTGAACAAAATCTTTGCTTCTGGGAAAACTGGCACAAAATGGAAATTATAGCCACAGAAGAAGGCACTGTGGCTCGTTGTTCAATTAAATAAATTACTTGTGTTTTAGAGCGTGCAGAAAAAGCGCTCTCACGAATCTCATGCTCACTTGTGATCGGCGGCAGATGCCTTATATCTGGAAACAAAGCATGTCAGGCAGTTCTGGAAGGTAACAGTAGCCAATCATTTTGAGGAAAGGCTTTGGCTCTGACTTTTCAGAATGACCAGAGCAACATTTGAGATGCTATGCGATGATACTGGTCCACTGGTTAGTCCAATTATGAGTGAATCATTCAGTCACATTACTTTTTTGATGTGCTAGGAATAAGGATAAATGTGTTTCCATTGTAGTTGATGCACATGTCTTCTTATCAAATAAGAAGCAAGGATATAGGTTTTTATGCGCAATTTTGAGATTTTGTTCGCTTCTTGGTGTTTCCATCCAGCATTTGTATGCGATATCCCAAAATTCATATAAAAATATGTGGATGGAAACCCAGCTTATGTTGGTGTAAATTGATTATATCCATAGGAAATTTATTGGACTGTAAATAGTGGCTGTTATGTTCAAATGTGGTTTGAGGGGAGGGGCTTAAAAGATGGATTTGTGCCAAAAAAAGAAATTAAGGAAATTATGATTTGAAGCTTGATTACACTTCCTCCCACTTGACGCATGTGCAGAGTGTGAGCACAACCAAAACCGAATTGTATCACTTCAGAAGACAAGGATTAAAACATTTGAGTCGTATGGATTACCTTTATGCTGCCTTTATGTCCTTTTTGGAGCTTGGAAGTGTTGGACCCTATTGACTTGCATTGTATGCATATAAAAACAACATTTCTCAATAAAAATAAAAAAATACAATAATTTATGTTCCGCAGAAGAAAGTCATATGAGTTTGAGAAAGCATAAAGGTGAGTAAATAATGAGAGAATAATCATTTTTCCAAATTATTCCTTTGAGTGGAGTTAGAATGGAACCATCACTGCATTTCTTTCAATCCCCATACATGTATATACCTATATATATTACAAATAATGACTATTGTATATTGGAGACAATGTGTCAGCCAATAAAGGTCAAAGAATTTGTCACATATAGATACCTTGACTTTGCATACATCATTTGTTAGACAACACAGACTTTGAACATTTCAGGACACTATGGCCTGTCTTAGTCTTTTGTTCTAACTGAGGTCAACATACCCAAAGTAACCGATAAAAGCAACTGAACTCTACAAGAGCTCTGAATTCACTGAGACAATCTAAGAATACAGAAAAATCAAAGAATACAGAAAGGCATTTCATCACTCTAAGATTGTCTATTTACTTCACACAATAGCTTGGAATTTGGCTATTGTAATCTTTTTCACATGGTGCATATCATTGTGTGCCATGCAATCTCAGAGAGAATTTAATAAATATTGATTCAGACACTGGCTAGCTGGCTTAAACAACCGCCAAAAATAAAACAAATAATATTACTGTTTGCAGACTTGGGTGGCCCAAATCTCCACAGTCCTATCTGTAAAGTAAAAATTCACAGAAGAATAGCAAATTACCTTGAACTCTCCTAACTGGAAATGCCAACAAAAGCAATTTATTATTTTTTCCCCCTGACTTAAGCCTCTGTCCCGGCCACGGTGATTTATCGATTCTCACTTGTGCAACCTGAGTTAAGGAAGGCCTGTTTCCTTGGTTACTATGTTCTTGCTATCATAGCCTAACAGTGTCAGAAGCTTTGCCCATAAATAGTGCGGCAGCAAAGCGCAATGTGTAATGTGTATGCCATTTATCACCCAAATGTGTCATTTTCAATGACTGTATAGCATTAATTTAGGGTGTATGGTTATGAAGCTGTTTTGTACTTGAGTGTGGGGTGTTAAACTGTAGGTATGATTTTAGCAACTAGCATGACACACACACATGAAATGCTCAAAAAAGGAAACTGCATAAAAAGCAGTGATGCAAATGACTTTGTCGACAGAAATAAAGTTGTGCCCTACTGATTCACTGCTATGCTGGAAAGAAGTCAAGTTAATGTGACACGACAACTTCTGTTGCAATTACTAGTCTGTAATTAGCCTGCTGCACCTAAGGCCATGATATTCTAATGCTAATGATAAGGAAATTATAGCGTCAAAAGAAATTAGCACATGGGAGTTGAATTACCACAAAATCCTGCTAATGTGTAATATTTTAATTGAAATCAGTAAGCTTGATAGATAAGATGCTTATGGCAAAAAGAGTTACACAGGTTTAACCTTCTTGTTTACGAGAAATGTTTTGGAGTAAGAATGAATGAAACATGACTTTAAATATTACTCTGGCTTTCTTTCTCCTTTTTTTCAGATTGTTCCACTGATAAGTTTCCAATTTCAAGAGGTAGAATGGCCGTATCGCTGAAGTCAGACTGTGAATGACTAAGTCTTGGTCAGTTGTTTTGAACAGGAAAGAGTTTCGAATCTTCAAAATGGTTATTTATCAGACATTCTATAGTGCATTACACTAAACATTTCTTATGTGTATTTATTTATTTTCAAACTGTTTGTCTGCAAAATTCTTAATACTAAATAAGAAAAAACTTTTAATTTTTGGGCAAACTATTCCTTGGATATGACAATTTTTCATCCCCCCAAAAAAGGTTTAGCTATATTTTGTTCTTGCTTTACATGATTTTATTTTATATTTTGTGTGGCTAATATGTTCACTTTGTCCTGACCTACACTGAGGACCTTGTTGGTCCCGAAGGCTTCCCTGAGGTGTCTGGGTGACATTTTTACCATCTTTTCACTGCATATTTTAAACCTCCTCTGAGATCTGTAGAGAGCGCATCTAGTAAACACGTTTCAGACAAGTCAGTCAGCTTTTTCTCCTGATCAATCAATTGAGTGGCCAGGGTTTAAATGCCCTAGAAACACATTGAGGTTTTTCAAACAGGCCAGAGTGCACTTAAGCATGGGGATAAATCGGCTAACATTTCCATCCATTGCCCAGCAGGCATATTGATGGCTGTTATTTGGTTTTGGTCACATCTGACCAAGAATGCTTTTAAAAGCTCCTCTCTACATAGTTACCCTGAAAAATGGAGACTACAACAGAGAGAGCTATCAGAATTTTCTAGGTTTTATATATTTTAAGCTGTCTCAGGAAACAGGATACAGAAGATAAAAGAGAAGGTAACATTTAGGGCTTGCCAAATGCAGAATGTGAGGGTTTGAAATGCTATAGGTCTACTGGATTTATGCTAAAAGGCCATGTTACTGAATTTACTCGCACAGTAGAGTGCAAATTCAATCTGGTTGTAAATTAAAATATAGTGAAATTAAACATTTTTGAGAAATGCAGTTTCTGCCAAAAGCATATATGATGGCATTTGCAATGCATTTAACTTCAGCTCAGTCATATCAACTCTCGTAAGATCTAGCATATTAATGTGGATATGACATACTGATAGGATATTGGTCTTGGTGGACAGCAGCGAGAGCTCTCTCCGCGTGGGCGGTGTTATTTCCCTTAAAACGAACATAAAAAGTATTTAGCTCATCCGGGAGAGAGGCAGCGGTGTTCATGGCGGAGTTTTTATTCCCTTTAAAGTCCGTGATGATGTTAATTCCCTGCCACATGCTTCTAGAGTTGGTGGTGTTAAACTGTCCTTCAATCTTGCTCCTTTACTGGCGTTTTGCGGTTCTGATAGTTTTTCGGAGGGAATAACTGGCTTGTTTATGCTCCTCCGCGTTCCCGGAATTAAAAGTGGAGGTCCGCACATTAAGTGCCGCGCGAACATTGTTATTTATCCATGGTTTCTGATTCGGATAGATCCGTATTGTTCTGGTTGGAACCACATCCTCAACACACTTTTTGATGAAACACATTACGCTATCAGCGTAAAGCTTGATGTTGTCATCAGAGGCGGACCGGAACATCTCCCAGTCCGTGTGATCAAAACAGTCTTGTAGCGTAGAATCTGATTGGTCCGACCAGCACTGGATCGTTCTGAGGGTGGGTGCTTCCTGTTTCAGTTTCTGCCTGTAAGTGGGCAGAAGCAGAATGGAAGAGTGGTCCGATTTGCCAAATGGTGGGCGGGGGAGGGATTTGTAGCCATCCCGGAAGGGAGAGTAGCAATGGTCCAAAACCCGGTCCCCTCGTGTGTTGAAACTAATGTGCTGGTGGTATTTTGGTGCGACTGATTTTAAACTGGCTTTATTAAAGTCCCCGGTCACAATGAACGCGGCCTCAGGGTGCGCGGTTTCCTGCTCACTTATAATCCCATACAGATCCTTGAGTGCCCGGTCTGTGTCGGCTTGTGGCGGGATGTACACAGCAGTGATAATGACTGCTGTGAATTCCCTCGGTAGCCAGAATGGTCGACACAGAAGCATGAGAAATTCCAGATCAGGAGAGCAGAAAGACTTGATAGAATGTACGTTCCTCTGATCACACAGGACTCAAGATGGCGCTGAGTATGGCTGCTGCGTTGCGAGCTCCGACACAACATAGTAGTGTTTTGTTTGTTTTGTCCACAATTCTTATGTTTTTTGTCTTGGATGTTGTCTGCCTTATTGTCTATGACAGACAAACACTTTTGGACATTGGTTCAGCAATTTCACACCATAAACCGGACTTCAAATTCCTCAATGCCGACCCACTGTTTACAAACACGCAAGCGGAGCCCTTTGTCTGGGCAGCACGGCCGCGGAAACGCAAAAGGAAAAGGGGAAACAGAGCCGGCGTACTTATCAGAGTAAGACGCCGTGCAAATTGACCCCCGCTACCCACTATTCTACTGGCAAATGTTCAGTCTCTGGATAACAAGCTCTGCGAGCTGAAAGCGCGGATCTCTTTCCAACGAGAGATGAGGGACTGCTGCATTATCTGCCTTACAGAAACTTGGATGTCTGCGGAGATTCCAGACTCAGCCATTGAACCCGCGGGGTTCTCTGTGCACCAAGCGGACAGAGCGAAAGACCTCTCAGGTAAAAGCAGAGGTGGTGGAGTATGTTTTATGATCAACAAATCCTGGTGTGATCAGAAGAACGTACATTCTATCAAGTCTTTCTGCTCTCCTGATCTGGAATTTCTCATGCTTCTGTGTCAACCATTCTGGCTACCGAGGGAATTCACAGCGGTCATTATCACTGCTGTGTACATCCCGCCACAAGCCGACACAGACCAGGCACTCAAGGATCTGTATGGGATTATAAGTGAGAAGGAAACCGCACAACCTGAGGCCACGTTCATTGTGACCGGGGACTTTAATAAAGCCAGTTTAAAATCAGTCACACCAAAATACCACCAGCACATTAGTTTCAACACACGAGGGGACCGGGTTTTGGACCATTGCTACTCTCCCTTCCGAGATGGCTACAAATCCCTCCCCCGCCCACCATTTGGCAAATCGGACCACTCTTCCATTCTGCTTCTGCCCGCTTACAGGCAGAAACTGAAACAGGAAGCACCCACCCTCAGAATGATCCCGTGCTGGTCGGACCAATCAGGTTCTACGCTACAAGACTGTTTTGATCACACGGACTGGGAGATGTTCCGGTCTGCCTCTGATGATGACATCGAGCTTTACGCTGATAGCGTAATGTGTTTCATCAAAAAGTGCGTGGAGGACGTGGTTCCGACCAGAACAATACGGATCTATCCGAATCAGAAACCATGGATAAATAATGATGTTCACGTGGCACTTAATGTGCGGACAACCGCTTTTAATTCCGGGAACGCGGAGGAGCATAAACAAGCCAGTTATGCCCTCCGAAAAACTATCAGAACTGCAAAGCGCCAGTACAGGAGCAAGATTGAAGGACAGTTTAACACCACCAACTCTAGAAGCATGTGGCAGGGAATTAACATCATCACGGACTTTAAAGGGAATAAAAACTCTCCCGGATGAGCTAAATAATTTTTATGTTCATTTTGAAGGAAATAACACCACCCTCGTGGAGAGAGCTCTTGTGGCTGAAGCTACAGAGGTTAGTTCACTCTCCGTCTCTGTAGCGGATGTAACCCGATCCTTCCAACGGGTGAATATCCGCAAAGCCGCGGGCCCAGACGGCATTCCGGGCCGCGTCATCAGAGTGTGCGCGAACCAGCTGGCTGGTGTTTTTACGGACATTTTCAACCTTTCCCTCTCTTTGTCTGTAGTCCCCACATGCTTTAAAACATCCACCATTGTGCCTGTTCCAAAGCAATCAAAAATAACTTGCTTAAATGACTGGCGTCCTGTTGCTCTGACCCCCATCATCAGCAAATGCTTTGAGAGACTAATCAGAGATTACATCTGCTCTGTGCTGCCTCTCTCTCTTGACCCGTTGCAGTTTGCTTACCGCAACAACCGCTCCACTGATGATGCTATTGCATCTACAATACACACTGCTCTCTCCCACCTGGAAAAAAAAAGAACACTTATGTGAGAATGCTGTGTGTAGACTACAGCTTAGCATTCAACACCATAGTGCCCTCCAAGCTAGATGAGAAACTCAGGGCTCTGGGCTTAAACAGCTCGCTGTGCAGCTGGATCCTGGACTTCCTGTCAAGCAGACACCAGGTGGTTAGAATAGGCAGCAACATCTCCTCATCACTAACCCTCAACACTGGAGCCCCACAGGGCTGTGTTCTCAGCCCACTACTGTATTCCTTGTACACACATGACTGTGTGGCAACACACAGCTCCAATGCCATCATTAAGTTTGCTGATGACACGACGGTGGTAGGTCTGATCACTGACAGTGATGAAACAGCCTACAGAGAGGAGGTGCACACTCTGACACACTGGTGTCAGGAGCACAACCTCTCCCTCAACGTCAGTAAGACAAAGGAGCTTGTGGTGGACTTCAGAAGAAAAGACAGAGAACACAGTCCCATCACCATCAATGGAGCACCAGTGGAGAGAGTCAGCAGCTTCAAGTTCCTGGGTGTCCACATCACTGAGGAACTCACATGGTCCATCCACACTGAAGTCGTTGTGAAGAAGGCTCATCGGCGCCTCTTCTTCCTGAGACGGCTGAGGAAGTTTGGAATGAACCGCCACATCCTCACACGGTTCTACACCAGCACTGTAGAGAGTATCCTGACTGGCTGCATCTCCGCCTGGTATGGCAATAGCACCGCCCACAACCGCAAAGCACTGCAAAGGGTGGTGCAAACTGCCAGACACATCATCGGAGGTGAGCTTCCCTCCCTCCAGGAAATATATACAAGGCGGTGTGTGAAAAAAGCTTGGAGGATCATCAGAGACTCCAGCCACCCGAGCCATGGGCTGTTCTCACTGCTACCATCAGGCAGGCGGTATCGCAGCATCAGGACCCGCACCAGCCGACTCCATGACAGCTTCTTCCCCCAAGCAATCAGACTTCTGAACTCTTGATCTCCCACGATCAAAATACATCAGCACTGCACTTTATTACCCTTACTCTTATATCTCACACCGGACTGTCATAAATTATATTATTATTATACTATATTCTCTCTTAACAACTGACTATCAACCGACAGCCTGAATGTCAATACAGTACAATACTGTACATTCTATATATACTACTATATATACTTTTTTATATATTTTTATTTTTTATTTTTATTGAATAATGTGTATCTATATAGGGCGTATTGTATACTGTACAGTGTATGTTATTATTTGTATATTGATGAGTGTAATTATGTGTATATCAGATGTTTAAATTGTGCTGTGTTAATTTGATTAATTTTAATTTTATTGTAAATACATCTCATCACTGTCACGACTGCTATGTTGATCGGAACTGCACCCAAGAATTTCACACACCATTGCACTTGTGTATATGGCTGTGTGACAATAAAGTGATTTGATTTGATTTGATTAGATCTGCTACGCTGTTGCTGCTGCAGACCAAGTACAGAGACTTGCTACTGCTAGAACATACACAGACATACTGAGTTATGCATGTGAACATGCTGCTGCTGCACAATTAAACAAAATGCAAAACATGCTGAATCATGCATGTATGACATACTGCTGCACAATTAGACATAAATACAATCCTCATGTAGCAGATATAGACAAGTAGAGCTGGGGTGGAGGTGGGCTTCAGAGAAAAACTATCGCAGTCTGCTGCAGTGAAACTGGCTTACCTGCAAAACTGAGCTATATAAAAGTAGTAAAAGAGAGAGGCACGAGTAATTTGGCTATCCGATTACATCAGCTTACAACATGTGAGCCGAATGGCTTAACAGATAACAAGTTCAAAGGACCTATCAGCTTGAACCACACAGAGTTACATGGCTAAATTCAGTCATTAATTTGAATCATTGCAAGTCATTGCAAGTAAATTCCCCCCACTATTTATACCATGATCAATGGAAACATGGGTAAATGCTTCAAGAAACAACCCCAACACCCCCCCCCCCAAATATCCAAGCCAAATCTAAGCCCTTGATTTGAACTAGAACTTGTGTAGAATAAAACTTCCTCGCAAGCCATGATGTCCGATTTGTCAATTAATCATTCTTTTGAGACAGTTCTTTTTAATAAATTAGTTGAAACAGTTCACAAATCTGTCTGAATGAAATGATTTTTAAAAGTCTGTACGCGGTCATCACAAGCGGCTCAAAAGTTCATGGAAAAGTAATGGAAATTCATTGGTCAAAGTGTGGGAACCCTGTTCAGTGGAAAATTAAGTAGGGCAGGACTTGATTGCATCCACTGGAATTTGATTGGTTTGTGATTGTTAGTCTGTCATATTATTGGTTAATATTTCCCCCTGCCCACACAGCCTTGGTAACATCAGCAGAAAAGGTCCAGAAAGTAACCCTCTGGTTGCAGAATGTCTCGAGAGTCAAATGCAATGTTCACATACTGAGTTTATTGTGTTTATTTGGAGTCCCACAGAAACCCTAAACCTACAACTACCCCTACACCTGACCTTAACCCTACCCCTAAATCTAACCCTAACCTCAATATCAACAAGTGAGACTTTGGCTGCCAGAGAGTTACCTTCTAGACACAGCCACAGAAAAGGCAGAAAAACTGTGATTTTTTTTTATTTTTTACATTTTATGAAAAATTATGACAACATTATTTTCTTTTGAATAATGTGCACAGATTCATAATATGTGCAATGTTACCAGGAACATTTATTTACAAATAAGTTAATTAATACATTTTTTGATTTCATGTAATCTTTAAAGGTGATGTGTGTAATTTCTGAAGCCCCCAAATAGAATTTCAGAAAAACTAGATTGGTAGTTTGTCAAGATAAACTATAATGTTTGGTTGACAAATCCTGGCCTGACAGTTTAAAAAAGTTTCAGGTAGATAGATAGATGGATGGACGGATGGAAGTCCATATGATTTTTGCCCTACATGAAAAATGTTAGCAGTTAGAAAACACATAGCACGCTAAGTCAGACCAGTCTGAAGGTCTGGACCACGTCTGTTGGATGTAGCTTGAAAGCTGTACGAGAAGTTACAATTAATGATTTTGGTCTTAGTTTAGGGATTTTGGAAAACTCATAATATGCCTAAAGTAAAGCTTTTTCAAACCAAATTATTGGCTGTTTAAAAATAGGTTTGAAGACACTTCTCCAGTCTGCCACTAGTTGGCAAACAGGCATTCCCACAGAGTAGTTTAGTATTGTAAAGTATTTTAACATTGAAAAGATTACAGAATCCTTAAGTCAATTCTTTAGGATTTGTTAATTTTTATTTTCATCATGTGTATAATAAAAAAGTGTATAATAAACATCATTCAGTTAGTCAACTCCAAGACAAACATATGTGCCCTCAATTTTGCTACCAGTGTGTGTGTGTGACCGCCAGTGCATTTTGAGTCACTCTGCACAGCAATCCATAGATATAGTGACTATCTGCATCATCAGGGAAGTTGGCAATTTTCAGTGGATAATCTCCCAAGATAAGAACCACACCAACCCATTTCACATTATCTGATGTTATCTCCCACACCCAAAGTCCAATTTCTCAGTTCGATCACAAAACGGTGAGAAGATAAAAAAGTCACCCTCAGCTTATACACTATGACGCCTCAATGAAGATGAAGAAGGCTGAGCGAGGGCAGAGATAGGAGCCCTTTCTGGGATGGGTAGAGTCCGTTGGAGGATCTCAGCCATCAGAGGACTTGTTAATTAGAATGAAGAACATCTGCAGTCTATGACTCCAGCCATTCCTTCTGATGTCAAAGGCTCTGTAAGCAGTAAGAAATGACACTAGGGCTGGTATTCACATGTAATTGCTCACACAGGGAGGAAGCAAAGAGACTAGTGGTCTGTTGCTCACCTGAGGTGTCAGGTTCTGTCAGAATGATGAAACTCCATGCAGCCCACCGACATGCTCTGAGACTGCCAGGTGCAAAGGGGGATGTCAATTTTGGACTTTATAAATCTAAAATTGATGAAATATGAGGACACTTCCTCAACTATAGCTTAGTTTCATATTTTAGAGATCATTTATTGCAGTCACTTGGGACTCACTCCCTGATTGATATTACACCAAAGCCAGCGAATTTGAAATGCGAGAGTTTGTTCCAAATACCACAACAACATAGGGCACGACTGGTTTTATTTCAGCCACTTGTGATGTGGAAGAAGCCGATGGAAGTTTATCTGTAAATTAGTAATATGTGTGGTCATAACATAAATGGATTTAAAAACACAGAAATGTTCCATCTAACCTTTTCCCCTGACCTCTGCAACGAACCAGAGCCTCATTATGCACAAGAGCGTATTCTGTATGCAGAGGCCCTGGTCACACAAATCATCTTAAGAAGTCATAGATTCCCTTCCAGGAAGAAAAATTTGAGAACTTACAGGAGGGCAGTGTCTCAAAGCCCAGAAATAACCTCAAATGACATGGGCTCCATGTCCAAAACAGGCTGTACAATATGGCTCAGCTGGAGACAAAATGTCTCCACAATTAGGGACATTACTTCTGATGGGAACTGGAGATGAGTCCTCCAAAAGAAAAAAAAAAAAAAAACTTTTGTTGGTTCATCCCTGTGTTGGCAGTATTTGAAAACAAGTTCTGCAGTTTTACTGTACTATAAAATGGTGTTCAGTGAGTACTTTAAGGATATAGTTTACTCCAAAATAAAAATTCTGTCATTATTACTTACTCACCTAGGGTTCTTATTACACCCTCCACAGTTTTAGCACAATGTGTAGACTTTTCAGACTGTCCCTTAACCACCGTAGGTAAAATTTCCAACAAATATCAAGGTTAAATTAATGATCTTTAATGATTTCACCATGATGTCATCTGACCTGCTTAACAAATCATGGCCCGTATTGATTTGATACAGGACACATCATTTCATCTTTAAATACGTGACCGGTGGCAACCCTATTCTCACCGTCAAGTGTTGCGTCAAAGTAATCCACTACAAATTACGATTAGTATTATTACTTTACTGATTACTTAATTGGAAAATGAATACTTACTATAATCGTAAAATGGATTTCATTAGTAATTACTTTACTTTCAAGTTACTTTCTAAAACACTTTTTTTTCAACTCGACGAATTCGAAATAATGTCCATTGTTGCATGGAAGTCATATTATCATTTCTCCCTTACAATAACTTGTTAGGGGGCTTGTTTTACTTATATTATTTAAGAAATAAGTGTAATTCAAGTAATGTACTTAATAGTAATTAATTTAAAATCAGTATTTGTAATCTGATTACAAGAATTTGAAATGTAATGCATTAAAGCCTCTTCACACCAAACCGTTTTTTTCAGTGCGATTGTTTGTTTGTTACAAGGGAGCTTTTGTATGGGAAAAATGTATTCCTATGGTGCTTTTTAAACCGCATTCGGCAGATTGTCCTCCAACAATCCAAAGTTTTTTTGTTTGTTTTTTATGGATAGTGGTCCAATATTTTTTTCTTCAGACTGTGATGAAAACTGACTGACCAATGAGATAAGGGGATCTATTTTTGTCAGTGTGCAAAGCGCAGCGCGCTACAACGGCTTATCCAATATTCATGAGAGCGCTAATTCTTAAGTGCAATTTTCATGCCAGCGCAAAACTCAAATGGGCATGGGTGGGAGTGTTCTCGCTACTGTGGGTGCATTGTATGTAAATAAAGTAGTGCAAAGTGCTATTGACTATTTTCCTAAGAATTTGGTCATTGCGCCAAGACGTTTCAATACTCTCAACTCAGCGCAAAGTACAAATTCAGTACCTGCATTTGCACTTTGGAGATTTCACCTGCAGGTGATAATAAAGTTCATGTCCAAATTCTGAAAGTACAGAACATCAAATAATGTCCTTGATGATCACTATTGAAGCTGTTTGTTGAAACAAAAAAATATGAGATTTGTGGTACATTTTCTAGAGGTCATGGTTTATTTTTTCAATGATTATTATTATTTTTATTGTTATGTTTAAGGCACTGCAAAAGGGGCCGGTGAAAGAAGGAGAGAGTAAAATGTTTGGATTTGGTAAGTGTAATTTGAATTTAGAAATATTTTTGGTTTATTTATTTTTTTTGTTTCAATAAATGAATTTAATTTTTCAAAATCAATGTCCACCGGTAGAAGTGAAGTGTGTGCTGGTACAATCATTGTTAATACTAGCCATGATTTGTGTGTCATGACTAGCAGTCAATAGAAATGTCTTTTTTTTTTTTTTTTTTTCAGCACAAAAATGTGAAATTAAGCTGAAAAATTAAATCAATGAGCCGGTGTGTTATGTTGTGGTGTGTTGTGGGTTGGGTTTGGTGCCACTTTTTAGTCCCAGTCCGTCCATGAGTGGAGGAGCTGTTGTATGGCTTCAGAAGACTCAAAATATAGTGCACACATCAAATGGACCACTTTCATGGTTATTTTATGGTGTGTTTTTTTTTTATGCTTTTTGAGCTTGACAGCTATAGTCACAATGAACTGTTGTTGAGCTCCTTTAAGATTCTTTTAAAAATGATCTTTTTGTGACCCACAGAAAGAAAAAACTGCATACAGGTTTGGAATAACATTAGGGTGAGTAAATTAGGATCAGATTTTCATTTTGGCTGAATTAATCCTTCAATGGAATAATAGTCTGCTTTAAGCTTTATTATGTGGATGGGTTTTCAGATGTACTATGTTCAGCCAATACCTACTTTAGGTTGCATGTCACTGTTCCCTTGTTTGTGATTAAAGTCATTGCTATCTTGGATTACACATACAACTGTCAGTTTATATATGCAGTAAATGATTGTTTGTTAACAGATGGTGTACTTCTAGGATCACAGGTGGAATCAAACTGTCCGTTAGCTGCCTGTTAGCTAGCTGACAGTGAACGCTGTGTTCAGTAAAAAGATAAACAGATAAGAATGCTGTGACCCTGGTCCAGATGAAGAGACATGAAGTCAGGCATCAAAATGATTTTCATAGCAGATAAAGCTGGCAGACAGGCCGTTTCAGGGTTGGGCACAGCAAATATTCCGGATTAGGATCAATGCTTATGTACCCGTTAGGATGATTGCATTTCGGAGAAAGGCGCTTTTCCTCGCGTTTATTGAACGCAAGGATTTATCTGAACCTCTCGGTCAGCCTAGATTTTTTTAATGTTGCAGAGCTTCTCATCAACTGAGTTCCAATGATTAGACCAAGATCAATACAAATCAACTTTGCTGATGGAATCTAAAGCAAAATAAAAGCAACACATTCATTATCATGCTAAATTATGAATAGCGAGACAAATTGATTTGCTCAATGAAAACAAATCAGTCATTTGGTCATATTCACAAAATAAACCCAGACAGGGTGATCAGGACTCCAACGCACTGTTTTACCTATCAGATGAACACATAAGTGTACTGTAAATAATACTGTATATTGTTTTGAGTTTATTTTATTTTGTGACAAGAGATCGCAGGGTTATACATGAGACATGGAACTAGCTTAGCAATGTTGCTTGGGTCAATTATACAAGAAAATTGACAACAGAATCGCATGATTGACCAGTCAGGATTAAGTATTCCAGAGAGCTGTGTAATAATAATAACAGAGTTAAACTAAAGATTCTTAGATGACACCAATACATAGAATTAAAAAGCAACCAACGACAATTCTAGGTTAGCATTAGGTAATATATTGCATTTGTATACTGCACAAATAGTTTCCTATCTGTTACTCACTCAACGTTGTGTCGATGTAGTGACACTAGAGGTCGCCCTTGGGAGCCCCAAACACCTCTGATGTTTGAGAAAAGGCCAATGAAAATTGGCGAGTGGAATTTGCATGCCACTTCCCCGGACATACAGGTATAAAAGGAGTTGTTGTGCAACCACTCATTCAGATTTTTTCTTCGGAGCCGAGCGGTGTTGATGTATTCCACTGCCAATCCATTCGCCTCTGTAGAAAGCAAGTGATCTCCGTGGCTGTTGGATTTCACGGCACATCACAGCGGTTTCTCCCCCTCTCGCACAGATAAGTGCGGAGAACTCCCCTGGGCACTTCGACAACGCGTGTTGAGCACTAAAAGAGTATATTTCTCCCTAAAAGAGTATATATTCCCTAAAAGAGCGGGCACTGACGGAAAGCATCTTTTTAAAGATGCCTTTCCGGTTATATGCAGTTCCTGGTTGCGGTTGTTATCGCTCCGCTTCTGACAGTCACAATCGCTGCCTTATGTGTCTGGGCTCCAGACACGCTGAGACAGCATTCATGGATGGTTCATGCCCGCACTGTGGGAGCATGACCATGGCCACGTTGCGATCGCAGCTTTCCTTCCTCAGAGGAAAAGCCACTCCAACCACAATGGTTAGCGCTGGGGGCGATTTGGGGACTTCAATGGAAGTAACTACGCCGGGTGAAACCCCACGGACCTCTCATTCCCCAGCACGCTCGTGCACCTGAGTTCTGGGATGAGTCAGGCGGCCCGCCTCAGAGCGGGTTCAACCTCTCATTCGGCACTCAGGAGGAGGATGAGATCTCGATAGCAGCATCGGAGAGGAGGCTGCTTCAGTCCGATGCAGAGGACTCGGCTGGGCTTCAACCTTCGGGTGTGGTCACTCAGTCTGAGGCTGATGCCGAGCTGACGGCCATGCTTGCCCAGGCCGCCGCAAGCGTCGGGCTAGTGTGGAACCCTCCAACTTGCCCTGAACCCTTGCGGCTTGATGATTGGTTCCTAGGGTCGGAGCGCCGCTCACGGTGCCTTTTTCCCCAGAGGTGCATGAAGAACTTGCGAAGTCGTGGCAGGCACCTTTCACTGCCTGGACCGGGCTTTTGAGTTCTGCTGCTATCACCACCCTCGACGGCGGGGCGGCCAGGGGCTACTCCGATGTTCCCCAGGTAAACCAGGCGATTGCGGTGCACTCCTGCAG
Organism: Myxocyprinus asiaticus; assembly: GCF_019703515.2. NCBI lineage: Eukaryota > Metazoa > Chordata > Actinopteri > Cypriniformes > Catostomidae > Myxocyprinus > Myxocyprinus asiaticus. The sequence goes on along the minus strand of NC_059392.1, from coordinate 15,171,790 downwards.
GTCCACCAGGCCAAGGCATTGAAAGAGCTGCACGAGGGTAGTCCTGACCCAGGAGTATTGCAGGAGCTGCGCTCGATGACCAACCTCGCCCTATGGGCGACGAAGGTCACAGCGCGGGCTCTCGGGCAGGTGATGTCCATGTTGGTAGTCCAGGAGCACCACCTTTGGCTCAACTTGGTTGAGATAAGGGATGCCGACAAGATTTGCTGCCTGGACGCCCCCATTTCCCATACTGGCCTTTTCAGCAACACCGTCGAAGGCTTCGCGCACAGTTTTTGATGGTAAAGCAGCAGACCGAGGCCATTCAGCACATCTTACCCCGGTGTGGTTCAAGATCGCACACCCCGTCTGCTTGTTGCCATGGCGATCCTCCTACGGTGGAAACATCGGCTCCACTGCAGCCTGAACCAACAGCTCGGCCCCAGCGTAGAGAACCCCGCAGGAAGTTGACTCCCTCGTCTCACAGTCCGCGACCAAGAACCCTTGGAAGGCTTCTAAGCGCCCCTGAGATGGATGACCCAGAGGTGAGGAGACTTGCAGCACATTTGGAGGTGGTAGACAAACCACTCCATCCCCTGGTGGAGGGCCGGAGGGAGAATCCTTGGTTCCCTTTTTTGAATTCGTTTTTGAGGTACCCACATTTTCAAAAAAAGGGCACTTTCCCCACTCTCTGGGTCATATAGGGATCCCTAATATCACTACATTGACACAACGTCGAGTGAGTGACAGACAGGGAATGTCTAGGTTACTGTTGTAACCCCCATTCCCTGATGGAGGGAATGAGATGTTGTGTCCCTCCTGCCACAACACTGCTGTGATTGCCGGGACTCTGTCTCGGCTCCTCAGCATAAACCTGAATGAGTGGTTGCACACCAGCTCCTTTTATACCCGTATATCCGGGGGAGTGGCATGCAAATTCCACTCACCAATTTTCATTGGTCTTTTCTCAAACATCAGAAGTGTTTGGGGCTCCCAGGGGCGACCCCTAGTGTCACTACATCGACACAACGTTGAGTGAGTGACAGATAGGGAACTATTTGTGCAGTATACAAATGCAATATTTTACCTAATGCTAACCTAGAATTGTCGTTGGTTGCTTTTTAATTCTACGTATTGGTGTCATCTAAGAATCTTTAGTTTAGCTCTGTTATTATTATTACACAGCTCTCTGGAATACTTAATCCTGACTGGACAATCATGCGATTCTGTGGTCAATTGTCTTGTATAATTGACCCAAGCAACTTTGCTAAGCTAGTTCCATGTCTCATGTATAACCCTGCGATCTCTTGTCACAAAATAAAATAAACTCAAAACAATATACAGTATTATTTACAGTACATTTATGTGTTCATCTGATAGGTAAAACGGTGCGTTGGAGTCCTGATCACCCTGTCTGGGTTTATTTTGTGAATATGACCAAATGACTGATTTGTTTTCATTGAGCAAATCAATTTGTCTCGCTATTCATAATTTAGCATGATAATGAATGTGTTGCTTTTATTTTGCTTTAGATTCCATCAGCAAAGTTGATTTGTATTGATCTTGGTCTAATCATTGGAACTCAGTTGATGAGAAGCTCTGCAGCACTAAAAAATCTAGGCTGACCGAGAGGATCAGATAAATCCTTGCATTCAATAAACGCGAGGAAAAGCGCCTTTCCCCGAAATGCAATCATCCTAATGGGTACAAAAGCATTGATCCTAATCCGGAATGTTTGCTGTGCCCAACCCTGAAATGGCCCATCTGCCAGCTTAAAAGTATTTACATTGACAGGGTGCTTGGTGTCCCGTTTGGTTTCATTTTATTAAATAAGAATTAAAAATTCTGTTGAATTATTGCCTTCACATAATGTGATTTTGTCTCTTTATCCAGCTTTTCATTAGTGACACAATTCAAACACTGGTTGGAGAAAATCCAGGAGCAATGATTGTCTCAGATACAAAAAAAGTGCCACTTTGTCTTTTTCTGCCTCTTCTTAATTTGATTATTGAAGAATCAAAACATCTCACTCTCATGTCCACCTGCCAGTCAATTCTGGAAAAATGTAGATAAATTATTCAATGAGTAAGTGTTTTAGTGTCTGAGAGTGTAGTTAGAAAGTGCATTTACTTTACATTGAGTGTTCTAAACGATTTCTTCAAAAATGGTTGATGTTGCGTAAACAGTACAAACCTAATCCATCTCAGCAGGGATCTTTCATGTAGGTTGTTTTCTACAAGGCACAGATGACTAGAAATGATAAGTCCAATCGTGCCTACAGTTTTCCCCAACAAGCTTTTCAAATCCATTTGTCAGTGAAAGAGGAAGTCTTTGTATTTCCATCAGAACAATTTGTTAGAGCCTGCACGACCTCAGTGGACCAGAGGCTTTTTCTGGCATACTATACCTGCCAAGACAAAATCTACCCAGGGACTTGTCAGCCTAATCAGACATGGGTGTTTACATTTTAATCAAACTTTTCACTTATCAAGCAGGCTAAATAAGAAAAAGGAGAAAAAAAATGCCAGAATGTGTAGTTTGAAATGGCCATGCCATGTGTTTATTAAGGTTTTCTGTGGTTGTTAGCTCATTGCTATGTTGTTGCTAAGGTGTTCTGTGAGGTAGGTTGGTCATTACTAGGTTGATAGCAAAGTCTCTTTAAGGCAAGCCACTTAAAAAAAAAAAATATTGAATGGCAATGACAAAAAAATAAATAGCCTCATATTGTTATGATTCTCTGTTGTTTGCCCTGTGTTTAGCCTCTGTCATCTGTTTCCCCCTGGACTACACTTCCCATGATTCCCTGCCCTGATGGTTACCAGCTGTTCCCTATTGTTTTCACCTGTGTTACATTTACCTAATTATTCCCTTATGTATATTTTGCCCTGATTTCACCTTTGTCGGTTGTTGATGTTTCTCCCCCTGTTCATGCGCCGGTTCCAGTCCTGTTTGTTTTACTTCCTGGTTTCCTGTCTTGCCCTGTTTCCACGTTTATCCTGCCTTGTGTTCTGTTTTATTGTTATTAAAGAAGCTGCGTTTAGATCCTACTCCTGTGACCTCCTTCATTGCAACAGAACAACCGACCGCACGAAATGGATCTAGTGGCTCCCTTTATTAAGCTGAGCCGAGCAAACTTACCCGTCCAAGAATACTCACGTCTGTTTTGCATCCTGGCCAAATACACTGAATTGTTTGATTCTACACTGAAATCAATGTATCAGATTGGACTTATTTCTCACCAGTGTGGGGAGTTGCCGGTGACCAGAGATTACACGTGGGAGGAATATGTTGCATTGATATTAGAAACATTCGCTTCAGCAGATCCTCCTCAATCAATCCTGATCCTGGTTTCTGAGTCAGCCATGCCTGAATCCACTCCATGCCATGTCCCAGTCAAGTCTGAGTCTGCTCCACGTCATGTCCCAGTCAAGTCTGAGTCTGCTCCACACTATGTCCCAGTCAAGTCTGAGTTGGTTCCACACCATGTCATAACCTTGCCTTCTGCGACTCCCTGCTTGAAGCCCTCCCTCACAGCTTGTCAGTACTCCTTTCTGCCATGGCCAACGAGCCAACAGCCACGTCTGCCATGGCCAATGAGCCAACGGCCACACCTGCCACGGCCAACGAGCCAATGGCCACGCCTGCCACGGCCAACGAGCTGGAAGCTTTGTCCGTCCCAGAGCCTTCGTTGCCAGCCTCACCTGTCCCAGAGCCTGGATTGCCAGCCTCGTCCGTCCCAGAGCCTGCGCTGCCAACTTCGGCCTCCCGGAGGAGGAGGAGGAGGAGGAGGAGAAAGGCTTCTGTTCCTGAATCTCTGCCCATGTTCACAACCACAGAGGTCGTTTCCAAGTCTCTGCCTATGTTCACGACCACAGAGGTCGTCTCTGAGTCTCTGCCCATGTACACGACCACTGAGGTCATTTCCAAGTCTCTGCCCATGTTCACGACCACAGAGGTCGTCTCCAAGTCTCTGTCCATGCCCACGACCAGAGAGGTCGTTCCCGAGTCTCTGTCCATGCCCACGACCACAGAGGTCGTTCCCGAGTCTCTGTCCATGCCCACGACCACAGAGGTCACTCCCGAGACTCTGCTCATGTTCGCGACATTTTTGCTGGACATTTTAGTTGGAGGCTCGGCTTTGTTGTTTAGGAGACGCAGGCAAGGGAGACGAGCCGGTGCGCTGGTCAAACTCCGTCGGCACGGCTTTCGAACAGCCCTGCCGAGCATTCATCTTGCGAATCTCCACTCTCTTCTTAACAAAACAGACTAACTACATCTCCTCACCCGCACAAACAAGGACTTTCCAACCTCTGCTGTCTTGTGCTTCACAGAAACCTGGCTGAGTGAAGCCATTCCGGACAGCGCATTACATCTGCCAGGCTTTCAGCTGTTCAGAGCGGATCACATCGCGGAGTTAACGGGGAAAACGAGAGGCGGTGGAACATGTTTTTACATCAATGAAAGTTGGTGTACAGATGTACCAACGTTAAAGAGGATGTGCTTTCCTAATTTGGCAGCGCTCTTTATTAACTGTAAGCCTTTCTACTCACCATGGGAGTTTTCCTCATTTATTCTGGTGAGTGTGTATATCGTGCCAAACGCGTGTTTGAATGCGGCGCTGCAACAGCTGGCTGATCAAATCACAGACACGGAACAACAATACCTGGACTCAGTTATTATTATTCTTTGGGATTTTAATAAAGTAAACCTCACACGTGAACTGCCCAAATACAAACAGCACATTACATGCCCCACCAGAGACAAGAACATACTGGATCATTGCTACACAACAATAAAGGATGCATATCGCTCTGTCCCTAGATCAGCTTTGGGACTCTCTGATCTGTCTGGTTAATCTTCTTCCAACCTACAGACAGAAATTAAAATCAACCAAGCCAGTAGTAAGGAATGTAAAGAGATGGACCAATGAAGCAGAGCGGGAACTACAAGCCTGCTATGACTGCATGGATTGGAGTGTTTTTGAGGCTGCAGACACAGACCTGGACAAGCTCACAGATACTGTTACATCATATATCAGTTTCTGTGACGATATGTGCATTCCTACAAGGACTTATTTAAAGTTCAACAACGAAAAACCGTGGTATACAGCAGAGCTCAGGCAGCTTCATCAGGACAAAGAGGATGCTTACAGGGGTGGGGATAAAGTCTTGTACAATCAGGCCAGGAACACACTGAACAAGGAAATCAGAGTGGCTAAAAGAAGATACTCTGAGAAGCTGAAAAACAAGTTTTCAGCTAACGACCCTTCATCAGTGTGGAGTGGCATGAAACAACTCACAAATTACAGGACTGCTACCCCCAACCCTATGGTGGACCAACAACTGGCTGACGACCTGAATGTGTTCTACTGCAGATTTGAAAGGCCCAATCTCACACCCCACACCCACTCTGACCTTCACTTCACATAAACACCAACACCTCCTGCAACTTAAGGTCTGTTAAGATGATGTGAGCCGCGTCTTTCGGAAACAAAAGACGAGGAAAGCTTCAGGCCCAGATGGTGTCTCACCAGCGTGTCTTCGATCCTGTGCTAACCAGCTGGCCCCCATCTTCACACAGATCTTCAATAGATCACTGGAGCAGTGTGAAGACCCATGCTGCTTCAAACGTTCCACTATCATCCCCATCCCAAAGAAACCAAAAATCACAGGACTTAATGACTACAGACCTGTCGCCCTGACGTCTGTGGTCATGAAATCATTTGAGAGACTGGTGTTGGCCCACCTGAAGAACATCACTGGACCCTTTCTAGATCCCCTTCAATTTGCTTATCCAGCAAACAGGTCTGTGGATGATGCAGTCAACATGGGATTGCATCATATCCTGCAACATCTGGACAGACCAGGGACATATGCAAGGATCCTTTTTGTGGACTTCAGTTTGGCTTTCAACACCATCATCCCAGCTATACTCCAGAATAAATTACACCAACTCTCTGTTCCCATGTCTATCTGTCAGTGGATTACCAGCTTTCTGACGGACAGGCAGCGGCTTGTGAGACAGGGGAAACTCACTTCCAGCACCTGTACAATCAGCACTGGTGCCCCCCAGGGATGTGTGCTCTCCCCACTACTCTTCTCCCTCTACACCAATGACTGCATCGCCAAGGACCCTTCTGTCAAGCTCCTGAAGTTTGCAGATGACACCACTGTCATCGGCCTCATCCGAGATGATGAAGAGTCTGCATACAGAAAGGAGGTTGAACAGCTATCTGTCTGGTGCAGTCAAAACAACCTAGAGCTGAACACGCTCAAAACGGTGGAAATGATTGTGGACTTTATGAGGACCACCCCAACACTGAACCCCTTCACCATTCTAAACAGAACTGTGGCAGTAGTGGAGTCATTCAGGTTCCTGGGCACTACCATCTCACAGGACCTGAAGTGGGAGACACATATTGACTCCATTGTGAAAAAGGCCCAGTAGAGGTTGTACTTCCTTCGCCAGTTGAGAAAGTTCAACTTGCCACAGGTGCTGCTGATACAGTTCTACTCAGCAGTCATTGAGTCTGTCCTCTGCACTTCAATAACTGTATGGTTTGGTTCAGCTATGAAATCAGACATCAGAAGACTACAAAGGACAGTTCGGAGTGCTGAGAGGATTATTGGTTGCCCCCTGCCCCCCTTCAAGAACTATGCACTTCCAGAGTGAGGAAAAAGGCTGGAAAAATCACTCTGGACCCCACTCACCCTGCCCATTACCTTTTTGAACTGTTGCCTTCTGGCCAACGTTTCAGAGCTCTGAGCACCAGAACCATCAGGCACAGGAACAGTTTTTTTCCCTGAGGCTATCCATCTCATGAACCGTTAAATTGACCCATTGAGCAATAACTATGTGCAATACACAGTTTAGTCTTTTTTATATTCATCCAACACATCCAACCTCTTCTGCCATTTCATTCCTCTGGGAAAAAAAAAAACAAAAAACATTTGCACTGTACATAACAGATTTGTATTTGCACTGTACATAACAGATAACAGATTTGTATTACATTGCACTACGTAATTGTATGTGTGTCTATGTACGTATTTGTAAACTATTTTTTTTTTATTATTATCTATGTCTTGCTGCTGTTTTTGTATTGTTTTTGTATTGTTGTACACTGGAAGCTCCTGTCACCAAGACAAACACCTTCTATGTGAAAGGATACTTAGCAATAAAGCTTATTCTGTTTCTGATTCTGATTCCCCTATGTATATATTGCCCTGATTCTGTTCACCTTTGTCGGTTGTTGATGTTTCTCCCCTGTGCATGCTCTGGTTCCAGTCCTGTTTGTTTACTTTGGTTTTACTTCCTGGTTTCCTGTCTTGCGCTGTTTCCGCATTTATCCTGCCTTGTTTTCTGTTTTATTGTTATTAAAGGAGCTGCGTTTAGATCCTGCTTCTGTGACCTCCTTCATTGCAACACATATCAAATTATATGACATGGTTCACTACACATATCGCAGCAGTTCGAATGTGAAATGTCCATTGTTTGGCGCCAAAAGAGAGTATACATTTTCCCCCAAACAGTTGAGGTTTTTAAGGTTAATGGTCTATCAGGTGTAAAATCATCAAAATGTACCTCCCTACCCTAAATCTTAAACCTAAACCTAACCAATATTGTTATAAAAAGCAAATGTGAAGTAAAAAACATGATTGCTAAAGTAACCAAGTCATTTTGTGTGTGCTTCTATTACACTTTCGTCTCACATGTCGACTCGCGTGGTCTTCAGGACTCGTATCCAGATCATTTGTATTGCAAGTGCAATGTTCTATCAGTTGAGCTGCCGCACAATTTAATCGGGCTCGAACAATAAGCCATGTGCAAAAATAAAAGTGTTTAGATGTCATAAGATAGCATTGTGTGAGGAACAGAGCGAAAAATAAGTGTTTATGAACTGATAATCTGCCATTTTCCCTGATAGCATACGTACATCACCCAGACATTTATTTAATGTGTGTTTACATCTGGAAGACATATATCTTTTAGGTTGTTTGCTCATCTGCAATACATCTAAAAGATGTTTCCTCTCAGATGTCACTAAGACATTCAGCAGAAGTCTTTGAGATGTTTATGATTTAAAATATTTGTAAATCTGATCTTTTTAAGATGTTTAGCAGATGGTAATTAGAATGTGAGGCTCTCTAGATGAAAAGATCTAAATCAGACATCTCAAAGATGTATGTGTGCTATCTGGGTTACTCGTGATTTGTGTGAGAGTGAATAAGTCAATGATGTTGAGCGCCTCTAGTGTTCATTTCACCAGGAAACTGCCACGATATGTACAAAGAGGCATGTTAAAAGCATTTTGCAAAAACATAGTTATATTTACATGATTCTATGAGACCAGGTTGCATTTGAGTCAGTAGCACAAATATGGTGCAGTATTTGGAGTTACAGTATTGGAGTTACAGTATGCGTTTAATACTTTGGGATAGGGCTTTAAACTAACCACTAATCATAAACATTAGCTACAATAATAGCAATGCTCGCTTTAGCAAACACTACTAAATGCACGTAAAAGCCTTTCTTATATCAAACTGGATTTAGTGAATCTCAAAAACCCTCTCCTTGCTGGCAACAGACAGAAATCCTTTGGTCTGTGTTGAAAGAGAAATGCTTTAATTATTCAGCTTGTTGTGCACAATGAATTCATGCTCAAGTAGGTTTGAAATCTCTTCCCTATCTCTCTCCACCTGTGCTGAAGGATTAGGAACATGATCTGCTCATTTGCAAGGCTTAAAATGTGACCTGTTTAGTAAAAAAATATTAGCCGCCCATTTTCCCTCTGTACACTGAAGCAATAATGATGAATGAAATCGTTTTTTTCCCCACCATTTCTCTTCAGGGCCTGCGTAATATGTTGCTATAGCAACCATATATTCAAATATTTCATAAATGTCTAGGTTTATAAATCTGGTTGGTATCTAACATGCTACCTGTACTAACACTCTAAGCACTAATGAAATTACACATCATTTTCTTATATAATGGTGAATTAAGAATGGCATGCTGTTAATGGCTTGCACGTCAAAGCACCAAACACATCAAAGGCATATTGTCTTATTTGCTATTCATTTCTGAAATATCTCATTTAGCACAGTATTAGATGTGAAAATTGCTGGTGAAGAGAATTAGCTCTACAAACAGTATAGTAAAGAAAGTATGAGTCCACTTGTGAAAATGTTTGTTTCGCATTTTCCAGTTTAATCTTTTTATTTTTTCCTCACAAATTATATTTTCAGCATAACAATTTGAGTGAAAAATAGACATGAAAATAATATACTGTTGCATTTATAAATGTCTTAGTATTTGGTATTGTAACGCCTGCTTGATGATGATTTAAAGTTATCATTGGGGAGTTAAGTGTTTCTTTGAATTATATGTGATCCTATTTAAGTCAGTTCCCCTACCGATTGTTGAAGCAATATTCAAGAGAAAAAATATTGCTTGTGGCTCTATATGGCTGATCCTGTGTATAGTCAGTTCTTTCCATTAACATTCCATAATACACTATAACCACTTTTCTATTAGAAAGACTCTGGATTATTGGGATTAATGAGAATTAAGAAATACTTGTATCATTTGGCGTAAGCCCCGTACTATGGTTCAGCACTCTGATATTTGCTTGAACCATCGGATCCTTCCGAAAGCAATGACGGCAGGGGAGCGGAGCTTACCCCCACCCAGGATGGGACCTAAACTGGTGATGATGGTGTGGAGGGGGGTGAAAACAACAGAAGTATGCAACGAGAAACACCTGAGCGGCCTTATAAAGCAGAGGCTGTGTTGTGATTGGATGAGGTGCCTGATAGAATTAATCCAGAGATCGTCTTGCTAGAACTACGCTTTCACTTACATTTTTCTGTTATTGGCCTTCCTACAAGTTTTATGTTACTGGGATTCTACACGTTAGTGCCAGATCTGATGGTCCATGTTATTTCAGCATCATTTCAGCTAGTGTGCTTTGAGCCACATAGACACAAATCTTTTTAAGTTTGAAACCCCCCCAAAAAAGTTTGGATTTAAATAAGCAGATACTGTACTTAAGAGCCTTTGATTGGATCATTATTGCAGTGATTAATATGTTTCAGCTGACAACAGTTCTTTTAACCCTAACTGATGCAGTGTGTAGCTTCTTTTTTGCGGAAGAAGTGTGGTCGGAAAAAAATCTCGAATGATCGTGATTAGAGATCACTAAAACGCTTGGTGAAGTCACATCAGAAAAAATAGACAATAGAACTCACGGCTATGTTTAATAGTGAAAGTAAGCATTTCCACATGCAAAATGTGATGAGAACTTACAAGATTGGGACTAAACAGCTGTCTGGCCACAAGCAAGCCACTTGTTAGTGAGGCTAATCGGAAAAAATGACTTCAATTTGCTAGGGAGCATAAAGATAGGATTGTGGAGCAATGGAAAAAGGTCATGTGGTCTGATGAGTCCAGATTTACCCTATTCCAAAGCAATGGCCATGTCAGGGTAAGAAGGGAAGCACATGAAGTGATTCACACATGATGCATAGTGCCCACTGTACAAGCCTCTGGAGGCAATGTTATGATCTGGGGATGCTTCAGTTGGTCAGGTGAGGTCTAGGCTCAGCAATGTTACGCGATAAAAAAATTAAGTCAGCTGACTACCTTAATGTACTGAATGACCAGATTATCCCATCAATGGATTTTTTTCTTCCCTGATGGCACGTGCATATTCCAGGATGACAATGCCAAGATTAATCAGGCTCAAATTGTGAAAGAATGGTTCAGGGAGCATGAGGAATCATTTTCAGAGTCCTGAACTTAACCCCATTGAAAGTCTTTGGGATGTGCTGGAGAAGGCTTTACAGAGTGGTTCGACTCTTCTGTCATAAATAAAAGATCTCGGCCAAAAATGAATGTAACTCTGGATGGAAATAAATGTTGTGACATTGCATAAGTTTGTCGAAACAAATGCATGCCATAATCAAAGCTAAAGGCGGTCCAATTGATTATTAGAATATGCAACTTGTTTTTTGGCCAGGCAGTGTAATTTGCATATTCTAAAGTTTACAGTTAGAACAGTGTCTTTAAGGTTTTACCTATGCATTGTTCACTTTCCAAACCACTTCCAAAATACTCTTGGCATTGTACTAAATGCAAAAAGTCCAAATTCGATGCTGAAAGGTTGAACTATCAGCCATACATTCATTTAAATGTTAATAGGTCAACTTCTGCTAATTAATGTGTTAATCAAACAACTGCAATTAGCATAAACAGTCCTGTGAATGAATATGGAGTGGATGTGTTGCAGTTGATGTCCATTTTAAGGATTCCAAGCATATGCATGTATGAATCTGTTTTTCTTTGTGGCCTCTCTTTGTTTCAGCCACTGCTGCCTCATCAACAGTTAACCTGTTGATGCTCATTGACCCCACCCATGGGTTTGACTTTACTTTGCTTAAATTAGTTCACATTTACCATATAGTGTGCTGTTCAAAATTGTTCATAATGTTGACAAATTATATATCTTTATAATATGTCAACATTATTAACTCTTTTTTTGACTAGACTATATATTATATGTGAACTAATTTAAGCATAGTTCTGGGGGCATGCACATCAACAGGTTAACTAACATGCTGCATCTGGAGGTACTAAGGAAATTTTATGTTCATGGATACGCAACTTGGCAAGTTTGGCAACCATTTTCTTAATCACGTCTTCATTCGGCAGACACTGCGTCGATCTGCCATTACACATTTTCAGCCCAAATATTCAGAAAATCCCTGATTTCACCTATTGACCAATACTGACAATTCTCCAGTCCCTGTTGATCTTTTGAGGTAAGCTGGTAGCTAGCTTGGTGCTGAAACCTCTGACCTGACACAACAAAACTCCGCCTTTGACATTGAACCCTCCTCAATCCCCAGTTGGCCTTCTTTGCCAAAGGCCATTGGCCCCGATGAGGCACAATAAAGCCCCAGAAATGACAGTGGGAATGCAACTGGCCCTGGCACGCACTAGAACGCCCTTATTTGGCCTGATAGTGAAAATGCTGCTGTTGTAGCAAATTCATTGTGACCATTAGAAAGGAACTCTGCCATAAACTGGGGCCCCTGAAATACCATCTTGTCCATTGTTCACTACAATTTTAAGTCATAAAATTTCTAACATTTAACATTTTTTAAAAATCCCAAAACTTTCAATTCTGTTTGGACGAGCCTCATTCAAATCTATTATAAAATGACCATAAACCCACACCTGTGAACATAGATTGTAGATGAATGAGTTGCTACATTGCTTGGCAACCATAAACAACCTTCCGTTAGGATAATTAACTATATTACTTGTCAGAATAATTGAATATATAGATAATTTCCAATAATACATGTAACTCTATTGAACACTGTCAATATTTTTGAGCATTTATTGGGTCTTTTATCATCACGCTTTTGCCACTGTCTAAGAATACCGCATTACCTGTGGTAAAATCACTGTAATGCACAGCCTCTCATGGCGTATTGCTTTAGTTTTATTTCCAGGTTTAAATCAGATTTAAAATCCCAAATTTCCAATGTGGACTCAGACTTGTAAACCCCACTGTACGTACAAATACACTATCTACCAGCTAATCAGTTTGGTGAGGATGCTCATTAATGCATCTGGTGCTTTCAAAATGAGAAAAGCCCAAAATAACTAATTACTGAACATAATGACCCACAGATGTGAAGAATCTGCCATTAAACACCTACATGCTGCTTGCTTTGGTGAGATGGGCTTCATTTTCTCCTATTTACGCTCTCGATCTTGTAATTGAGAGACACAAAGTGCATCGGGGTCAAGGATGTTTTTTTTTTTTTTTTTGCTCTCTGGTGTGGTGAAGAGAGACAAACATCCAGCGCTGTATTGAAGAAGCAATCACCTCCATCCGTTCTGCCACATAACCCTGCTCGTGTTATTGATAACAGCCAGTACTGATTACCTCTCACTGGAGGCTCCTTTCCACCACTCTGCTTGATGAAACAAGGGACACCTTAAGCACAGAGACCCACTTTACTGTATTTTGGCTCAGATTTTTGGGGGGATTTTTCCCCTTTTTCACCCAATTTGGAATGCCCAATTCCTAGTGCGCTTTTAAGTCCTCCTGGTCGCGTAGTGATTCGCCTCAATCCGGGTGGCAGAGGATGAATCCCAGTTGCCTCTGCGTCTGAGACATCAACCCGTGCATCTTATCACATGGCTTGTTGAGCACGTTGCCACAGAGACATAGTGCATGTGGAGGCTTCACGCCATCCACCGCGGCATCTGCACTCAACTCACCACGTGCCCCACTGAGAACGAACCACATTATAGCGACAACAAGGAGGTTACCCCATGTGACTCTACCCTGCCTAGCAACCAGGCCAATTTGGTTGCTTAGGAGACCTGGCTGGAGTCACTCAGCACGCCCTGGGATTCGAACTAGCGAACTCCAGGAGTGGTAGCCAGCGTCTTTTACCACTGAGCTACCCAGGCCCCTGACTCAGATGTCTTTTTAACTTAATCTGGGCTGTCTGCTGAATGTCAGAAAGGGAGCTCTTGTTTAGCTTGAGACAGAGAAGGATCTACCCGAGAGCTGTGAACCAGCTTTTGGGGCTGGTTGCAGTTTGGGTCAGAGTTAATGTGGATTTGTGCTGGCTGGCCCTGGCCTGCACTAGTTGAAAGAAAAAATGGGATGGAAAAAAAGAGAGATAAACCCATCTGTAGAAGAGCCTCACCCACTGACAGATGGAGAACAATCTCTCAGCTCATCTGTCATGCATTAGGAATTTATTTTCATAAGTCAAGAGGAATAACACTTATGAAATGATGTGTTATGCATTAATTTCTCACAGGGATGCCTGATGCCAAACCTCTCATTTATCCAATATAATGGGTTTGCTTTAAAGTCAACAAGAGGGGTGGGGATAAGCAGGACCTGCTGATACGATATTATATTGATATCTGGGTCATAATACGAAAATATTGTGATTCTTTATGTCTAGTGTATAGCCATTCGAAACCGAGAAACGAAATTCATCATAGACATATTCTTAGCTGGTTTTGATGTTTGGTTGAATAGAAATAAATGAGTGTTTGCCGACCTAAAGCCACAGTACTTTTCATCTTCTTACACATGTATTCTGAGGGGTCTATAGGCCCCGATATACAGCACTTCCGGAGAAGTTCTTCTTTCAGTGGTAAAAAGAAGTTCTAAACAGCCGAGCAATGGTATACTGTTTGCGTACATTCAGACACCCACCAGACCACTGTGGGAGGCGTTTAGAGGTTCCTTAACAAATGTGACATTAACGAGCACCTATTATGGTTTTTCAAATATTAACTTTCATGTAGTGTGTTATATAGCTGATTGTGAATGTAAAAAAGTATGCAAAGTTTCAAAAATCAAAGTGCACGACAAATGGAAATATTGACTCCCAAAAGAAAGAACCGAATCTGAACACCTGAAACGAGTCATTAGTAATTCCAGACTTGCTTCCTGTACTAACCTACATAATTTGGTAACATAAAACCCGCCTCTGGTCTTCATTGGCTGCTGGCGAACAGCTTTGACCCACCCTCAAACACTACACTAAGCGGTAGACCAATCACAACAGATTGGACATCTGACCAATCAGATTAGAGTAGGCTCTCTGAAAGGAGGGGTTTAAAATGAATCCTTTAGAACGGATCATTAAACGAGTTGTTTTTGACACTGGGAAAAAAAAGGTAATGCTGCAATTTAAATTATGAGCAAATTAAAGTGTTTTTTGACCTTGGATGCATGTAAATCTATTGTATGAGACCTTTAAAACAAAATTAGGCATGTTTAAAAACCATAATAGGTGCTCTTTAAAATGCGTCATCGATTCACATCAATGGATGGAATGTTTTTGAAAAGCTACTGTACCATTATCGCCACACTCTATTTTGTAAGTGGGGATATGACCAAAACAGCACAAGCCACCTCACTTTCAGCACCTCAGAAATAACATGACAAATGGTGTTACATTTGTCTCGATTCTGCTGTCAGTGATTGCTGGTGTCTTTAAGCCCTGGAGTCTGTTTGATAAGAATTTGATTACTGTTTCTTCTTGCAGAAATTGAACACCAATGGCTACAGGCTCCAAAAATTCCTTATCTGGGATTCTGGCTGTGGTCGTCTGCCTATTTCAATTCCCCAAAGCAATGGATGCTAGGAACGGTGCTTTCAAAACAATCAAAAATAGTTATCATTAATTTGAACATGCATGTTCAGGGGAGGCAAGCAATGATACCCTTGCAATTAGATATTTGCCCCTGAAGTGTAAGATGTTTGGTGTAAAATTGTATTTTATCTAATTTTTTCTTTCACTCTGCAATATGGGGGGATTTAGAAGTGAATTTTGAGGTTAATTAATGTTTTTAGCATTTTTTTCTTTCTTGAATGACCAAACACCAAATTCAATGGTCACATTATTAAGGATACAGAGAAATATTGTCATAATTTGTTGTGAAGGTCTAAATAATATTCTTCCTAACATTGGGTCTCCTTCTCTTCTAATTGCGTACAACTGTTCTTATAAATTTTCGTCTCAAAGACTGTTGATTTAACACATGACTTCAGTGTGATTAAATAAAAAATAACGTGTTAAAAACAACTGCAATTAATTATGTCCTCTGACTGTACGTAAATCCGAATTTTTCTTACTATCAGAGCAATTCAAGATTGACATAACATAAGTCACAGTCAGCAGGGGCAGTCAGCGCAACAAAAGCTGTACAACAGTATGGCCTCATCCACACTAATACCTTTTCGTTTGAAAATGCATTAATTTCACAACTACTTCAAAGAATGAGCTTTTCGAAAATGATCTCTCAAGTGGATGAATTTGAAAATGTCGTCTTCGTGTTGTAGTGTGGACAGGGAAATTGGAGATATTCTAAAATTATGTATTTGTTGTCATGTGATGTAGTCATGTGATCCAATCCGCAAATTTGCCACTCATTATTTTTTACATGCAAATGAGCTTTTGATTCACAGAAAATGTTTGCCAGAAGTTTGCAGCTCTTCAATGGTAGTGGTGAACCTGCAGCAAACGTTTGGCAACAATGGATAATTGCCGCAAGTTTGCCGCAAAATTCATTTGCATGTGAAAATGATCAGTGGCGAATTTGCAGCAAATTCGCAATGAACTCTCAATTGTTGTAAGAAATCTGTGAAAATTTAAGTACAAACTTACTGATGAATTATGATTTCTGCATAAAAACGTTGACACTTTGGTTTTACACGTAGATACGTGCATACTCACATTTAGTGAACGAGACCCACTGTACTTGCTGGAATTTGTGAGGAAGTTTCTGCACTTGATTTTGCTTTTGTGCGGTTTGTCATCCATAAAAAATCCAAATAGGATAGTGGGAGTATCAAGACAGCTTGTCTCTATCAGAACATGCCTGCTGGGGAGAGGGGATGTGTTGCTCTCTGGTAATGTGGTTGGACACAGTTGTGTGCACAGAACCAAACTCCACAGGCTGCGCTTATCTCAGCTGAAAAGATTTGGTTTTGTAGGACACATAATGTCCATGTTTCAAGAGAGGGTTTGTGTGATGTTTGCCTGTCATGCAATGTAAAAGATTACAAGAGCCGAAAGTTTTAGTGCACAAAGATGAATTTTAATCTTATTTTCTGCAAATACTTGATACAAGTTTTTTTCTTACCCAAGGCTCTTGTTTAATCAATTAGAGTTTTACATTTTTGTATTTCAAAAAGACTTTCAGTTATTTTTTGGTCTTTCGTCTTCCTCCTTAAATTCATCTGGGTTTTTCCAATCAAAAGCACAGTTGCTTGTTTACTTGATCTAACGTGGATTTTGGGTGGAATCACGTGGACAACTCTCGCTAGACAGTGTTTATAAGTTTTTCTTTGTCCGAAAGAAAGAAGTTTGAAGTGATTTTGCCAGACCTTGGCTAAGACTCCGAAGTTCATGCAAGCCCACTCATCAAAGAGTGTGGTTTTGTCAGTCAAACTGAGAACAGGGATTCTGGAGTAGAAGTGTTTGTGGCTGCTCTAAATGTCTTTCCATTCTGGGATGTCTCTCAGTAGGGCCAAATCAAGTTTTTCTGTGTTCTCCAATGAACGGCTCCAATTTTAAAAATATAATATTGACAAATAAATTTCTCTGCAAATCTGTCATGTAGCCTACACAAAGGCTGAAAATTATGAAAGATTAAAAAATATATAATAATGAGCCTATTTAGGCACATGATTGAACACAAAATAATCACTTGTTTCTCTTAAAGAAAATAAGCTCTCTTCTTTAAATGAGCATGGGCATTCACTGTATATTCTGTAGCTTTTCTCCTGGAGCTTTGCTGACAGAAACTTGTCAAGTCCTTGTAACCAAGCTGTCTTATTCGCTGCACAATAAATAACCATACCCACTTATGGCATTTAATGATATACAAATGTAACATTAAGGGGCATGTCAGTTATCAAAATAACTTCAGCTTGGGTTCCACCATAAAAACCAAATAAGCAAAACAGACATTCAACGGAGCTCAATTGGCATACTACTACATGTTTTGATGTTAGTAACTGATGACAGAGAAATATGTTGAGAACTAAGTTTCATTTTTGGATAATGTCTGAAAGAACATGATTTCATTAATTTAACCGTAAATGAAGTGTGTTTTAAACTTTTGCTTCAGGTCATTCCCAGTTAGCAAATACACTTTTTTTTTAATGCTAGACATAAAATGAAGCCTAATCTGGAAAGATCAATCCAAGCCAAATCATTACCAGATGAGGCCCAGACCAAGTGCCCTGACCTGGCCCGGCAATGTTGAGCTGAATCGGCCCAGTGCTAAAAAACAAGTGGCTGGATGCGGGCAACACTCAGCCGGGTCATACCTGCTGATGCCGAGTTTGAGCCGCAGGCTCATGCTGCCAAGCTTGGGCGGATTACTGCATGCCATCTGGGTTCCACACACCTGATGTGCAATCTGCTAACTCTAGCTACTTGCTTAGCATAGTTTGCTAGCTAGCTAGTTGTTGGTTTGTGTATTGTTGTGTAATTTTAACCAGCACTTTTGGGGAGTTTTGCTAAATGTCTTGTGAGTGTGAAGTATAAGATGCCAATAAAAATTAAGCCCATTAAGTCCCCTAGCATGCTAACCAAAAAGTAAAGAAAATTCATTGACTAGCAAGAGTATTAAGCCTATTTGAATATTTTTTTCGATGTTAAAATACTTTACCCTATCCCAGTTTAATGTGGAGAAACAACTTAATGTAAGCCATTTGTAGGTTAATTTCTCAAAAAAGTGTAAACACTGTGGCCAGGCTTGACTCCAGCTTTAAGATATTAGGTGGGTCATAGGATCCTCCGAGTGGGCCAAAAAGTTGGAGGGGTGGGAGGGGTTGTGGTTGCCAAGGTGGGCCAAGCCCCCCTGTGGAGCCGGGCCTGATTTTGGCTCTGTGGGGCTTTCAACATTTCTGTTTGTTTGAGCATCCTGACAAGCCTGACATAGCAAAACCTGTGGTGTGAGTTTAGGGTGGGTACATCTGCTGGGGCAGAGTATTTGGAGAAACATATCATTATTTTATAATCAAATTTACTTTCATTGTGTGGAGATGCAATGAAAGTGAACAGTGACTGATGCTAACATTCTTCCTAACATCTTTTATGTTCCTTTTTAGCTAAACTATCCCTTTAAGGTGTACCTTGAAGCTAAACTTTGTTCTTGACATTTGTATTAATTATTTTTATTTTTAAAAACTGGAGCCACACAATAATTTTAGCCTTCTTCTGCAATCCGAATGTCAACTTGAACAAATCAAGGCGAGTCATATGCTTAACTTAACACATTTTTAAATGTCTATAGATCTTTTGTGCTTATCCTGCAGTTTTGGGCACAGCACCCCTTTCAATTTTAGGTAAATGAATTACATTAGTCCTAAAACTCAATCTCAGTACAAAACATTTCAGATCTGCAAACCTTGCAAACACCCACATATACTGATACTCTTCAAAGTTTGAAGCAGTACATTATCTCTAGGATTCCAACCAAGGCAAAAGTGAAAAGGCAACAGGAGGATACAGATATGAAAGAAGCCTCAGAAGAGGAACTAAGGAGTGGAAGCCAAAGAACCAAGGAGTGGAAGCCAAAGAGAAAGAAACCTGTCAGTCTGGAGACTCTAGGGAGCAGCATGTCATCTGAATCTGCTGCCAAATCTTGGGGAAAAAAGTTAACTATCTTCATCCTTTGACAGCTGTCTCATATCTTACTGATGGGAATCCTCGCGCCAATAAAAGCAGTACCACAGAAATAGCAAGGAATGATGAAATTGCCAAAGATGATTTTACCCTGAGCGTTAAAATCCTAATCTTACTAAGAGAGCGATGACATTTGATTTTTGCCTTTGCTTTTATTTTTTTACCTGTTCTACCTTCTTCAAAAGGCTTGCAGTAAACAAATTCTGCATTTGAGACCTCACAAACCACTTTGTGGCTTAGTTCCAAAATAGCGTGCTACAAAAGATTCCCTTGTGACACAATCTTAGTAAAAATCACAGCACAAGCATACAGCTGTATGAAGCGTATAATACAAAATTCCCCTGTCAAAAAGGTTGAGCATCAATAAAATCCTGAGAGGCAGAGAATACAGCATGATTACATTTAGTTGCATTAACTTTATACTTCCAAACAGATCCTAATTTCAGGCTTATCAGTCTGTGCGCTTGAGGTGGCCTACCCAACACTTTGTAATCTTGTTCCCTTTGTACAGTTTGTGATGATGGCATTGTGCTGCGGTTTGCAAATGTTTACACATTACAGGTGAATGATGTTAATTCTATGCTAGACATAAAATGAAGCCTAATCTGTAAAAATCAATCCAAGCCGAATCATTACCAGATGAGGCCCAGACCAAGTGGCCTGACCTGGACCAGCTATGTTAAGCAGAATCGTCTCAGTGCTAAAAAACATGTGGCCGGTTGCGGGCAACACTCAGCCTGGGTCATACCTGTTTATGCAGGTCCTAATTTCAGGCTTATCAGTCTGTGTGCTTGAGGTGGCCTACCCAACACTTTGTAATCTTGTTCCCTTTGTACAGTTTGTGATGATGGCATTGTGCTGGGAAATTTGAGTGGAGCCCATCATCGAGTAAGGCCCAGTATGCACCAATCACTGGGCGGCAGGGCTTAATTTCTTAGTGGTCCCCCTAAGTGCCCCCTAAGAGATGAAACCACATAATGTCTTTACATAATGAACAGCTTAATGGTGGAATTACAGAGGCACTTAATTACATTTTAAATGCTGTCATCAAGCATGCAGATTATCCTAAAAATGTATTAACCATCTATAATTGGGGAATTAAATAATGGTCAGTTTACAAAGATCATTTACAAAGATGTGACCTGGGAAACCCTCAAAAACAGTCAATTATTAATACTATGACCCAGTGCAGCATTTAGAGAGATGTTGGCTTTAGGGAGTCACCGAAAATGGCATTTTAAATGAACATCCCAGCCTCCCTTAATATGGTTAACGGCTAGGTGAAACAAAACAAAAGTGGTTGAACATGAGGGGGTCGTCAATAAAACATTCAACTGTAAGTTCAACTATAAGTAAGCCATTTGTAGGTTGTTTTCCCTGAAAAATGTTAAAAACTGTGCTACAGTGCAAAGGCAAATGCAGTAAGGTCAAATACATCTTGTCAAAATTGTGTTGTGACCAAAATCAGGTCTCTTACACCAGAGGGGAAGTGCCACACCACGTCGTGTTACAGGTAGAACAAATGTGGACTTCAAATGGAGTCAAAAATTTTGAAATTAGTTCCTAACACATGAATGACCAAGCAAAGTCAGGAAACTCTAGATAATGCTCGAGTTGCAGAGTTGTGACGTTGGAAGGGGCATGCTGACATGTAAGAAGAAGGAAAGTAATGATTATGAAATTTTTTCAATTTCATTGCTTTATTTCAATTATTTTAATTATTTATACGTGACAGTCAGCAAACTACTGTCATATATTGGGTGTTCCTCTGTAATGATGGAGTTTGTATCACCCTTTAATAAACTGCACTTGGGTTCATACAACTTCTCGTCGTGAGCCTACTTCAACGTTACAATGACTCACCATCGCAGTTTGTTTTAAGCAAAGTAATTAATAATTTGTTAGATATCATGCATTAATATATCATATAGGTCATATAAAAGTGATGCAGGAGTATTCACTTATATTAATTTACTGGTACAACAGAAAAAATTTTATTTTGCCATTCTTCAATATATATTTATTTAAGTTTGGTTTCTTCCGTATTTTGTTATGACTTGAATGCGTGACATGTCATAATAATGAATGGCCAACTTGGATGACTTTTGATGGAATAATAAATCGTTATTGAATATTATTCTTTCAAAAATCGTGAGTTCATGGCAAATTTGCCACATACTTGCCGCAAATTCGCCACTGATTATTTTCCCATGCAAATGAACTTTGTGGAAAACTTTAACAGAAGTCCACTGTTACCAAAAGGTTTGCTGCAGTTTCACCACTAACAGTGAAGAGCTGCAAACATCTCCGTTGAATCACATGCTCATGTGAAAATAATGAGTGACAAATTTGTGGCAAGTTTGCTAGAACTCTAGATTTTTTGTAAGGGTAACCAATGAGTTAATCACATTGGTAGATCTCATAATATTTGACAAGTCTCTGTTTTTGAGGTAGCTATGTAGCAGTTGAAAATTCTATTTAGTTAGCTTACATTAGCTAGCTAGCTAGCCTGACTGGGAATTTTAACCTAACAGGGTTTTCAATCTGTTTGTTTCTATCTTAAAGAAATTTTTTAGGTCAAATTTAATAGAAAACTATAGAATGCGAGTGGCGCTCAGTGGTGCGAAAGAATTTTGAGCAGCTTCCGAAGTCCTAGCTATACACCGTGGAAACAGAATTGTGCTTACATTCATAGAAAACAATGGTTTCAATTTTTTTAAATGCTGCATGTTGTCTGCCTGCCACATCAGGCGTGCGACCCCCTTTAGACTATGATCTGTCCTGTTACAGATGGGTTTGGCTCAACTATGCTCAGATTCAGAGAAAATGGAGTGTGACATTTGCAGGAACTACAAAATCCAAAATAAAACCAAGACAATCTGTAGTACTTTGAGCTTGTGTTCGTCCTCTCACCTTTCGCTTACGCTGCTGGATTTTACGATGCATATCAGCGGACACCCTCGCATGGTCGAGTGTTGTGCTTCCCCTGGGTGCTTCGTGCATCCTGAGTCTGTGGATGCTCAAAGAGTATATTCAAAAGAGTATATTTCCTTCTAAAAGTGCTTGTGCAAATGCTTGGCGTCTTTTTAAAGATGTCCTTCTGCATTTGCGCTACTGGATGTGGCTGTTATCTCTCCCCTCTGGACAGCCATGAAATCTGTTTCGAGTACTTGGGGCACCAGCATGCCGAAGCAGCTTTTGTGGAAGGGTCATATTCTCATTGCGAGAACATGCCCATGAGAACGTTGTGGTCGCAGCTCATGACGCCGAGAAAGTCTGCTTTCTCGATGCGCCCATCTCCCAAGGGGGCTTTTTGGTGACACCTTCAAGGATTTCGCCCATCAGTTCTTGATGGTGAGGAAGCAGACCGAGGCAATTAAGCACATCTTGCCGTGGCGCAACTCGGCTGCCTTCAGGCTTTCAAAGTCCCTCACCCCATCTGCTTCTCACCGGAACCGTTCCCCTGTGGTGCCGGCCCTGGCTCCTGTACCATCGGAGCCCGTATGCCAGCCTCAGAGAAGAAGATCCTCCCGCTGGAAGTCGGCTCCACCTGCCCGTTAGCTGGCCCCCAAGAACCCCAGATGGGCTTCGAGGCGGCCCTGGCACAGGCAACCCGGGGATGAGGTGACTGACTCCGACCGGTCTGGCCCGGGTGAACTCTCCAGCCCCACCATCGCCCCTGGGCCAGCACATGGTAAGTATTATATCTTCTGGGCCTTGGCACCCACATGGTCAGTAAAACAGCAGTTTCCTCATTCCCTGGGTCAGCGCACTCACAATGACCAGGCGCTGGAAGACTTTCTGGTCAATCAGGCAAACGTGAGTACCTCCCCTTCCCTCGTTCTCTGTCGAGAGACAGCCGGTGAACAGGTAAGTGTGCTGGTCACCGGCCACCGTTGTGGGCTTGCTGGGTGGGGCGTCTGCTCTGCCATGCTGTGAACCACCCTGCCCAGGCACGGTAAGCCTAGTTGTCCCCTTGGTGCCGCTGGCATGGAATCTGGAGGCCTAGTTAGCGCTCTCCAGCCCCTCACTGTGGCTCAAATGGACGATTCGCCTCGGCTACGCGATCCAGTTCGCCAGACGCCCGCCCAGGTTCAGTGGCATCCTCTCCACTATGGTGCGGGGCGAGGGTGTCTCCGTCCTCTGTGGAGGTGGCCACCCTTCTGGTGAAGGGAGCAATAGAGCCCGTCCCCGTAGCCAAGTTGTGCAAGGACTTTTACAGCCCTTATTTTATCCTGCCCAAGAGAGGGGGAGGGTTGTGCCCAATCTTGGATCTGTGTGCTTTGAACAAAGCCTTCCATTCAAGATGTTAACACAGAAGCACATCCTGGCATCAGTACGAGATCAGGATTGGTTTGCAGCCATCGACCTGAAGAGGCGTACTTTCACATATCGATCCTTCCTTGACACAGACCTTTTCTTCGGTTTGCCTTTGAGGGACGAGCATACCAGAACAAGGTCCTCCCCTTCGGTCTGTCCCTGTCCCCTAGCATCTTTACCAAGATCGCAGAGGCTGCCCTGGCCCCGCTGAAGGAGAAGGGCATTTGCATTCTCAATTATCTCAACGACTGACTAATCCAAGCACACTCACAAGATCAATTGTGTGCACAGGGACCTTGTGCTTCAGCACCTCGACCGACTTGGACTTCAGGTCAACTGGGAGAAGAGCAAGCTCTCCCCTGTGCAGAGCATCTCTTTTATCAGTATGGAGTTGTTCCTAGAGCAGGTCTCAAGGCGCGTCATGGTCACGACAGACGCCTCAAACTTGGGCTGGGGCACCATGTGCAACGGGCAGGCTGTCTCAGGGCTCTGGACAGGGTAAGTAATGCTCCGTGGGGAGTGGGGACTCCACCCCCACATAGTCCAGCTGATTTGGGAGAGATTCAGGGAGGTGCAGTTAGGCCTGTTTGCCTCCCAAAAGTTCTCTCACTGCCCCCTTTGGTACTCCCTGTCTGGGTGCCCCTTGGTGCACAGCTGGCCTCGGGGGCCGTGTAAGTATATGTCTCCTCCAGTGAGCCTCATTGCACAGATTCTGTGCAAAGTCAGGGAGGACGAGCAGCAAGTCCTGTTCGTTGCGCTGTACTGGCCCAACCGGACTTGGTTCTCAGATCTGATGCTCCTGGTAGTAGCACCTCCCTGGCGCATTCCCCTCTATGAGGCAGTTCTATGCCTTGAAGTGGCGTCTCTTCGTGAACTGGTGTTCACCCACAGAGATGCGCTGTCAGGTCTGCATTGTCTTTCCTTCAGGAAGGGCTGGAGAGATGGCTGTCTCCCTCTACCCTGAAAGTGTACGTGGCTGCCATAGCAGCTTACCCTGACACACTGGACAGGAGGCCCTCACGACAGCATGACTTGATCAACAGGGCCCTCAAGGGCACGAGGAGGTTGAATCCTCCTAGACCGCGCCTGATTCCCTCTTGGTATCTCTCTGTGGTCCTACCTGCCCTACAGAGAGCCCCCTTTGAGCCCCTGGAGCAGGCCGAGCTCAGTACTTTGTCTCTGAAGACGGCCCTCCTGGTGGCACTCACTTCCATCAAGAGGGTGGGGGACCTGCATTGGTACCCCTGCAGCACCATCAGTAATGCTTAAGTACCCCTTTATCAACCAAAGATGTTTACCAAAGACTATATAATTTAAATGTATCAGTAATATTTATTATTATTGATCAATTAGTATTGGTTTTATCTGTTGACATCCAGATTCAATTCTGATTAATTTGGGTACATTTAAGTTATAATGTCCATTTTGCTTACATATGAAAGAAATGGTCTCTCAGCTAATGTTGTTAATTAAACAGGGGACCTTCTAACTTGGTACATTACGAAATACTTATTTAAATTTTTCTTATTTTAATACTTAAATAATAAAACAATATTATTTTATCATTCGTTTTTCATAATTTGTCACATTTGAGCTTTTTAAACGTACAAATTCTATGTATTCCATCATTAAATATTATGTCTTGAAATTGCATATATTGCATATATGTTTTTTTGTGCATTTTTATTGTTTACATGCAGAATTACTATTTACAAGTATTTACATTGATATGAAGAACAAGAGCTAAAGCGGTACTGTCTCTAAGACTGCAGGCAGCAGTTCAGCCAGTGAGTGCATATTAATGAGAGAAAACGTGTACAGATTCTTTTGCACATCTGTGCTATGTGTGATTAGAGTTAATGTTTCTTTTTTGTAGTTTTTGTCAACAAACTGTAATGAACAGAAAGGATATTAAAAAAAGAGATTATTCTATGGAAAGTGAATTGCATGGTGGATCTCCTCTTTGAACCGTATTACACAGGATGAGTCAAACCAAAGTTTTACTCTCAACAAGTGTGAAGATGTCTCATCAGCATATTTTGCATAGTGTAAAAGACCAGTATCTGGATTGTTCAAATGAAGATTGCGATTAATTGGAAAATCTATATTTTTACCCAAGTGGTACATGTGATTTTGTTAGGTTCAACATTGCAAAATCCAAAAAAACAATTGCGTACCCTCTGGGGTTTGCATATCCCCGGTTGAGAATCACTTTCTCGCAATTAATGGCTTTCTGGAGTCCATGAAAATGAGCTATTATAATTTGTAATATTATATATTATAATCTACTCAATCTCCACAGATGTTATCACTCCACCCCCGTGTAATGTCATTAATGACAGCTCTATATTGTTGAACCAACATGGTTTAAACGATGGATGTAGTTACTACATAGATAGTTAACGAACTCGACAGCAAATTCTGTTTGGTGACTCTAGTAGTGCAAAAATTACACACTTCACCTTTAATGTTGCTTACAAATGGAGGTAAGTAAAAACAAATGGGGTTGAAAGTTCAAATGTTGAACGTTCAGAAGGGCTTGATTTTTAAAGCTTATTCAATTCAAGTACAATCAAATGAGCCACAAACTGTTTGCTCGTACATTGCTACATTTTCCCCCTTTTTAGCTCTTCAAGCCTTCCTAAGCTATTTTGCTGTATTCAGTGTGCAGTATGTATGGTGTACGTCTCCAGATATTTTGCCTCCCTGGGGAAATTCGTCTTCAACAACAACAAACACGTATCTTCTTCCCAGTTCCAGCTGAAATCCTTATAAGTCAAACATCAAACGGCTCAGCGCTAAGAACACGTTCAGCCGCATACACAGCTTTCCAAGGTCAGCTCCTTCCTTCTGCTCGACTTCAACGACTCATGACTGGCAGAATTGAAAGGTTTGTCATGCTGATTAAACTTGGAAAGTGTTACTTAGAAAGTGTCTTATCCTGACTTGACCGACAGTTCGAAATTTCTTCCCCCACCTTCTTTTCTTGCTGCACACTCTTATTTAACAAGATCAGATGTTATGTCACAGCAAGGTGCAATTTTCATTAACCTCCAGCTGTGCTATGATTTGAATGTGCCAGCCCTGCAATTAGTTGATTGTGATTGATTGATGAAGTCAGCTGCTTTTTTCTTCCCTCTTCTTGGAGGGCTCAGGTAATTCATTCAGACTTCCTCCCTCCCTCCCCTCTCGGCGTGTGCATTATTCTCCGACAAGCTTGGCTTGCCGGAATGTTCTAAGGCAGATTTGTGGTCACGGCATGGGGCAAATGCAAATGCTCTCATCAGAGTGTGGCCGTGACTCTCTAAGCAATAATGAAAGGGGAACAAGTGACATTGGACAAAACGCTGCTCTCCGTTTGTCACAGTTTTTTTCTGCTTTCATCCAGAAATTAATGTGATACAATTTGATGATACTGATGATACAAATTTTTTTTTATCACATTGAACCACTTTAATCAATAATTTTGTTGCATGATTCGATCATCTTACTATCAATAATCAAATGAATAAGAATAATAAAATGAAAATTATCTGAAGTCATCTGGTATCTTTTTGCAATGACTAAAATTTAGTCGTTATCCAAATGAAAATCGTGGTATGAGTAAGAGGGTGAATAAACAATATTTGGGTGAACTGTTCCTTTCATTTTTGTATTTAGTTTTATTTATTTTTTTTTATTTTTTAGGGGGGGGGGGGGGGATATTAGATGGACTAAAGGTGAAAGGTGAGTAACAATAACTGTGATATGTTACTGTGAAAATTACTGACATAATATTTTGAACACTCTATCTGCTGTGTTGTAAAATAAACATCTAGCCAGGAAAGTTTTCTAGATGTATTAAGGTTTATGATATAATTTTATTTTTATTTTTTTCAGTTTTTACTACAACAGATAAAACATGCTCTTATTTAAAAAAAATAAAAAAAATAAAAAAGGACTCATCCAGTCAAAAGATCTTCACTATTTGCCCCTAAAAAGGCTGCCTCTGCAGCATAGTGTATTTGTTTATGTTTATGGCTGCATAATTGTTTGAAAATGGGTTTCATGACATCTGTTAACATCTCAGCAGACATGTGTTTTTATGGTTCGTAGTTACTCAGTTCGCAGTGCGCTTTCACACTAGCACTTTTGATGCGCACCTGGGGTCGAATGACATCAAAGTTCAGTTCTTTAGGATAATGTGAATGCTGTTTTCTGAACTCGGATGTGCACCCGGGAACCGCACCCAAATCTGCTCAAAAAGGTGGTCTGGGTACGGTTCATTTGAACTCCTGTACGGTTCAATCACGGAAGTGAACCGCTTGTGATGACGTATAATTTGCGCCTTTGCAGGCTCGCTATCGTTATGGTATTATTATGGTATAATGCATTTCTCCTGCCTGCTTGTTTCCAAATACACCGCCTTCAGAGAGCAGCTCACATTCTTCACATCTCTCGCAACGAATTCAAGGTCTTGCGGCAGACAAACACTAATATTTATCACATCATTACACCAACGGCGTAGAAAATGTGAAAATAACATTATTACGTCATATAAAAATAATAATTTCTTACAGTATTTCTCTGCCCCTCCATGTTAAATACAAGCCTTTTGTTTTAAGAATTTCTAAAGAATAAACAAATTAAGAACTGACTGCAAGGTTAGGAGGAGAAATGTGATATGCGATAAAAATTTGCGATATGGGATGCGATAAACCTAAGGTTAGTGGGTCAAAATCAAATGCTATCTTTTTCAAGAAGATGTACCTTGAGAAAAATAGTATCCAAGGAACATGAAGTGACTTTCTGTAAAATATATTATCCAGCCTTAAAAAAAAAAAAAAAAGTAAAACTAAAGAAAGAGTAGGCTAAATTAACAATTTCCATGTGCAAAATGACAATCACAAGATGAACAAATTATGGGGAGAATGGAACATTGACATTTCCCACCACTTTCTGCTTTCTAACAACCCTCACTCCCAAAAAAATCTTTTCTCATATTGCTTATTTATATGCACTTACGTTTTTATCTGAAAAAGTAGGCCTCCTGAACAACATAGGCTTTAGGCTTAGCCTACAAGTAATTACTTTTTTTTTTTTTTTTTATCTCAAATGCTTTATTTTACTGAGAAAACATTATTTTCTAATCCTGATACTCTTTCTCTAATAAAAACAATTTTGGGAGTTATACCAGCATCTTAAAATCCTGCACCTCTGACACAATCGTTCAGTTGGTTACAGGCCGAAAAAGCAGAATCATTCATTGAGCTAAATTCAAGACTCATGATTTTTTTTTTAACTTTTTGACAGAAAATATTGTGTAGATGAAAAGTATGCTTGTTTAAATCTACTAATTTCAAGGATTGAACTTAATCTACCAATGGAAATCCGCCCAAGTAAAAAAGAAACGTACAAACGACTGTGATTGGTGCATCCTGAACAGCACTAAGAAAAGGAACAGGTGCCAACAACTGACAACACCGTTTATATGCGATGCTTTAGAAGAGGTAGGACAACAATTTCCACGTTAATAATTATAGTAAGGAAAATTAATAGAAAATAGAAACAGTAAGGAAATGAACTCGGGTTCGGTCCAAGCAATTGAAACAAGTGTGAAAGCAAGTTCTATCAGCCATACATGACAAATTCGAAAGAACACTGTTTAACTATGTCTGTAAAATCATCCATTCAATGCCATTGACAACATATATCCTTTTTTTATTGTGAATGAATGTACTGTATATATGAATCATAAACCTATTTGGAACACTCTACAAAGATAGCAATTTTACATAACACATAAATAGTGCACTCCTCAGGAGACTCGACTCACAACTGAGTTGGCAAAATCGTATGAAATCTTACCAGTTCGTTCGTATGAATTAGTATAAATTCTAGACGTGCAAATACAAGGATGTGTAACGCAGAAGTAAATGAAAGTTCCACGTGTTCATTTATTTATGCCCTAACCAAAACCCTATATCTAAACCTAACCATAGAGTAGAGTCTGTAAGGATGATTTGAAGTGTAAAGAAAATGTTTTGTATGACGGAAGAATGTAATTGTCATGTTTTAGGAGACAAAGAAGAGTCACCTGATTGGCTGCTGAAAAAATCATATGAATTCGTATTTCATACGATATAGCTAACTTGTAGCCAACTCATACGAATCTGTAAGATTTTTCTGTAAGATTGTGTTGGATCAAAAGAGTTTCTCATTAGCATGTTGCTAAGCTAATGACATACTCTAATAAACATATACACTCACCTGCCAGTTTTTTAGGTACACCTGTACATCTACATATTCATGCGATTATATAATCAGCCAATCGTGTGGCAGCAGTGTTATGTATAAAATCATCCAGATATGGGTCAGGAGCTTCAGTTAATGTTCGCATCAACCATCAGAATGGGGGAAAAATGTGATTTCAGTGATTTAGACCATGGCCTGATTGTTGGTGCCAGACGGGCTGGTTTGAGTATTTCTGTAACTTCTGATCTCCTGGGATTTTCACGCACAACATTCTCAAGTGTATATAGAATGGTGCAAAAAAACAAAAAACAACCAGTGAGTGGCAGTTCTGTGGACGAAAATGCCTTGTTGATGAGAGAGGTCAGTGGAGAATGGCCAGACTGGTTCGAGCTGACAGAAAGGCTACGGCCTGAGGGGTTTTCTGCTGCTCAATCCCATCTGCCTTAATGTTCGATGTGTTGTACATTCAGTCATTAATTTTCGCGCACAGAACTGCTGCTTATTGGATGTTTTTTGTTTTTCACACCATTCTCTTTACACTCTAAAATCCCAGGAGATCAGCAGTTACAGAAATACTCAGCCCGTCTAGCACCAACAATCACGCCATGGTCTAAATCACTGAGATCAAATTTTCCCCCATCCTGATGGTTGATGTGAACATTATCTGAAGCTCCTGACCCATATCTGCATGATTTTATACATTATACTGCTGCCACATAATTGGCTGATTAAATAATCGCATGAATAAGTAGATGTACAGGTGTACCTAATAAAGTGGTCGGTGAGTGTATATAGTGCACATAAATACTGGGTAAAATAGTCAGTTTTTAATTATCTTATACTATTTTATAAATACCTTTCAGTATTGAATGAATCAATTGAGTTCAACAGAGTTTCACATTAGCATGTTTCTAACCTTCTGACTAGATACTCTAATAACCATACATATACATAACACACATAAACATTGGGTAAAATATTCAGTTTTGAATGATATTAAACTACTTTCATCAATACTTTGCCATATTGAATGAATCACAATTGAGTTCAATAGAGTTTCACATTAGCATGTTGCTAACCTAATGCCTTGACACTCTAATAAGCATAAGATTTACATAGCACACAAATACTGGGTCAAATATTCAGTTTTTAATTATCTTAAACTATTTTTATCAGTACTTTGCCATACTGAATGAATTACAATTGAGTTAAATAGATTATAACATTAGCATGTTGCTAACCTCATGACATAATACTCTAATAAGCATAAATTTACATAGCACACAAATACTAGATAATATATTCAGGTTTTAATGTATTTAAACTATTTGTAGCAATTCTTTTCCTTCTAAAAATCTAAACTAACCGCAAACTTGCTGCAAATTTGCTGCTTGTTATTTTCACATGCAAATGAGCTTTTGATTCACTGCAAATGTTTGCTAGAAGTTTGAAGCTCTTTGCCGGTAATGGTGAACCTCCGGCAAACCTTTGGCAACAATGGACAATTTGCCGCAAGTTTGCTGCAAAGCTCATTTGCATGTGAAAATTATCAATGGTAAATTTGCGGCAAATTTGCCATGAACTCTACATTTTCATAAGGGTTGTCATATTGAATGAATCACAACTGAGTTCAATAGAGTTTCACATTATCAAGTTGCTAAGCTAAGGACAAGATGCTATAATAAGCATAAATATACATAGCACACAAAAATTGTTAAACAGTCAGTTTTTAATGATCTTAAACTTTTTATCAGTATTGTTAGAACTATATTAAAATTTATCTGGCTTTGTCCGCCATCTTGGATGGATTTTTTTCATTGAGCTTGTCGCAATGCAGTGCGGGATTGCCTTCTCAGCAAAGGATACATGCAATGCTGCCTTGAAATTTGGCTAAAATTTGGTATTTTACAGAAAGAAGCAGCATACTAATGTTAATTAATTCTACCTTTTGGAACAGCCTTCATGTCAGGAGCATGCATATGTCTTACAATGCCTACAGAATGAGCTCAAGTGTGTTTAATCCTGCTGTCACAGCCTTTCACAATGTAAGACAGGGAATGATTTTTGCTGACAGTTGAATACACCCACATTTCTACCTTGCAGTCCAACCTGGCTTGTGGAGAACTTGTATTGAGCTACCTTTATCACTTCATTTGATCAGTACATCATAGGAGAGCTGTTACATAAGACGTATCTGTGACGCAGATTTCAGACAGCCTCACTTGTGTTCCTCCCCTTTGCTTACCGTGATTGTTTTCTGTGGCCCCTCTTAAAATTGGAAATTGCTTTGGTGTGAATGTTAGAGCCGCTCTAACAAAAGGTGAACCATCATCTATGTAAAGGTTATCAGATCCGGCGCCCTGCAAAATTCCTGGCACCCATTCTGAGCACTGGCAAATTCCGAGCTGAATAAGGAACGCAAAGCTTGTCTCCTGCTGCAAATGCCAGACAATGCTCCGATACCAATTAGTTTGACACTGTTGTAAAACACAAGGGATGTATCATGTAAGCACCCTTCTTGCATCATGCTGCATGAATTGGTAATGACCAAAAACTTAAATTGTCTTTCTCTGCTGCTCTTGAAATATTAAACTGCTTGATCTGTCTCCTCCTATTTGTCTTTTATGGTTCTTGATCCCACTTATGCAAGAGTCATACTCTCTCAACAATATAAAGTGTTGTAAAAAATGGTTGGATGCCTTCAGAAACCTTTCTGAGGCTTATTTTGTTTGGATTTGATTTATCTAACGATAAGATACTTTTTGCCCAGGTGAAAAAGATGAGTTAAATCAACTGCAATGGCAAACAAAAAAGGAAGATGTGTATACAGTATATGAACAAGATACTCTCTCTTAGTCTTTCTCTCTTTCACAAACACACTCACAAAAAATAAACTGTACCAACTAATAGCATCATTTATTTGCAAATCAGGCAATGGCATAAACATGCCACCAAAAATAGTGCTGATTGCAATTCCCAATCTTGCAGACCAGTTTTGAGTGCTAGATTTTGGAGGATGCAGCAGACTACCACAATCTGCCATACTTCATTGAGATTGTACAGAATCACTGCAATCTAAGCGCACTATAGGCGGCACTTCAGCATAACATACACAACACATTACAGTTTAAATCATCTTGCATAGCCTTTGCCAGACAGCGAAAGATGCATTTAATAGGTCCTGATTCCTATTATGAAAGTGGTTAGGAAATGTTTTCAGTTGCTATAGTTCACTCTGCTTGCTCTATAATGTTATGTTGCCAGGGTTACAAACAGTGCATTAATATCGAACGGTGATTAAAACTGACTAGAACTACCTGTGCATTCAACGGTTTGAACCGTACGCATTCCAGCCAATCAGAATCGAGTATTCGAACAGACCATGATATAAATATAAATTTACACTCACCGGCCACTTTACTAGGTACACCTGTACATCAACATATTCATGCAATTACCTAATCAGCCAATCGTGTGGCAGCAGTGTAATGTATAAAATCAGGCAGATATGGATCAGGAGCTTCAGTTAATTTTCACATCAACCATCAGAATGGGGACAAATGTGATCTCAGTGATTTTGACAGTGGCATGATTGTTGGTGCCAGATGGGCTGGTTTGAGTATTTCTGTAACGCTGATATCCTGGGATTTTCATGCACAACAGTCTCTAGAGTGTACAGAAAAATGGTGCAATAAAAAAAATAAATAAAAAAAACATCTAGTGAGCGGCAGTTCTGTGGGCAAAAACGGCTTTTTGATGACAGAGGTCAACGGAGAATGGCCAGACTGGATCGAGCTGACAGAAAGTATAAGGTAACTCAGATAACCACTCTGTACAATTGTAGTGAGCAGTATAGCATCTCAGAGTACACATCGAATATTGAGGCAGATGGGCTACAAAAGCAGAAGACCACTCCGGGTACCATTATTGTCAGCTTAGAACAGGAAACTGAGGCTGCAGTGGGCACAGGCTCACCAAAACTGGACAGTAGTTGACTGGAAAAACATCGCCTGGTCTGACAAATCTGGATATCTGCTGAGGTACACAAATGGTAGGCTCACTGCAGCCTCAGTTTTCTGTTCCTGGCTGACAGAAGTGGAACCCAATGTGGTCTTCTGCTGTTGTAGCCCATCTACCTCAAGGTTCGAACATGTTGTGCATTCTGAGATGCTCTTCTGTTCACTACAATTGTACAGAGTGGTTGTCTGAGTTACCGTAGCCTTTCTGTCAGCTCAAACCAGTCTGGCCATTCTCCGTTGACCTCTGTCATCAACAAGCCGTTTTCGCCCACAGAACTGCTACTTGCTGGATGTTTTTGCTTTTCTTGCACAATTCTCTTTACACTCTAGAGACTGTTGTGCATGAAAATCCGAGGAGATCAGAAGTTACAGAAATACTCTAATCAGCCTGTCTGGCAAAAACAATCATGCCACGGTCGAAATCACTGAGATCACATTTTTTCCCCATTCTAATGGTTGATGTGAACATTAACTGAAGCTCCTGACCCATATCTGCATGGTTTTATGCATTGCACTGCTGCCATGACTAAGTAGATGTACAGGTGTACATAATAAAATAACCGGTGAGTGTAT
Source organism: Myxocyprinus asiaticus (assembly GCF_019703515.2). Taxonomy (NCBI): domain Eukaryota; kingdom Metazoa; phylum Chordata; class Actinopteri; order Cypriniformes; family Catostomidae; genus Myxocyprinus; species Myxocyprinus asiaticus. The sequence continues at coordinate 15,137,412 of NC_059392.1, read as the reverse complement.
ATATTACTATATCTGTAATGTTCTGGTGCAGGACAAATGGACCCAAGAGCAGAGGTAACATTCCAAAATATTTATTAACAAAGTCAATGATGTGCCACCGTCCAGAGTAGTGTGTTCATCAGTGGAGTATGTGCATCGCAGAAGTCAGGAGGAGCTTGGCAGAATCCTCCGTTGAAGTTTGGCGAGGAGCAGGGTGTCCAGCGGACAATGCGAGCATGCGGGCATAGATCGGAATTCCTTTGTGGATTGCCAGGCTGAACTCAACGAAGACTGGAAGGTAAACCACTACCCGAACTACACGGGCAAACAAACACAGTGAAAAGACAGGACCAGCTAAACAAGGAGAGCAAGGTTTGTACTCAACATAGAATAATAATCTGGCAAAGAAACAGAAAAACATGAGGGCTTTATGTAGAGAGTGCATTCAGGCTGGAATAGGTGTAGCTCGACAAGCAATCAGTGGCATGATCGGCGCCACCCTGAAAACAATGAATGTTCCCATGGAAACGTTGATCATGCCAGAGGGAGAGAAAATAACAAAACAAATAAAACAAACCTGCTGGCATACCAGAACCGTGACAAAATCTTAGGTACACATATCTAGTAAAAGTACAGTCAGTTATTTATTGTTTTCAGACTTTTTTTGCAATGGTCTTTTTCTCCCAAATTTCGCTGCTTCTGAAACATAGAAATACACTATAATACAAAGAATTATATTTGTCTATCAATATTTTTTCCCCATTCCCCCTTCTAAAGATTATTTTAATAAATTTTTCTAGATTTTCAAAGCCAAATAAATTAAAATGACAATTTAAAAAAAATAAATAAATAAATAAATAAAAAAAAATCTAAGTTAAATGACTAGATTGATTTGAAAGTTAATAATTGATGAAATCAAACAAACTGTACATTTAATCAATAATTATCATAAAAGTTTAGTAACCAGTAATATCTTCGGAGCCGATCAGGTGTAGAGCTTCCCACTGGTGTTCCATTCACCTCTAAAGCTGTACAAGCTGTTGGATATATGCGCATTTACAGCGGGTTTGCCTCACACAGATAAGTGCAGAGAATGCCCCTGGGTGCTTTAGCAGCCAAACATCTAAAAGAGTACTTTCTCTAAAAGAGCTAAGCACTAGCGGAGAGCATCTTTTTAAAGATGCCTTTCCGTCTACGTGCAGTTCCTGGTAGCGGTCATGTGTCTTTCATCCTCTGACGGCCACGATAGCTGTCTCATGTGTATCGGCCGTAGTCATGCTGAGACAGCATTCGTGGATGGATCATGTTCTCACTGCGAGAATGTGACCATGGCAACGTTACGATCGTGGCTTTCTTTCTTTCATAAAGAGAAAGCCACTCCAGCTGCTCCCCGTCCTGGTCCTTCTGCTTACATGCACTGGGGACGATTTGGGGGCTTTAATAGGAGCATTTCCAACGGGTGAATCCCCACGGACCTCCCATTCCCCAGCACGCTCGTTTCCACTGGTCGAGTTCATGGATGAGTCAGGCGGCTCACCCTAGGGCAGGCTAAATATCTCATTCGGGGCTCGTGATGAGGATGAGGTATCAATCACAGCATCGGAGAGCACGCCCAGTCAGAGGCCGATGCGGCGCTGACAGCCATGCTTGACCTCCACCCCGCCCTGAGCATTCGCGGCTGGACAATTGGTTCTTGGGCTCAGAGCGCCACACACAGCCTCGCACTGCCCCAGTTCCTTTCTTCCCAGAGGTGCATGAAGAGCTCACAAAGTCATGGTGGGCACCTTTTACTGCCCGGTCCCATTTCTTGGGTTCCATCCTGCAGACCCACCAGGCCAAGGCTCTGAAAGAGCTGCACGAGGGTAGTCCTGACCCAGGATTGATGAAGGAGCTGCGCTCGGCGACCGACTTCACCCTGCGGGTGACAAAGGTCACGGCGCGGGCTCTTGGGCAGGCGATGTCCACTATGGTGGTCCAGGAGTGCCACCTCTGGCTCAACCTTGCAGAGATGAGCGACGCCGACAAGACCTGCTTTCTTGACGCCCCCCATCTCTCAAGGTGGCCTGTTCGGTGACACTGCCGAGGACTTTGCCCAGCAGTTCTCGGCAGTCAAGAAGCAGATGGAGGCGATCCATCACATCCTGCCCCGGCGTAATTCCTCCGTCACCTACAGGCAGCCAAAATCCAGTACCCCGTCTGCTTGTCACCGAGGGCATCCACCTGTGGCAGCAACACTGGCTCTGCCACAGCCTGAGCTGACGTCTCGACCTCAGCATAGCACCTCCCCGAAGAAGTTGACACCCCCCCGTCCCTCAGTCTGGCACCATGAACCCCACGAGGGCTTCAAAGCATCCCTTAGACGGGCGACCCAGAGGTGAGGAGACCTGCTGTCAACCAGGAGGTTGTACACAGACCACTCCATCCCCCGGTGGAGGGCCGGGAGGAGAATCTTTGGTTGCCGCATGCCCAAGGGGCATTGGCACTTTCATTTCACTTATTGACAGCACCAAAACTGTAAACCAGCCATGAACCTATAAATTTCACTGTCAACACTAAAAATAGCTACAAGTCTCTTGAAAGAGTGTGATTTTAAACTTGCTTACATTTTCTGGTGTTGTCCACAAATGGGAGAGGGTCAACGCCATTCTAATCAAGATTTGTGGATGCTGAAGACTGTTTGGAAGTTTATATATTTTGAAGCAAAGAGATACTATGTAATATAGATGAGATAAATAAGTGTTGTCTTTCTTATAGGTGCTGAAATTCAGGCAAAAGAGCAAAAGATAAGCTAAGTCTACTGCCTGAAAAAACATTCTAAAACCTTGTCCTAGTATTAAATGAAAAGTTGATGAACATTAAAAACAATATACATAATGTATGTAGGAAATTTGGTAGTATAAATGTACACAGGATGGGTTAAAGTGCCCGCGTACCTCCACCATTATATGTAGGAAAACAGTATGTGTGAGCTAGAAATTAATTTAAACTGTCCTTATTCTACATCATTATTATGTAAGGATATTTATAATGGAATTAGTCGCATTCGAAAACGATTAGATAAATTACAAATAACTAGATTATTTGTCTGAATAAAATTCTCCACCATTAAAATCGTAATACAACATCTCGTTTTATCCACTCACAATTTTTATTGTAAGGAATTAGTTTTAATAAGGGAATTATGATTAATTCACTTATTGGAGTAATATTATTCTCATGGCTTATTTAAAATAATATCACAGATATTTAGGTATAGCTTTGAAGCAAAATCTTTTAAAAACAGGGATGAGATTATTTATCAAAATATACCACAGTCAAATTATCTTTGAATACAGACAAACTTTATTGCTATTCTAAACATAAACTAATCTAACACATAAAACATGAATCAGGTTGGTAAGTAGTGACAGAATGAACAATACAGTGAAAATGAAATTTATGTAGTCTGTTGACAATACTTTAAGAACCATTTATCCTTCTTTGAGTCTAAATCGATTTGCAATCGGATTACCCAAAGTATTTAACTAATACACCAGCACTTTAAGCAAAAGTCTGGAGATGTACTTGCATGTCGTTCCATTTCCTTGCGTTGCGTTTCCTTGTGTTGCTTGGTTCTTTGGCATTTGAAGAAAGTTCGTTCCGTTGATGTCTTGGACTTTGTTATGATCACGGATAGTTATTGTCTGGATGGCTGATAAAGTGGGCTTTGAAGCGAGGCCTTCTGCAAGGAAGGCTCGGAACTCCCGTTGGGTGTGTGAACCATAGAGCAGAGAGTGAGAGGCTTCCTCGGGACTTTTGTGTCCCGAGATTTCCTTGGACTCTACATGGCATGGAGGATTAGGAAGAAGCAAGAGAGCCGAAGAGAGGAGACCAAGCGACGGTTCCAAGAGAGGATTCAAGAGGCTGTTCCTAAGAGATGGTTCTAAGAGCGAGTATTTCCTGTTTTGGAAACATTTGAACTGAAATTGGCCACACTCCAAAGGTGTCTTGAGCCAATCAGAAGTGGCTTTCCAAAGTCACATGGTCAACTGGTCTGTCCCTTTCAAAGTTGATTTGCAATCCTTTGTGTGGTGAATCCTTGCATTCTTCCCACTCAAAATAGTGAATGTTTTATCATGAAATTTTATATCTTGAAAACAGTGCAAGAGACATGACATGCGTTGTCATCAACATTCTCTACGTAAACAAGCAAGCAACCTAACCCTAAATGTGACATGCTTTCATGAATATTACATGTGTTAGTAACAAAACATGAAAATCCCTGGTTACCAATCATACTGGTTAATTCATTGGTTTTACAACATGGATAATACATTACACGTTATGAGAAACCTGATTGTCAGGGTATATTATCAAGTTAAGCCTTGAATAGTTATCATTCTTAGTAGAATGAAATGAATCATACAAGATTAAAGATTATAATCATCAATTTGTCAGTTATAAGTGTTTACAAATCACTACACATATTTTAAAAGGTACATCAGGCTATAATCATTAATTTGTCAGTTATAAAAGTGATCACAGGTCATAAAGTCATTTTCAGGATAATCTAGCAAGGCTAGGTTTGAATACATTGTGGGTCCATGCGGTCTCTGCTGAGCTAAGAAAGAATGTCTTTGGAATATGCAGATGGGGAGAGGAGGTGTCCCGGGGGTGGAACAAATGTCACTGTGTTAGGTCTATGTTGATTTCAGGCCTTGGGACTGTCTTCACGAGTCTCCATTTCCTGATATGGCCGCAGATTTATGCATTAAGGTCACAAGGTGTTACTTAGCCATTTGGTCTTACAGAGGGGTTTAAGTTTGTGGAACAAAGAAGGATCTTGTTTATTGGTCAGCTCTGTCATTACAAACCCTAGTTTGAGATTAAGCAGGCATGGGAGAGACGGTCTCCTTCAGCAATTTAGGCACCATGGATTTGTTTTTATGACTCTCTAATGGCTCGGTGGGGGATATCTCTGATCTGTGGAATGTGGTGTTGTGTTCATTTGATAGCTTCGTTCATGGATAATCCTACATGTATTACAGTATGTTTAGTGCAACACCCTGTCTACTGGCGTAAATTCCCTCCTTAAATATAAGTTCCATGCCAATATGGTTTGCTGATAAATTATTCTGTTCTCCCTGCAATTTGCACCACAAAATTAACTATAAACAATAAAATATTATCCATATAAAAGAGGTTTTAAAAGCATTTTTACACTGCATTCTGCACATCCACTTATATAGGTGCATATGGACCATAAACCCTGCATTCTTTAATGATTAAAAGCCCCAGAAAAGTGGCAGATGGTTTAAAAAAACAGGTGGCTAATTATCTTACCACACCTTTGCACCTCAGCCGCAGACAGTAAAATGCAAGCACCATTTAGATACAGTTAAGAGTAAGTCAGTTCCACTTTCTGAGTGGAGTAATGAGCAAAGCAGTGTAGTGAGAGGAGCCTTAAAGACAATGAGGTGATGGGCTCCTAAGAGTAGGAAAAAAGTCTTCACACAGAGTCTGAGACAACTAGTGACCCTGTTTACTAGGGCAAATGCAATGTAGAGCAATGGCATTTCTTAAAATCTCGTGACGAGACGAGACTCAATAAGATGTACATCCATCCTTTAATGGTTGCGCACTGTCACCATGTCAACAACCATGTCTCCTGCTGAAAGCGCTTAAACGTACTCCTCCTGTGTACATGGATTGGGGAAAATGGGCCACATGGCCGTGATCTGGGCCCCATGGGAGTTGTAGGTCCATGGACTTCAGCTCGTATAAGCTCATGCGTTAATGCGCCCTGATCACAACAACATTCTGCAGTCAATATGTCCAATTTAGAAACAATTAAAAAAAAAAATTACAAAATAATATGGCCAGTTTATAACAGACCAGCTTCCAAGATTGTCAAAATCACAGTGACTGACTAGTTATTTATTAACATACACAGTTCAAATGTTGACGTAATCTAACCAAAGAGATTCAAATCTGCTTCTGCGCCAACACAGTGTGAGACTGGCTATAGACTGCCCTTTGATGAGACAGCTGTCCTCGGTTTCGGATACTACTGGAACACTGTTGGTTCAAATGCGTGTTCTTGTGTATTTGTCCCTCTTTTTATGTGTCTATTAAATCGTTTGACAGTTGTTTTATTATTTGTATCTGCATTCAACAGCGTTACACAAGCACAATAAGCCCTGTCTTTTATACCAATTTTAAAGCAGCATATTGCCTTCGACATTGTGCTACTTGAAGAGGTTAGGATTAAAGTTATTTCCTCATCCCCATTTATAGGATACAAAGCAATATTTGTTCATTATCCTATTTTGTCTAATGCTGCTGTCTTTATGACTGATCTTCGATATCAAACTTGTCTTACTGTAAATTAAGTCAAATTTCCCTCTTGAAAGAAGAATAACACACTTAAATTTTAAAACACCACCATTATTTTACTTGATAAACTTGATAACATTATGCACACAGTTTAGCTTGATAACACTGTGCAAACAGTATATGGTCCTTCTATGACTATAATATACACTGGCGGCCAAAATTTGGAATAATGTACAGATTTTGCTCTAATGGAAAGAAATTGGTACTCACCAAAGTGGCATTCAACTGATCACAATGTATAGTCAGGACATTAATAATGTGAAAAATTACTATTACAATTTGAATTGTTTTTCAAAATTTCTTAAACTACTTCAAAGAGTTCTCATCAAAAAATCCTCCACGTGCAGCAATGACAGCTTTGCAGATTCTTTTCAGATTCTTTGCAGATTCTTTGCATTCTAGCTGTCAGTTTGTCCAGATACATTTCACCCGTTGCTGCCTGTAGCACTTGCCATAGATGTGGCTGTCTTGTTGGCCACTTCTCACACACCTTACAGTCTAGCTAATCCCACAAAAGCTCAATGGGGTTAAGATCCATAACACTCTTTTCCAATGATCTGTTGTCCAATGTCTGTGTTTCTTGGCCCACTTTAACCTTTTCAACTTCACTACAGTTATTTACCATAGTTACAAAGTAAAAAAAAACAAACAAACAAAAACCATAATTTTTCTGAATATTTGGGAAAAAGAACGTTTTAAATGCTAAATCTGTTTATAAAATAACACCACAGAAGTCCGCAGGGCACAGCATCAGAAGCACAGCTGCAGCTTGCATGAACTCCTGCCGGTGTCCTCTCTTCTCTAGCTTCTTCAAGATATTCTGCCCTGACACTACACAAGAACTGTAATACTGTGATTTTCTGCATATTTCATTTTATTCTGGAAAGGTGCCACTCATTCAGGTACAAGGGATCCGTCTGAACATGTTTAACCACTGATCAAACTTCACTTGTTTTTAAGGTAGGCAATGTTATTACTGTATCAAACATTAAAACGTAGTTTGACATACAGTCTATGTGGGGATATCTTGTTTACTCGCTACTATATGTCTAAAACAAACTTTTAAATACCGTAGAAAGATACAATGCCAATAGTGTCGGAAATTAACTGGGACTCGGGGCAAAAATGCCACCGAAATTAACAAAAATATCCCCAAAATTAAAAATATGGAGGCAAAAAATGCCCATGCAACGAGTTCCCGTGTTTTATTAATGATATCTGATATAGTTACAATTACATACATTGCGATCTTCTTTTTACTTTTCACTGAACATTATTTTTTTTCCTGCCATCCAGTTCCATGCACCATCGTGTGCACAGACGTGCTGTCCCGTTCTATCAGTCCGCATCAGTTCGGTACTGTACTCCTGCGTTAATTTCCGTAACCGTTCACCCCTCTTGTTCAAAATAAACTGTCCTAGTGGGTAACACTCTCGCTCATGGTGCTGTGCTGTACTTCCTTGCCCAGTGCTGCTGTTTATCTGTCTGAAAAGCCTCACCCACTAGAGGCCAAAAGTGCTCAAGGGATGGATTTTATACTGTATAAAGAAGGTATGAGAAATCACAAAACATAATGTAACCAAATGCTACAATTTACTTAATAATATCTCTATGTTAAATAACCATAATGTTAATTAAGACTTATTACAACTGTAATACAATAATACATATACAGAACAACCACTTTTAGTGTTTCAATCAATCATATCTCTCACTAATCACTGTGTGAAATGTTTATTTTTGCCTTATTTTATTCAGTTGGCATGTAGGTGTTGATAACAGTTTGCTTAATAATATCATTCCATATCTGGATAATTGCTGCAATATCATAGTGGATAAATTTCCTCCTCTATGATATTGCATTATATAATTTTTTTTTTTTTTTTTTTTTTTTATTTACAGTATGTTAACTTAATAGCCAAAATACTTGGACATACGTGAATGAAAATAATCCTGAAATAGGAATGTGTTTCACAATGCACATTATGTAGTTTAGAGACGATTTAGAGACATTTAGAATGTTACAAATGGCTATTTCTATTTAAATAAATGTTGTATTCTTAAAATGTTCTGTTTGTCCAAGTGTCCTCTTGCAGCAATGCAGGTCTTTGGCATTTAGAATCTGCTAGTTTAGCACTTGTGAGGAGTCTGTTTCTCAAACTAGAGACTGTGATTTACTTGTCTTTTTGTTGTGCATCTGGGCCGTCCACTTCCCTCTCTATCCTGGTTAGAGATTCTTTTTTCAAAACAGTAATGCATGGAATAGCCTTCATCTCTCTAAAACAATAGACTTTAGGAGAAAACAGAACTGAATAGGAGGAATGTGTTTCTTTTTGCCTATTTTTAAAACCAAAATCTGACTTGCAAATGTAAAGCAACTTGTAAGAACTCAGCAAATGTGGAAAAAACATTGTATTGTGATTTACTCATGGTAGCGCAACCATTTTCAATTGTTCTGATAATAAAAAAATGTTATTGACTACCAGATTAGCACTTTAGATTGCTTTTGTAAGGAATAGGAGACACAGTATATGTCTGCCATCACGGGTAAAGAAAATAATGGAATAAATACCACTTAAAACAATTATTTCAAACTGTAATAAAAATTTGCAATTAATGATTTTGGCAGTATTTTTGATCAATTTAATGCATCCTTGGTGAAAGGAAGCATCAATTTCTTTCAAGAACAAAAATGTCGTTGTGTGGAAATGGAAAGCGTATACACTATATACATTTTAACATAATTACTTGAGTAGTTTTTTCGGCAAACTACTTATTTACTCTTACTCAAGTCATAATATTTCTTAGTTCTTCTACTTGTACTCAAGTAAAAAAAATTTTCAGTAGCAGTACTTTTACTTAAGTAAAAAAAAAAAAAAAACAGTGCTCTTTTCACCACTGGCCCCAGTTCAGTTTATAAATCCACATGTTTATTTACTTCTTTTTAAATAAGCATACGTTGTGAACAAAAACTCTGACTGCGCCTCAGAGTATATTATATTTCCCAAAAAAATCAAGTTTAATACTAATAAGGAGAGTACCTGCACTTTTTTTTCTTCCACTTCAGGCACTGCATATAATGCAAGTTATAACTACTTACATAAACATCTGGACTTGCGTATAATGGAACATCTCCTTACGTTTCAACACGCATCTCCAAACAACATAGAATGGCAGTGAAAACTAGCCAGCATGCCCTCATCCACTTTCATTCATTTCTGGCTTTTTTTATTCAGGTTCCGGGGCGTTTGTAGGTCCGATCACACGTCTCTATATTTTTACTTTTCTTGGTGCACAAGGCAAAATGGCATGTTTGCCTATTTAAATTAACATCAGATGCTAAAACTACATCGAATTATAGTCCTTACCTAACTTTAACATCTGTTGTTGTTTATGCTTGAGGACTTGCTATTGGCTGTTGTCATTGCCTAATTAATGAGGTACATTTGTGCAGGTTTTGAGGACTGTTTGGGGGTGTTATTAATGAACATGTAAAAGTTATTGGGGGATATATTTAAGTTGTAAGTTCTGTTTAATGTTAATTATGTCGTTTTGGTTATGACGTGTTTATTTTTTAGTTCCTTTGAGATAGGTGTGGTACTGTTTGAGGTTTTGATGACTGACACAAAACAATTCGGAGCTCTGATTCAAGTGAAACTACTGATTAGATAAACAATTTCATGCTTTGAAATATTCGTAATGCCATGAACTGGCAACACCTGGTGGTGAAATCACATGATTTAAGCAGAGTGATACATGCTTAGAAGCATTGGTTCAAAACAACCGTGCGTGGCAGAACAACATGTACACAGTAAATATATAGTCTTGTATGTATTTAATATTAGTGCATAGTAGTTAAGGCCACCTAATATAAAGTGTGACCGTAAAAGGTATTAAACAGTACTTAAGCAGCATACATAATAATATACTTTAATTTGAAAATGCATTGATTTCGCTAGTTTACACCTCTTACCACACTCGATGGTGTTTTTCTTCACTGAAAATTGAGCTCTTCGAAAACGCTTCATTATTGCATACTTTGAAAAAGATGACAATAAGAAACTGAAAATGGAGATTTGAAACGAAAATGGATTAGAGTGGATGTGGGTCCATTCTGATTCCTTTTTTGCAATGTGAAGCATGCAAAACAAGGATGACAGACAGCAGAGTACTCAATTTCAGCAGAAGGATTTAAAGGTTTAAAGGCCATTTCTGATCCATGGGGTTACATCTCCATAATGGCCTCATTATTCATGACTATGGCCTGAAATACTAGGGTTGAGGTAATAAGCTCTTTACTAGTTGCTGAATATCACCTTTTTGGAGGCCTTGCATTAAGAATTCACACATGCTTGTACGTACTGCTCAAGAATTCAGGCCGAGGGAGACAAGCATCGCAGCATTTTGTAGTATTTTGTCGTAATAGTGTTGACACTGAATCCATATTTGTCTAGATTTGACAACTGCAATTTACACAGTGTGCTGTGAATATACGTTCGTGCTATCTTTCTAATGTTTTATTTAAAAAATATATATTTAACAATGATCAGGAACATTTACATTTTCACACAATAAATATCTCTGTGAGTCAACTAGAACACAATTGTTATGTAATCATTTTTAGAACATTTTGTAATGTCTTTAGCTTAGTCATAGCTACTATTTAAACACTCTGCTGAAACAAAACAACTTCAACCAGCTTAAGGTAGTTTGCTGGTCTAAGCAGCGCTGTAAAACATTTTTAACAGGTAAACTAAACAATGTGTTTCATGTAGTACTTCAACTGGTTTTATTCAAGTCAATGTTATTTAAGACGACTAAATCAATCTGACAAATTAGGTTACTCCAACAAAAATAATTGTTATGGGTTAGATCAAGTAGAAATAGATCTTTGAGGTACAAATTGAAGGTTACTAAAGTTTTTCAGTGTGGCTTAGCTGGTCTCCCAGCCTGGAAGTAGTTTTGATGGTTTAACTGGTTGGCCATATGGTTTCCCGGCACACCAGCTACCCATGCTGGGGGACCATCACCCAGAACACATTATCAGCTGGTGACTAGCAATGCTGGTTTTTTCAGCAGGGAAGTTGCACAACACAAAACACAATCATCCATATACAGTGTGGCGGAGTGAGCAAGAGACAGACACAGTGGGTGTGGCGTCAAGCCTCGGAGAGGCATTTATTGGAAATAATAATAAAAATAACAAGTCCATAAAGGGGGAAAATAAAGTGTCCAAGGGGGAATAGTGTTCATAATAAAGGGGGAATCTGGCATCCTCGCGGTGAGACGGGGCTACGTGAAGGGCGGGGTAGTGTCCGTAGAATGACCCAGGCATGAGCTGGGTCCGTCGGCTGCTCACGCTCCCCTTCAGGGTCCACGGTGTGAGGGGCGGTGGCGTCCTTGGTGGCCTATCTTCCCAGGCCCATGGCAGGTGTGAGGGGAAGGCGACCCGGCATCTAGCCCGGCGGCGGCAACGTGAGCTGTTCACCCCTGGCGACTCATTAATGCATCCGTGGGTCCGAGGAACGGGTCCGGCAGTGCGTCCAACTCCGAACCCTCCCAGCTCTGGTCCTGGGTGTGCGAGGATGCCAGTGTGTGCACACGTGAAGATTTGAAGCCGGCTCCCCGAGAAGAGGTGATGAAGCATTATTCACAACAGGTGCGCTTCATTCACCGCTGTCAAAACGAGGCTTATTAATTATGCACCTCTTCTCGCTCTCCTGCCCAACTCCCATCGTGAGCCTGGCTGAAGGGCGGCCCTAAGAGGTGGGGCGATGATGATGAGCCGGAGGGGTGGATCATTCCACCGCAACAGTAACTCTCTCTTGTTACCTGAAGAGTGTCCATGTTTGTGAAAACGGCTCTGATGTGTGCCTAAGGCTAAATGGTGAAGGTGATGTACTAGGCTATTTATTTCAGTTTGCACTGTGACCTGATACTTTTAAAAAGAACAGTTTTACATTCTAGCTGTGTGGCTACCTGTTATTATTATTAAAAGTTTTATTATGTCTAATCCAGTTTTTCCTGCATCGTGTCACTACACACTGATCTTACTGTTAATTTGGCAACAGCAGGTTGAAAGTTCACCTGAAATCAGTCTGATCTCACTGTAAATTCGGCAACAGTAAATTGAAAGTACTTCACCTAAAATCGATCTGTGCTTACCAAAATTCGAACCACTGCCCCCAATGGCAGAAGCAGGAAGTGTTGTTAGCTCACTGGTACAAGTAGGTATAGCTTCAGGCAGCGCTCCAAAAAGGGGCTCCAAACCGCCAGCAAAGATACAGGGAGCCCCTAACCCTTTTTGTAACCCTAACTGTGATTGGAAGCGATGCCCCCTTTTGGAGTTGCCGCAACCCCTTTTGGAGTAATCCTGCCCCCTTCTGGAGTAACCCCACTCTCTTTTGGAGATTCTGTCCCCTTTTCGAGATCTCTGGCTGCGGGTGAGCTCCATTTGCTTGGTGAAATGTCCAAAGAGTGGCGCCAAAAGGTGGTGTTAAAAGAGTTGTTTATAGTTGTAATTGATGTAATACATTCAACAGGAATGCATATTTTATTAACTCTACCGCCAAACCCAAAGCACAACCCTAAACCTAACAGTCAGTGGAATAAAAATGTATTCTTATAAATGCAACCTTTCATCATTGATTACGTGAACGCAATTACTTCCTGGTTTCAACGCTGGACCAGAACCTGAGTTTCTAAGACTGCTGACTCAATGCTTTTGAGTAATTTGTAGCACCTAAAGAAAAGGTAAACACAACTGAAAAATATGACAAAAAATATCTGATGGGAGAAGGTGGTTGTAAGTCATTCGGCAGAATGGGGTCAGGTTACTGGAACATTCTGTAGCAAAATGTCGACTTCAAGTGTGATCATTTTGGCTGCTATTGAATCAACAGTTCCAAGTCAAACTGCACATAATTGAATGTAATGAGTTAAAATAACCGGGAAGGCTACCACAAAATAAAACAAAGCAAACACATCTTTCTGTTAATTTGCCTTCGCTGGATGCATGCAAAAAAAATAAAAAATAAATAAATACACAGCGCAACCGATTCAAACGAGTGAGTCGGTTCTTTTAATGATAGCTCAAATGACTCATGAAGTCCTGAATTATAGATTTAAATCATTCAAAGGAATCCTTCACTGAATCCACCAGAGTCATTACTGAATGAACATCTGACTTACTTTCTTAACCGCAAGTCATCATAACTTTCATTTATGTCCAACTCTAAATGATCCAGTAACTGTTACCATGTAAGGTGTACTTAACCCTCTATGCACCACATTATGAACTGTGGTTTGGAAGTAGGGTTGCCAACTATTTCGCTATGCAAATACGTGGCCAATGGGTGTCTCTTATGGATGTCTTTATTTCGGTCAAAATACAGGATGTCCATTCTAATATGGGACAGTTCCCTGCTGAAAAGACCAGCACTGCTAGCCACCAGCTTCTGTTGTGTTTTGGGTGCTGGTCTCCCATAATGGGATGCTGGTGTTCTGGTGTCTGCACCAAGATTTTTACTTAACCAGCATCATGGCTAAATGTACTATGACATTGAAATTAGAGGACCAAATTTAGTGTGCACCTTATTGAAGATGCTCAGAGTCTGAACGCAATGCGCAAAGTGGCATGTTAAATGTTTTCTTTATAACGGTTTTCTATGGGATTAAACCGCTTAACATGCACTTTGCGCATGGCGTACAGATTCTGGGCTCATCTGCTTGCCTGTATGTGCATCATCACTAAGGTGCATAAAGAATTTGGTTTTCCAATTTCACTGTCTTTGTTCATTAAGCCACGTTAAGTGTTTTTCACATTAAGCATTATAGAATGTCCCCATGCATGGCTATGCTGGTCCACCAGATAAACCAGCACCAAACCAGCCCTAACCAGCATAAATCAGCCAAGACCATCATGGGAATTGCATGCTGGATAAGCTGGCCTTTATAGCAGGGTCGGCAACCCTACTGGTGAGAATCCATATGATTACTGACTGGTTGTTCATATAACAATTTTAGGCCTCGTTAGAGTTCACATATTCACAGCAGAGCTTTGTGTAATAAATGGTTTTAAAATATACAAAACATTAAAATATATGACAAAAACACTATTGTGTTGTTTATTAGGCCTACTATGAGTAGCTAAGACTAAATATATTTAGCAAAAACAGAATACTTTAGGAAACACTGGCTTAAAATGTACCGGTATGTAATAATAACCTACCATAACACGTGGTGAATTGGCAGGCCTTCCCGGCCCAGGGCTCCATCTGTGGTCATGATAAATATCCCAATAAACAGAGAATTCTCGCGGTTTAGGAAGACGCAATATCTGCAGTCACCCAAATTAAGGAGAAGAACCCCAACTGAATGTATGATCAATAGAGCATGTCTGTGCACTGCCACATCCGATTATCGGCATGGCTCATCATTTACAGCAGTTTTTTACCTCTTTCCTTTGCTGCGACAGAGCTCTCCACCATTATTAGTTGTAAATCAAAGCCAGAAAGTGTTGCGAGTTTGGGCGATGCTTTAATTATAGCAGCTGCAAGAGCCATTTCGGCCCCGGCTCACCTCGTGCCCTTCCTGTCGGGACCCACATCACAGCATCGATGTCCGTCTGTAAGTGCCGCGACAGCCCGTGCTTTGAAGCCCACACGCACGGCAGGAGCGATCTGATGACCTGTGTGCTCCAGTTCCACATAACCAATCTAATTCAACTCAGTTTCTCATTCTAGATTTTTTTTTTTTTTTTTTTAAATAATGAGCAAACTTCTCAAACTTTTCCCTCTTTCCACTCAATTAAAAAAATTCTATTAACTTCTCATTTCCTCGTTTCACAGACCCTCCATCAGGTGAGGGATAAAATGAGGAACAGATGAAGGGAGATACAATCTGTTGCTGGATTGTGAGCTATTGGGAAAATTAGGTCTTGTCCTCTCTCAAATGGGTGCAGAGGGAGGTTGTCACACCTTTAGTGTGATTAATTAATGTTTGCTTCTCAACACATGCTAGGACCAAGGAAAGTGAATGCTTCTTCATTTGTGTTGTCAGGACTACAAAAAGAAAGTGTAATCCACATCAGTTTCCATGATGACAGGAGCATTATCATCATTACAATGGGTTTACTAGTGTCTAGCCTGCAAAAAATAAATCTATAACTTAAATTTCTGGTTGTTTATCTATTTTAAAAGACCACTGGAGAGCTACAAGTTACACGGTGTAAAATTAGTAAAGCTGGAATAGATGGGCTAGAGCAGTTCTCAACTGTTAAAAGAACAATGCTAAATGTGAATAATAAAATGCAACAAGACGTATAATCATCATTGGTAGGATAGTAAAATAAATAGGCTTATTAACTTGTAAAAGTGACGACACTTCCCATATTTTTTATTGTTGACGTCAAAGGTCGTGTGGAATGCCGCTTGTTAGTAATTTGGCTGAATCTGAATCAGAATCAGCTTCATTGCCAAGTATGCTTACACATACAAGGAATTTGTCTTGGTGACAGGAGCTTCCAGTGTACAACAATATAAAAACAATACAAAAACAGCAGCAAGACATAGATAATAATAAAAAATTAAAAATAGTTATACGCATACGTGCATACGCACACAGACACACACATACATACATACACACATACACATACGTAGTGCAATCTAATACAAATCTGTTATCTGTTATGTACAGTACAAATACAAATCTGTTATGTACAGTGCAAATGTTTTATTATATTTTTTATTCCCAGAGGAATGAAATGGCAGAAGAGGTTGGATGTGTTGGATAAATATAAAAAAGACTAAAGTGTGTATTGCACATAGTTATTGCTCAATGGGGTAATTTAACTGTTCATGAGACTGATAGCCTGAGGGAAAAAACTGTTCCTGTGCCTGACGGTTCTGGTGCTCAGAGCTCTGAAGCGTCGGCCAAAAGGCAACAGTTCAAAAAGGTAATGGGCAGGATGAGTGGGGTCCAGAGTGATTTTTCCAGCCCTTTTCCTCACTCTGGAAGTGTATAGTTCTTGAAGGGGGGCAGGGGGCAACCAATAATCCTCTTAGCAGTCCGAACTGTCCTTTTTAGTCTTCTGATGTCTGATTTCGTAGCTGAACCAAACCAGACAGTTATTGAAGTGCAGAGGACAGACTCAGTGACTGCTGAGTAGAACTGTATCAGCAGCACCTGTGACAGGTTGAACTTCCTCAACTGGCGAAGGAAGTACAACCTCTGCTGGGCATTTTTCACAATGGAGTCGATGTGTGTCTCCCACTTCAGGTCCTGTGAGATGGTAGTGCCCAGGAACCTGAATGACTCCACTGCTGCCACAGTGCTGTTTAGAATGGTGAGGGGGGTCAGTGTTGGGGTGTTCCTCTTAAAGTCCACAATCATCTCCATCATTTTGAGCATGTTCAGCTCAAGGTTGTTTTGACTGCACCAGACAGCCAGCTGTTCAACCTCCCTTCTGTATGCAGACTCATCGTCATCTCGAATGGGGTTAATTTACGGGTACATGAACTTTCAGAAGCAACATCTCTGATAGCACACGTACATCACCCAGATGTCTATATGATGTGTGTGTTTACATCTGGAAGACATATTTTTTAGGTTGTTTGCTCATCAGCAATACGTCAATAAGACAAAGTTTGTAAATCTAAACTTTTTAAAATGTTTGCAGATGTTATTTAGATTGTGATGCTTTTCTGATGAAAATATCTAAAACAGACATCTCAGAGATTAATGTGTGCTATCTGGGATGTTGATTTCCCGTGTGATCATGTTGGCATTTTCACCATTTGAGGTCCAATGTAAAATCTGGGTCCCAAAGCAAAACCAGTCCAGGACCACTGGCTATCATCACAGAAATCAGAAATCCTAAGCAAACTCAGAGAGTTTATTTTTTCCCTGTCTGTCACTCACTGTTGAGAGCCCCAATCACCTTTGCTTAAAATAGAAAAGGCCAATGAGAATTGACGAGTGGAATTTGCATGCCACTCTCCACCCCGGACATACGGGTATAAAAGGAGATGGCGTGCACCACTCATTCAGATTTTTTCTTCGGAGCCGAATGCATGCTTGTGTTCATCCTCTCACCTTTCACTTAGGCTGCTGGATTTTTACGGTGCATATCAGCGGTCACCCTCGAACGGTCAAGTGTTGTGCTTCCCCTGGGCGCTTCGGCAGCTGAGTCTACGGGTGCTAAAAGAGTATATTCAAAAGAGTATATTTCCCTCTAAAAGAGCTCGCGCAAACACTTGCCGTCTTTTTAAAGATGTCCTTCCATGTTTGTGCTACAGTATGTGGCCGTTATCTCTCTCCTCCGGACAGCCATGAAATCTGTTTCAAGTGCTTGGGGCACCAGCACGCCAAGGCAGCTTTCCTGGAAGGGTCATGTTCTCATTGTGAGAACATGCCAATGAGAACGTTGCGGTCATGGCTCACTTCCTTCTTCATGAAGCAAGGAGTCACCGCAGCTGCTCCCCAACCTGGTCCAACCTGGGCTGATGCTCAGTCGGCCAGGTCGGCAAGCACCACGGGTGATCTGGATGTGGACATGGAATCGTTTCCGCCGGCTCAGCCCCCGCAGACCTAACACCCCCCAGCATGGTTGTTCTACCCGGAAGAGCTGTCGAGTGATTCAGGCGGCCCGCCTCAGGGTGGGTTTAATGTGTTGTTCACAGCTCGCGACGAGGATGAGCTTTTGGTCGCAGCATCGGAGGGTGGGCTTCTACTATCGGAAGCAGATGAATCTTCTGAGCTCCTGCCCAAGGGCAGTAGAGCACAGGATGAGGCTGATGCTGAGATGGCAGCCGTGCTTGTCTGGGCGGCTGCGAACATCAGGCTAAAGTGGAACTTTCCACCCTGCCCTGAGCATTCGCGGCTGGATGATTGGTATCTGGGCTCACCCCGCCCCGGTGCCTTTCTTCCCGGAAGTGCACGAGGAGCTAATGAAGTCGTGGAAGGCACCTTTTTCTGCTCGTACACGCTTCGCGGGCTTGTCCACTCTGACTACCCTTGATGGCGGAACGGCTAAGGGATATGTCTAGCTTACTCAGGTAGAGAGTGCCGTAGCGGTGCATTGATGCCTGCAGGGCGCAGCCACCTGGTGTGACCGACCAAGGCTCCCTTTCAAGGCCTGTAAGTTCTCTTCCTTTTTAATGACGGAGACTTACAAGGTCACGGGTCAGGCCGCTTCCGCCCTGCACACCAAGGCCATCCTGCAGGTCCACACAGCCAAGGCACTGAAAGATCTGCACGAGGGTAGGACCGACCCGGGGCTGATGCAGGAACTGCGTATTGTGACCGACCTCACCTTACGTGTGACGAAGGTCACGGTGCACGCCCTGGGCCGGACAATGTCCACTCTGGTCCAAGAGCTGCACCTGTGGATCAACCTTGCAGAGATGCGTGATGCCGAGAAAGTCTGCTTTCTTGATGCGCCCATCTCCCAAGGGGGGCTTTTTGGCGATACCGTCGAGGATTTCTCCCATCAGTTCTTGACGGTAAGGAAGTAGACCGAGGCGATTAAGCACATCATGCCACGGCGCGACTCAGCTACCTTGAGGCCTCCGAAGTCCCGCGCCCCGTCTGCTTCTCTCCAGAGCCGTTCCCCTGCGGTGCCGGCCCTGGCTCCTGTACCATCAGTGCCCGTATTCCGGCCTCAGAGAAGGAGATCCTCCCACAGGAAGTCAGCTCCACCTGCCCATCAGCTAGCCCCCAAGAAACCCTGATGGGCTTTGAGGCGGTCCTGATACGGGCAGCCCAGGGATGAGGCAACTACTTCTGAATGGTCTGGCCCGGGTGATCTCGGCTACGCGATCCAGTTCGCCAGACACCCGCCCAGGTTCAGTGGCATCCTCTCCACTATGGTGCGGGGCGAGGGTGCGTCCATCCTCTGGGCTCTGATGAAGGGAGCAATAGAGCTCTTCCCCATAGCCGAGTTACGCAAGGGCTTTTACAGCTCTTATTTTATCGTGCCCAAGAGAGAGGGAGGGTTGCGCCCAATCTTGGATCTGCATGCCTTGAACAAAGACTTACACAGGCTTCTGTTCAGGATGTTAACGTAGAAGCACATCGGGGCATCAGCACAACATCAGGATTGGTTCGCGGCCATCGACCTGAAGAATGCGTACTTTCACGTATCGATCCTTTTTCAACACAGACCCTTTCTTTGGTTTGCCTTTGAGGGACGAGCATACCAGTACAAGGTTCTCCCTTTCGGTCTGTCCCTGTCCCCTCGTGTCTTTACCTAGGTTGCAGAGGCTGCCCTGGCCCCACTGAGGGAAAAGGGCATATGCATTCTCAATTATCTTGACGACTGGCTAATCCTAGCTCACTCGCGAGATCTATTGTGCACACAGGGACGTTGTGCTTCCGCACTTTGACCGACTTGGGCTTCAGGTCAACTGGGAGAAGTGCAAGCTCTCCCCTATGCAGAGCATCTCTTTTCTCGGTATGGAGTTGGACTCTCAAGGTACGTCTTACGACCAAACGTGCTCAGTCAGTGCTGACCTGCCTGAAGACCTTCAGGCAAAAAGTAGCAGTGCCAGTGAAACAATTTCAGAGGCTCCTGGGGCATATGGCATCCTCCCCCTCGGGTTGATGCATATGAGACTGCTTCAGCACTGGCTACAGACTCGAGTCTTGAGGTGGGCATGACGCCATGGCACCCAGCATGTGACCATCACGCCACAGTGCCATCAGACTTTCAGCCCTTGGTTGGACCAGGCATTCCTACAGGCAGGTGTTCCCCTAGAGCAGGTCTCAAGGCGTGTTGTGTTCACGACAGATGCCTTGAACTCAGGCTGGGGTGCTGTGTGCAATGGGCAGGCAGTGTTGGGGCTCTGGACAGGGCCAGAGTTGCTGGTGGTATTGCTGGCCCTGAGGAGGCTTCGGCCATTGATTCAGGGCAAGCATGTGTTGGTCCGGACCGACAACACAGAGACCGTAGCGTACATAAACCAGCAAGGCGGTGTACGCTCCCGTCGCATGTCGCAACTCGCCTGCCACCTCCTCCTTTGGAGTCAGCAGACGTTGAAGTCTCTGCGAGCCACTCACCTTCTGGGCGTCCTCAACCATGCAGCAGACAAGCTCTCACGGCAGGTAATGCTCCACAGGGAGTGGAGACTCCACCCCCACGCAGTCCAGCTGATTTGGGAGAGATTTGGGGAGGCACAGGTAGATCTGTTTGCCTCCCAAGAGTCCTCTCACTGCCCCCTTTGGTACTCCCTGTACCAAATGGTTGCCTTGGTGCACAGCTGGCCTCAGGGGCTATGCAAGTATGCGTTTCCTCCTGTTAGCCTCATTGCACAGACTCAGTGCAAAGTCAGGGATGACGAGCAGCAAGTCCTGTTCGTTGTGCCATACTGGCCCAACCGGATTTGGTTCTCGGATCTGATGCTCCTGGCAGTAGCACCTCCCTGGCACATTCCCCTCAGGGCGGGACCTTCTCATTCAGGGGCAGGGCATGCTCCAGCACCCAGACCTCTGGAATCTCCACGTCTGGCTCCTGAACAGGACGCGGAAGATCTAGTGGGTCCCCTCTATGAGGCAGTATGCCTTGAAGTGGCGTCTCTTCACAAACTGGTGTTCTTCCCGTGGGGAAGACCCACAGAGATGCGCTGTCGTGTCTGAGCTGTCTTTCCTTCAGGAAGGGCTGGAGAGATGGCTGTCTCCCTCTACCCTGAAAGAGTGTACGTGGCTGCCATAGCAGCATACCATGATACACTGGAGGGGAGACCCTCAAGACAGTGCGACCTGATCAACAGGTTCCTCAAGGGCACGAGGAGGTTGAATCCTCCTAGACCGCGCCTGATTCCCTCTTGGGATCTCTCTGTGCTCCCTGTCACCAGCGAATGCCTCACATGATCTTGAGACCCCGGCCCAGTTACATGCCCAAAGTTCCCACTACTCCCTTTTGGGACCAGGTGGTGAACCTCCAAGTGCTCCCTTCAGAGGAGGAAGACCTGGCCTTGTCGTTGCTGTGTCCAGTTCGCACCCTGTGCATCTATCTGGACGGCACGCAGAGCTTTAGATGCTCTAAGCAGCTCTTTGTCTGTTTTGGAGGGCAGCAAAAGGGGAAAGCTGTCTCCAAGCAGTGACTGGCCCACTGGATTGTGGATGCCATTTTCCTCACATACCAATCACAGGACTTGCCGTGCCCCTTGGGTTTCAACCGGTTTTGACCCGAGTGTTACACGGTAACAGCAGATAGGCCGGGCGGCTGGTTGGGTGTACCGCTTGCATTGCACCTTTCCCCTTTTTCAAAGGTGATAATGTGCGCCTTTTGTCCACAACAGTTCCCCGTATCTGGTGAAACCTGGATGCCTCTTTAATTCTTAAGCACTGTTCGGTGATGAAATTGGTGGAGGAGTTATGGCACCAGGCCCAATACTTGTGATATGCCCCTTTTCAGGTGTGCTTGGGCTCTGTGCTCTTAATACGTGGTGATTCCCCTTGGTAATCCCGTATGATGAGTTTCCACTGTTCGGTTTCCCCGTAGGTGAACCCTGTGTTTCCCCTCGCCAGAGCTTTCTCTGCCTCGGCCACTGTTGCTGCGTACCTTCTCTGTAGATAGGGTGGTATCATTCCATATGTGAACTTCCCCGTTGATAAGTCCATGTGAGGTATTCTCCACATGTTACCCTCCCTCCAGTAGGATGTGGGCTCCATTGTGCCCTCCCTCCTGGAGAGGGAAGAGCACTTCCCAGCACTATTCTAGAAAGTGCTTGGCGGGAAATTGCTTAACAGCAAATCAGGAAAGGCTCCACTGGTGGCCTCCTTGGGTAAGTGCCCTCTCCTCCCTTAACGGGACTAGGGAGACACCTTTCCTAACTCGCTGGATGGTCATGACATGGTTGAGCGCTCACTGCGAGGCACGCAGCAGCTTGCCCATGTCCACTCTTCTGTACCTCGTGACACAGTTCAGCAGCTGCGGCATTTCCTATAGGAACCCCTAGTGTCACTACATCGACACAACTTCGAGTGAGTGACAGACAGGGAATGTCTTGGTTACTGATGCAACCTCTGTTCCCTGATGGAGGTAACGAGACGTTGTGTCCCTCCTGCCGTGGTGCTGAACCAGCCGCTGACATGGCCGGGACTCTCTATCAGCTCCTCAGCATAAATCTGAATGAGTGGTGCACGTCATCTCCTTTTATACCCGTATGTCCGGGGCAGAGAGTGGCATGCAAATTCCACTCGCCAATTCTCATTGGCCTTTTCTATTTTAAGCAAAGGTGATTGGGGCTCTCAAGATCAAACCCCTAGTGTCACTACATCGACACAATGTCTCGTTCCCTCCATCAGGGGACAGAAGTCAGTTGTTCACTTCTGTGTATAATTTAAAAATTTTAATAACAGCTTTATTTTTTACTTATGTATAAAGCAGCATAAAATTATTCAGGAACACATTTTTAGGTTTGTTTAGGATGTGTAGCCTACATAATGAATATGACACACAGATGTCCCACACAAAATAAGTGATTTAATGTACATTCTTTTAATTGCATTTACAATATCAAGGGAAAAAAATCATCAATTATCTTGCAGCCTTTTGTGGCTCTTTTGTATCCTTTTTGTAGCTTGGACGCTCTAGTCCCTATTTCTTATAATTGCATCGAAAAGAATGGCCAGTACATTCAAAAAAATGTTAATACTTTTTGTGTTCCAAGGAAAAAAGAAAGTCATACATGCTTGTAACAGCATGAAGGAGTTTTCTTCAGCCTGGGCTCATGAACATCACGTGACTGTGGCAAAATTTTTGCAAAACAAAATGACATGCTTCGTTACACATTTAGCTGCAGTTTCCCAGTGAAATTTCCAGCAGGAAGTGCCAAAAGTGAGTGAAGTGGTGTCATAATCAGATGAGGTTTTTCAGGTGACTATTAGTCTAGGGGTTTTAATGAATAAAACATACCACCCTAACCTAAAACTTCAACCTAAGCCTAACCATTAGTGTTTGTGACAAGGAGGAGGGCGGGGCTGGGCGTGTTTGTGACAAGGAGGAGGGCAGGGCAGGGCCGGGCTGTGATTACGCACACCCGGCCCACAATCGGGCTAATCATCCGAGGAGAGGGATAAGGGCGGCCGGATGCGGCAGTTCGGGAGAAAGCCACACGCAGCTGCCGTGTGTGCGTATGTGTTTTGTGTCTTTATGTTTTAATTTTACAATAAATATTGCTTTGACTGTTCAGCCGGTCCCCGACTCCTTCTTTCCCATTTAAACACTGTTAGAGTGTTATAATAAAACCAATTGAGAGGTGAACAAAACAGACAGTCCTACCCTAAACTTAACCAATAGTGTTGTAAAATTAAATGCAACATGAAAAGCACATTTTGAATAGGTTTGCCACCCGTTCCGTCCCGTAAAATAAGGGATCGTCCCATATTTAAAGATGCGTCCCATATTGAATCAATACGGGATGCGATTTGTTTGTATTTAAGCTGATCCGATGGCGTCATGGCGAAATAATTAAAAATCATTAATTTAACCTAATATTTGTTGGAAATTTAGCCTACCGTGGGTAAGGGACTACAGAAAATTCCACACATTGTGCTAAAACATGCTAAAACTGTGGAAGGTGTGGTAAGGGACCATCTGAAAATGTCAGTCGCACAAACTCCAACCACCCACCCCCACCCCGTTCCTGTCCCCATCCCCGTCAAGAACTCTAGAGAGAGTGCTAGGTATTTTACAACTTCAAAAGTGGTAACGCTTGTTTTGAAGCAACCACACCATCTCGTGTTGCTTCTATGACACTTTCGTCTCACGTGTCAGCTTGCGTGCTTGACTGGTCTTGAGCCTCAGTTTTCAGAGTCCAAAGTCCAACAATCTATGAGGTGAGCTACCGTAAGAAGCTAATCACATTGGAATATGTATGTAAGTGTAGGTTGTCTGTAATACAAGCATTAAGTACAAACGATTTTCAAAGGATGTGTTATAGCAAAGGTGTTTCGATATCATAACATAGCAGTGTGTGAGTAATAGAGCAAAAAATATGTGATTATAAAGTCATTATCAGCAGTTGTTGTCGTAATTTGTGTGCAAGTAAATAAAAGCACAGTTGTTGTAGCACCTCTAGAGTTAATTTAATCAGGAAACTGCAGAGAAACGTAACAGTGAATTTGCAAAAATGTTGTTCTAGTAACGTTCATTCTAGGTTGGTTTCCTTTTCATTTTTAAGTGAACTATCCCTTTAAGACTGTATGCATCAGGAAAATACTCTTTTCTCTCCTCTACCCATCCACCTAAGCTAAACAAAAGTGGCATATTAATGAGGAGAGACAAGACGAGGCAATAGAGCAAATTAATCCATTGGCATTGTGACCTCTGAGTATTTACAAATCTCCTGAGGGGAACAAGAGAGCACTTATCAGCGCTTTATTATTCTCACTGCCATACAAAACTGGTTATAAACCACCACTGGGTGTCTGAAAGGGCACATGGTCGTCGGTTATGTGTTGCGCCGGCTCTCTGACGTAAATAACACAGATGTGGTAAAGGTCAATTGCATGAGGTAGCAAAGTACATTTTGACAGCTTTATTGAAGAGTGTAAATTTAACCCAAATCCGATTAAAGACATGACTGAAACCAATATCAGAGTAGTTGCAAAGTTGTCAAACAATGTTTTTGGTGTTGGATGGTATTGGTGCCAGAAGTTGCACTGGCCAGCATATACAGTATATATTGTGTATATTCACTCAGTGAGCACTTCATTAGGAACACCTGTACACCTACTTATTCATGCAAGTATTTAATCAGCCAATTGTGTGGCAGCAGTGCTATGCATAAAATCATGCAAATACGGGTCAGGAGCTCAGTTAATGTTCAAATCAACCATCAGAATGGGGAAAAATGTGATCTCAGGGATTTCAACCATGGCATGATTTTTGGTGCTGGTTTGAGTATTTCTGTAATTGCTGATCTCCTGGGATTTTCATGCACAGCGGAGAATGGTGAATGAATGCTGAGGCTGCAATGGGCACAGGCTCACCAAATCTGGACAGTTGAAGACTGGAAAAACGTGGCCTGGTCTGATGAATCTCGATTTCTGCTAAGGCACACAGATAGTAAGGTCAAAATTTGGACGCAAAATCCATGGACCCAAGCTGCCTTGTGTCAACAGTCCAGGCTGGTGGTGGTGTAATGGTGTGGAGAATGTTTTCCTGCCACACTTTAGGCCTGTTAATACCAATCAATCATCGCTTGAACCAATCATTGTTGCTGACCATGTGCATCCCTTCATGGTCACAATTTACCCATCTTCTAATGGCTACTTCCAGCATGATAATGCAACATGTCACAAAGTAAAAATTGTCTCAAACTAGTTTCATGAACATGACAATGTATTTACTGTTCTTAAGTAGCCTTCCCAGTCACCGGATCTGAATCCAATAGAACACCTTTGGGATGTGGCAGAACAGGAGATTTGCAGAATAAATGTGTAGCTGACAAATCTGCAGAAATTGCACGATGCAATCATGTCAACATGGACCAGAATCTCAAGGGAATGTTTCCAACATTTTGTGGAATCCATGCCACGAATAACTGAGGCTGTTTTGAGTGCAAAGGTAAGACCTACTCATTATTATTATAGTGTTCCTAATAAAGTGCTCAGTGAGTGTATATACTGTGTACATAATACTATTATTTTATTTTTTTCAGCAATGGCTTTTAACCAACTGTTCTCAAGGTGATTTTTAATAAATGCATGAAGTCAAGTTCCGCACAATAATTCCTTAATTTTTTTTGCTTTAAAAGTGTGCTTATGCTATATTTATTAAAAATAAATGAATGCCACTTGGTTAAAAAGACACTGTTAAGCATTAATTTTTAAGTGTGGTTAAAGTGTCCAAATACATCTTGGATCCACTGTACTCTATGTGTTGGTTTTTCTTTTTGAGAAATGATACAAATGTTTACAAAGCAAGAAGTGCATTTATTGCTTTGAAATCTTCCAATGCAATTCTCTCAGGATCTACGCTTTATTGCTGTTTGCTTTGAGAGCCAAAAATAGGATGATGCATGGTCTTAGTTGTTCCTTTCCCTGGTGTGCAGATCACAGATTAAAGAGATATCATTTCACAAGAGAACAGACAAGAAGACAATCACTGTGAGGTGTTTTTATCTGTGCTGGATGTTGGTGAACCCCACATAAAACGTCTTGGTTACTGATGTAAACTCTGTTCTCTGATGGAGGGAACGAGACATTGTGTCGATGTAGTGACACTAGGGGTTTGATCTTGAGAGCCCCAATCACCTTTGCTTAAAATAGAAAAGGCCAATGAGAATTGGCAAGTGGAATTTGCATGCCACTCTCCGCCCTGGACATACGGGTATATAAGGAGATAGCATGCACCACTCATTCAGATTTATGCTGAGGAGCCAATAGAGAGTCCCGGCCACGTCAGCGGCCGGTTCAGCGCTGCAGCAGGAGGGATACAACGTCTCGTTCCCTCCATCAGGAAACAGAGGTTACATCAGTAACCAAGATGTTCCCTGTCTGTCACTCACTCGACGTTGTGTCGATGTATTGACACTAGGGGTTCCTATAGGAAA
Organism: Myxocyprinus asiaticus; assembly: GCF_019703515.2. NCBI lineage: Eukaryota > Metazoa > Chordata > Actinopteri > Cypriniformes > Catostomidae > Myxocyprinus > Myxocyprinus asiaticus. The sequence continues at coordinate 15,110,494 of NC_059392.1, read as the reverse complement.
CGCTGCAGGCGCTGAACCATGTAATGAGGGACGGAAGAGTGGACACGGGCAAGCTGCTGCATGCCTCGCAGTGAGCGTTCAACCACATCGTGATATTCCAGCGAGCTAGGTAAGGTGTCTCCCTAGTCCTGTTAAGAGGGGAGGCGGCACTTACCCAAGGAGGCTACCGGAGGAGCCTTTCCTGATTTGCTGTTAAGCAATTTCCCGCCGAGCACTTTCTAGAATAGTGCTGGGAAGTGCTCTTCCCTTTCCAGGATGGAGGGCACTACGGAGTCCACATCCTACCGGAGGGAGGTTAACATGTGGAGAATACCTCACATGGACTTACCAATGGGGAAGTTCACATATGGAATGATACCACCAAAGGACCCTATCTACAGAGACGGTACGCAGCAACAGTGGCTGAGTCAGAGAAAGCTCTGGTGAGGGGAAATCAAACAGTGGAAACTCATCATACGGGATTACCAAAGGGAATAACCACGTATGGAACACTGAGCCTGAGCACACAGCTCACCTGAAAAGGAGCATACCACAAGTACTGGGCCTGCTGCCATAACTCTTCTGCCAAGTTCGTCACCGAACAGTGCTTAAGAATTAAAGAAGCGTCCGGGGTTCACCGGATACAGGGAACTGTTGTGGACAAAAGGCACACATATCACCGTTGAAAAAAGGGGAAAGGCACAATGCAAGTGGTACACCCAACCGGCCGCCCGGCTTACCTGCTGTTACCACGTAACACTCGGGTCAAAACTAGCTCTATGCATAGGTTGTAAAAAAGTTGACATATCCCTTAGCCGCTCTGCCGTCGAGGGTAGTCAGAGTGGACGAGCCCATGAAGCATGTACAGGCAGAAAAAGGTGCCTTCCATGACTTCGTTAGCTTCTCGTGCACTTCCGGGAAGAAAGGCACAGGGGCGGGGCGCGGCCATGAGTCGCGGCCTTGAGTCGCGCTCCGAGCCCAGAAACCAATCATCCATCCATCCAGCTCAGGGCAGGGTGGAGGGTTCTACTTTAGCGTGATGTTCACAGCCGCCCGGGCAAGCACGGCTGCCATCTCAGCGTCTGCCTCATCCTGTGCTCTACCGACCATGGGCGGGAGCTCAGAAGATTCGTCCACTTCTGATAGTAGAACCCCACCCTCCGATGCTTCGACCGAAAGCTCATCCTCGTCGCGAGCCGCGAACGAGACATTAAACCCACCCTGAGGTGGGCCGTCTGCATTGCTTGACAGCTCTTCCGGATAGAACAAACGTGCTGGGGGATGGGAGGTCCGTGGGGTCTGAGCCGGTGGAAATGCTCCCATGTCCATATCCAGGTCGCCCATGGTGCTTGCCGACCCGGCAGGCTGAGCATCAGCCCAGGACGGACCAAGCTGGGGAGCAGCCACGATGGCTCCTTGCTTCATGAAGAAGGAAGTAAGCCGCGACCACAACGTTCTCATGGGCATGTTCTCGCAATGAGAACATGACCCTTCCACGAAAGCTGCCTCGGCGTGCTGGCGCCCCAAGCACTTGAGACGGATTTCATGGCTGTCCGGAGGGGAGAGATAACGGCCACATCCAGTAGCGCAAACGCGGAAGAACATCTTTAAAAAGACACCAAGTGTTTGCGCGAGCTCTTTTAAAAGGAAATATACTCTTTTGAATATACTCTTTTAGCACCCGTAGACACAGCCGCCGAAGCACCCAGGGGAAGCACAACACTCGACCGTGTGAGGGTGACGGCTGATATGCAGCATAAAATCCAGCATCGTAAGTGAAAAGTGAGAGGATGAACAAAAGCATGCACTCGGCTCCGAAGAAAAAATCTGAATGAGTGGTGCACGCCATCTCCTTTTATACCCGTATGTCCGGGGTGGAGAGTGGCATGCAAATTCCACTCGCCAATTCTCATTGGCCTTTTCTATTTTAAGCAAAGGTGATTGGGGCTCTCAAGATCGAACCCCTAGTGTCACTACATCAACACAACGTCGAGTGAGTGACAGACAGGGAACATGAGTAGACCTACATGGATTGCTGTAATTGATACCTTTCATGATTAGTTAATTGTGGCAGCTATAATTGTAATCTTGATCATTTATTTAATTAATTGTGCAGCCCTAATAGAAATATCATTAAAATGGCCCATGTAACTTACATTCTTTATTCCATATCTCCTGAAGCCATCTGATTTTATTGGCTTTGTGTGAGGAACAGACTGAAATTTAGGTACCATACTACATATATGGTTTCACATGCTATTTGTAAAAAAATAGTAGGCATTACACAGTCCCTGCATTCCAAGCTGCATAAATGATGCCTTCGGAAGGCACTTTGAAGGGAGAACAATCTTAATAGCCATGTTGTGAGGTCGTTCCAAACAGAATTTTCCAAAAATTTCCAAATGACTTAAAAAGTGAGTCCTGAATGACTGTTATTTAAAAAATAGGAACATGGCTTCTGATTATTTTTGATTTTGTTTAACACTGCAGACAGTAATGACATGCTTCAACAAAAAGAAGATACAATCAAAGGGCTGAGATATCCACAGCATCCAGATAATTCAGCGAAGAGTCTGTGAAGAGTTTGTGATGTCTAGTGCAGTTAGAAGTGAACTAGAGGAAGAGGCAACACTGACCGAACACCTTGACTGATTTTAAGCTGGCAGTGGTGTGCAGGGGAGAAATTTGATGATACACTGTGTGCGTCACTGTCACTGTCGTCCTAGACTCTAGGGATATTTATAGAAAGCTAGAAACATAGTGTGAGACAACAATTCACTGCACTTCACATCGATGCACTTCTGTTATACTGTGTGAGAACTTCTCATAGTTAAGAAGAACATAATTGGAATTGCCAGGGAATTCAAGTTCACGTATGTATTTTTTTCCACCTACCTCTAGTTTTTTTCATCCACAGTGGTTTTGCAAGTCTGCTTCTATGATCTATACAATAGATTTGTTCATATTTGTTCGTGTTACATTCGCAACCATGAGTCAAGCCTGAAATGATCCACTGCTCAAAGTATTAAATATTTATGACCATAATTTATAAAGCAATCATGGAGGAAGAGATCTAAAATCCCATACTAAGCCAAACAAAATTAAGAGATGATTTGAACTTGTGTTTATTAAAATATACACTAATTGAGAACTTTATTAGGAACACCTACCTGTACACCTACATATTCATGCAATTATCTAATCAGCCAATCGTGTGGCAGAAGTGCAATGAATAAAATAACGCAGATACGGGTCATGAGTTTCAGTTAATGTTCACATAAACCATCAGAATGGGGAAAAATGGGATCTCAGTGATTTCGACCGTGTCATGATTGTTGGTGCTGGTTTGAGTATTTCTGTAACTGCTGATCTCCTGGGATTTTCACACACAACAGTCTCTAGAGTTTACTCAGAATGGTACCAAAAACATCCAGTGAGTGGCAGTTCTGCAGACAGAAATGCGTTGATGAGAGAGGTCAATGGAGAATGGCCAGACTGGTTTGAGCTGACAGAAAGGCTACGGTAACTCAGATAACTGCTCTGTACAATTGTATTGAGCAGAATAGCATCTCAGAATGCACAACATATCGAACACCTGAGGCGGATGGGCTACAACAGCAGAAGACCACGTTGAGCACTTTACTAGGGCCATAGTGTTACTAAAAAAGTTCTAAGTGAGTATAGTTGATAATGTGATATCTCATGTAGATTATAGTCAAAGGAATTTAATTTATATAGGAGGAGCCTGAGAAATTCAGGTGATTTTTACTTTAGTGTTTATTAAATTAAGTTATAGACTAAGAATATATGACATCACAATAATGGTCACATAAATGTATAAAGGAGAGACCTGATAATTAATTGTCCTATAATTTTTTAACTTTAAAAAAATGTTATGCATTTTGGGAAACTTTCTTTGCATCTTGGTGTCCAGCGATATCCCATAATGTGCATAAAAATTAAGGCTGTATTGATTAAAATGTTTTAATGAATTAATCGCACAATTTGATTAATCAAGATTAATAACGGTACATTGTACATTAAAATTAATCATAAATTGTATACTTTTTTTTTTGTCTCAAAGAACTTGCAAGAAATCGGTAAATCAGTCATTTATTTCAATTATTTAAATATATACATTTTAAAATGTTAATAAGACACATTTGTACAGGTATAAATCTTTGATATGAGTATATGTTTACGTGCCATAAAATCAGTGTACATGCCTTAATGAAAAGTTGGGTAAAATCTTCTGCCATTTTACAATGGACTTTTTAAATAATAGGATCAAATGGGCAGATTCAATTTATATCAAGCTTGATAAGATAAACTTAGTGTACATTGCTAATGCATTATTAAACACTATACATACAGATTTAAAACAAATTGAATGCTGAAGTTTAATTTGCTGAAGTTTAAAATCTCAAAACGATTATTTTCCCTGGGTGCCATTCAGTCTCTTTCGTGCACAAGCTGGGTCTCTCCCGCACAGTTTCGTTTGTAACACTGGCTCAGATGACAGTGAGTGAGCGTTTTCAGGCAATGCAAAGATATGTGGCAGCTTGCCCGTATTTCTCCCACACCTGGTTCACCACTTGCAGGTGAAGTCTCCATTCCATTCAAGTTTTAGGAAGTGAAAAAAGGATACTGCATTAATGGTGTTAATATGTTATAAAGTTAAATATTAATTGCAGAAATTAACACATTACATTTCCCAGCCCTAATAAAAATATGTGGATGGAAACCCAGATTATGGTTTCCACCAGCAATAAATCTAATCAATACTCTTAAGGCCGAAACATACTCTATGCAAGTGTGAATGCAGAAGCAAGTACTTGCCTGCTGCATTGCCAATGCGCGGTCTGATTGAACATGTTTAAAGTGTGTTCAAGCATTACTGTGGCAGGAACAAACCTCCGTACTCAAGAGGGCGATTCAGTTACCTTCAAACACTAGAGCCATTAAACTGGATGTTATTATTCTGGTAAGTTGCAATAAAATATATTTTAACTTACTTGCTCAGCAATATTCTCTGTGAACTGTTGCTCCGCCATAACAGTATTTGAGTTGAAAGAGAATACTCACTGTATAGCGGCACCTGAGTCAACATTAAGGATGCAAACCGTACTTGCGTTGAGTTATGAATTGCTCTCTGACACAATTAAGAAGGCAACGGCGCATGAAATCAAGCTTGCATACCAAGATGCGTCTGCATTCACATACAGTACTTGCATAGAGTATTTTTCGGCCTTAACACTTTGATGCACTGACCAAGACTATTTTAAAAAAAAAAGATATGTGCCCAGAGGCAAGTACGTAAAGTTGGGCATCTGTGAACCATGTGCAAAGTCCCCAGTAGCCCAGTGCTGGCCATTCACCTTGTCAATACAAACATGCAGTGAGATGCGATCTTCTCTGTCATGCTGTATCTTCAAGCGCAGGCCCCGTAGAGGAAGACCAATGGTGAGGATCTGACAGTCCTGCGTCAGTGCCTCAGACACGGGAGGGTTGAGCTTCAACATGGTGTTATTCCTGGAGGACAGGCTATCTCTTTCTTTCTTCTCTCTCGGCAGGCTGTGGGGTGCAGAAGTGGGGAGATGAGTGGCAGGTGGACTTGGCCATGTTTTAGATGATTGGAGGAGGCCTGACCCGCTCCCTGCTGTTGTTTTCTGAGATAGAAAGACAAGGCGAGGGAGTGTTGAAGGAGAGAACACTTACTAACTTGTCAAAGCAAGGCAGTCTGGCGGGCTTGTGTGAACAAACAGAGTTGTGCAGCTATAGTTACACTGGACCTCACGGTGATTGACAGGAAGCACTTCAGAGGTAATTGGTGAATACACAAAAAATTCCATTGCAACATGACTAGCCTTGATTTAACACAGAGTCTTAAGCAACTACAACTCGAAAACTGGGTAGATAAATATAATATTTAAGCTGAAAGATTATAGTAAATCATTGCACCTAAAACATTGTTTTCTATCTTTGATTAATCACTTTAGATAAGTCTAGAATGTTTTGTTTATCTTTTGTTCATTTGTTTGTTATATATTTATATATTTATTTTAGGGCTATGGCTGTTAAGACTTTATAAAACATATTTTTCACTCTATTACTCACATACTGCTATGTTATGATATCAAAACACTTTTGCTCTAACACATCATTTGAAAAACGAAAAATTGTATGCTTATATTACAAACCCACCTACATTAACACTTATTCCAATGTGATTAACTTCCACGGTAGCTCACCTGTTTGAGTGTTGGACTTTGGGATTTGGACTGAGCCTCAAGCCCAGCCAAGGACACTCGAAATGAAAGTGAAGCGAAAGTTTCATACGAAATGATGTGGTTGCTTCAGTAAATGTGCTTTTAATGTCGAATTTGCTTTTAAAACACTATCAGTTAGGTTTAGGTGTTGGTTAAAGGTAAAGATGTCTGTTTAGTTCACTTCTCATTTATCTTTTTGAACACTATTTGTTAGGTTTAGGTTAAAGTTTTAGGTTAGGGAGGTAAGTTTTTACTCATTAAAACATCCATCTAATTTTCACCTTAAAACCTCGTCTGATTACAACATCATTTTACTCGCTTTTGGCAGCCCCTGCTGGAAATATTACTGGGAAACTGCAGCTAAACGTGTAATGAAGCATGCAATTTTGGTTTGCAAAAATTTTGTCATTGTGATGTACATTTAATGAGATCAGGCTGAAATCTGTCCTGTTCTTGCACAGGACAGATCTTCCTAATTGTCTGTCTTTGTACACGTGCATCAAATGGACGCTTTTGGAACATTTCAATGAACATGCTAAAAAACTGTGAAAATCGCGTCTCAAGATCCCTTTTGTGCTTTGCCCAGCTGTAAAGCTTGTAAAAACGTTACATGTACTTTAAGCTTGATTCGCTCCAATGGTAGGACATTTTAACAAACCCTAATTATTAAACCTTGGTGCATACTTTTTTTTTTTTTTTTTGCAATAAAACCTACAGTTTTGCCTGGTGGATGATAATATAGGCAAAACTATACCACAGACTTACACTGAAGGAGGGACATGAGACATATTTAGAGACCAGTATATCATAGAGACATGGGGGTGGGAAATTATGACCTGGGCCAGTAAGTAACCACCTAGCAACCACCTAGAACACCCTAACAACCACACAGCAAGAACACCATAGCACTCAATTGTAATGCCCTGGCAACCACACACACATAAGAGTTTTGTACACACTTTCTTCAGAAAATGTACAAATCTGGTTACTGATCGAGTGTTTCAAAATGACTGACTTATTTCTTATGTTTAATGTTTCATAACTGGCCATATAATGACAAATTGTAACAGATCATGACAAAAACAGATAAATCTGACTGTGATGTGATTTTCATGGAGCTTACAGGTTGACATAACATAAAGAATCCCTCTTCCACCAAAAGCAGAATAAACCTAGACATTTCTCTTACAATAGGTGTTACTGTTGAAGGTCTAAGCCAGGGCTATTCAACTTCACAGCCAAGATGGAGGAAATAGTCATGGTTACTTGCGTAACCTCCGTTCCCTGATGGAGGGTTGTGTCGATGTAGTGAAACTAGGGGTCACTCTTGGGGGCCCGAGACACCTCTGGTCTTTGATAAAAGGCCAATAAAAATTGGCGAGCGGTATTTGCATGCCACTCCCCCGGACATACAGGTATAAAAGGAGCTGGCGTGCAACCACTCATTCAGGTTTTATGCTGAGGAGCCGAGACAAAGTCCGGCCATTTCAGCGGGTAGTTCAGCGTTGTGGCAGGAGGGACACAACGTCTCATTCCCTCCATCAGGGAACGGAGGTTACGCAAGTAACCATGACATTCCCTATCTGTCACTCACTCGATGTTGTGTCGATGTAGTGACACTAGGGGTCCCTATACAAAACGCCGCAACTGGCTGAACTGTGTTACGTGAAATGGCGGTGTGTGACGGGCAGACAACTGTGTGCCTTGTAGCCAGCACACCAGGCCGACACGTAACCACCCCCAACATAGTTGTGAGTGTCGAACGGCCCTTCGGGGACAAGTCGACTACCCAAAAGATAGAGACAGGCTAGCCCAGTCGTGGCCTCTTTTTCCCTTATTTTTTTCCACTCCCTAAAAAAAAGGGGGATTATCCAATTGGGCCGACCAGGTCTAGTCGGAGGGTGTCCCTCCCAAGGGGAGGACACCGCGGAGACCACACCTCCTCCAGAGAGAGGGGGGATATTTAAGTGGAAATATGTCACATGGTCTTGCCGAACTATGTCGGAAGTATGTCATATGGAGAAGTCTCATGGTAGGTCATACCCAACAGGGGAGGAGTTACTACAAACATGGAAACTGTGGCAGAGGGGCCTCTGCCCAAGGAAGACCCAGTTTGCCAACAGGGAAACAAATTAGCGGAAGATATACATCGCATGGGGTTACCTACAGGGAACCGCCACATGCGGAGCACCTACCCCAGAACAGGGCTTTTAGTTAGCACGTGTACTGGGCCGGCAGCGAGTCTCTCCGAAAACCCGACTGCCAAAGGGCTCGGAGGAAGTCAACCAAGGAACATAGTTTGTGAACACTACTGGGAATTAATGGCGCACGTCTTCAGCTCAGGGGAGGTGAAAGGTGCTATGTGGAAGCGATACACCTGGCGGGCTATCCCGGACTTATCCGCTTGTATTGCGTGCCACTACTCGGGACGAAACCAGTTCCACCCGGAAGTTGTAGAACCTCGCAAAGGTGTTGGGTGTTGCCCAGCCCGCTGCTCTACAAATGTATGTTAGAGAGGCACCCCTGGCCAGGGCCCAGGAGGCCACTACACCCCTGGTAGAATGGGCTCATAGCCCTACTGGGGGCGGCGCGTCCTGGGCGTGATATGCCATAGCTATGGTGTCAATGAGCCAGTGGGCAATCCTCTGCTTGGAGACAGCGCTTCCTTTCCGCTGTGCACCAAAGCAGACAAAGAGCTGCTCAGAGACTCTAAAGCTCTGTTTGCGATCCAAATAGATATGTAAAGCGCGCACCGGCACAGCAACGACAGGGCTGGGTCTGCCTCCTCCTGGGGCAGTGCTTTCAGGTTCACCACCTGGTCCCTAAAAGGGGTCGTGGGAACCTTGGGCACATAGCCCAGTCGGGGTCTCAAGATCACGTGAGAGTAGCCCGGACCGAACTCCAGGCACGTTTCGCTGACAGAGAACGCTTGCAGGTCTCCTACCCTCTTGATGGAAGTGAGCGCAGTCAGGAGGGCAGTCTTCAAGGAGAGTGCCTTAAGTACCGATCCGACTGCGCATCTCTGGGGGTCTTCCCGTTGGGAAGAACACCACTTAGCGAACAGATGCCACTTAAAGGCATACAGCGCCTCGTAGAGGGGGCCCTAGCCTGAGTGATCGTGTCTACCACCGCGGGTGGTAGACCACTTAGGTCTTCCACGTCCTGTCCAAGGCGTTCTGTGTGTGCCGCTCTTTTAGGGAAATATACTCTTTTAGGAATATATACTCTCTTTTTTCTGCCGAAGCACCCAGGGGCGTTCTCTGCAGTGCACCAGTGCAGAGGAGGGAGAAGCCACTGAAATGCGCCATCAGATCCAGCAGAGGTGAATGAACAGTCAGCTCAGTAAACATTGACCGTTCGGCTCTGAAGAGAAAATCTGAATGAGTGGTTGCACACCAGCTCCTTTTATACCCGTATGTCCGGGGGAGTGGCATGCAAATATCACTTGCCAGTTTTCATTGGACTTTTATCAAAGACCACAGGTGTCTCGGGCTCCCAAGAGTGACCCCTAGTGTCACTACATCGACACAACGTCAAGTGAGTGACAGATAGGGAACTCCGGGTGCATGCGGGCCAAGCCAGAATATTTTGTTAATGAAAAGCTTATATCAGATATTGTGTTATAGTAGGCCTATAATATTTGTTCACTACATAAATAAAACATAAAGAGAAAAATTTTCCAGCAGGAAATTAAAATACAAAACAAAAAAAAAGATAACATGAGACAAAAATATTAACTAAAAAGTGCTTTAAAATTGGTCCATAGCTGAGAAAGTAAATCAGATTTATACAAAAAATTGTATTGACCAGTAACAGTGAAGTTTGTTATAGATGCAATGATTCAAACTTAAATGTTTTCTTTGCCAAATTAATGAAAATAACTTTCTGTTTCTCCGAACTCACACATATCAGCTGTCCATGATTTTAGCTATTTACTCCTCCTATTTCATCAAAATGACAGAGAAGTATTATTTGTAGCACAACCTCTGATAGTGTCTAAAAAGCGCTCCTGCACGGGACACTGTAAAAAAACTGAGACCTGCGACTTCTGTCTAGCGTATGTTTACATAGGAGAACAATTGAAAAACAGCACGATCAGACACAAAACTCTTTTGGTGTGAACAGCCCCTAAGACAACTGACAACCTCATGTGGGCCACTGAAAATTTCAAATGGGCCAGATGTGACCCATGGGCCAATAGTTGAACAGGCCTGGTCTAAGCTTTAGTACATCACTGAAAGCAGCTAATAGCAATGTCATCAATACCTGCCCATTTCCATCCTTCCAGTATGACCATGAAAAGTGAACTGTGCTTACCGCAAATGTCAAACCACATTACAAGGCGGAGTCCTCCTTATGTGAATTCAGACAAGATCACATTCAAATTAGTCAGATACTAGCTCTTTTTCTTATCTAATAATACTAAAACTGTATGATGCACGTTTAAGGGAAAGTTCTCCTCAGAGTTCTTTAAAATGGTGTCTCTGATTAAAGAAGCATCCCTCCATGGGAAAAAATTTGACCCCTTTGCATGCTAGCCTCAGCCTGAGATGGCACGACCAGTTTGCACAGTTACACCAGTTTCATACACTAACCAACTCATCAATGTCACTTTGTTAATTTTTTGAAGTATCAAAATCTTTGTTACTTTTGAGTGTATGTCAGTGACTAGATTCCGATAAATCGGCTGATAAATTTTGTCTATTGATAAAAAGGCAAATATCAATCAAACTAATATCAATCTTCCTCTGAAGCACGTATTCTAACAATCTCTCCTCAACAGTTCCCTGTCACGTTTCTAATGATATATGGCAAATATAAATAAAGCTTCTTTTATATACCCTCTGCAAATATGCAGAAATTTGTATTTCACGAACCTCACGAAAATCCAGCGTTTCGGCCCATCGAGCGCTCATCTAATATCTTCCTCTGAAGCACGTATTCTATCAGCCAGAATCAAAACTTCAGGATCAGAATCAAAAGTTCCTCTGATTCACAAATCATGACGACAATCCAAGCAGGCAACCCAGGCTGTTTAAACTGTCAGGAGATTGCTGTTACTCGCTGGATCCGAACTAGTGCGTGAGTGCAGCCAAAGTCTTTCCACTGTTAGTCCACTGTCGGCCATACTTGGAACACTCTCGGGAGGCTATTTCCAGTCATGAAAGTGCAGCTCCTATCTACTTGCAATATAATTTTGTTAGATTATTCTTTACAAAGTTAACGTTTTTTGTGAAATTGAGTAAATATAATGCTAAATAAGAGTTTATTATTTTTTAGCAATTTTATGTTTATGTTATTTACTATATTAAATTGTGTTATATATATGCATTGTATCGTCCTTTTGGCCACTTTGCTCCCTGGATATCGGCATTGGCCATTAAAAAACCCATATCCGTCGACCACTAGTCCTGTGTGACAGTGATCCCTGTGCCTTGTCCTACCCACAACTGGCTTAAGTAAATGTTATATCACCCTATTGTGGTCTCCCAACGCTATTACGCCAGACTACATGGAAGGACCATGGAAGACCAACTGACAGTGAATTGGAAAGCATAGAAATTAGTCTTTTAATTTAAATGTCCGCTAATGTTAATATATTGATGCCTCAAAAACTTATCGATAAAATAAAGTGCCAATCAATAATCAGTATATTGATATTTTATGACACGCCTACTAATTTGCTATTTTGGTTCTCAGGCTAATAGGGGTGTGCAGCGATGCCATTATCTGTATTTGTATCTGTATTTGTTCATATGAAAAAATTATCTGTATCTGTCTCTGTATTTGGATAGAACCAGGTGTGGGGTGGGGCTTAAACCGGAAGTGCATCAAAACTGTGGCAGTGGTGGCTCAGCGGTTAAGGCTCTGGGTTACTGATCAGAAGGTCGGGGGTTCAAGCCCCAGCACTGCCAAGATGCCACTGTTGGGCCCTTGAGCAAGGCCCTTGACCCTATCTGCTCCAAGGGTGCTGTATCATGGCTGACCCTGCACTCTGACCCCAGCTTACCTGGGATATGTGAAAAAAAGAATTTCACTGTATATGTGCAAATGTATAATGTGTGATAAATAAATATAATTAAAAAAATTAATTAAAAAAAATTAACTAAATTAAACACCCAATAAAATATGCCTTTTCATAATAATAGCATATTAATAATAATAATTATATATATTATTATTAATTATTATATTATTATTATTATTATTATTATTGGAGGGCCTGGGTAGCTCAGCAAATATAGACGCTGTCTACCACACCTGGAGTCGCAAGTTCGAAACCAGGGCGTGCTGAGTGACTCCAGTCAGGCTTCCTAAGCAACCAATTGGCCCGGCTGCTAGGGTGGGTAGGGTGACGTTGGGTTAACCTCCTCGTGGTCATCATAATATGGTTCTCGCTCTCGGTGAGGCGTGTGGTGAGATGTGCGTGGATGCTGCGGTGAATAGTGTGAGCCTCCACACGCGCTAGGTCTCCGCGTTAACACACTCAACATGCCAAGTGATAGGGAGCCTGGGTAGCTCAGTGAGTACTGATGCTGACTACCACCCCTGGAGTCGCGAGTTCGAATCCAGGACATGCAAAAAACAAACAAAAATAAAACAAGCCACGTGATAAAATGTGCGGATTGACTGTCTCAGATGCAAAGGCAACTGACATTCGTACTCCACCACCCAGATTGTCACTACGCCACCATGAGAACTTAGAGTGCATTGGCAATTGGGCATGCCAAATTGGGGAGAAATGGGGAGAAAGTCCAAAAAAATAAAAATAAATGATAATAATAATAATTATCATTATTAAATAATAACAATAAGAACTATTATTATTATACAACTATTATTTAAAAAATATTGCTTTTTTTTCTTACCAGATGAAGCTGAATTTGTAGGCAACATTAACTGTGGAATATGTTGTTAACTGTGGTTTCTCCTGGTATTTCTGATATTAATATCTGCACGAAACAGAAATTTCATTTGTCTGTGCATGTATAACAACATTATTCTGAAGGCAGGAGGTGTCAAGCACACATTTTGCAGTGAATAATAAATACAAATTTAAACATTAAAAGAAATGAATATAAAATTAATATAGCCTACAAACAGGTGAAAGTCTCATAAATCTATCAGGAAATCTTACGATAAGACACCATTATTTAGTTAAATACTACTGCTACTACTACTAATAATAATAATGTTACATTTATAATTTGTACATTATTTTACATTATAATTTATAGCACTTTACCAGAGGTAACAGTTTAAAGAAGAAAAAAGTAAAAGAGAAGCAGAATGTTTCAGTTCCCTATCTGTCACTCACTCGACGTTGGTGTCGATGTAGTGACACTAGGGGTCACTCTTGGGAGCCCGAGACACCTCTGGTCTTTGATAAAAGGCCAATGAAAATTGGCGAGTGGTATTTGCATGCCACTCCCCCGAACATACGGGTATAAAAGGAGCTGGTATGCAACCACTCATTCAGATTTTCTCTTCAGAGCCGAACAGTCATGATCACTGAGCTGAATACTATTGTTCATTCACCTCTGCTGGATCTGACGGCGCATTTCAGCGGCTTCTCCCTCCTCTGCACTGGTGCACTGCAGAGAACGCCGCTTGGCACTTCGGCAGAAAAACTAGAGAGTATATTTTCTGAAAGAGCATTTTTCCCCTCTAAAAGAGTATATATATTTATCTAAAAGAGCGCACACACAGAACGTCTTTTTAAAGACGCGTCTTTTTAAAGATGCTTTTCCGATTGTGTGTTATTCCTGATTGTGCTCGTTATCTCTCGCCTTCTAATGGTCACGATCACTGTCTTTCGTGTCTGGGCACTGCTCATGTGGAGACAGCGTTCGTGGATGGTCATGTTCTCATTGCGAGAATATGTCCATGGCACCGTTGTGGTCGCGGCTCGCCTTCGTAAGAAAGCGAGCCACCCCAGAGGCTCCCGCCTCGGTCCTTTTACCCACGGGTTTGAGGCCAGTGCGGCTAGCACTGGGGGCGATTTGGGGACCCTAATGTGACTGCCTCCGCCGGGTATCCCCCCGCGGACCTCCCATTCCCCAGCACGCTCATCTGCCCCGATCGGGCTTCCGGGTGAGTCCGCCGGCTCGTCTCACGGCGAGTTCGACTTCTTATTCGGAGCCCGCAAAAGTGATGAGCTCTCGAGCGCAGCATCGGAGAGCGGGCTCATCCAGTCGGAAGCCTCAGCTGGGCTCCTCCCTTCGGGGTCAATCGCCCAGTCACAGGCTGACGCGGAGATGATGACATGCTTTCCCGGGCAGCCGCGAGCGTCGGTTAGAGTGGATTTCACCGCTCTTCCCTGAACCCTCGCGGCTTGGTGATTGGTTCCTGGGCTTGCGGCGCTGCTCAAAGCCATGCCCCGCACCATTCCTTTCTTCCCGGAAGTGCATGAAGAGCTGACAAGGGCGTGGGAGGCACTTTTTACTGCCCGGTCCCGATCTTTTCAGCTTCCCCGCTCTCACTACCCTCGATGGTGGGGCGGCCAAGGGTTATTCGGCAATCCCCCGGTGGATAAAGGTGCTCGCGGTGCTCCTATGCCTGCAGAGCACCGCCACCTGGCGCGGGTGCCCAAAGCCCCCACCCAAGGCCTGTAGGTTTACGTCGTCTCTGACGGCCAAGGCCTACGGTGCCACTGGACAAGCCGCCTCTGCCCTGCACATCACGCCCCGGAATTGATGCAGGAACTGCGCTCGGCGACTGACCTCGCTCTCCGAGCGACGGAGGTCACGGCGCGGTCTCTCGGGCGGACAATGGCCACACTAGTGGTCCAGGAGTGCCACCTTTGGCTCAACCTGGTCGAGATGGGTGAGGCCGACAAGACACAATTCCTTGCTGCCCCCATTTCCCAGGCGGGCATATTCGGCGACACCGTCGAGGACTTTGCCCAGCAGTTCTCGATGGTAGAGCAGTAGATGGATGCTAGCCGGCATATCCTGCCCCGGCGCGGCTCAAGATCCCGCACCCCATCTACTCATCGCCAAGGGCGTCCCCCTGCGGTGACTGCACAGGCTCCGCCGCAGCCCGCCCCTTTGGCCTGGCCCCGGCGTGGAGCCCACCGCAGGAAGCAGATGCCACCCGTCTCATGGCCGCCCAAAACCCGTGAAAGGCTTCAAAGCGCCCTTGAGACGGGCGACCCAGGGACAACGATACCCGCTGCTCTGGAGCTGGTAAGCAGATCTTCATCTTTTTGTTACCTTTTTATATTTAATTGCACTGCATGGCTGCAGTACTCAAGAGCTCAGCAAGAGTGGTTTCCTTGTTCCCTGGGTCACGTATCCGGTGTGTACGGCTGGCATCACGACCACCGTCCACCACTCCATTTGGCAGGTTGGCGCTCCAGCGGCAGTCTCCCGCCCTGAGCGCCCAGCTGTAGCACAAATCCGCCCACGATGTGACAGTCTCCATGGGTCACGAGGACAGGCCTCTTCCTCCCCCATCCCAAGCTGTTCCAGGGGTGGTCACAAGGAGTCAGGTAAGTGCTTCGATGTCCTCGGACTCAGCACGGCCACGACGTGGTATGGCACCTCGAGCTCCACCCCGCCGCGAGGCCCCACCTGCCGGTACATCCGATGACATTGTCCCTTTGGTCCTCCTTGCGCGGAACTTGGATGCATGGCTTGCGCTTTCCAGTCCGTCACGAGGGCTTGTCCAGACCGTCTGACTCGGCTGCGCGATTCACTTCGCCGGGCATCTGCCCAGGTTCAGTGGTGTCCACTTCACCTTGGTGAAAGATGAAAACGCTGCTACCTTGCGCGGAGATCGCTACCCTCCTACGGAAGGACGCGATAGAACCTGTCCCTCCAGCCGAGATGAAGAAAGGGTTTTACAGCCCCTACTTCATTGTACCGAAAAAAGGCAGTGGGTTGCGGCCAATCTTGGACCTGCGAGTACTGAACCGGGCTTTACACAGACTCCCGTTCAAGATGCTGACGAAAAGACGCATTCTAGCGAGCGCAAAACATGCCGCCCCCGGTAGGGCTACGAGCCCATTCTACCCGTGGTGTAGCGGCTTCTTGGGCCCTGGCCAGAGGTGCCTCTCTAACAGACATTTGTAGAGCAGCGGGCTGGGCAACACCCAACACATTTGCAAGGTTCTACAACCTCCGGGTGGAACCGGTTTCGTCCCAGATAGTGGCACACAACACAAGTGGATAAGCCCGGGATAGCCGGCCGGGTGTATCACTTGCACATAGCGCCTTCCACCTCCTTTTGAGCTGAAGATGTGCGCTGTTAATTCCCAGTAGTGTTCACAAAAGTTGTTCCCTGGTTGACTTCCTCCGAGCCCTGTGGCAGTCGAGTTTTCAGAGAGACTCGCTGCTGGCCCAGTACACGCGCTAACTAAGAGCCCAGTTCTGGGGTAGGTGCTCTGCATGTGGCGGTTCCGTGTAAGGCTAACCCCATGCAATCTATATCTTCCGCTAATTCATTTCCCTGCTGGCTAACTGCATCTTCCTTGGGCTGAGCTCCTCTGCCCCAGTCTCCATGTTGTAGTAACTCCTCCCTCATTGGGCAGGATCTACCTTGAAGGCTCTCCACATGGTTGGAAAGACCATGTGATGTATTCTTCCACTTAAATATCCCCCCCTCTCTTGGGGCGAGGTGTGGTCTCCGCGGTGTCCTCCCCTTGGGAGGGACACCCCCGACTAGACCTGGCGGCCCAGTTGGATAATCCCCCTTCTTTTTTAGGGAGTGGAAAAAGAGAAGGGGAAAGAGGCCACAACTGGGTTAAGCCTGTCTCTATCTCTGGGTAGTCGACTTGTCCCCAAAAAGGGCCGTTTGACACTCATAACTGTGTTGGGGGAGGTTACGTGTCGACCTGGTGTGCTGGCTATGAGGCACACAGCAAGTCTGCCCACCACACACCGCCAGTACACGTAACACAGTTCAGCCTTGTGGCGTTTTGTATAGGGACCCCTAGTGTCACTACATCGACACCAACGTCGAGTGAGTGACAGATAGGGAACGTCATGGTTACTGGTGTAAACTCCGTTCCCTGATGGAGGGAACGAGACGTTGGTCCCTCCTGCCACAATGCTGAACTACCCGCTGAAATGGCCGGACCTTATATCGGCTCCTCAGCGTAAAACCTGAATGAGTGGTTGCATACCAGCTCCTTTTATACCCGTATGTTCGGGGGAGTGGCATGCAAATACCACTCGCCAATTTTCATTGGCCTTTTATCAAAGACCAGAGGTGTCTCGGGCTCCCAAGAGTGACCCCTAGTGTCACTACATCGACACCAATGTCTCGTTCCCTCCATCAGGGAACGGAGGTTACACCAGTAACCATGACGTTTCTTCATTTTACATAAGGAGGAATATTCCTAATAGATGAATACTCTATGGAGCATTTAAACCTTTATGGAGCATTTTAACTTTTTTTTCAGAATAAAGTCTTAACCAGATAATTACCTTAATTGCTGATGTGAATATAAATGTGGTCAACTTTAAGAGACAGCTAGACGAGCTCCGACGTGAAATCTTCTTTTCAGGTCAGGAATTTAACATCGTGCTCAGGTTTAGGCTATAAATAAATACATGAGAATCGTGTGATACATTAACAAAGACATGTCAAGAAGTGGAAAGTGTATATGATGTCATATCTTAATGTTACACTTGATAAGCTCCAGACGCACACAATTAACAGAGACCGCAATTGGAGTCGAGACCGCGCTCATCCGATTTGAAATCACAACGTGTGCATTTTCTTTCATAAGGTTTACACTTTTGAAATATTGGCTGCACAGATTCATAAATTATTTGTAATTTTGTATATATTAATTTAAAATGTCTCTTTATCCTTGTGCCTCTTGGATAATCAGTCATACAAATATTTTTGTATTTATTATTTGGATGCATCTGTTATTCGTTTTGAAGTCATTATTACTGCCTTTCCGAATAAGGTATTCGGCTTGGGGCACATCCCTACAGGCTAAACTCTATGGACCCGCCGGTGGGTCAAAAAGGGGGCACTATATCGTGAAAAAAGATTACGTTTAAAACATTTAAGTCAGAGATAACCACTTCTGCATTTATGTTACTTAAAATAACAAAATAAGGCCTCAAAACATTTGCTTTGAAAATTAACGCCCCCAAGAGGTAATGGGGTAGAAATATTTATATAAAAATAAAAGTCCTTCACATAGCACATAAAAGGAAAAATCATGTATCAAATGAAAGCTCTCACTCTCAGGAATGTGACTGTACAGTTAATTCTGTTGCTATAATACCACAGTTCGAAAGATTTTCAAAAGAATCACAAAGTGAAATATGATTTTTGTAAGTCATCAAATACAAAGGTTTTTTGTTTTGTTCCAATAACTGCTACTGTAAGCCCCAAATAGCTAATCTTGTACCTGTCTGTGAGCTTTCTTGGCTGAATAATCCAATGTTCTATCTTAGATGTCCAGAACAAAAGATGCCAGAAGGAAGGAAACACATGCATGTTGACATACATTTGTGCTCAAAAGTTTGCATACCCTGGCAGAAATTGTGAAATTTTGGCATTGATTTTGACAGTATGACTGATCATGCACTGGATTTGACTGGTCTTTTATTTAAGGATAGTAATCATATGAAGCCATTTATTATCATGTAGTTGTTTGGCTCCTTTTTACATCATAATGATAACAGAAATCACCCAAATGGCCCTGATCAAAAGTTTACATACCCTTGAATGTTTGGCCTTGTTACAGACCCACAAGGTGACACCCACAGGTTTAAATGGCAATTAAAGGTTAATTTCCCAGACCTGTGGCTTTTTAAATTGCAATTAGTGTCTGTGTAGAAATAGTCAATGAGTTTGTTAGCTCTCACGTGGATGCAATGAGCAGGCTAGATACTGAGCCATGTGGAGCAGAAAAGAACTGTCAAAAGACATGTGTAACAAGGTAATGGAACTTTATAAAGATGGAAAAGGATATAAAAAAATATCCAAAACCTTGAAAATGCCAGTCAGTACTGTTCAATCACTTATTAAGAAGTGCAGAATTTGGCAATCTCTTGATACCAAGCCAAGGTCAGGTAGACCAAGAAAGATTTCAGCCACAACTGCCAGAAGAATTGTTTGGGATACAAAGAAAAACCCACAGGTAACCTCAGGTGAAATACAGGCTGCTCTGGAAAAAGATGGTGTGGTTGTTTCAAGGAGCACAATACAATGATACTTGAACAAAAATGAGCTGCATGGTCGAGCTGCCAGAAAGAAGCCTTTATTGCGCCAATGCCACAAAAAAGCCCGATTACAATATCTCCGACAACATCTTGATGAGTGACGAGACCAAAATAGAGCTTTATGGTCACAACCATAAGCGCTATGTTTGGAGAGGGGTCAACAAGACCTATAGTGAAAAGAATACCATCCCCACTGTGAAGCATGGTGGTGGCTCACTGATGTTTTGGGGGTGTGTGAGCTCTAAAGGCACTGGGAATCTTGTGAAAATGAATGGGAAGATAAATGCAGCATGTTATCAGAAAATACTGGCAGACAATTTGCATTCTTCTGCATGAAAGCTGCACATGGGACGCTCTTGGACTTTCCAGCATGAGTCCAATGACCCTAAGCACAAGGCCAAGTTGACCCTCCAGTGGTTACAGCAGAAAAAGTTGAAGGTTCTGGAGTGGCCAACACAGTCTCCTGACCTTTATATCATCGAGCCACTCTGGGGAGATCTCAAACGTGCAGTTCATGCAAGACAACCAAAGACTTTGCATGACCTTGAGGCATTTTGCCAAGACGAATGGGCAGCTATACAACCTGAAAGAATTTGGGGCCTCATAGACAACTATTACAAAAGACTGCACACTATCAATGCTGCTAAAGGGGGCAATACACAGTATTAAGAACTAAGGATATGCAGACTTTTGAACAGGGGTCATTTCATTTTTTTCTTTGTTGCCATGTTTTGTTTTATGATTGTGCTATTCTGTTATAACCTACAGTTGAATATGAATCCCATAAGAAATAAAAGAAATGTGTTTTGCCTGCTCACTCATGTTTTCTATGAAAATGGTACATATATTAACAATTCTTCAAGGGTATACAAACTTTTGAGCACAACTGTATATATATATATACAGGTGCATCTCAATAAATTAGAATGTCGTGGAAAAGTTCATTTATTTCAGTAATTCAACTCAAATTGTGAAACTCGTGTATTAAATAAATACAATGCACACAGACTGAAGTAGTTTAAGTCTTTGGTTCTTTTAATTGTGATGATTTTGGCTCACATTTAACAAAGACCCACCAATTCACTATCTCAAAAAATTAGAATACATCATATGACCAATAAAAAAAATTTTTTAGTGAATTGTTGGCCTTCTGGAAAGTATGTTCATTTACTGTATATGTACTCAATACTTGGTAGGGGCTCCTTTTGCTTTAATTACTGCCTCAATTCGGCGTGGCATGGAGGTGATCAGTTTGTGGCACTGCTGAGGTGGTATGGAAGCCCAGTTTTCTTTGACAGTGGCCTTCAGCTCATCTGCATTTTTTGGTCTCTTGTTTCTCATTTTCCTCTTGACAATACCCCATAGATTCTCTATGGGGTTCAGGTCTGGTGAGTTTGCTGGCCAGTCAAGCACACCAACACCATGGTCATTTAATCAACTTTTGGTGCTTTTGGCAGTGTGGGCAGGTGCCAAATCCTGCTGGGAAATGAAATCAGCATCTTTAAAAAGCTGGTCAGCAGAAGGAAGCATGAAGTGCTCCAAAATTTCTTGGTAAATGGGTGCAGTGACTTTGGTTTTCAAAAAACACAATGAACCAACACCAGCAGATGACATTGCACCTCAAATCATCACAGACTGTGGAAACTTAACACTGGACTTCAAGCAACTTGGGCTATGAGCTTCTCCACCCTTCCTCCAGACTCTAGGACCTTGGTTTCCAAATGAAATACAAAACTTGCTCTCATCTGAAAAGAGGACTTTGGACCACTGGGCAACAGTCCAGTTCTTCTTCTCCTTAGCCCAGGTAAGACGCCTCTGACGTTGTCTGTGGTTCAGGAGTGGCTTAACAAGAGGAATACGACAACTGTAGCCAAATTCCTTGACACGTCTGTGTGTCAGTCCATTCCTTGTGAAGTTCACCCAAATTCTTGAATCGATTTTGCTTGACAATCCTCATAAGGCTGCGGTTCTCTCGGTCGGTTGTGCATCTTTTTCTTCCACACTTTTTCCTTCCACTCAACTTTCTGTTAACATGCTTGGATACAGCACTCTGTGAACAGCCAGCTTCTTTGGCAATGAATGTTTGTGGCTTACCCTCCTTGTGAAGGGTGTCAATGATTGTCTTCTGGACAACTGTCAGATCAGCAGTCTTCCCCATGATTGTGTAGCCTAGTGAACCAAACTGAGAGACCATTTTGAAGGCTCAGGAAACCTTTGCAGGTGTTTTGAGTTGATTAGCTGATTGGCATGTCACCATATTCTAATTTGTTGAGATAGTGAATTGGTGGGTTTTTGTTAAATGTGAGCCAAAATCATCACAATTAAAAGAACCAAAGACTTAAACTACTTCAGTCTGTGTGCATTGAATTTATTTAATACACGAGTTTCACAATTTGAGTTGTATTACTGAAATAAATGAACTTTTCCATGACATTCTAATTTATTGAGATGCACCTGTATATATATATATATATATATATATATATATATATATGTCCGACTTCTCAGTGGGAGGAGGAGGCAAGAAGCAAGGTTTCCTGGTTCAGGTAGGCATTTAATTGAGCACCCTGTCATTTACAGTTCCATACACTCCACAGTTTCACAAACAAATAGTTATTTAGATAGTCCCACTTCATTACATTATCTGCATAACAACGTATGACGCTGTGGCCTTCCTTGCACCAGTCTCTCTCTCCCGTCTACTGGCGGTGTGGCTCTTTTATGCTGCTCTCCCCGTGCTCACTGAAATTAGAGACAGGTGTTAGACATAATTTAGCTCAGGTGTAAGCGCCCTTACCGCTTTCTTTCTCTCCGGAGAGATGATTGACCATGCCCCCGCTGCCACATATCCCCACCGCCCGACTCAGGCCGGGGAGGCATCCGGCCTGCCAACCACCCCCCCCTCCATTCCTGGAAAGGAAGTCGGCAACAGCCATCTGCGCTCCCGGTCTGTGAACCACCTTGAATTTAAACGGCTGAAGAGCCAGATACCAACGGGTGATCCGCCCATTGGTATCTTTCTTGTGGTGGAGCCACTGGAGCGGGGGTGATCAGAACAGAGGGTGAAGGCCCGCCCCAACAGGTAGTTTCGGAGAGTGAGGACTGCCCACTTGATGGCGAGACACTCCTTTTCCACGGTGTTGTACTTAGTTTCCCTCAACGAGAGCTTACGGCTAATGTACAGCAACGGGCACTCCTCCCCCTCCACCACCTGTGAGAGTACGGCCCCCAGCCCCCTGTCTGAAGCATCTGTCTGTAAAACAAAAGGGAGAGAGAAGTCAGGTGAATGTAAAAGCGGCCCCCTGCAAAGTGCGGCTTTAACTTGTGTGAACGCCTGCTGACACTGCTCCGTCCACTGGACCGAGTCTGGAGCTCTCTTTTTAGTGAGATCAGTCAGCGGGCTGGTGACTTCCAAATAATTAGGCACAAACCTTCTATAATAGCCAGCCCCAGGAACTGTCTCACCCCCTTTTTGTTCTTGGGCCTCAGGCAGGTCGCAATCGCCGCTGTCTTGTCAATTTGGGGATGCACCTGCCCGTGGCCCAAGTGGAACCCCAGATACCGTACCTCCACCTGCCCAATCGCGCACTTCTTTGGGTTTGCTCTGAGTCCCACTTGGCGCAGCAATCTCAGAACCGCCCTCAGATGTTGCATGTGCCGCTGCCAATCATTGCTGTAAATGATGTCATCTAAATAGTCAGCGGCGTAAGCTGAATGTGGTCTGAGGATTCGGTCCATGAGATGCTGAAACGTAGCCGGGGCCCCAAACAAACCGAACGGAAGTGTCACAAACTGGTGTAATCCAAACGGTGTGGAGAAGGCGGTCTTTTCCCGGGAAATTGGTGTTAAGGGGATCTGCCAATAACCCTTCATCAAATCTAATGTAGAATAAAATCGAGCAGTGCCCAACCGATCGAGCAACTCATCAACGCGAGGCATTGGATACGCATCAAATTTAGACACCGCGTTGACTTTTCTATAATCCACACAGAACCGTACAGACCCGTCGCTCTTAGGCACTAGAACAATTGGGCTGGACCAATCGCTGTGGGATTCTTCTATTACCCCCATATCGAGCGTTGCATCCAATTCTTCCCGAACGATTTTCTTCTTGTGGTCGGGTAATCGGTAGGGGCATCTATGTATGACGCCCCCGGCTTGGTCTCGATGTGGTGGTGGATGAGGTTTGTACATCCCGGTAGAGGGGAGAACACATCCGCAAACTCCTGTTGCAACCTGGCAACCTCGGCGAGTTGACTCAGTGAGAGGTGGTCTCAGCAAGTGACCGGGGTGAACTGTTTATGTTTTGAACTCACCTCCGGTCCGAGCTCCGCCTTCTCGGGAACTACCTTAGCCAACGTCACAGGGACAGCCTCCCTCAAAAATTTCAGGAGGTTGAGGTGGTATATTTGACAAGTGCCCCCTCTATCTGTTTGTCTAACTTCATAATCGACATCTCCCACTCGTCGTGTGACCTCAAAGGGTCCTTGCCACTTGGCGAATAATTTAAAGTTCGATGTGGGAAGTAATACAAGCACTTTATCTCCCGGTGCAAATTCCCTTACCTGAGTTCCCCTGTCATACAGTCGGCGCTGTCGTTCTTGGGCTTGGAGCAAATTCTCCTGTTAGTTGTCCCAAAGTGTGGAGTTTTGCTCTAAGATAAAGAATGTATTGAATTTCATTCTTACTATTTGAAGGTCCCTCCTCCCAGGCCTCTCGCAATACATCAAGCACACCACATGGGCGTCGCCCATACAGCAGCTCGAACAGAGAGAAGCCAGTGGAGGCTTGCGGGACCTCTCGTACTGCAAATAACAGGGGGTTGAGCCATTTATCCCAATTTCTAGCATCGTCATGCACGAACTTACGAATCACGTTTTTGAGGGTTTTATTAAATTGTTCCGCCAGGCTGTCCGTTTGAGGATGGTACACGCTGGTGCGAATTGATTTAATACTCAACAATTCATACAGCTCGCGTAGTGTCCGTGACATAAACATTGTGCCCTGATTGGTGAGGATTTCTTTTGGAATCCCCACCCGGGAGATTATTTTGAAGAGCGCCTCCGCAACATGTGTGCTGAGATATTGCGAAGAGGTACTGCTTCCGGATATCGCGTTGCATAGTCCACGAGGACCAATATAAAGCGATGTCCATGTGCTGACCGTTCTAATGGCCCGACGAGGTCCATTCCAATTCTCTCAAAGGGGACCTCGATCAACGGAAGAGGGCGCAATGGCGCTTTTGGGGTGGCCGGTGGGTTAACCAGCTGGCATTCGCGGCATGCCGCACACCACCTGCGGACATCGCCGCCAATGCCCGGCCAATAGAAGCGGGCTATTAGACGGTTCAGCGTTTTCCTTTCTCCTAAGTGACCCGCCATGGGATTATAATAAGCCGCCTGGAATACCATGTCCCGACGGCTCCGTGGTATCAAAATTTGGGTTGTATCCTCTTTAGTCTGAGCATCCTGTGTCACTCTATACAACCACTCATTTATAATTGCAAAGTAGGGGTATGAAAGGGCGATGTCCGGCTGGAGTCATTGACCATCGATGACTCTCACTTGGTCGAAGGTGTGTTTGAGGGTTTCGTCTCACGACTGCTCCAAAGGGAAATCCCCCTCAGGGAATTCCCTGAGAAGGGGAGGGGCTGTAGCCTCTCCCCCTCTCTCGTCATTATGACGTGGAGCTGTCGAGGATGGCCCCGGCTCCGCCTCCCCTGCCAGAGCATCGCACATTGCACATCTCCCTAATTTCATACAGGACCCATCCGCATAAATTCCCTTTAATAAAACTCTAAAGTCAGGCCAATCAGTCCCCAAAATCAGCGGATGGGTGAGGCGAGAACTAACCGTGGCCTCCACTCCATGCTTTTTCCCCCGGAATTTAATCGTCAGGGTCACCACCTGAATATCCCTGTGCACACATTTCACTCTCACTGTTTTAGTTGTGTCCAAAGCCTCGGGTTGAACCAAGCATTGGTGGATAGTGGTTTGATTACACCCTGTGTCCACCAATGCTTGGTGAGTACCCCCCTTGACACTTACCGGTATCCGGTACGCTCCGGCCCGGTCGGGGGCAGCCTGCGGGAGGTCCGAGACCCGCACCACCGTCCCCAGCTCTATCAGAGGGCATTGATCCCGGAAGTGTTCCAGGTCCCCGCACTTCCAGCAGGCTGGCCCAGGCGCTACGCCCGCACTTGCGTCGGCAGGCGCCCCCCTGAGAGGGAGAGCGGCGGCGGGGCATCAGGGTAGGGGAAGGTGTTGCCTCCCACGCCCGGGGAGGTGGTCTCGGTGGCTGAAGTCCTCCTCGTCTACGTGGGTCAGGAACGGGCCCTGGGGAGAGAATAGAATGAGAGGAGAGAGGGGAGTGGAATGAGACAGGGGGAAGAGAGAGAGAGTAGGAGGGCTCTTCCACCCTCAGGATCGCCGCCATGAGGTCCTCTGCAAGCCAGACGGCTTCCTCCAGTGATGCCGAGCAGTGGCACTGGACCCACTCCTCCGTCCCCTTTGGCAGTCCATGTATTAGTTGCTCCAGTACCACCTGGTCGATGATCCCGTCGACGCCGCGGTCCCCCGCTAGCAACCATCTTCGGCAGGCGTCGCAGAGCCGTTGGGCAAAGGCAAACGGGTGGTCGGAGCTCTCCAGCTTCAGGTTCCGGAAGCGTTGACGACTCTCCTCCTGACTCCGCCCAACTCGTTGTAGGATGGCTTTTTTAAAATCACCATAAGCCAGGAGGCTCGTCTCCGGCAGTTGTTGAGCCGCGAGCTGGGCTTCCCCAGACAACAGCCCACTAGCCGCGCAGCCAGCCCCATATCTCGGCGGTGCGTTCAGGAACGTCCAGGAATGCCTCGGTGTGGCTCTTTTATGCCGCTCTCCCCATGCTCACTGAAATTAGAGACAGGTGTTAGACATAATTTAGCTCAGCTTTCTCTCTCTCCGGAGAGATGCTTGACCATGCCCCCGCTGCCACAATATATATAAACAAAAGGCTTTTGTAATTTTGTGTCATTTATTTCTACACTTGCCTTCATATTTAAATCATATCTATGAATTTTTACTCCCTATTTGCTAAATTATTGTTGTTGCTGTTGTTAGGCAACTATTAATTATAATAATAACTATAAAACCAGCAATGATAATGAGGATAATAATGATAATAAATATAATGGAATCTGAGTAAATAATAATTATGAATTTTATTTAATTCATCTATCTGCTCAACAGCAAGTTTTGGTAGCAAACCTCAGAAAACAATTCACAAAACCAACAACATTATTAACTTTCTTCAAAGCTTTAATTTTTTTTTTAATTTTTATCTTTTTCTATGTCTTAAGGGGATGGGTGCTCTGACATCACAATTCATATGCTCTTCAGGACTCGTACCACGTTTCTTTGCATCGTATATGCAACACTCTATCAGCTGAGCAATTGTGCAATTTGATCACACATGTACAAGCTTGTAAATGTAGTCATCTGCTATATTAAAAGTGTTTAGATGTCATAAGATAGCACTGTGTGAGGAACAGAGCGAAACGTAAGTGATTATGAACTGATAATCTGCAGTTTTACTCGTGATTTGAGTGAAAGGGGATAAAAGTCATTGCTGTTTTTGCGCCTCTAGTGTTTATTTCACCAGGAAATTGCGGTGTTACGTACAACAGGCCACATAAAACAAATTTTTGGAAAAATGTAGTTATTGTAAAATAATTTTATGACCAGGTTGTGAATGCCACTGGGTGAGAAATATGATGTCACAGACAGTAAAAAGGCGACTTAAAAAACCAAATGAATTTATCTCCTCTCTTTATTTCATTCTAGCGAGTTACTTTTTAATTTTTTAATACTTAAGTACAATTTAATGTGAATACTTTTTTACTTTCACTCAAGTTTGTTTTTGGCTAGATACTTGGACTTTTAATTGAGTAAAATTTTCGCTCAGTATCCATACATCTGAGTACTTTTTACCCCCCTGAATATGTGAAAAGCTAGCTCAAGAATGCATGCTTCCTGATTGGCTGAATTCCAGGCATTGAATGTTCTACAAATGTGAGCCGAATGATTCATTATTATTTGATATTTCCACCATCTTTGCTTGCCAGAAATCAAGGCAACAGACCTCTGTAATCACAGATAGACATCTGCCAGCACAGTAGAAAATGCCAAACAAAATCTGAGCAACCGTGAAGACCTTAAATACTCTATCTGTCTGTCTGTCTGTCTGTCCGTCCGTCCATCCGTCCGTCCGTCTGTCCGTCCATCCGGATAACAATATAAGATACCAAATTTCAATGTAGTACTAGAACAGTAGCTACAAATACTGGAACTTTTACATCAGAAAAACACAGATTTGAAGTTTTTCAAGATGTAATTTTTCAGCTTCTCTGTAAGTTTTTCAGTTATATGGCAGTTAGTATTTTCCTCTAATGGCTCTGTGCACCCACATACCTCATGTCACAAAGTAACAGACCATAATGAGTGGTTGTATGCACACATGGTAGAGCATTTGCACATACGTGGCCTGTCAGCTTGCACACGGATTTCAAGGTAAATGCCACTGTTTGCTTTTACCATATACATGGAATATATTTAATGACTTTACATTAGACACTGTATCTGATTTTTCTGACACTTTTAAACTAAATAAAATATTTAATGTTAAAACTTTAAATTTAGTCTACAAATAAACAGCACCTTTTCTTATTTTTTATTTTTCATTTATCAGTATTGGCCAAATGCTGCCTTCATGCTGTCGGAATTATCCTACTTCCCACTTCTGAAGTGGTAACTACGAGCATGTCATGTTCAAGTTCTTTGTTGTCAGAAAGAACAGGAAATACGGATGACTCAAGGTTCATTCATTTATATTTCTTGAGGAACTATTATTTTGACAGCATAATACATATTACTCAGTTAGCTTACTGCCGCTAATGGAATTTTGGTCAACTACAAACATTTTCACGGTGGAAAAATGTCCAACATGCATCAAATGGTTGCTGATATACATAAATTAATATGACCAAAACGGCATTTGCTAACAATTAGCTGTGTTTAGAAAAATAAACAAAACCTTTCATTCACTATAGAAACCGTACTCTCCTCCGCCATGTTAAATTGACGTCTCCTCCCAACTCAGAAACTCTGGTATCAAAATTCTCTCCATGTTTTCCTGTCATAATTACGATTTGATGGGTCAAACATGTGCAGCTTCGAGTGGGAAACTTGTATTTATGATAATTCTGCTAGCACATGAAGGCCGCATTAGTCATCAAACACAAGCAGAATGAATTTCTGTGTAAATCATTCATAAATCCTTTTGTGCATTATAGAATGTCAGTTTAACTAAGACTGGTTTCACATATGATTTACACAGAAATTAGTTTCATGAATAAGGCCCTAAATGATTTTTTTTTTCTTATGGACACTTACAGGAAAATGTTTTCATAATGAATTTTGTAGAGACGGCTTCATGACTTGGAAGTAGATAATTCACTTTCTATACTTCTTGTACTTCCGGAAGTTGTGTAGAATCACAAAGCACAAAATAAATGCATATTCACAGTAGCGCCATCTTTAATTGTTGACAGAAATGGATGCTTTGAGGGATAGACGTACAGTCTCTTCAATGGGTTGTACTGTTGTTTATAGTGTTTTTGGATCGTTCCACTGAAGAAACATTGAAAAAACATATTTCCAATAAATTTTAGTAGACAAAAAACAAAAAAAAGGAGCTTTATAAAAGACAGTGCCATTGAAAAGACATTGTAGTCATCACTCACAGCCTTGTTTTCATTCGTGTCAAAAATCAAACATGGCACTACTCTGAATAAAGTCTATACTGCCATTTGTAACTGCATTTATTTATAACCTCTCATTGAAATCACACTCCAGAGTTTAGAGGTAAAGGAACTGATTGATATGGTACGTGTATTCCAGTGTTGGGGAAGCTGCTTTTTTAACTTCTCTAGCTACAAGCTCCTCATAACTTAAAAGTAGTTAAACTACAGTCAAGCTACTCTTTTAAAAATGCAGTTAGCTACACTACAAGCTAAAAAAAGTAGCTTAAAAGTAGCAAAAGCAAAAAGTAGCTTACTACATTGAAGCTATGTAAAGAAGAAAATATTTTTTATATATACATATACCAATTGTATTATATTTAAGTCTGCAATCAGTTCTGTAATGCTACTAAAAATGTAGTTTAGTAACATCACTACTTAGTTAACTTAGTTAACTACTCCCCCAACACTGTTATATTCTCAGCATAGTAGAATTCAGAACCATTCTCACACACCCCACTCTCCAGCATTATTGAGCACCACACCTCCTCTGATCTCAACATCTGTAATGTGTCTGGAAGTGATGAATGGCAGCTGGGCCAAAATGTTCATTCTACAGGGCAGATGGCTGATCCTGCAACCCCTCATTTCCTAATAAATCAGTTCAGGAGAAAACTGAGATTTGTAGGTTTTCAGCCCACAAAATTTAGCACATGATGTTACAGTCGCTGAGACCAGTAGTCATGGGTGGATGCAAAGATCTAAATGATTCATCTATTCTGACCTGGGCAATGTAATATAGTCAAATAGGTAAGTACATGTGTAGCATTATTAACTATTACAGTGCTTGCAAGACAGCACAGTATCATCAAACATTTATGTTAGGGGTTGTTTAAAAGGTAGCCTAAATCGAGTAGAGCTGAAGTGTGTAATTTCTGCACAACTAGCATCACTAAACATATTGCAAAAATCAATGTTTTCAAACAGATTCCAGAAAACTCACTCCATCCTCAGTTGTACAAACAGACAGTCCCACTTCAAACTCACACCATTGGTCGTGTCAATGTTCTTGTGTCGGGCTAGATGGGGCATTCAAAAAATAGAAGAACATTTTGATAGCATCATAGAGCTACAAATTTTAGGTGTAATCAACCTACAAACGGCTTACTTGTAGTTGACTCTACATTTCAAGTTTGGATACGAGAAAGAATTTTAACATTGACAAGTTTTAATGTACGGACTCTATTCAAACTTAATTTTGAAGAGAATTTGAGCCTTAGGTGTGCTGTCTATTTTTGTTTTATGTAAACTTCATACTTTTAACAACACTCACTGAGAATTTTATTAGGCTCACCTACTTATTCATGCAGTTACCTAATCAGCCAATCGTGTGGCAGCAGTGTAATGCATAAAATCATCCAGATATGGGTCAAGAGCTTCAGTTAATGTTCACATCAACCATCGGAATGGGGAAAAATGTGATCTAAGTGATATTGACCGTATTTCTGTAACTGCTGATCTCCTGGGATTTTCACATACAACAGTCTCTAGAGTTTACTCATAATGGTGCCAAAAACAAAAACATCCATTGAGCAGCAGTTCTGTGGACAGAAATGTCATGTTGATAAGAGAGATCAACAGAGAATAGCCAGACAGGTTCGAGCTGACAGACAACCTACGGTAACAGATAACTACTCTGTACAATTGTAGTGAGCAGAATAGCAACTCAGAATGCACAACACGTTGAACCTTGAGATGGATGGGCTACAACAGCAGAAGACCACGTCTGGCACTTTATTAGGACATAGTGTTCATATATGGCAGGAGAATTAATATTTTCATTCTTATGACTGCTGTAATACACCGCTCTTTTTTTCTTCTTTTGTTAAAGCATAATAGTGATTTTTTTTTCATGTGCTGCTGCTGTTCCTAATAAAGTGCTCAGTGAGTGTATAAGTAGTTTGATCATTTGAGTGAGCAGTCACTGCAGAGCTCTTTTGCCACACTTTGTTGGCCATGATTTTCTGATTGGTGGATGTTTTCCCTTCAGGATCACGGGTAGTGTAGTTCTTCATCAGGAATTCTGTGTTTTTTCTTTTGTTTTTTTAATGGAGTTGAAATAACAAGGAAGGCTTCAAAAGAAGCATATATACCATAGATTAATAACCTCAGAGTTCAGGGTAGGTCTGTCTATGGTAAATGATAACTTATAAACCTATCGTTAGAAATCAATTCCCCTTTTCTGGAACCTGAGTGTTGCGCTATATTTAACCACACTTCAAAGATTTTGTGTTAATACTTGTACACAGATGACTGATAACAAGACATATACTGTGTCTTGACAGCAGCAAAGTGGTTTTAATGTGGCATTAGTCATGAGCCTGTCACTTTAGAGTCCAAAACCAATTTTGTTTGGCTGTAGCAGAAAAAGCATTTTCTCAGTAATGATTTGTGTCATGGTCCTGTCACTCTGTCAGTCTTGATTTTTGTCTGACAGGACCGTGGCATTATCATCCCATGTCTGTCTTGTGTTTCGTTGTCTGTCTTTGTGTGAGCGCATGGTTTTGGTTGTATTTCCTGCCGTGCGCTCTTGGGTCTGTCTTGTTTCATGTTGGGAGCACAGTGTCTGGATCCTGACTTCCTGTCTGGTTCGGTTTTAGCCTCTGCATTCTCTGACATAATGAACTGGCCAGAATGGACCCAGCAGAGTTTTTTTTTCTCATACTGGTTCTCCTGCCCGCCAGCGCGTAAGGAGACTGTTCAGGGTATGGCAGGAGGACAAGTCCGTGTGGGGGTATGCCCTTGAGTTTTTATCATTGTCCTCAGGTCTGGGATACGATCAGAACTGCCTAATCGATCTCTTCTGGGCAGGTCTGAATGAACCTTTTAAATCTTGGGTCCCAGATCGGGATGAGGATGGAGGATTTTTCGAGGCAGTCAGGCAGGCTATGAAATGGGAGGTGTTTGTTTTAGCCTGTGACTTGGAGGACTTCCATTCCTCATCCCAACATGAGGACGAGGGCACCCCCGACACAGAAGTGGATGCCTCAGATGAGCCCACTGCTGCTGACCGCCAGGAGGCGGAGGCTGCTACAGCAGCAGTGCCCCTTTCCACTCGGAAGATGAGGAGGAGGGTGGGTACCTACTCCTCAGTTGCTGCCAGCATCCATGGCCAAGGAGCACACTCCCCTGCTGCTGCCAGTTCCCACGCCTGCCATGGTCAATGAGCCAGTGCCCACGCCTGCCACGGTCAACGAACCAGCACTCATGCCTGCCATGGTCAACGAGCCAATTCCTGAAGCATCGTCCGTCCCAGAGCCAGTACCTGAAGCCTCGACCGCCCCAGAACCAGCGCCTGAAGCCTCGGCCATCCCAGTGCCAGCGTACTCGCTCACGAAGGCCATTCCCACAGCAGTGCTTCTGGCTGCCCAGAAGAGGAGCAGAATTTTTCCTGCTCCCCAGTCACTGCCAGTGCTCCCGGCCACAGAGGCCATTCCCCAGTCACTGCCAGTGCTCCCAGCCATGGAGAACATTCCCCAGTTGCTGCCAGTGTTCCCAGACACAGAGGCCATTCCCCAGTCACTGCCAGCACTCCCAGCCACAGAGGCCATTCCCCAGTCGCTGCCAGTGCTCCCGGCCATGGAGGCCATTCCCCAGTTGCTGCCAGTGCTCCCAGCCACAGAGGCCATTCCTCAATTGCTGCCAGCGCTCCTGACCATGGAGGTCATTCCCCTTTCACTGCCTGTGCTCACGACCAAGGATGTTGTTCCCTGTCACTGTCAGTGCTCATGACCAAGGAGACTGTTTCCCAGTCTCTGCCGGTGTTCACGGCCATGGAGGCCGTTCCCCTGCCGCGGCCAGTACCCGAGCCTTCCATGCTCTGCTCCCTGAGCCTTCCACAGCTCCACCTCCAGAGTCATTTCCTTCGGAACCCTGTCCAGCGGCCACCACCCAGTCCTTTGTCCCCTGTCCAGAGGCCTCCTCCCAGGCCACCAGACCATGCCTTTTCCCTGAGGCTTCCTCCCAGGCCGCCAGACCCTACATCTGCCCTGAGGCCTCCTCCCAGGCCACCGAACTCCATCCCTTTCCTTAAGTTACCTCTCTGGTTTCCTTCTCTTCCCTCCTTTCTGTTGTGCATTCTGTTTTATGTTAGTGCTCATTTTGTCTGTCTTGTATATTTTTTTATTTTTCCTGTTTTGGGACACTGGGTTTTTGTCTGACAGGACCGTGGCATTATTGTGCCATGTCTGTCTTGTGTTTCATTGTCTGTCTTTGTGTGAGCACACGGTTTTGGTTGTATTCCGTGCTGTGCGCTCTTCAGTCTGTTTTTTTTTGTCGCCTGTTGCCTACATCATGTGGCGTTTGCCTTGCGACGTACGCTCAGGTTTCATTTGAGAATGCATGACATCACTTTGTTTGCCATTGCTACGCATTCTCTTGTCTTGTTTGCCGGTTGGCTTGGGCGTATATTGCCACATTGTCTTGCCGATATGCATTTTGTTGTCTTATGAGAGCATGTGGCTTTGTTTTGTTCCTGTATTGCCGCGTGTCTCTCTGTCTTATGTCATACCCCTCCTCCTTGTTTGCCCATTATTAGTCTATTAGTGACACCTGCCCTGTCTTGTTAACCTGTTGATTTTTCTCCCTATTTTAGTCTCCTCGTGTTTGCTGTCCAGTGCCAGTTCATCTTGTTTCCTGTCTTGTTGGTTCTCTCATGTTGGTCCATCAGTCGGTCTGTTTCCTCCTTCCCTGGTTCCCGTAGCCCAGTCCATTTTGTCCTGTTCCCCGTTTCCTCTGCCTGTTTTTTTTTACTTTGTGTTTTTCCCCTTCGGGGTAGTTTATGTTTATTTTTCCCCCTTGTGGGAGTTTATGTTGGTTTTTGTTTTTTATAAATAAATCACTTTTTACTCTGCAATTGGGTCCTGCTTCTGCATTCTCTAGCAGCTTTGTATGTTAACTCTCGACTTGGTATGGCTCTTTGGCATGGGGCATAGCTTTTAGCAGTGTGGCACTGTGGGTAAAGCTCAGTGCAAGTTACCCCAAAAGTTGTTGGTTCGAACCCCACCTAGGGTAGTCTTAAAGTTGCATCTCTCTTGTCATTGAACTTTTTGAATTGTGCATAGTCAGTGCTGGCTGTGCATGGGCCCCGTCATTGATACTTGCAGCTATATTTTAATATTATATTTCATCATGGGCCTCATCTTTGAGGAATCACTTTATGACAACACATGACACCTCTACGACTAAATTTCATCATGACTAGTCTGCCAGTAGTTGGTCTTCAGAAGTTATTTTTAGAGGTTACCCTCATTATGCCAAGGTCAAAGTGATGCATTAAGTTTGCAAAATCATGGGGTATTAAATCCTGTCCTTACTGTTTTGAGAAATCTGTGTTGTCTGTCTTGTGATGAATTATTCATGCTATGCTGAATAAGGCCTTTGAAAGTGAGTCTCCACTGACACGAGCCGTTATTTTTTAATAGCAAGAAAGTAAGACTTCTTGCTGCGGAAGTGAAATGTTTCTTAAAGAAAAAAATTTCTGGATGGAACTTTCAGCATTCTCACTTATCAGATATTTTGCATTTTGACTGTGTGATGACACCTTCAAACAAGTGCTAACTGAGATGAGAAAAGACTCAAGTATGTCACAGGCTTTTTCTCAAGATGCCAGGTGCCTCTTCACATTTGGAAACTGCCAAATCTGCATGAACAAATGACCAAAGCAATAAAATTACCTAATTTATCCTCCTACAAAATGCACAGATTTGTATGTGTATTTTCAAGCATGATTCCCGAACACTCCCCGCCATCTGATGTTGGGCGGACAAACAGGTACTATAGTCTCAGCCTAAACTCAAACCATTGGTAGAGCCAGTGCTGTTGTATTGGGCTGGTTAAGATGGTTCAGTGAACACTTTTTAGGGAAAATCAACCTTTGAATGACTTACCTATAGTTGTTACTGCATATTAAAGGAATGTTCTGGGTTTAGTAAAAGTTAGGCTCAATCGGTAGCATTTGTGGCATAATGTTGATTACCACAAAAAATGATTTTGACTCATCCTTGTTTATAAAAAAAATAAAAATAAAAAAATAATAAAAAAAAAAAAATCGCGGTTATAGAAAATCATTTAAAATGGAAGTGATTGGAGCCAATCTGTAAACGTATACTCTGTTTTAAAAGTAGAGCCACAATACATAACATTGTAAGTGTTAACATAATTTTAATGTGATAAAATCTCTGTTCATTTTAGTGTGCTAAAATTGCTTACTGAGATTATAGGGTTTAACAGCATTACGTCAGCAAGACAACAAGTTGTATTAATGGATTTTATCACATTAAAATCATGTTAGCATGTTTAATGTTTACATCTTGTGGCTATACTTTTGAAACAGTGAGTATTTTAATGTTTATGGGCTGACCCCATTCACTTCCATTGTAAGTGCCTTATTGTAACTGCTATTTCTGCTTTATTTAATAAATGACAGACAAGTCTATTTTTTTTTTTTTTCATAGCTCAGATAATTTAGTTGTGGAAGAAAATGATGTAAAATGTTTGAGTTCATATTAAAATCCCTGAGCTTGACTTTGGTGTCTTGGCAAATCTGAGCAAAGTTTAAGATGTTGTTGAGATAAATTCTCAAATTCTACAGGAAACATAGGCTGTTTCTCAATGTGTGTTCTTTTGTGTTCTTACGTTCTCGTGGACTCGTTTGACATCATCATCCACTGCAAAAGTTCAATTCCAATACTCAACAGTGCAAGTACAGAGAATGCATGAAATTACCCGGATGTGTTCTTGATCAGGCAGAATATGGAGGATGCATTGGACGGTGATTTGTGGGCAAGAACACGGTACTACTCTGGCAGACTGAGCTACAAATGTGCTGTGATGGTTAATTGCGTAACAGGAGATTGCAGCAATTCTCAAAGCTCGCAATATATGTATTCTACATCATCCTGTCCTTCTGAGTTTGTTCTTCCAAGGTGGCTTGGCAAGACTGGTCTTCATAAGAACACAAGAACATTCTCTGCATTCTTTGCATTGGGAAACAGCCATACAGTATGTATAACTAAGATATTTCTCAGGAGAAAAATCTGAGAAACATGAAACCTAAAAAGTTTATAGGAATTTTTTCCCCCCACATTAGCCTACTCTATGAAACAAATGAAACACACAAGTAAATCTGGCAGTAAATAAACCATATTAATTAAGTGCAAAGACTGACTTTTGCTGGTAACATTGAGAAGCCACAGAACAAAGCTATACATCTATCCCATCTATCAGCAGCCATATCACCCTGTAGCTCAAGACTGGTTGCACACAGGAGCTAAGCAGGGTTGAGCCTAGTCAGTACCTGGACGGGAGACCACCTGGGGAAAATGTCCTGATTACTTGCATAACCTCCGTTCCCTGATGGATGGAACGAGACATTGTGTCTATGTAGTGACACAACGGGGTAACTCTTGGGAGCCCGAAACACTTCTGGTCTTTGATAAAAGGCCAATGAAAATTGTGGAGTGGTATTTGCATGCCACTCCCCCGGACATAGGTGTATAAAAAGAGCTGGTATGCAACCACTCATTCAGGTTTTATGCTGAGGAGCCGAGACAAGGTCTGGCCATTTCAGCGGGTAGTTCAGCGTTGTGGCAGAAGGGACACAATGTCTCATTCCCTCCATCAGGGAACGCAAGTAACCATGACGTTCCCTATCTGTCACTCACTCGACGTTGTGTCGATGTAGTGACACTAGGGGTCCCTATACAAAATGCTGCAAATGGCTGAACTGTGTTACGTGAACTGGTGGTGTGTGGTGGGCAGACGACTGTGTGCCTCGTTTTCCACTCCCTAAAAAAGAGGGGGATTATCCGACTGGGCCGCCAGTTCTAGTCGGGGGGTGTCCCTCCCAAGGGGTGGACACTGCGGAGACCACACCTCGCCCAAAGTGGGGAGGGGGGGGGTATTTAAGTGGAAAAATACATCACATGGTCTTGCTGACCATGTGGAGAGTCTCATGGTAGATCCTACCCAATGGGGAGGAGTTACTACAAACATGGAGACTGTGGCAGAGGGGGCTCTGCCAAAGGAAGATGCAGTTTGCCAACAGGGAAATGAATTAGCGGGAGATATACATCGCATGGGGTTTCCTTACAGGGTACCGCCACATGCAGAGCACCTACCCCAGAACAGGGCTCTTAGTTAGCACGTGTACTGGGCCGGCAGCGAGTCTCTCCGAACACTCGACTGCCACAGGGCTCGGAGGAAGTCAACCAGGGAACATAGTTTGTGAACACTACTGGGAATTAATGGCACACTTCTTCAGCTCAGAGGAGGTGAAAGGCACTATGTGCAAGCGATACACCTGGCCGGCTATCCCGGGCTTATCCGCTTGTATTGCGTGCCATTACCTGGGTTGAACCTTTTCCACCTGGAGGTTGTAGAACCTTTCAAAGGTGTTGGGTGTTGCCCAGCCCGCTGCTCTGCAAATGTCTGTTAGAGAGGCACCCCTGGCCAGGGCCCAGGAGGCCGCTCCACTCCTGGTAGAATGGGCTCGTTGCCCTACTGGGGGCAGCACGTCCTGGGCGTGATATGCCATAGCTATGGCATCAATGAGCCAGTGGGCGATCCTCTGCTTAGAGACAGCGCTTCCTTTCTGCTGTGCACCAAAGCAGACAAAGAGCTGCTCAGAGATCCTAAAGCTCTGTGTGCAATCCAAATAGATGCGTAAAGCATGCACCGGACACAGCAACGACAGGGCTGGGTCTGCCTCCTCCTGGGTCAGCGCTTGCAGGTTCACCACCTGGTCCCAAAAAGGGGTCATGGGAACCTTGGGCACATAGCCCGGTCGGGGTCTCAAGATCACGTGAGAGTAGCCCGGACCGAACTCCAGGCACGTTTTGCTGACAGATAATGCTTGCAGGTCTCCTACCCTCTTGATGGAAGTGAGTGCAGTCAGGAGGGCAGTCTTCAAGGAGACTGTCTTAAGCTCAACTGACTGCAAAAGCTCAAAGGGGGCTCTCTGTAGACCCTGAAGAACTACAGAGAGATCCCATGAGTGAACGAGGTGCGGTCTGGAGGGGTTCAGCCTCCTGGTGCCTCTCAGGAACCTGATGATCAGGTCATGCTTCCCTAAGGATTTACTGTCCACTGTGTCGTGGTGTGCTGCTTTTGCAGCAACATACACCTTCAAGGTGGAAGGGGACAGCCGCCCTTCCAACCTCTCCTGCAGGAAGGAAAGCACCGATCCAACTGCACACCTCTGGGGGTCTTCCCGTCGGGAAGAACACCTCTTAGCGAACAGACAGCACTTAAAAGCATACAGGCGCCTCGTAGAGGGGGCCCTAGCCTGAGTGATCGTGTCTACCACCGTGGGTGGTAGACCACTTAGGTCTTCCGCGTCCCATCCAGAGGCCAGATATGGAGATTCCAGAGGTCTGGTTGCAGGTGCCAGATGGTGCCCCATCCCTGAGAAAGAAGGTCCTTCCTCAGGGGAATTCACCAGGGGGCCTGTCGCGAAGAGCGTGATATCCGAGAACCACATCTGGGTGGGCCAGTAGGGTGCTACCAGGACAACCTGCTCCTCATCCTCCATGACCACAGAGTCTGTGCAAATAGGGTCACTGGGGGAAACGCATATTTGTGTAGGGCCAGCAGGCCAGCTGTGTGCCAGTACCTCTATGCCGAGGGGTGCCTTGGTCAGGGCGGACCAGAGCGGGCAGTGGGAGGATTCTTTGGGAGGCGAACAGGTCTACCTGTGCCTGTCCGAATCGACTCCAAATCAGCTGAACCACCTGAGGGTGGAGTCTCCACTCTCCCCTGAGGGTAACCTGCTGTGACAGCACATCCGCTGTAGTGTTGAGGTCGCCCGGGATGTGAGTGGCATGCAGCGACTTGAAGTGCTGCTGACTCCAGAGAAGGAGATGGCAGGCGAGTTGTGACATACAACAAGAGCGCAGACCACCTTGGCGGTTGGCATATGCTACTGTTGCCGCGTTGTCTGTCCGAACTAACATGTGCTTGCCCTGGATCATTGGCCGGAACCTCTGCAGGGTGAGCAGAATTGCCAACAACTCGAGGCAGTTGATGTGCTGAGGCAGTTGATGTGCCAATGCAGCCGCGGGCCCGTCCATAAGCCGGTGGCTGCGTACCCGTTGCAAACAGCGCCCCAGCCCATTTTGGAAGTGTCTGTCGTGACCACGATGCTCCTGAAGACCTGCTCTAGGAGAACACCTGCCCGTAGAAATGAAAGGTTGGTCCAATGGCTGAAGAGACGGTGACAGACCGGCGTGATAGCCACGCGATGTGTCCCACGGTGCCACGCCCATCTCGGGACTCGAGTCTGAAGCCAGTGCTGAAGCAGTCTCATATGCATCAACCCGAGCGGGGTGGCCACCGTTGAGGATGCCATATGCCCCAGGAGCCTCTGAAAGAGTTTCAGTGGAACCACTGTTTTCTGTTTGAACGCCTTCAAACAGGCCAACACCGACTGTGCGTGCTCGTTCATAAGGCACGCTGTCAACGAGACTGAGTCCAACTCCAAACCAAGAAAAGAAATGCTCTGAACCGGGAGGAGCTTGCTCTTTTCCCAGTTGACCTGAAGCCCTAATCGGCTGAGGTGCGAGAGCACTAAGTCCCTGTGTGCACACAACATGTCCCGAGAGTGAGCTAGGATTAGCCAATCATCGAGATTGTTGAGAATGTGAATGCCCACTTCCCTTAACGGGGCAAGGGCTGCCTCTGCGACCTTCGTGAAGATGCGAGGGGACAAGGACAGGCCAAAAGGGAGGACCTTGTACTGATACGCCTGACCCTCGAATGCAAACCACGGAAATGGTCTGTGTCGAGGTAGAATTGAGACGTGAAAGTGCGCTTCCTTCAGGTCTACCGCCGCGAACCAATCTTGATGCCATAATCTCGCCAGATTGCATTTTTGCGTCAGCATCTTGAACGGGAGTCTGTGTAAAGCCCGGTTCAGTACTCACAGGTCCAAGATTGGCCACAACCCACCGCCTTTTTTCGATATGATGAAGTAGGGGCTGTAGAACCGCTTCTTCATCTCGGCCAGAGGGACAGGTTCTATCGCACCCTTCCGTAGGAGGGTAGCGATCTCCGAGCGCAAGGTAGCAGCATTTTCGTCCTTCACCAAGGTGAAGTGGATGCCGTTGAACCTGGGCGGACGCCTGGTGAACTGAATCGTGTAGCCGAGTCGGACGGTCCGGACCAGCCATCGCGACGGATTGGAAAGTGCAAGCCACGCATCCAAGTTCCTCAAGGGGGACCAAAGGGACAAGGTTGTCAGACGTACCGGCAGGTGGGGCCTCGTGGCGGGGTGGAGCTTGAGGTGCCACACCATGTCATGGCTGTGCCGAGTCTAGGGACATCGAATCACTTACCTGGCTCCTTGTGACCACCCCCGGAACAGCCTGGGATGGGGAGGAAGAGGCCTGTCCTCGCAACCTGTGGAGACTGTCACATCGGGGGTGGATGTGTGCCACAGCTGGGCGCGCAGGGGCGGGGAGACCGCCGCTGGAGCGCCAATCCTGCGAGGAAAAACCCATGGACGGTGGTCGTGATGACGACCGTGCACACTGGGTATGTGACCCAGGGAAGGAGGAAACAGCTCTTTTGCTGAACTGTTGGGTACCGCAGCCACTTGGGCATGCAGCGAAATCAAATAAAAAGGCAAGAAAAGATTCTCCACCCGGCCCTCCACTGGGGGATGGAGTGGTCTTACTACCAGCTCCAGTGCAGTGGGTTTCGTTGACCCTGGGTCACCCGTCTCAGGGGCGCTTTGATGAACTTCGTGGGTTCTTAGCAGCCGGCTGTGACACACGTGGCGTCTGCTTCCTGTGGTGGGCTCCGGGCCGGGCCGAAGAGGCGGGCTGCGGCGGAGCCGGTGCAGTCACCGCATGGGGACGCCCTTGGCGACGAGCAGATGGGGTGCGGGATCTAGAGCCGCGCCGGGGCAGGATATGCCGGATAGCCT
Organism: Myxocyprinus asiaticus; assembly: GCF_019703515.2. NCBI lineage: Eukaryota > Metazoa > Chordata > Actinopteri > Cypriniformes > Catostomidae > Myxocyprinus > Myxocyprinus asiaticus. The sequence goes on along the minus strand of NC_059392.1, from coordinate 15,069,291 downwards.
CCGTCTGCTGCTTCACCGTCGAGAACTGCTGGGCAAATTCCTCGTCAGTGTCGCCGAATAGGCCAGCCTGGGAGATGGGCCAGCAAGGAACCGTGTCTTGTTGGCCTCATCCATCTTGACCAGGTTGAGCCAAAGGTGGCGCTCCTGGACTACTAATGTGGACATCATCCGCCCGAGAGACCGTGTCATGACCTTCGTCGCTCGGAGAGCAAGGTCGATTGCCGAGCGCAGTTCCTGCATCAGATCTGGGGTGGAACTACCCTCGTGCAGTTCTTTTAACGCCTTGGCTTGGTGGACCTGCATGAGAGCCATGGCGTGCAGGGCAGAGGCGGCTTGTCCAGCAGCACTGTAGGATTTGGCTGTCAGGGATGACGTGAACCTACAGGGCTTGGACGGGAGCTTTGGGCATCCACGCCAGGTGGCGGCGCTCTGTGGGCATAGGTGCACCATGAGTGCCTTATCCACTGGGGGAATCGCCATATAGCCCCTGGCCGCCCCGCCATCGAGGGTAGTGAGGGAGTCGAGTGAGTGGCAGATAAGGAACTAAGGTTGCTGCTAGAAGAGGTATTAGGGAGGCCAGCAGGGGGTGCTCATCCTACTGTCTGTGTGGGTCCTAATGCCCTAGTATAGTGATGGGGACACTATACTGTAAAAAGGCACTATCCTTTGGAAGAGATGTTAAACTGAGGTCCTGACTCTCTGTGGTCACCTTTCTTGAAAAGAGTAGGGGTGTATCCCCAGTGTCCTGGCCAAATTCCTCCTATTGGCCCTCATCAGTCATGGCTTTCTAATAATCCCCATCCATTAATTGGCTCTATAACTCTACTGTCTCCTCTCCACCAACAGCTGGTGAGTGTACTGGTGCACTATTGCTGCCGCTGCATCATCATCCAAATGGATGCTGCACACTGGTGGTGGTTGAGGAGAGTTGCCTGTTCACTGTGTTAAGTGCTTTGAGTGTAGTGTCAGCAAAAATGCTATATAAATGTAATGTTAATTAATTCCTTCATTCATCTAGAGCCATGAGTGATTTATTGCAATGTCTATTTTTGAATTGAAATTGAACACAATTACTTTCTGGTCTCCATGGGACAAGAACCTGTGTCTCAGAGGTTGCTGGGGCAAGGAATTATCAGTAGCACCACAGGAAAAGGTAAACACATTAGAATTGATGAGAAAATGTCTGATAGGAGATAGCATTTGTCAGTAACTAGGCAGAATGGGGTTGATTTCAACATGTCAGTTTCCTGTGTGGTCATGTTAGACTTTTGATTTTGAAAATTCTGGGCAAAGACATGAACCATTCACATTTTCTCCTGTAAATGTAAAAATCTAGTGGTGTTTCACAAGTGACATCTCAGAAGCTGGAAGCTGATTGGTTTGTTAAAGGACCCCGGTTCTCCCTGCCAATATTTGACTAGTCAGTAAGCATGAAAACCCAGAAAAGATTCTTGTTTGTTTTTGTTTTTTTTAAGTGTTCAAACATATAACTTTCAACTGTCTCACAGTAACATAAATGTTTTCTTTTATAAAAAAAATCCCATCTGTCAAGAAAAGTCCAAGAGTCGAAAACATGGTTGATAAAAAGCTTAAATGAGTCTGACAGTATGAAATGTTTTATGTCTTTCATGCCATATTTACAGTAATCATCTGAAACAAGTCTTTGAAGTAGCCTCAATTGTGTTTGATCTGAGCAACCTTCATTATTTACAAGCTTTTTAAAGTTAGTTTTCTCCCAAACCTGGTAAACAACACATCAGGACCGTAATCTATATGTAAAATGGCCTAGCAGAGTCTTATAAATTGTTTATTATAAAAAGACATATTCCATCTCTAAATGGTTTGCTCATTAAGAAAGCACTCTCCGATGACAGCCTGCTCTCCATTTATTTTAATGAGACTTCAAAGCAAAACTTTTCTGAGTACATAGCATCTTCTTTAATTCAATGTTGATGAAATAACAGTTGGAATATAAATGGATACTGTCTTAAAAAATTTGCTGTCTATTTACAGTTATGATTTGCTTGATAAGTGCATAAGTATGGGCAATACCACTTATTAAAGTACCACTTATGTTGTGTTCCTGTCATTCTGACCTGGGCTACTTTTTATTTTTTACAATTTTATTTTATTTTTATTTTTTTATTTAATCCAATTGAGGAAAAACAACATTCTTGATTTTGTTCACATATGGTATTTGAAAACACACAAAAACATTGGACCATTTTCTTTACATTTTATTGGTTTTATTTCACTTTGTTTCACCTGTTGGCTATTGAAAATGAATTGGTGGAGCTACAAAAAAGAAAAAGGAGCCTGTCCAACCATCTGATGAGCACATTTGTGCAAGTCCTCGGACATGTGTACACACTAATACACTCACACACACCCTTTAGTTTCCTAGTCAAGCTCTGAAATTTTTTATGATTTTTACCAATGTAGCAAAGGTTCTGAGGTTGCCTGGGAATCCAAAGGGCATGTAGGGGTGCGCAGGGTGTCTGGACGAGTGTGTGTGTGTGCTCGGACATGTGCACACACACACCTGTGGTGTTCCCGGTCAGAAATGACTGACCATTAGGAATGAATAGATGAAGTTACAAAAAAGAAAACTGAGTTTTCAGGAGCCTGTCTAACCATTAGATGAGCACATATGGGCACACACACACACACACACACACACACACACACACACACACACACACACACACACACACCCTTTTATTCTTTGACATCCCAGGCAACTTCTGAATCTTTCTTGACTCCATAAGAAAAAAGAACATTGTAAAAAATGTTATGACAATGTGTTTGGGAACTTTCACACGCACGCACGTATACACACACACACACACACCTTTGATAGCACAGAAAATATTGTGAATGGTTTTTATATAGTCAAAATAATCCATAAATAATGCTATTAAAAAAAATAAATAAATAAATAAATAAAAAACATCATTAGCCTGTAAAAATGACTCATTTTGATTAGATTATTTGGTGAAGAAAATACTTCAATACTACACTGCTTTCTATGTTTGAATGCATATTTTCTAACAACGTTCATTTTTCCTCTTAAAATCTTATGATACAAATGAATTTTCATGCTAATAATGTGTATTTATTTATTTATTTATTTTTACAATGAGTGTAATCTCTTCAAAATTACTGCATGTCATTAGTTACTGCTCCAGTGGCAATGCATTTTGTACAAAGAGCGTATTTTGTAACACAAAAACAACTAAAGGGAGCTTTCAGCCCAAGGGACACTTCTGGGTGAATTGTTTGCTTAATCATAATATATTGAAAACGACACATAAAACAAAGCCAGTTTTAATGTAGTTTTTTTAGGGAAAGTCATCTTATCCTCAGGCTCCTCAGCAATCCAGCAAATCATGCCTGAAATAAGTATTAAATATACAATATTTTAAGTTTGCAGCAAATTTGCCATGAACTCTCAATTTTCATAAGGGCCATCTGTATAGTTTAACCCTTTCATACGTATTGTCACACAGACAGTTAATAACTGGTCCCCGCAGAGTAGCATCACCCATATGTGTTTCTGCAACAGCCAGTTACGTTACAAGCTGGCAGATTCAAATCAGCTTTCGCGCCGACACACAGCTGCGCTGAACAAGCACCTGTCATTCATATCAGAATCAGAATGAGCTTTATTGTCAAGTATGCTTCCACATACAAGGAATTTATCTCAGTGACAGAAGCTTCCGGTGCACAAACAATACAACAACAAGACAGAGATAATAAAAAATAGAATAAAAATAAAGAACGAATTGAAATTTAAGTATATATAGAAGTATACATATAGTATGTACAAATACAAATCTGTTATATACAGTGCAAGGGAATGTAATGCAGAAGAAGTAGGATATGTTAAATAATATAATTGACTAGGCTGTGTATTGCACGTAATTATAGTATAGATTTAACTGTTCATGAGATGAATAGCCTGAGGGAAAAAAACTGTTCTTGTGCCTGACTGTTCTGGTGCTCAGTGGCCAGAAGACAACAGTTCAAAAAGGTAGTGGTCTGGGTGTGTGGGGTCCAGAGTGATGACCACTTTCCTCACTCTGGAAGTGTACAGTTCTTGAAGGGAGGGCAAGTGGCAACCAATAATCTGCTCAGTGGTCTGAACTGTCTTCTGATGTCTTATTTCGTAGCTGAAACAAACCAGACAGTTACTGAAGTGCTGAGGACAGACTCAATGACTGCTGAATAGAACAAAATTAGCTGCGCCTGTTGCAGGTTGAACTTCCTCACCTGGCAAAGGAAGTACAACCTCTGCTGGACCTTTTTTATAATGGAGTCAGTGTGGGTCTCCCACTTCAGGTCCTGTGAGATGGTAGTGCCCAGGAACCTGAATGACTCCACTGCTGCCACAGTGCTGTTCAGAATGGTGAGAGGGGTCAATGCTGGGGTGTTCCTCCTAAAGTCCACTATTATCTCCACCGTTTTGAATGTGTTCAGCTCCAGGTTGTTATGACTTTTTGTGGAATTCAGTTCGGCTTTCAACACCATCATCCCAGCTATACTCCAGAATAAATTACACCAACTCTCTGTTCCTATGTCTATCTGTCAGTGGATTATAAGCTTTCTGACGGACAGGCAGCAGCTTGTGAGACAGGGGAAACTCACTTCCAGCACCTGTACAATCAGCACTGGTGCCCCCCAGGGATGTGTGCTCTCCCCACTACTCTTCTCCCTCTACACCAATGACTGCATCGCCAAGGACCCCTCTGTCAAGCTCCTGAAGTTTGCAGATAACACCTCTGTCATCGGCCTCATCTGAGATGATGAAGAGTCTGCATACAGAAGGGAGGTTGAACAGCTGGCTGTCTGGTGCAGTCAAAACAACCTTGAGCTGAACACGCTCAAAACAGTGGAGATGATTGAGGACTTTAGGAGGAACACACCAACACTGACCACCTCACCATTCTAAACAGCACTGTGGCAGCAGTGGAATCATTCAGGTTCCTGGGCACTACCATCTCACAGGACCTGAAGTGGGAGACACACATTGACTCCATTGTGAAAAATGCCCAGCAGAGGTTGTACTTCCTTCACCAGCTGAGGAAGTTCAACCTGCTACAGGCGCTGCTGATACAGTTCTACTCAGCAGTTACTGAGTCTGTCCTCTGCACTTCAATAACTGTCTGGTTTGTTCAGCTACGAAATCAGACATCAGAAGACTACAAAGGACAATTCGGACTGCTGAGAGGATTATTGGTTGCCCCTGCCCCCCTTCAAGAACTATACACTTCCAGAGTGAGGAAAAAGGCTGGAAAAATCACTCTGGACCCCACTCACCCTGCCCACTACCTTTTTGAACTGTTGCCTTCTGGCCGACGCTTCAGAGCTCTGAGAACCAGAACCGTCAGGCACAGGAACAGTTTTTTTTCCCTCAGGCTATCCATCTCATGAACAGTAAATTGCCCCATTGAGCAATAATTATGTGCAATACACAGTTTAGTCTTTTTTTATATTTATCCAACCTCTTCTGCCATTTCATTCCTCTGATATAAAAAAAACAAAAAAAACATTTGCACTGTACATAACATATAACAGATCTGTATTAGATTGCACTGCGTATGTATATGTATGTATATATGTGTGTGTCTGTGTGTGTGTATGTATGTATGTGTATAACTATTTTTTATTATTATCTATGTCTTGCTGCTGTTTTTGTATTGTTTTTGTATTGTTGTACACTGGAAGCTCCTGTCACCAAGACAAATTCCTTGTATGTGTAAGCATACTTGGCAATAAAGCTGATTCTGAAAAACTGAAGATTCCTCACTTTTCATATAGTATATTTAGTATTGTAGCATCTGGAAGGAAGTCACAAGAGCTGGATCTAGGTGTGGCTAAAGAATTTAATGAGAAATAAACAAAGTACAGAATAACGGGGTAAACACAGGAACAAAAGAAACATAACAACTGACAAGGACTGAACAGAAATCATGGCATTATAAACACAAAGACTTAATAAGTTAATGAAACACAGGTGAGGACAATCATGGACAGCTGACAGTGATGAGGGCAGGGAATTATGGGAAGTGTAGTCCATATGAAACAGATGACGGGAGAAACACAAGGCAAACAACAGTGAATCATGACAAGTATATTTAGAGGTATAGCAATAGGCCTACTTTTATTTTCATTTGCCCAATGTTCCCAGGTTTTCCAGTCATATTTCATTCAGTATTCTTAAAATTGAAAAAAAAAAAAAAAAAAAACACTCTTTGAAAATGTTATTCATAATTTAAGCAACCTTACTAAAAAAAAAAAAAAGCTAATTTGCAATTCAGAAAATGTAATTACTTTCAAAGAGGCTTTGAATGGAGAATCCCTTTTTTCCAGCAGACACTCTGTTTGGTCCTGATAGTAGCAGAACTTAATTTGAAACTTAAACACTTTGATCACTGATGCATGCTCAGTAGACATAAGCTTTGGTCCATTAAATGGCTTAGTTTCTATTATTGCAAAAAATCTGCTAGTATTTCACAAATGGCAAAATTTATATACAGTCCATTAACTATTGAAAGTCATGAGCTAGTTTGTAATCCTAGGGATTAGAACAAACCCATAACCCTAAATAATAAACTTCGGTGTGTAATTTGACCTACACCATTTGTGCTATGGACATGAATGATATTTTAAATCGTATGGCTTGTTGAGGAGAGGTGTCACCTCAACAATGCCTTTCTAAGCGATCGGACAACAAAATTACCTCTATTGAAATAGGAACAAAAGCCATGTCTAGGGACAGACTTGTCGGACTGTGAATTTGCGATAGTTGGTCGAAAGTTCTGTTGCTAAAATTGTTCTGTGCTGACCGAAATTTGAACAACTTGAACTAAATTTGAGCCGAAGCTGGAAATGTTGTTGAATGAACATTAGGTATGGACATATCCAGTTTTCAGGTCAAATGTCCACAGAGTGGTGCTAAAAGCGAGTTGTATTTTTAGTTATAAATAATGTAATTCAGTCAACAGGAATGCATATTTTATTAACCATATGCCCTAACCCAAAACTTAACCATCAATGGAGTAAAATTTTTATTTTAGAGTTTATGTAAATACAAATACTTCCTGGTTTCCATGGGACTAGAACATGTGTATCAGAGGTAATGTGCAATCAGTAGCGGCCAGGGTTGGGGAGTAACGGAAAACATGTAACGGGATTACGTATTTAAAATACAAAATATAAGTAACTGTATTCCACTACAGTTACAATTTAAATCATTGGTATTTAGAATACAGTTACATTCAAAAAGTATTTTGATTACTGAAGAGATTACTTTGCATTTTATTGTCATTTGTTTCATTTAATATTTAGTCCTTTCAGATGGAAAACATTTATACATATAAATGATGCAATCCAAAGAGCGTTTGAGCAGCAGTGAAACACTTTCTTATGATGTGTTACATTCATACGAGCAGACAGAGAGGTACGTTTGAAGTAAATTTGGAGCAGAAGAAATAGAAATAAACCTTGTGTAAATTGCCAGCTTTACGCTAAGCTAAAATGCTTATTTCTAGCAATTTTACATGCACGTTACCAGGCACGATCATATTTTTTTTTTCAAGAAAATTCACGTTGGATCATAATTTCTTTTTTCTAATAAGACCTTTGATATAAGGGCAAAAATCATATTCTTGATAATAATTTTTGTATTGTTTTCTTGTAAAAATATCTAAAAATCCTTAAAACAAGATCAATTTGATTTATCTTGTTTTAGAAACAACACTGCAGTAGATATTTAGGTTTTTCAGAGAATGTATTTTTAACATGTGTATTTTGTCTTACTGTACTTTTTTGTTACGGGAGGATTCATTCGGCTGGTTTGTTTCTGTGTGTCTCCCTCGCGTTGTTGCTAGTGCGGAGTTAATCACACGGCAGCATTGCCCAGCAACGCTCATTACCAGCCGCTGCTTGTTTAGCTCGGCACCTGCACACTATCTTCTCTCTCCCTTATAAACAGCCCTTTTGTGTGAGTTCAGTATCGGATCGTTCTCTTGTTGTGTGCTTTGTTACTCGTGTTCTCACGCTGTTCTCTGTATTTTTTAGTCTGGATATTGATGCCTATTTTCCTGTGCTCCAGCCATTACCATCAACTCCATTCACCAGGATTTCTCACCTCTGTTTCTCTCTGCTCTAGTCGTCATCATCTCACACCATGGAATATACATTACCTCTACTCCCTCCCCGCTGCAGCTGCCGCCGTCAGAGTCCTCCACCTTCATCTTCTACCACCTCGTCTCTGGACTGTTCCGTTGTTTGTGCTATTTCATATTTTTTCATCATATACCTGAACTTTTCACTCATTATACATTGTTATATTTTTACTCCTGTGTCTGGGTCCTATTTATATCACGACATTTTATAGTCAAAACAAGTGAAAAAATCTACCAGTGCTGAAGAAGTAATCCAAAGTATTTAGAATACGTTACTGACTTTGAGTAATCTAACGAAATACGTTACAAATGACATTTTACAGCATGTATTCTGTAATCTGTAGTGGAATACGTTTCAAAAGTAACCCTCCCAACCCTGGTAGTGGCACAGGAAAAGGTTAACACATTTGAATGAATACAAAAATGCCTGATGGGGGATGCCGTTTGTCATAATTTGAAAGAATGGGGTTGATTTTAAGGTAGCAATATGTAAATTTCCCATGTGATCAGGGACCAGAGACTTGAGGATGGGCTTTTTTACTTGAACACTTAGCATCTACCTAGCAGCCTCCCAGAATACACTAGCAACTAGTGATGATTTTATTGAATTCGATTAGATATGTTGCTGATCATGTAATTGTTGAATTCTTGTGAAGCACAAACTGTTTTATTCATAGAAATCTTTTCTCTTCTGGTTCCAACATGATGAAAGAGGCATTTGCTGATTATTTTTCTTCATTGGCTGTACTAACTGAGTTAGACAATCATGTTAAAGCTCTGAAATAAATCAACCCATTATGCAAATCCCTATGAATAGTTTTGACATGCATTTTGGGGGGTTTCACACAGTGACACAAAGATGTGTTGGGCTTTACTGGTTGTTTAGATCAGTGTTACTATCAGAAATAATTAATAATTATTTCTGTAGTTATTAATTAATATTTAAATTAATCAATTGAATCTAACTCATTAAAACCTCATATGGGGCTCCAGTAAATGTAGTGTGCTACATTTAAGAGCAAGTTTGGTTATTAGCAATAATTAATAATGATCAAAGATAGTTATTAATTATTAAAATCAATAGAACATTGATGAGAATCAATGTTAGCTTTTTTAAATCCTTTAAATCAACAGTTATCAAAGATAATCTTTAATTGTTAACATCGATGAAACATTAATTAAAATTAATACTAGCTTATTGATCATTCAAATTCAATCATCAAAGATAATTATCAATTATCAAAAATCAATAGAATATTAATAAGGATTAACATTGACGGGGCACCACCCTGAAATCAGGGACTAATAACCGAATAGTAAAACAGTCTCAATATTAGATTGTTTTCTTAGGAAAATCGACTTCCAAAGAATATCGATTTTCGGGAAAAAAACAATGAATGAAGGTTTGAATCCGAGCACTGACATCCTGTCAGCATGACACAGGCATATGCAGAACAAACCAAAACACTTCTCTTTGTAATATAAACAAAGTTTATTTATGCAGTAATATCAATTAATAATTAATACAATGCAGTCAATAAACTTCCGACTTACAACTACATACTAAACAGTGATATGATTAGATATGGAAATCAAAATAATCCTATAACACATAAGGTGTGTGTGTGTGACAGTGTGTGTGTGTATGTGTGTGTGATTAGTAAGAGAGAGAGAGAGAGAGAGAGAGAGAGAGAGATGATTAAGTGACAGCCCTAAAGCCGATTTCGCGATAGCGGGAGAGAAAGCAGCTGTGTTCATCACTCAGAGACGCGGTTTTACGAGCGGGGCTCGTAAAAGTCCTGCGTTATTTGACTCTTTAATGGATGAACTCAGTTTCTGTCTCACCCGCGATGGCGAAATTGCACAAACCAATTTGGTTGGACCACAATACAGCAAAACAAATTTGTGATAATTAATACCCTGAGTATTAATGATGAGCGGACATGGCGGTCCGTAAACTGTACAAGCAAAAACCTTGAAACACAAGAATAACACGCTATAATATTCTATCTCTGCCCAGACGTAAACCTCTTACTTGAATCGCATGAGGCCACAGGTAGAATGTGATTTCCTCCGTCCTTTAACTTTGACCTGGTTCCTTGAGGCACGGGTGATGACGGGAGGCCGTTTCCTCGCTCTGTCGGCGGGCAGTACGGCTGTTGATTCTCAGCGGGCTGGTGGAGAACTCAGAAATGTCGACTTGATTGAAGATGGAAGAGAAATCTTTAATCTCTTCACTTCTGTAGGCAAACGGATGAAGATGCGAATTGCTCGGCGGTCTTCTTCGGATCCGTTAGAGTGTTTGGTTGAACACAGAGTAATCTCAACTCGTCTAGCGAGATGGAGATTGTATGGCTACAGTTTCAAGTTGGACATTACTTCCTTGTGCCACGAGGTTGCACCGGAGAGCAGCAAAAAAAAACTACGTCTATATTCGGTGAACAAAGTCGCTGGAAGTAACTCACGAAACATTTCAGAGGTATTTCAACTCCTGATGATGTCATGTTTGAGGGACGTTCTGTTGTGTGCCTCATCCAATTGGAGTTGAGAGTTCGATCCTTTAGTGAGCAAGGCTTCATGGATTTGTAGTCTGTTTTGGACTCCCTTTGTTTGATTTTGCCGCGATTTTTATCAGGAAGATTTACGACTTGGTGTGGGGGCTTGAGTTATGTTTTTACAACTGTTAGGCCTGCCTTTGTCTTCTATCTGAATACATGAGGCCCAACAGATGCATCAATGTCAGTCATTTGTTATGATTTGAAATTTTGTTTTGCCTAAGTTATCAAAGTACTTTTGCTGTTATATTACAAATTTTTCTTATGAAACATATTATAATAGCACATTACGCAAAGCCCCCTGTGGCAGCGGGAGCATGGTCAAGTGTTAGTCCGGAGAGAGAGAAAGCGGTAAGGGCGCTTGCACCTGAGCTAGATTATGTCTAACACCTGTCTCTAATTCCAGTGAGCATGGGGAGAGCAGCATATAAGCAGCCACGCCACCAGCAGAGAGAGGGAGAGAGCCTGGCACAAGGAAGTCCATGGTGTCTGTGAAGCTGATGAGTTTATGAGTGTTCGTATCTGTGAAGCTAATGAGTTTGTGAAACTACGTACCTGTGAAGCTAATGAGTTTTGTGAAGCTGTAAGCGTTGAAGTTGCCAGTTAAAAATCTTACCTGTGCCAGGAGAAGCCTGTTTCCCTGTGTCCTCCTTTCATTCTGCTGTGGACACTTTTACACTGGTGCCGAAACACGGGAATTGATGTTGGAGGAAGTATGCCCCATGGAGTCCTCCCAGTTGGCAGAGATCCTCAAGTCCCTCGTTGGCCTACACCAGTCCCACCAACAATCCCTGCTTGAGCTCTGGCAAGATCAAGATTGCTGGTTCTTCGAGATCCTTTGAGCTCAAGCAGAGGACTGGCATGCAATCCGGAGCCTGCTCAACCAGGAGAGAGCCTGAACATAGGGGCGAAAGATAACCCAGAAGCATTCCTCGATCTCTTTGAGAATACCGCTGAGATCTGGGGCTGGCCGCGTGATCAATGGGCGGCCAGGCTCCTCCCGTTGCTGTCCGGGGAAGCCCAGCTCGCAGCACAACTGCCGGTGGCTAACCTCCTGGCTTATGAAGATCTGAAGAAGACCATCCTGCAGCGGGTTGGCTGCAGTCCAGAGCAGCATCACCAGCTCTTCAGATCGATGAAGTTGGAGATGACCGGCCGCCCGTTTGCCTTCACCCAACGGCTCTGAGATGCCTGCTGGAGATGGCTGCTGGCGGGGGATCGCAACAGTGAGGGAGTGATCGATCAGGTGGTCCCGGAGCAGCTCGTCCATCAGCTACCGTGAGGAATGGTGGAATGTTTCCAGTGCCACCGCCCGGTGTCACTGGAGGAGGCTGTCCGATTGGCGGAGGACCATATGGCAGCGTATCCAAGGGTGGAAAAGCCCTCCCACTCTCTCTCCCCTTCCCCTATGTTTTCCCCATTCTCTTCCCCCTCCCCTCTTCTCTCTCACTCTGCTCTCTCCCCAGAGCCCGTTTCTGCCCCGCGGAGGTGAAGAGTCCCGCCACCGAAGCCAATTTCCTGCGCGCAGGGGTCTGCACCGACCACAGCATCGACAGTGCCCCGCCGCTCTCCCCATCAGGTGGAAGTGTCCGAAGATGCAAATGCGGGCGTGGTGCCTGGGCCAGTCTGCTGGAGTTGCAGGGATCCGGGACACTTCTGGGATCAATGCCCTGGGATGGAGGTGGGGATGGTGGTCCAGATCCCCGACACTCCGCAGGCTGCCCCCTATTGGACCGGAGCGTACCGGATACCGGTAAGAGCAAAGGGGTACTCACCAAGCATTGGTGGACATGGGTTGTAATCAAACCACTATCCACCAACGCTTGGTTCAACGTGAGGCTTTGGGCACAACCAAAAGGTTGAGGGTGAAGTGTGTGCATGGGGATATTCACAGTTACCCCTTTGGTGACCCTTGTGATAAAATTTCAGGGAACAAAACATAGAGTGGAGGCCGCGGTTAGTTCCTGTCTCACCCATCCACTGAATTTGGGGACAAATTGGCCTGAATTAAAAAATGTTTTAAAGGGAATATGCGTGGATGGGTCCTGCATAAAAGCGATGAGATGTGAAAGGTGCGATGCTCTGGCAGGGGAGGCGGAACTGGGGCCGTCTTCATCAGCTCCATGTCAGGATGATGTGAGGGGGGAGAGACTGCAGCCCCTCCCAACCTCAGGGGATTTCCCGAAGGGGGTTTCCCTTTGGAGCAGTCACGAGACGAAACCCTCAAGCAGGACTTCGACCAAGTGAGAGTGATCAATGGTCAACAACTCCGGCCGAATGTCACACTTTCATATCCCTATTTCGCAATTATACAGTGCATCCAGAAAGTATTCACAGCGCTTCACTTTTTCCAAATTTTGTTATGTTACAGCCTTATTCCAAAATGGATACATTTCATTATTTTCCTCAAAATTCTACAAACAATACCCCATAATGACAACATGAAAAAAGTTTGTTTGAAATCTTTGCAAATTTATTAAAAATAAAAAACGAAAAAAATCACATGTACATAAGTATTCACAGCCTTTGCCATGACACTCAAAATTGAGCTCAGGTGCATCCTGTTTCCACTGATCATCCTTGAGGTGTTTCTACAACTTGAGATGAGTCCACCTGTGGTAAATTCAGTTGATTGGACATGATTTGGAAAGGCACACACCTGTCTATATAAGGTCCCACAGTTAAAGGTGCATGTCAGAGCACAAACCAAGCTATGAAGTCCAAGGAATTGTCTGTAGACCTTCGAGACAGGATTGTATCGAGGCACAGATCTGGGGAAGGGTACAGAAAAATGTCTGCAGCATTGAAGGTCCCAATGAGCACAGTGGCCTCCATCATCCGTAAATGGAAGAAGTTTGGAACCACCAGGACTCTTCCTAGAGCTGGCCACCTGGCCAAACTGAGTGATCGGGGGAGAAGGGCCTTAGACAGGGAAGTGACCAAGAACCCGATGGTCACTCTGACAGAGCTCCAGCATTTCTCTGTGGAGATAGGAGAACCTTCCAGAAGAACAACTATCTCTGCAGAACTCCACCAATCAGGCCTTTATGGTAGAGTGGCCAGATGGAAGCCACTCCTCAGTAAAAGGCACATGACAGCCCGCCTGGAGTTTGCCAAAAGGCACCTGAAGGACTCTCAGACCATGAGAAACAAAGATTGAACTCTTTGGCCTGAATGGCAAGCGTCATGTCTGGAGGAAACCAGGCACCGCTCATCACCTGGCCAATACCATCCCTACAGTGAAGCATGGTGGTGGCAGCATCATGCTGTGAGGATGTTTTTCAGCGGCAGGAACTGGGAGATAAGTCAGGATTGAGTGAAAGATGAATGCAGCAATGTACAGACACATCCTTGATGAAAACCTGCTCCAGAGCACTCTGGACCTCAGACTGGGGCAAAGGTTCATCTTCCAACAGGATAACGACCCTAAGCACACAGCCAAGATAACAAAGGAGTGGCTACAGGACAACTCTGTGAATGTCCTTGAGTGGCCCAGCCAGAGCCCAGACTTGAACCCGATTGAACATCTCTGGAGAGATCTGAAAATGACTGTGCACCAACGCTCCCCATCCAACCTGATGGAGCTTGAGAGGTCCTGCAAACAATTATGGGAGAAACTGCCCAAAATAGGTGTGCCAAGCTTGTAGCATCATAATCAAAAAGGCTTGAGGCTGTAATTGGTGCCAAAGGTGCTTCAACAAAGTATTGAGCAAAGGATGTGAATACTTGTGTACATATGTTTTTTTTTTTTACAAATTATTTTTTTTTAATACATTTGCAAAAAATTCAAACAAACAAACTTCTTTCACGTTGTCATTATGAGGTATTGTTTGTAGAATTTTGAGGAAAATAATGAATTTAATCCATTTTGGAATAAGGCTGTAACATAACAAAATGTGGAAAAAGTGAAGCGCTGTGAATAATTTCCGGATGCACTGTAAATGAGCGGTTGTATAGAGTAATGCAGGACGCTCAAAAAAAGGAAGATACAACCCAGCTCTTAAAACCGTTGAGCTATCGGGAAATGGTGTTCCAGGTGGCTCATTATAATCCCATGGCGGGTCATCTAGGGGAAAGTAAAACACTGAACCGTCTAATAGCTCGTTTTTATTGGCCAGGTATTGGTGGCGATGTCCTCAGGTGGTGTGCGGCTTGCCGTGAATGTCAGCTGGTGAACCCGCCAGAACCCCAAAAGCGCCATTGCGCCCCCTTCCACTGATAGAGGTCCCCTTCGAGAGAATTGGCATGGACCTCGTTGGGCCATTAGAGCGGTCCGCATGCGGACATCACTTTGTATTAGTCCTAGTGGACTATGCAATGTGATATCCGGAAGCAGTGCCTCTACACATCATCTCTGCTTGTAGTGTTGCGGAGGCACTCTTCAAAATAATCTCCCAGATGGGGATTCCAAAAGAGATCCTCACCGATCAGGGCACAACCTTTATATCACGGACACTACGCGAGCTTTATGAATTATTGGGCATTAAGTCAATCCGCACCAGCATTTACCATCCACAAACAGATGGCCTGGTGGAGTGATTTAATAAAACCCTTAAAAACATGATTCGTAAATTCATGCATGAGGATTTTAGAAATTGGGACAAATGGCTCTATCCCCTGTTATTCGCAGTACGAGAGGTCCCGCAAGCCTCCATTGGGTTTTCCCCATTCGAGCTGCTGTTGCGGGCAGCGTCCGCGTGGCGTGCTTGATGTCAAACGCGAAGCTTGGGAGGAGGGAACTTCAAACAATAAAAATGAAATTCAATACGTTCTTGATCTTAGAGCAAAACTCCACACCTTGGGGCAACTAACACTGGAGAATTTGCTCCAAGCTCAAGAACAACAGAGCCGAATGTATAACAGGGGAACTTGGCTGCGGAAATTTGCACCGGGAGATAAGGTACTTGTATTACTCCCCACATTGAGCTCCAAATTACTCGGCAAGTGGCAAGGACCCTTTGAGGTCACACGACGAGTGGGGGATCTCGATTATGAGGTAAAGCGAACCGATAGAGGGAGCGCACATCAAATATATCACCTCAACCTCCTGAAATTATGGAGGGAGGCAGTCCCTTTGACGCTGGCTATGGTAGTTCCGGAGAGGACGGAGCTCGGGCCGGAGGTGAATACAAAACACTATCATATCACCCCGGTCACTTGCGGAGACCACCTCTCACTGTATCAATGCGCAGAGGTTGCCAAGTTGTAACAGGAGTTTGCAGATGTGTTTTCCCCTCTACCGGGTCGTACAAACCTCATCCAGCACCACATCCAGACCGAGCCGGGGGTGGTGGCATGTAGCCGTACCTACCAATTGCCCGAGCACAAACAGAAAATTGTCTGGGAAGAATTGGATGCAATGCTCAATATGGGGGTAATAGAGGAATCCCACAGCGATTGGTCCAGCCCGGTTGTTCTAGTTCCTAAGAGCGACGGGTCTGTACGGTTCCGTGTGGATTATAGAAAAGTCAACATGGTATCTAAATTTGACGCATACCCAATGCCTTGCGTTGATGAGTTGTTCGATCGGTTGGGAACTGCTCGATTTTATTCGACACTGGATTTGACAAAGGGTTATTGGCAGATCCCCTTGACACCAATTTCCCGTGAAAAAACAGCCTTCTCCACACCATTTGGATTACACCAGTTTGTGATGCTTCCTACAGTTCCTGGGGCTGGCTGGCTATTATAGGAGATTCGTGCCTAATTATTCAGATGTCACCAGCCCGCTGACTGATCTCACTAAAAAGGGAGCTCCAGACCCGGTCCAGTGGACGGAGCAGTGTCAACAGGCATTTACACAGGTTAAAGCTGCGCTTTGCGGGGGGCCGCATTTACATTCACCCGATTTCTCTGGCCCTTTTGTCTTGCAGATGGACGCTTCAGAGGGCTGGGGGCCATACTCTCGCAGGTAGTGGAGGGGGGAGGAGCACGCGGTGCTGTACAGTAGCTGCAAGCTTTTGCTGAGGGAGACTAAGTACTGCACCGTAGAAAAGGAGTGTCTCACCATCAAGTGGGCGGTCCTCACTCTCCGGTACTACCTGTTGTGGCAGGCCTTCACCCTCTGCTCGGATCACGGCCCACTCCAATGGCTCCACTGCATGAAAGATACCAACTCGCGGATCACCCATTGGTATCTGGCTCTTCAGCCGTTTAAGTTCATGGTGGTCCACAGACCGGGAGTGAAGATGGCCTCCCCAGCCGGATATCTCGGGCGGTGGGGATATGTGGCAGCTGGGACATAGTCAGGCGTCTGTCCTGAGAGAAAGTGGTAAGGGCACTTGCACCTGAGCTAGATTATGTCTAACACCTGTCTCTAATTCCAGTGAGCATGGGGAGAGTGGCATATAAGCAGCCATGCCACCAGCAGAGAGAGAGAGAGAGAGAGAGAGAGAGAGAGAGAGAGCCTGGCACAAGGAAGTTAATGGTGTCTGTGAAGCAGATGAGTTTATGAGTGTTCGAATCTGTGAAGCTAATGAGTTTGTGAAACTACATATCTGTGAAGCTAATATGTTTTGTGAAGCTGTAAGCATTGAAGTTGCCAATTAAAAATCTTACCTGTGCCAGGAGAAGCCCGTTTCCCTGTGTCCTCCTTTCATTCTGCTATGGACCCTTTTACACCCCCATTTAGCACATTTTTCAAGGACAAAAAAAGAAAAACTGCATCATTAGAGCAGGTACAGTGCTCTTGAATTATTGCTTGCCTTTCACGATTTTCTGTGATGTACGAAGAAGCACCCTCAGAGAACAAAAACTCTTACATGGTTAAGTTAGAGAATAATTTGGCTGGAACAAATGTATTTATTGAAACGACAGAATGATGTACCTCCGCTCCAAAGGAAGGGGACTGAGGCAGGTACAGATCAGGCAGCTGGAACATTAAAAAATAAATGACAATGAGGAGCAAGGGGTAAAAAGCCTCCAAGCAATTGCTGTAGGTATGCAGCTGAGTTATTAAGAGGGAATATTTTGGTGGGTATAATTTCAAAGTTTACTACAATTGTGTTAACTTTCATCTATCTTTTAACAAGAACAAACTAACAACCATTTAACCATTTGAAATTGATTTTGTTAAAACTGTTAAGGATTACTATTATCTATTCCCTGGGTTATGGTCAATGAACCTAATTTTGAGGGTCATTAAATCCTGTTTAACAGATTATGTGCAGTAGAAAATCGGCTGGGTTCACAGTGAATCAGTGGAAAAGGATTATGCTAGTTCTTTCCATTAGCCAAATAAGGTTTTCAAACCCACATAATCCGAGGCGTCAAATTCATACCATGCATATCATGGGATGATGATACAGAATTTCCTCTATTACACTCTCTGCTACAATGGTTTTACATTTTAAAATGTAACTGTTTTTACTGAAGAATGTACAAATCTCGAAATTTTTTTAATTATTTTAATCTACTGACATTCGCAGTTGCTATAAATTAAATTTGAAAACAAGGAGCTTTGCCATCAATGCATTAGAAGTACCAGAGAAATTATCTTGTATTAATATCTAATAATATTGTATTAGCCAGTGGGGAGCCTTTTAGTCAAAAAGGTTGAGAACCACTGGAATAGTGGATAAACAAAAACTTGTTTTGATGTTTGAATAATTATTATTTATTTTATTTTATTTTATTTTTTTTTTGAGAAACTGTTAAGAAAACAGCTCAGAAAATTTCTTTAACATGAACTTCTTTCTCAATTCTCAATGTGTTGTTGAATAATGAAAGAATGTAAGTTGTACTCTTCATTGAAGAATGGCTACAAAAAATACACAATAAAACAATTTTTTGATGCTGGATTGACATTTTTTTTTTTCAAGGTGATGGATGTGGAAACTACCAAAACTTCTGTGAAGACAGCACCTTGCTTTACCATCACCCTACTGTACATTGTGTGATGCCAGCTATTTCCGCCTAGTAATAAAAAATGTTGTGTTCCACTGGAGACAAATTCATACACTACTTGATGGTCGAGTACATACAGGTGCATCTCAATAAATTAGAATGTCATGGAGAAGTTAATTTATTTCAGTAATTCAACTCAAATTGTGAAACTCGTGTATTAAATAAATTCAATGCACACAGACTGAAGTAGTTTAAGTCTTTGGTTCTTTTAATTGTGATGATTTTGGCTCACATTTAACAAAAACCCACCAATTCACTATCTCAAAAAATTAGAATACATCATAAGACCAATAAAAAAACATTTTTAGTGAATTGTTGGCCTTCTGGAAAGTATGTTCATTTACTGTATATGTACTCAATACTTGGTAGGGGCTCCTTTTGCTTTAATTACTGCCTCAATTCGGCGTGGCATGGAGGTGATCAGTTTGTGGCACTGCTGAGGTGGTATGGAAGCCCAGGTTTCTTTGACAGTGGCCTTCAGCTCATCTGCATTTTTTGGTCTCTTGTTTCTCATTTTCCTCTTGACAATACCCCATAGATCCTCTATGGGGTTCAGGTCTGGTGAGTTTGCTGGCCAGACAAGCACACCAACACCATGGTCATTTAACCAACTTTTGGTGCTTTTGGCAGTGTGGGCAGGTGCCAAATCCTGCTGGAAAATGAAATCAGCATCTTTAAAAAGCTGGTCAGCAGAAGGAAGCATGAAGTGCTCCAAAATGTCTTGGTAAACGGGTGCAGTGACTTTGGTTTTCAAAAAACACAATGGACCAACACCAGCAGATGACATTGCACCCCAAATCATCACAGACTGTGGAAACTTAAAACTGGACTTCAAGCAACTTGGGCTATGAGCTTCTCCACCCTTCCTCCAGACTCTAGGACCTTGGTTTCCAAATGAAATACAAAACTTGCTCTCATCTGAAAAGAGGACTTTGGACCACTGGGCAACAGTCCAGTTCTTCTTCTCCTTAGCCCAGGTAAGACACCTCTGACGTTGTCTGTGGTTCAGGAGTGGCTTAACAAGAGGAATACGACAACTGTAGCCAAATTCCTTGACACATCTGTGTGTGGTGGCTCTTGATGCCTTGACCCCAGCCTCAGTCCATTCCTTGTGAAGTTCACCCAAATTCTTGAATCGATTTTGCTTGACAATCCTCATAAGGCTGCGGTTCTCTCGGTTGGTTGTGCATCTTTTTCTTCCACACTTTTTCCTTCCACTCAACTTTCTGTTAACATGCTTGGATACAGCACTCTGTGAACAGCCAGCTTCTTTGGCAATGAATGTTTGTGGCTTACCCTCCTTGTGAAGGGTGTCAATGATTGTCTTCTGGACAACTGTCAGATCAGCAGTCTTCCCCATGATTGTGTAGCCTAGTGAACCAAACTGAGAGACCATTTTGAAGGCTCAGGAAACCTTTGCAAGTGTTTTGAGTTGATTAGCTGATTGGCATGTTACCATATTCTAATTTTTTGAGAAAGTGAATTGGTGGGTTTTTGTTAAATGTGAGCCAAAATCATCACAATTAAAAGAACCAAAGACTTAAACTACTTCAGTCTGTGTGCATTGAATTTATTTAATACACGAGTTTCACAATTTGAGTTGAATTACTGAAATAAATGAACTTTTCCACGACATTCTAATTTATTGAGATGCACCTGTATACTGTAGTGCAAGTATATAGTGCATTGGACATAAATTTTCAGCAAATTTGCCGCTCTTTATTTTCACATGCAAATGAGCTTTTGATTCACCACAAATGTTTGCCAGAAGTTTTCCAGTAGTCACCGGTAGTGGTGAACCTCCGGCAAACCTTTGGCTACAATGGACAATTTGCCGCAAAACTCATTTGCACGTGAAAATTATCAGTGGCAAGTCTGTGGCAAATTTGCCATGAACTCTCAATTTTCGTAACTGGGAACATTTGCTAGCAACATGACAATATCCCATGTGATCATGTTGGATATTTACTGCTATCACATGAAGAGTAAATACGGTTGTCAAACCCAAACACTGACTGTGAACAAAGCCTTTGAGAACCACTGCTCTACTATATCAATAAACACTTTCTTGGAGTAGCTACCTGTACAATACTTTAACACTGCAGCTCCTATATATGTTGTGCATCTTTAATGAGACTGACCTTTAAAGCCAAGGAAGGAAGATCAGACCTCGGCCGGTGTATATAAATAGATCTAGCTAGCACCTCTCTCTCACTCTCACTCAAGTGTTTCCCCCATTTTAAAACATCCAAGGTATGTCAGCTGCTGTAAAATACTTTTTTTGCAATACTGAATCATGACACCCATCTCAGGCATATCTATAATTTTTCTGACAGAATGACAACACACACCATAGAGCTGTGCGGGGTGCCATGGAAGAGAACCTCCCAGGAGTTCACGGCCTGATTTTAGCAGTTCCTGTGCTTAAGTGTGAGATGGGTCTGCTGTGGTGCTGCAGTGGCAAGCCTGATAATCTGCTCTATTTTTGGCATGTGATTCTTTGCCCTAAAAGAAGCTATTCCTATTGTACTTGTTCAATTTATATTTGGCCTAAGAATGAAAAACAATCCCCTAGCAAGTCCCCTAGCACAGCAAGTTAATGTAATATGTGTCTCTTTCTTTTTTGCAAACCATCTCTATTTACTTCAAACTGGAACATGTGCTATTATCATCATACAGGGAGTTCTTCATGGTTCATGTCTATTCTGTTGTTTAGAACCCTGGTCCATTAAGTTATTTTAAGGTGTCCATGGACAGATACGGTGGGGTTCAAAAACCTATACTGAAATCTTGGATTTAAACCTGCAAATAAACGGAAAGTTTTAGAATACTGAAAAATTTTAAACAAAGAAATTTTATAACTTAAAAAGAACTAGAAATATTTAAGATTCTGTACTATTTCTAGGTCACTTTTCAAGGTCACAATTAAATAAGCAAATTTGTGACATTAACTATTTTAACTCCTTAGTACTGTAATATCATTTCATGATTATTTACCTACACACTCTCACAGAGAAATTGAACAGATTCATACCAGTTGGCTACGAGTTGGCTAAATCTTATGAAATCGTCCAAGTTGGGTCGTACACAAATTTTTATGACTTTTTTCTAAAACATGACAATTACTTTCTTCTGTCATCCAAAACGTGCTCTTTACACTTCAAATCATACTTACAGACTCTACTCTATGGTAAGGTTTAGATATGAGGTTTGGATTAGGGCATACAATTAATAAGCATGTTCACAAAGTTTGACACTCAGAACTTTTGCTTACTTCTGTATTATACATCCTGGTATTTTCACATCTAGAATTCGTACAAATTCAGACAAACTAACTCGTACAATTTTATACGATTTACCCAACTTAATTTAGCAGGGTAAATTTAGCAAACTTGTATTTTTTACATTTAATTTTTTTTTAATAATTTAATTTACATTAGATCACAACAGTTTGTGTTATATTTCCCTGGCATTAAAACTAGTAAATACTGCGATGATGGGGTTTAAGATTAAGCTGCTCAGGGAATGGTAGTAAATTTGTCATCATTCTGATTATCAAAACCATTTTCTTCCTCTGTATGTATAGTCCTGGAAATTTAATGTTGTATTTTATTTTTTATTTTTTATTGTGCTGTAGCAATTGGAAACCAAAAATAATATTTACTATGTTCTCCCATTCACCACTACGGAAGTTTACCTATCTGGAGTTTTGTTCCAAACCCCAAAATGTGAAAAGTGTACATTAAAACCTGTTTTTTAAGACCCACTCTTTTACATCCCATCATATCTCATTAAATTATGCATATTATTCCTAGTGAACATGTAAATGTTAAAACAGTTAAGTTAAACAAAGTTTTTGACCGGTTATCCTTGTCTGGCACCCCAGCATAAAAGTCACATTAGGTACATTTTATTACATTAACTGTATATATTTTAGAAAGTAATAATGTTTGTTAATGTTTTAATGTTATAACTGATAGTTATTAAAGTTTACCCTAGAAAACATCCTGGTTACTTGTGTAACCTCCGTTCCCTGATGGAGGGAATGAGACGTTGTGTCAATATAGTGACACTAGGGGTCACTCTTGGGAGCCCGAGACACCCCTGGTCTTTGATAAAAGGCCAATGAAAATTGGCGAGTGGTATTTGCATACCACTCCCCAGGACATACAGGTATAAAAGGAGCTGGTATGCAACCACTCATTCAGGTTTTGTGCTGAGGAGCCGAGACAAGGTCCCGGCCATTTCAGCGGGTAGTTCAGCATTGTGGCAGGAGGGACACAACGTCTCATTCCCTCCATCAGGGAACGGAGGTTACGCAAGTAACCAGGATGTTCCCTATCTGTCACTCACTTGACGTTGTGTCGATGTAGTGACACTAGGGGTCCCTATACAAAACGCTGCAACTGGCTGAACTGTGTTACGTGAACTGGCGGTGTGTGACAGGCAGACCACTGTGTGCCTCGTAGCCAGCACACCAGGCCGACACATAACCTCTCCCAACACTGTTATGAGTGTCGAACGGCCCATTGGGGACAAGTCGACTGCCCAAAAGATAGAGACGGGCTAGCCCAGTCATGGCCTCTTATCCTCTTTTTTTTTTTTCTCTCCCCCAAAAAAAGGAATTAACCGACTGGGGCCACCAGATCTAGTCGGGGGGATGTCACTCCCAAGGGGAAGACACCGCGGACACCACATCCCACCCAAAGGGGGGGGGGGGGTATTTTGAGTGGAAATATGTCACATGGTCTTGCTGAGCTTTGTCGGAAGTATGTCATGTGGAGAAGTCCCATGGTAGGTCCTACCCTGCGGGGGAGGAGTTTCTACAAGCATGGTGACTGGGGCAGAGGGGCCTCTGCCCAAGGAAGATGCAGTTTACCAACAGGGAAACAAATTAGCGGAAGATATACGTCGCATGGGGTTACCTATGGGGAACCACCACATGCAGAGCACCTACCCTAGTACAGGGCTTAGTTAGCATGTGTACTGAGCTGGCAGCGAGTTTCTCCACAAACTCGTCTGCTACAGGGCTCGGAGGAAATCAACCAGGGAACATAGTTTGTGAACACTACTGGGAGTCAACGGCCACGTCTTCAGCTCAGGGGAGGTGAAAGACGCTGTGCGCAAGCGATACACCCGGCCAGCTGTCCCGGACTTACCTGCTTGTGCGTGCCACTACACGGGATGAAACTGGTTCCACCCGGAAATTGTAGAACCTCGCAAAGGTGTTGGGTGTTGCCCAGCCCGCTGCTTTGCAAATGTCTGTTAGAGAGTCACCACTGGTCAAGGCCAAGGAGGCCGCTACACCCCTGGTAGAATGGGCTCGTAGACCTACCGGGGGCAGCATGTCCTGGGCGTGATATGCCATTGTTATGGTGTCACTGAGCCAGTGGGCGATCCTCTGCTTGGAGACAGCGCTTCCTTTCTGCTGTCCACCAAAGCAGACAAAGAGCTGCTCAGCGACTCTAAAGCTCTGCGTGCAATCCAAATAGATGCGTAAAGCACGCACCGGACACAGCAATATCAGGGCTGAGTCTGCCTCCTCCTGGGGCAGCACTTGCAGGTTCACCACTTGGTCCCTAAAAGGGGTCATGGGAACCTTGGGCACATAGCTCGGTCGGGGTCTCAGGATCACGTGAGAGTAGCCCGGACAGAACTCCAGGCATGTTTCGCTGACAAAGAACGCTTGCAGGTCTCCTACCCTCTTGATGGAAGTGAGCGCAGTCAGGAGGGCAGTCTTCAAAGAGAGTGCCTTAAGCTCAGCTGACTGCAAGGGCTCAAAGGGGGCTCTCTGTAGACCCTGAAGAACTACAGAGAGGTCCCATGAGGGAACGAGGCACAGTCTGAAGGGATTCCTCCTGGCACCTCTCAGGAACCTGATGATCAGGTCGTGCTTCCCTAAGGACTTACCGTCCACTGTGTCATGGTGTGCTGCTATAGCGGCTACATACACTTTCAAGGTGGAGGGGGACAGCCGCCCTTCCAACCTCTCCTGCAGGAAGGAAAGCACCGATCTGACTGCGCATCTCTGGGGGTCTTCGCGTCGGGAAGAACATCACTTAGCGAACAGACGCCACTTAAAGGCATACAGGCGCCTCGTAGAGGGGGCCCTAGCCTGAGTGATCATGTCTACCACCATGGGTGGTAGACCTCTTAAGTCTTCCATGTCCCGTCCAGGGGCCAGACATGGAGATTCCAGAGGTCAGGTCATGGGTGCCAGATGGTGCCCTGTCCCTGAGAAAGAAGGTCCTTCCTCAGGGGGATTTGCCGGGGGGGGGCTGTCGCGAGAAACGTGAGGTCCGAGAACCATGTCTAGGTGGCCAGTAAGGTGCTACCAGGATGACCTGCTCCTCATCCTCTCTGACCTTGCATAGGCTCAGTGCAAATAGGCTCACTGGGGGAAACGCATATTTACGAAGTCCAGGGGGCCAGCTGTGTGCCAGCGGGTCTATACCGAGAGGTGCCTCGGTCAGGGTGTACCAGAGTGGGCAGTGGGAGGATTCTTGGGAGGCGAACAGGTCTACCTGTGCCTTCCCGAATCAACTCCAAATCAGCTGGACAACCTGAGGATGGAGTCTCCACTCTCCCCTAAAGGGTAACCTGCTGTGACAGTGCATCCCCTGCAGTGTTGAGGTCGCCCGGGATGTGAGTGGCTCGCAGCGACTTGAGGTGCTGCTGACTCCAGAGGAGGAGACGGCGGGTGAGTTGTGACATACAACGGGAGCGCAGACCACCTTGACAGTTGACATATGCTACTGTTGCCATGTTGTCTGTCCGAACTAACACATGCTTGCCCTGGATCAACGGCTGAAACCTCCGCAGGGTGAGCAGAATTGCCAGCAACTCAAGGCAGTTGATGTGCCAATGCAGCCGCGGGCCCGTCCATAAGCCGGCGGCTTAGTGTAAGTCTGTGTAAAGCCCGGTTCAGTACTCGCAGGTCCAAGATTGGCCGCAACCCACCGCCTTTTTTCGGTACAATGAAGTAGGGGCTGTAAAACCCCTTCTTCATCTCGGCCGGAGGGACAGGCTCTATCGCATCTTTCCATAGGAGGGTAGCAATCTCCGCATGCAAGGTAGCAGCGTTCTCTCCCTTCACCGAGGTGAAGTGGATGCTGCTGAACTTGGGCGGACGCCTGGCAAACTGAATTGCATAGCCGAGTCGGACAGTCCAGATCAGCCATCGTGACGGATTGGAAAGCGCAAGCTACGCGTCCAAGCTCCGGGCGAGGGGGACCAAGGGGACAATCTCTTCAGACGTACCGGCAAGTGGGGCCTCATGGCGGGGCGGAGCCTGAGGTGCCATGCCCTGTTGTGGCCGTGAGGACATCAAAGCACTTACCTGGCTCCTTGTGACCACCCCCGGAACAGCCTGGGATGGGGAGGACCCATGGACCCATGGACCAATGTCCTGTCCTCGTGACCCATGGAGACTGTCACATCGGGGCGGATTTGTGCCACAGTTGGGTGCACAGGGGCGGGGAGACTGCCGCTGGAGCGCCAAACCTGCCAAAATGGAATAGTGGACGGTGGTCATGATGACGGCCGTGCACACCGGGTATGTGACCCAGGGAACGAGGAAACTGTTGGGAACTGTTGGGTACCGCAGTCACACACGCGGCGAAATTAAACGAAATGGCAACAAAAGATTCTCCTCCCGGCCCTCCACCGGGGGATACCCGGTAGAGGTGGTCCCATTGGGGTCCCCAAATCGCCCCAGTGCTAGCCGCACTGGCCTCATAACCATAGGTAGAAGGACCGAGGCGGTGAGCCGCAATGTTGCCATGGTCATGTTCTCGCAATGAGTACATGATCCATCCACGAACGCTGTCTCCGCATGGGTCGCGCCCAGACACGAAAGACAGCGATCGTGACCGTCAGAAGTTGAGAGATAACGACCGCAACCAGGAATAACACACAAACGGAAAGGCATCTTTAAAAAGACACGTCTTTAAAAAGACGTTCCGTGTGTGCTGCTCTTTTAGAGAAATATACTCTTTTAGAAAAATATACTCTCTTATTTCTGCCGAAGCACCCAGGGGCGTTCTCTGCAGTGCACCAGTGCAGAGGAGGGAGAAGCCACTGAAATGCGCCGTCAGATCCAGCAGAGGTGAATGAACAGTCAGCTCAGTAAACATCGACCGTTCAGCTCTGAAGAGAAAATCTGAATAAGTGGTTGCATACCAGCTCCTTTTATACCCGTATGTACAGGTATGCAAATACCACTCGCCAATTTTCATTGGCTTTTATCAAAGACCAGAGGTGTCTCAGGCTCCCAAGAGTGACCCCTAGTGTCACTACAACGACACATCTTCGAGTGAGTGACAGATAGGAACCTGTTTACATCAAAGCAAGTGTAACAGAGGATCTGTAAAAGTGGAAAAACACTGGTTTTATGACGTCAGATAAGCCTGCAGTAGAGCAAAAATACGAAACACAAATCTAGGCTCCATACGAATAGCTAGCTATATTCCTCCCCCAAGTCATTCAACAGTGACCTGGCTGATTGAAAAAAAAAAAAAAAACATTTTCAAGGGCACTTACTATTCTTCCTTGTGTTTGTAGATGGCAGATTCCCTTAGGGAAAAAAGCTACTGCGTCAAACACTACTGCCTAATCTAAAGAAACAGTCACACATGTTCAACACATCATGACAGCTCTTGCTTTTATTCTTTATAGTTGATGAAAATGTATCTTGACATCATTGCTATAAGAAAGGCCTACTGTATTATATTGTATTAATGAGCTGCATAGTGTATTATACAGACTGAAATCAAGACATAATGGCTAAAGGCATTTCGCTTTGATACTTTTGCTGTGATGTGTGCTGGACAGCATTCTGTTCGTTTTGGGGATTGTCTTTTTCCACACATATTTCCACTAAAATGCTGTTTTTGTCATGTGGTAAGACACTGGACCCAAGCCTAGGATGTCAATGGTGGTAGCAAAGTGGTCTGGTACTGGTGACAACCTGATTATTATAGGGATAGTTCACCCAAAAATTATAATTCTGTCATCATTTAACTACCTTCATGTTGTACATTGAAAGTGGATGGAGACCAGGGACAACCGTGGTTACTATTTAATTATTGGATGGAAAAGTGCAGCTTAGACAATCTACTAGTTTGGTGTGAATGATTTACTGAGATCCCCTACCTCCATTGTGCTTGAGCAGGGTGCTTAACCCCGAGGGAACCTAACTGTCATCACTCAGAATAAAAATCACCTATGTAGCATAGTTGGGGAATAAATTAAGTGTTTTTTAAAGTGTCAGAGGGAGATGATTTTCAGTCAACTGTACTTGTTTCACAGTGCTGACAGGGTATCATTTCTGAGAAAAGTTATCTGTCTTGTGATTTCCTCAAGGAAGGGTGATGATTGGCTGGGCAGCTTCATAACTCCATATGAAGTCTGACTGACTGTGACCTTTCATACTGTGCAGTTATGATCACAGCTGAGCCCAGCCAATCAGGTCCACTACTGAAATATCCAAAAGCTTGGCTCAGGGTTCTGTTTTTTGAATGCCTTTCCCCTTCTGTCTGTTCATCGATCATATAACACCCCTGTCTATTCTGTAGAAGAGGGCGAGAGGGTTCAGACTAAACGTGGCATGGAGATTGACAGTTTGGGGAAACTACTGCTTTAAGCAGTTAAGACAATGGAAAGAAATGTTGTGGACTGCTCTTACAGTCCAGCCGATAACAACAACCATAACCCCATACCCCCACCCCCACTCTTAGGGATCAGCCGATAACAACACTTCATGTAATGGACATCCTTGATGATGCTTAAACTTAGAAACTAATTCAGTCCGATCAAGAATGCAAAATGTACAACCTGGTCTCATAGAGTAGAATCCCTTTACTATACCAACATTTTTGCAAAATTATTTTTACATTCCATGTTGAACCTATCGCGGCAGTTTCCTGGTGGAATGAACACTAGAGGTGCTACAACAACAATTACTTTTATTCGCTTTCACACAAATCACAAGTAAAATGGGCAGATTATCAGTTCATGAACACATAAACAGGGGTACGAATCCTCAAGAGCACTCAAGTCGACACGTGAGACAAAAGTGTCATACCACAAAACAACATGGTTGCGTCAGCAATTGCATTTTTTATCTCACATTTGCTTTTATGATACTATCAGTAAGGTTTAGGATTAAGGTTTAGGGTTGGGTAGGTAGATTTTTTTGTTTTAAAACTTGTTAGAACATTAACCATAAAAACTTAATCTTTCCTTTTTTTTTTGCGCCACTCATTGGATATTTCACCTCAGAACTTCCACAATACGTGTAATGAACCACGTAAAGTCACTTTGCAATAATTTTGCAACAGTTATTTCATTTTCATGAGATCAGGCTGAAAATGTATGTTGGAGACATGGCCTGGTCCTGAAAAATCAGAAAAAATAACATAAAAAGAACTTCATTCGTTTCCATGGTACCTACTGCATGTCAAGACCAGTAAAAGCAGGCATAATGTAATTGAGCGTACTTGCAGGAAAATCAATCGCTGTTTGAAGTCAGAACCCGGAGTCCAATCCGTACTCCCTCGTTAGTAGTACTTTCATCCCAGCTTCCATTTCATAGTTATTATCACTCTCCCACTCTAACACCGACGTAAAAAAAAGCCTTGTCCATTATTAACTCATGAGTGTTTGGTATTCTGTGTTGAGAATAACTTTTATCTGTGCAATAAACCCCAGGCTGGTTAAAATACACCAGCTACTGTAAATTATGCACATCTTATTTACTGATTTATTTAGATGACTTTTTTTTTAAGAAAAGTTGGGTTACTGCAATATTGTGTAAACTATACACGGTTTTCCTGATCACGGTGAGGAAGAGTTTCAGTAGCATTTGCACTTGAGCATGGTTTGGCATAGTATGATTACATGGTACAAGTTCTTCTCCATGCTCAACCTTGCTATTGGAATGGTTTTAGTACATGGCGACTCACGATTGTCAATTTGCCAGTGCCAAAGTAACTCAGATGTTTCTGGGTGGCTGGCCAAGTTCACTAATATTTGGGTGAAGTTAATAAAATTTAACAGAAATTAGTGTATGTTTAGTGTCTCTTCATGATGATGGTTTAACTAGTCAAGTATATTCTTCTACACATGTTTATAGTCAAGGAGGTAGATTACGCTAGTTAGCTCATTAAAACTCATATAATGTATCAATACATTACTCACGTAATATTTTGTCAATATATTTGTCATTTTTAGCTAGTCTGGGAACTTTTAACTTTCTGTGTGTTTGTGTCGCTTGGCATACACAAACTTTCATTCTTTTGCCTTTTTCTCTTTGCTTTCCTTTTTGCGACATTGGCCATGTCTTTCCTGTGCTTTAGCAGAGTAAAAACCATGGAAAAAAGCAGTCCTAAAAACTGGAATATGTTATCATCCTATATAGTGCATTTGCTCCAATGTTTACTTCTCCTGCTGTCAGCAAATTATGTTTTTGTTATGTACAATCTGTTCCTGATTTTGCAGCACCACAGTAAAAAAAGAAACCTTAACCATGTCAGCTTGCCCAAATCTGCACAGTTTTGCAACGAGAATGGTTTGGCATGATAGTGGACAAATTTCATAATAATAATAACTTACATTTATATTAAGTAAATAGTTCTTTCTGATTACACACTGTATCTGTTGTTGAAAAACAAAAAAGAGACTTAGCCATGTCCTGCAAAAAAATATAATAAAAAAGTAAAAGTGTTTCAGTTAAAATATCTAAAAAAAATAAATAAATGAAAAAGCAAAATTGGATAAGATAATATGTAATAATGTTTTTTTTTTCTTCTTGTTTTAAGCATAAACCCTGCTGCATTTTGTTGGATTGATGATTAGACTATTGGGTAGGAAAAATAAAAAAAAATGTGTGCAATTTTGCTTCTCAAACTTAAATTGATATTATTTTAAGGATAATACCAAAATACTGTAAATTTTTTTTTTTTTTTTTTTTTTTGCAGTAAAGTAATTTATTTAAGTATTTTTGTAGGTAGTTTGAGAAAGCAAGACATGCAGGCATTGTAAAATGTTTATTAATTTGTGACAGAAAAAAAACGTGTTTTTCTGAGGCAGAGATATTTAGCATGATGGCCGGCTTTTGAATGATTACACACCATTGGACTTGGCTTTACCAACCAATGTCATTAAACTTGAGTCCCCTGCAAAACGATTATTCAGCAATAAAGTTTTAATTGCTCAGTAATCTCCAGGCAGAGATGGTGGCTGCAATTAGAGAATCCAGGGAATACTGAAAGAACCACACAATCCTGTCATTTTTATCTCCTGGAGAAGTGTCACATACTGTGGAGAAGAAACTCAAATTGAATTTGGCTGTAGGGGCTGCTAATCAGCATGATACAATGCAGTGGCACTCTTTTGAATGACTTCCATTCAAGTCATATGCCCTTGATTATGAATGCATTGTTTTCACATTATTGCCAGACTTCAAAAATTCCTCTAGAATTCCTCTAGAATTCTAATGGGCAAAAACTGGGTGGAAAAATTACATTTACGTTATTCACGCTGCTTTCACCCACCGCAGGACTTCAGCTGTAATTGTAAACAGCTCCAACATTATTTCCAAAGTTTGAGTTAATATATCATAATATATGAGTCTGAACATCATAATGTATTTAAAGCCATACAGGAAGCATATAAGTTTTCTTAAATTTTGAATGTTATGTTAAAGGAATAGTTCACCATTTTGGCTTCGCTATATGCAACCCATACTTAAATTTAATTTAAACCAACTGATCTCAGTTCAGGAGACTCTGGGCTGTCAGTAAAGTGTTAAAATTTTGACGTAATGAGTCATGTGACAAAACAACATGGCACCCATCACAGCGGAGAAACGGCAACAAAAATACACCTGGTAAGAAACCAAATTTTTTTTTTTTTTTTACATTGAAACCTGTTTGAGTCTCTATTTTCATCTGATATGCCATTTATAAAATGTTAGTAATATATTGTGAAACGGCACGCTGTTAATCACATTGTACATTTATGTGTACAATAGCACAAGGTTTTATTAGAAATTCTACATTTACTGTGCATTATCACATTGAGAAAAACTAATTGCTTTCAGAGGCTTTATATGGATGTAAGATGAAAATAAGGTGCATTTCGAACTGTTCTGAGACCACTGCAGACAGACAGCACACTAGAGGTTGTCATTCACTAAATAGGGAGCAAGGGAACATCCTATAGCTTTCCTATGAGGCCAAGTGCATTCAATCCAATCTTCCTATCAAAAGTTCAGTTTCAGGCTGCAAATTGTGTTTGAACCACTTAACATGGTTGGCAGACATCGGACAATGGTAATAAGTACTTGTATCAGAATTAATTCTGCTAATTTCTGATTGGTAAAATGCTTCAGAACTGGTTACCACTTATTTGTTTGACAGTGCAATGAGAGAACATTGAGATTTTGTTTCCAAAAAAAGTTGCAACAAAAGTCAAATGAAGTTAAATAATTATTTATTTGAATAGTTTTCGATATGTGCTTTTCCCAATACACATTGTTCCAGAGCAGCTTTACAGCAAATCAGCAGTAATGTCTGTAACATCTCAAAAACATGAATAACTAACACTCCTGGAAACATAAACAATTTGATTAAAAAAATCTGACTTTCTATAGCTTGGTGTTATTTAAAAATTTCACAACTTTGTCCAGCTGTCCAAAATCCACACAGCAGTCACGCTAAAGTGAGTAACTATTAACTTGTATTGAAAAGACAATATTAATTTAAATGTATTAATGGAATTAATTATGTGTCCTGATCAGTACGTAAATTCCATAACAAAAGTACATATTCCTACTATTGGAGCAATTTTAGCTTGAATTACATCAGGGGACAATCAGCGCAGCCACAGAATGAGAGCCTGGATGCATTCTTGACAAAAGGACGAAGCACAACTATATAAATATTTTATTATTAAATATTTATTTATTTTGAATTAAATTTATTCCTAATTTAAACATTTTTCTTTTGGGGGCCTTTATCAGCAAATATTGATATATGTGATTAATTGCAATTCATTTGACTTATAAATTGACATGTCATGTAATTAATTAGATTAAAAAAATTAAGCGATTGATAGCGCTAGAAAAAATAAAGGTTTGTGAACTAAATTATGTTGGATTCATATGTTAAACATTAATATGTCCCATAGTTTTATCTGTGTACAGCCTTTGTTGTTCAGTATATTTAGCTTTTTCTGTCCTTCAAGATGGAAATACTGAGTATCTCTTCCCTCAAAAAAAAAAAAAGAAACCACCAGGTCCACAAACACATCTCAAGATGGCTATTTAGTTGGCTTTGGATCTCAGCAACGCTGCAGGCTGGGCTGTTTGATAATGTTCAGACTTCATTCCAAAAGATACACTGTATATTGTGAATCATCTTGTCTCTTTTAATGCGGGACAAGATGTTCTCCTAGACCAGCTGTTTGGCAGAATCACAAAATACCAGTTGCAGATTGGTTGGGGGAAGAACACAGCAAATAAAAGAATGCTCAAATATAGTAGTGCTTAAAACATTCTATGAGGCAGGAAGGATTTTCCAACGAAAGACCTGTTATTTATGTCCTTACATCAAATAAAGATGGTCTTACACAAATCATTTCGACTTTTATTCACAAAAAATATTTCAAGGGAAAGTGCTCAATCCTCTGGCTTTTAGCAAAGCAATCCATTCTAGGCTTTAGGCTTGATTGACTGCACTGATCAGCCAATCGTCCATCTCATTGGAGTAGATTTCTTTTCTGATGGAAAACAAAATATATATATATATATATACTATACATATATTGCATGTGTGTATAGAGAGAGAGAGAGAGAGAGAGAGAGAGAGAGAGAGAGAGAGATACAGTGTCTGCAGGTGGGCATGAAATTATAAATTGTTGACTCTTATAAATTACTCTTAGGATTACAGACCCATGAGAAATATGATGGTACAGCGAGCTGCTTAAGAAGAAGATTAAATTATACCTGTCAGTTAACCCGGTTCATAATCTAAGTGCTAAATACTCTAATTTCCCAGTCTGTACAAATGTAAACACAAGTCGTCATTTATTTTTCCCTGGTAGCTTTACTGTATAATATGACTCGCATTAATGAACTCAGCTGGTGAGATAATGCATGCATCTGGGGGAAAATATTTGTGTTTTAACCATATAGTAGCAATATAAACATATTTATTGATATATTATTGATTGATTTATTGGTGGCAAGCACCATTCGGTTCAGTCTGATTTTGGGTGCTACCTGACTGAAATCACAATGTCCCCTAGAGAAATTACTCAAGAAAGTTTGATCTCCATCATGCAATTAAGTTAGTGACAAATTTTGGTAAAGTCGACAAAAATGCTTAAATTGCTCCATTGTGCATTGTTGTCTGCAAAGAATATGTTACATCAAAAATTAATTTCCACAAGTGTGCTTGCAATGTCTCATTACTAGGCAGCAGCTTAAATTGACCTTGGGTTTACTGCATTATATTACCTTCTATCTTATTTATTCTCAGGAGATGCTTTTTGACAAAGTAATTTACAATAAAGTGCACAAGTCACATTATATGCCAAGTATCAGGACAGGTAGCTGATTTTATATATAATTAGTAGAAACACTATTTCGACTGCATCCATTCGTAAGATCATAGGTGTGCCATGGCCGGGTGTGCGAAGGCGGAGGGCCAGCGTTCGTAGCGCCCTGGCCACGAGTGTTCGGTGTCCGGCTGTCATGATAACGACGGCCATAAACACCAGCTGTGTGACCCAGGGAGTGAGGAAACTGCTCTTTCTTTGAAAATGTGGGTACTGCAGCCCCTTGGGCGTTTGGAAAACACAAAAGGGAACACAGGATTCTCCTCCCGGCCCTCCACCGGGGGACGGAGTGGTCTGGATACCAGCTCTGGGGTTCCAGTAGGCCTCTTCTTCCCTGGGTCGTTCATCTCAGGGGCGCTTGGGGGCCTTCCTGGGGCTCTTAGTGCAAGACCATGAGAGGGGGGGCGTCAGCTTCCTGCGGGGGGCTCTACACCAGGGCCGAGCGGTCAGCTCGGGCTGGTGTGGAGCCGCCTGAGTTGCAGCCGCAGGGGGACACCCTCTTCGGCAAGCAGACGAGGTGCGGAACCTTGAACCGTGCTGGGGCAGGATTGTAAATGAATTTGCCACTGTTAATTCTGATTGGATGAGCTGCATCCAAAGCCGTTGTAACTATATTACTTGGCGGAAGAAGTACCAATAATTTTTTTAAATATATACATATTTATATATGTAATTATATTTATTAAATATTTGTGCTTTTCATCATATTGCTTTTGCCATGGCATCTCATGGCTTATTGCTTTAACAAATTACATCAACATTGAGCACATTTACTTATACGATTATGCCTACAATTTGTGTGGTCATGTAAACGCATGCCTTAAACAGAGTTCCTTTATCAGAGTAAGGTCGTAAATGGTTTACAGTAGGTAAAAGCCGATCAGCACACTTAGATTTTTGCACATTACCACAATTTTGGCTTATCCAAATATTGTGCGCATGCCTGTTTAGAATAATTTGATGATTTTAAATCTTATGTAAACAGTGTTAGGCAGGTTACTCAAAGAAAGTAATCCACTAAAAATGATGAATTACTTCTCTAAAATATTCAACAGATTACTTTAATGATTACTTCATAAAAATTTTATCACATAACTTTTATTATTTAACTTTTAAGTTACTTTCTAAAACACATTTCACTGAAATGTTTTTGTTTTTCTGCACACTCACTTTTCACACATACACTCATTTCTCCATTACAATAACTCGTTAGGGCTCTCGTTATATTCCTTATAATATTAATATGATTACAAATTAATCAGATTTCTGTAACTAATCACCATGTAATCAGATTACATCCAACACTGCATGTAAGCGTGGGTTTCGTACATTGTTGTTTTTTATTTGTAAGCTGATTTTGAATTGTCATAATGTCTGTGTATGTAAATTCGCACATTCATGGCGTTAATGTTTTGACTAAGCTTCCAAAAACAGTAAAAAAAATGGTGTGACTATAAACAGGGATGGGAGTAACGGAATACATGTAACGGGATTACGTATTTAAAATGCAAAATATAAGTTACTGTATTCCACAACAGTTACAATTTAAATCATTGGTAATTGGAATACAGTTACATTCAAAAAGTATTTTGATTACTGAAGAAATTACTTTGCATTTTATTGTCATTTGTTTCATTTAATATTTAGTCCTTTCAGATGGAAAACATTTATACATATAACTGATGCAATCCAAAGTGCATTTGAACAGCAGTGAAACACTTTCTTATGATGTGTTACATTCATACGAGCAGACAGAGAAGTAAGTTTGAAGTAAGTTTGGAGCAGAAGAAATAGAAATAAACCTTGTGTAAATTGTCAGCTTTACACTAAGCTAAAATGCTATTTCTAGACATTTTACATGCACGTTATCAGACACGATCATATTTTTTTATCAAGAAAATTCACGTTGGATCATAATTTCTTTTTTTCTAGTAAGACCTTTGATATTAGGGCAAAATCATATTTTTGATAATAATTATGTATTGTTTTCCTGTAAAAATATCTAAAAATCCTTAAAACAAGATCAATTTGATTGATCTTATTTTAGAAACAACACTGCATAAGATATTTAGGTTTTTCAGGGAATGTATTTTTAACATGTGTATTTTGTCTTACTGTACTGGCAGTAAGAGTTTTTATAGTCAAAACAAGTGAAAAAATGTAAAGTAATCCAAAGTATTTAGAATACGTTACTGACCTTGAGTAATCTAACGAAATATGTTACAAATTACATTTTACAGCATGTATTCTGTAATCTGTAGTGGAATACATTTCAAAAGTAACCCTCCCAACCCTGACTATAAATAATTTGCATTGCTTCTGAACTGCCGTGATAATTTGTTATTTAAAGGGGTGTTTATGAAGTGCATCATATACACCTCTCCCCCAACACTTTCAGAATCAATATAAATGCAACAGTGAAGATGATTACTGCCGAGCCGCAATGTAAATATGCAGGAGGGAGGGGCGGGAGCGGGGTAGAGCTTCATTATCTATCTGTCTGGCCTACACGCGGCCCTTCTTCAATCATAAAATATTGCAATTGCTGTCTCATTTCTGACTATCAATCAAATGGGCCACAGTTTGCTCTACTAATGGACTGCGCTGAGTGATTTCTCTGTGTGCAGTCAGCTGGGCATGCCAGCATTAAGAGTTACGGCAAATTAAATTACTGAAAGCAAAACTTTTCACTCTCACCATTGGGGGAAAGTGACATGGCGAGCTCTGATTATTTCGAGATATCATAAATTCATAATATTCACATGGCCGGAGCTCTTTGAAGTGCAGGGGAGTGCATTGGAGGCATCCATAAGTCATGCAATTGTCAGAGAGGCAGATGGTGATACATACAGTGAGGGTGGGACGTGCAGAGCTGTAGGCAGGAGGGGTGTGGTGCATTTTGCTGTCAGATAAGGAGAGAGGCCTCCCATTTCCATCCGCTAGCCTAATGTGTTTTTAATGCAGCCTGTGACTTATGTTGCTGTCAGAGCGCGCTGCCGCAATGGGATACTGAGACAGTAGTGGGCAGCAGGCGGAGACTTGGAAAGGTGGCAAAGATTAATCGACAAACGGGGGCAAATACAACTTGATCAAATGCGCATTGATGAGGAAAAAACACAGAGGGGGCAAAACCTATGAAGTGGAGACGAGACACTGGAGTCGTCTCAGCATTTTGCTAAATGGGCTTATTGTTCAACTAAGAATTGATGCTGCAGTGACGATTGATTCAAACACAGAGCTTCAGTCCCCAACAATCCTAACATCCATAACACTCAAAGAGCTTGGAGTTGTTTTCTTACCTCAACACACCATTGAGAGTGTACTTTGCTTTCAAAGCATTTTCAAAGCAGTTGCTGAAACTGGGCAGGGATTTCCTGTTCCCAGTGTGTGTGCTTAGGTTGAAGACAGGTTAGTCTTGCTTAGCCAGACATATGACTACGGCAAAGGTCTGGGCTCTATAGCAGCTTCAAATGGCCAAGAACCACCCATTTAGATAGGAAAAGCCATCAGTTGGTTTTGTCATTACGGGGTGTCTAGAGATGACTCATACCATAATAAAAGACCGACATGGGGGAAAAAGTTATTTATTTATTGACACGCGAGTTTACCCACGGAAGTTCCATCGAACCAGTCAATCAGATTTGAGAGTTGTTCGAGAAAGCGTTTTCCAGTGTGCTATGTGCATCAGACGGTTAGAAAACGGACTGTGGACAATTGCTTTTAATATACAGCAATTACTTTGCATATGCCATTGCAGTGACCACTCTTCTCTCACTCCTGCAAACATCATATGTGGTAAAAGAAAGCAACATTTAGCATTTTAACATGCTATTGCTAGCTTTTTTAGTTTTTAACATGACAAGATTCAACTGAGTTACATAAAAAAAAAAAAATGTGCTTACTCAATTAAATTAAGTTCCTGCCAAACAAATAATTTGAGTAGAGTTTACATGTTAAATTAATTTTAAGAAAACCCATTTAAAATATCTGGAACCGATGTACACAAGTGAATAGTTATTCCATTGAGTTTTCTTTTTTTTCTATAGGTATTTTGTACATTAAGTAAATGTTAAAATTAACATTAACCAAGATTAACAAAGCTGTAAAAGTATTGATAATTGTTATTCATGTTGACAAAAGTAGTTAACTAATGTTAATGAATGGAACCTTATAGGGTGGAGCTCTATTCTTGGCCTATAATATTGTTAATATAATTAAGTGTAGTCCTTTCTTTAGCTCTTACGAGACTCAAAATGTGCTCATTTTACACAGCCTAATGTGAAGATCATAGTTAACTGTACAATAACAGTATCTGCTAAATTAAATTTAAGTAAATTTACTACAGTTCTCAGAATGCAACATGGCATATATAAATCATGAGAACAATTGCTTTACTGTTCATTGTTTACAATTTACTGTGATATTTGCATTGGTGGTGTTGTGCTTGTTGCCCTTTTAAAGGAATAATTCACCCAACATTTTTAATTTTGACATAATTTACTCTCATTTTACCCTCATTTTGTTGCAAACCTGTATAACTTTATTTCCTTATGCAGGACAAAAAAGATGAAAATGAATATTGCGGACCATCTTCTCAGTCGCAATGGCAGTAGATAGTGTTTCCCTTTAAAGCTTAAAAAGGACCCAAAACTATCATTAAAAGTAGTCAATGTCCCTTACAAATAATCTAGAGTTCTGGAAAACTAGCCGCAAACTTGCTACAAATTTAAAGCTCATTATTTTTACATGCAAATGAGCTTGTGATTTGCCGCAAATGTTTGCCGGAAGTTTGCCAGAAGAACTCTACACCGGTAGTGGTACACCTGCAGCAAACATTTGGCAACAAAGATTAATTTGCCTAAATTTTGCTGGAAAGCTCATTTGCATTTGAAAATGATCAGTGATTGATTGACTGATTGCAAGTCAGTGTCACAGCCAGTCTATTTAAGGGCTTTTGTCTGCCACCTGGGGATGCATCACCTTCAACCCTGCCCTCTTTCCGGTATCACATGGGTCATCCGAGCGTGTTGGTCAGTGCAAGTTCCCTTACAAAAAATCAAAACTAGCCACAAACTTGCTGCAAATTTGCCCCTCATTATTTTCACATGCAAATGTTTACCAAAAGTTTGCAGCTCTTCGCCAGTAGTGGTGAACCTCCAGCAAACTTGTGGCAACAATGGAAAATTTGCCACAAGTTTGCAGCAAAGCTCATTTACATATGAAAATTACCAGTGGCGAATTTGCCATGAACTCTCAGTTTTCATAAGGGTTTACTTGTAGTGACTCAAAGGATGTTTTTCATGTGGATAACCGTAGCCTTTGTTGTTCATCCCCAGGTATTTTAAGGTTTGTCGCTTGTGGCGTTACAGTATTGTAAACTGTTTACCCTTTCTCTTGCTTTAGCAAGTTTATCTGCCATGTAACCACTGTTGGCTGCTTTGGCATGGTCTAATGAGCCACCTTTTCCTGATATGTATATTTATTAAGTGTCTTTTTGTTATTGTGGTTTTTGTATTCATAACAATTTTGTTTTTAGATGGGCTGATTGATATGCTAAAGTGTTCCCTCTGTGGCTAGAGATGCAGGTTTCACCTTGTTGGGCCTCATGTATTCAGATAGAAGACAAAGGCAGGCCTAACACAGTCGTAAAACCTAACTCAGGCCCCCACATAACAAGTCATAAATCTTACTGATAAAAACCATGCCAAAATAAAACAAAGGGAGTCCAAAACAGACTACAAATCCCATGAAGCCTTGCTCACTAAAGGATCGAACTCTCAACTCCTATTGGATGAGGCACACAACAGAACGCCCCTCAACCATGACATCATCAGGAGTAGAAATACCTCTGAAATGCTTCCGGGATTTGCTTCCAGCAACTTTGCTCGCCATGTGTAGACGCAGCTCATCGCTGCTCTCAGGTGTAGCCTCGTGGCACAAGGAAGTAACATCTGACTTGAAACTGTGGCCATACAATCTCCATCTCGCTGGACGAGTTGAGATTACTCTGTGTTCCACCAAACACTCTAACGGATCCGAAGGAGACTGCCGAGCAATCCGCATCTTTATCCGTTTTGCCTGCAGAAGTGAAGAGATAAAATATTTCTCTTCCATCTTCAATCAAGTCGACAAGCCAGCCCGCCGAGAATCAGCAGCCGTACCGCCAACCGACAGAGTGAGGAAACGGCCTCCCGTCATCACCCGAGCCTTGAGGAACCGAGTCGGTGTTAAAGGACGGATGAACACACATTCTGCATCCTCATGCGATTCAAGTAAGAGGTTTACGTCTGGGCAGAGATAGAATACTATAGTGTGTTATTCTTGTGTATCAAGGTTATTGCTTGTACAGTTTACGGACCACCGAGTCCGCTCATTGCGATTAACACTCAGGGTATTAATTATCACGAATTTGATTTGCTGTATTGTAGTCCAACCACATTGGACTGTTGTGCATTTCCACCATTGCGGGTGAGACCGGCATATTGAGTTTATCCATTAAAGAATCAAAGACCGCGGGACGGTTTACGAGCTGTCCACCATGTCTCTGAGTGATAAACTAACAGCTGCTTTCTCTCCCATGATCGCGAAACCGGCTTTGGGGCCGTCACTTAATTCTCTCTCTCTCTTGTACTAACCACACACACACACACACACACGTGACCCCTCACAAACATTCTAGTAGATAGCTAGTAGATAGCTTCGTGATAAAGCTCAGCTTTGTCCCTAAGCTACCATTGACTGGTTTCTCTCCGCCCACATTCGTGGCCATATTATCTGTCCGGAAGTCTCGTGTGACATACTCTCCACAAGAGTCACGTCCGCCATTTTGTGCCTGTCCCTCCTTACACACACTCTCACACACACACCTTATGTGTTATAGGATTATTTTAGTTTCCATATCTAATCATATCACTGTTTAGTTTGTAGTTGTAAGTCGGAAGTTTATTGACTGCATTGTATTAATTATTAATTGATATTATTGCATAAATAAACTTTGTTATATTACAAAGAGAAGTGTTTTGGTTTGTTTTGCATACACCTGTGTCATGCTGACAGGATGTCAGTGCTCGGATTCAAGCCTTCAT
The DNA here is from genome assembly GCF_019703515.2 of Myxocyprinus asiaticus. Lineage (NCBI taxonomy): Eukaryota > Metazoa > Chordata > Actinopteri > Cypriniformes > Catostomidae > Myxocyprinus > Myxocyprinus asiaticus. The sequence goes on along the minus strand of NC_059392.1, from coordinate 15,027,936 downwards.
TCATTGTTTGTTTTTTTTTTCGAAAATGTATATTCTTCGGATGTCGATTTTCCTAAGAAAACAATCTAATATTGAGACTGTTATACTATCTGGTTATTAGTCCCTGATTCCAGGGTGGTGCCCCGTCAATATTAATCCTTATTAATTTTCTATTGATTTTTGATAATTGATAATTATCTTTGATGATTGTTGAATTTGAATGATCAATAAGCTAGTGTTAATTTTAATTAATGTTTCATCGATGTTAATGATTAGTGATTATCTTTGATAATTGTTGATTTAAAGGATTAAAAAAAGCTAACATTGATTTTCATCAATGTTCTATTGATTTTAGTAATTAAATTTGATCATTATTAATTATTGCTAATAACCAAACCCACTCCTAAACATAGCGCACTACATTTACTGGAGCCCCATATGAGGTTTTAATGTGTTAGATTTGATTAATTAATTTAAATATTAATTAATAACTAAAGAAATAATTATCAATTATTTCTGATAGTAACACTGATCTAAACAACCAGTAAAGCCCTACAACCTTCTATGTTCAACCATCACCCCCCTTGGAGGATACTGCTGTTTTGTTCCTATTATTTGGATTATCTTGTTCTGTTAAGCTCCGTTCTGTCAAGTTTTTCATTTGTATTTTGTTTCTGTTTGGTTTGTTTTCTTCTTGTTTGTTTATGGACAGTTGATCGAGTTCTGACGTGTACTACACTAGTGTGTTTTCTCTCCTTGTGGTATTGTGTCTTCACCTCAGGTTTATGCCAAATCGGGTATACTCCGGTTTGCTTAAAGGCGTCGAATTTATTTGGTTGGACTGTGGTCACATTTCTCTGAGTGATTATGAAACCTGATCGCACAGATATATGCATACCTTTGTGTGGATAGTGGGTACTAAACTTTGCTGGGCTCTGATTTGTGTATGGCCCTGTTTTGAGGGTTTCTCAGCCCATCACTGTGTCATTCTCATACCAACTGTTTGTATTTGACTGTTAGTTTGATTTTGTTCTGTTCATTCTTTGCAGGAGCTGAGTGCTTGGGGCAGGGAGACTGGCTTCCCTTCTGTACCTGGTGGTGGTTTTCCTTCACTACATGCCGTGCTGTGTTCATCGCCATATCATTCTTAGGCACTCAAGTGTGTGTGAGATGCACGTGTGATTTATGGTGTTTTCAGGGACAGATAGCCTCTGCAATTAGTTGCTCCCTGCTGGCAAGCATCAGTTCTTTTTAGCGTTACACACTCAAAGTGTGTGTATTTGAGTGTGTTATTAGTGATCGTTATTGGATGTGAATCTCTACAGTCCAAAATTCCAGTTCCACAAAGTTTTTCAATGTTTTTACTGTTTATTGTGTGACATTTTTGTACTGGTATCCACATCACTTGCCTTTCATTAGTGGAAACAGACCTGTGTGACCTTTTTGTGCATGGATTTATTTCCAAATCTGTGTATATTCCCTGGGTGAAATTCCCAGGGTGGCGCTGTCAGACTTATTCCTATTCTTTAATTTAGAAACTAGTTTGGTATTTCACACTTCATGCTGCTTTGTTACATGTTGTTGCTGTGATAGAAATATTCACGAAAGATCAATCTATCTGGTACACCATTTCTAGAGCAATAGTGATGATACGACTCAGGATAGCCTTGTGGATCTGTAAATAGTGCTTCGCAGGCCACAAAATATGAGTGACTTGGTGGAAAGCATGACCAAAGTCCCTTTCAAGGCAAGTCACGCTTCTGGGCAGCTATTTTCTGTGCACACAAGCAGCATAAATGTACAGCTCCAATTCACCTTATTCAGCCTGCCCCTTTCTCTTTTAAATAGTCTCTGCCATGACCCATTTCAAGTAACAATATTAAGTTTTCCCATTTTAAATAAAATAACTTTTCAAACTTTATACTTAACAGAAATATAATAATATTGCATGTATATGAAATAGGATTTGGTGTGTGTGTGTGTGTGTGTAACTTGATTTCTAGACTAGTAGTATACTCCGGCATCTTTGATTGGGTGGACCAGCCGTCAGTCAGGCAAAAACAGTGCCACCCTGCCCCCTTATGTGGACTCACCTCTGCAGAATATGGAAATTCTATGACAATCTCGATCCGCATCAAATTAAAGTGTTACTGAAATGTTTGAGAGAGACTTCCTTTTCCTCTTTGATGTTACTTCTTGTCTCACTGACCTGATATTACTTTTCCACTAATCATTGTATTAGGTGCAGGGTGGTGCTTGGTTTTAAAATGTATGTATTTGTCTCTCGATGGCCCCAAGGGAACATCCTTCTCATGAAGCTGAAGTCCAATAAAACTACACATGGTGTAATGACATGCATTACTGCATGCATGCAATAGATCAGCTCTTGAAGGTGATGGCAGTCCAGGAAAGAAAAAAAAAGACTGCCACAGCCACTATGTCCTCAAGCATGCAGAAGTAGCTACTAAAGGTGAAGGTTTTACTCTCAGCCACAGCTGGCCTCAGCCGCAGCTGGCCTCAGCCTTGTGCCTGCTCATAAATTTGCACTTTTCCTGCAGATGACTTCACACAAAGGCATTGCAAAAGAAAGGTCACTGGCTGGCTGTGGTAACACAATAGATAGATCCCAAATCTGATACGCGAGTGCCATTGTAGTGCCATTCAGTACATTCAGGTAGACAGCTGACAACCCCAGATCATAACACTGCCTCCAGAGGCTTGTACAGTGGGCACTATGCATGACGGGTGCATCGCTTCATGCACTTCCCTTCTTACCCTGACACACCCATCAATTTGGAATAGGGTAAATCTGGACTCATCAGACCACATGTCCTTTTTACATTGATCCACAGTTCTATCTTTATGCTCCCTAGCAAATTTAAGTCATTTTTTTCCGATTAGCCTCACTAACAAGTGGCTTTCTTGTGGCCACACAGCTGTTTAGTCCCAATCCTGTAAGTTCTCATCACATTGTGTATGTAGAAATGCTCTTACTTTCACTATTAAACATAGCCATGAGTTCTGCTGTAGATTTTTACGATGTGACTTCACCAAGTGTTTTAGTGATCTTCAATCACAATCATTCAAAAAAAATTTCCGACCACATTTCTTCCATGAAGCTGACGGTTCACCAATATCCTTCCAGGTTTTAATAATGCGTTGGACAGTTCTCAACCCAATTCCAGTGATTTCAGCAATCTCCTTAGTTGTTTTCTTTGTTTGATCCAGGCCAATAATTTGCCCTTTCTGAAACACAGTATGATATTTTCCACGACCACAGGATATGTCTTCTGACATGGTTGTTTAAGAAACGAGAAGCTACACAATGCATCAGTTAAAGGTTAAAATAATTGTTGCCAGCTGAAACATATTAATCACTGCAATAATGATCCAGTTATAGGCTCTTAAGTATCTGCTTATTTAAATCAAAACAGCCAGGCAGTGTAATTGTTACTGTGGATATCTGTTATGTTTTCTGTCAGTTCCCATGTGATAAGCAATGTCCGTAGAAATTGCCAAGATGGCCATGTCTTCATCATTTACGCATTGTCGACATGTTGAAACGAATTACTTTTACAGAAATTAGGTTATTAAATATTAGCATTATGGATAATTTATGTATTGGTAGATGCACATGCTAGGTTAGCTACTGCAGAATATATCTTACCTAAAGTTTATGCAAGCCTTAAAGGGATATTTCACCCAAAAATAAAAATTCTCTCATTATTTACTCACCATCTTGCCATCCCAGGTGTGTATGAGTTTCTTTGTTCTGCTGAACACAAACGAAGATTTTTAGAAAAATATTTTAGCTCTGTAGGTCCATACAAAGCAAGTGAATGGTGACCAGAAATTTGAAGCTCCAAAATGTACAAAGGAAGCATAAAAGCAATCCATAAGTCTCCAGTGGTTAAATATATATCCTCAGAAGCAAAATGATAGGTGTGGGTGGACTATAAACTCTACTCCCTGCCCACTAGGTGATGATATGTACAAAGAATACAAATCGCCAAAAACAAAAGAAGAAGAATGTGTAAATGAAAGTGGAGATTTATAGTAAAACAAGACTTAAATATTGATCTGTTTCTCACCCAAACCTATCATATCACTTCTGAAGACACGGATTTAACCACTGGAGGCATATGCATTACTTTTATGCTGCCTTTATGTGCATTTTGTGGACCTTCAAAGTTCTGGCCACCATTCACTTGCATTATATCGACCTACCTACAAGAAAGGAAAAAAAGTCTACAGTTTTATTCCAAAACTGTTTTAAAGTCATTTTCACCATCTTTCCTACCACAAAATGAAAGATAGATGTGTTGGAAATTACATTTGTGCATGATGGTTGTCAAAACAAAAATGATAAATATGACAGAATTCTCCTTTGATGCATGTATGACAACTTGGATTTGTTAGTAGACAAATTAAATATAGTGAGGGTGTGAAGAGTTTATTTTCTTGAATTTAACAGGGCCAAAAATGTCCGTAGTTGAAGAAACACTCTAATGCGTTGTATTTACTTATTTAAATGACTTAGTACGCCACTAATCTTAGGGCCATCAGTGCCTTGCAATATCTCCTTAATGTCCCAAGGCCAAAAATCAGTCACCTCATTGGGGAGGGTAATTAAGCTCCATTTCTGAGCTCTTTAACACCCCATCAAGACCCATCCTTTCCCTCCCTCTTCAACTGGCTCATCTCTCTGCTTATGGAGCATATGCTTCCTAAACCCATCTGAGGTGCAGGAGCAGATGAGCCATGTGGAAAAACCAAGTACAGTTATTCATTTAGAAATGAAATTATGGAAGCACTGCACATACACTGCCTAGTCCTTGCCTTTCTTTCTAATAGAACTAAAATGTGCCTGAGCATTTCCAATTAGATTATTCCCCTACATATTCACACCCACTTCCCCAGTGTGATATTACATTTGATCTAATGGTCACTACAGAATTGCAGGTTGCATGTGGAGAATGTTAAAGGAGTAGTTCACTTGAAAATAAAGAAAATTCATTATTTACTCACCCTCCTGTCATTCCAAAGCCTGTTGCTATATGCTTTCTATGGAACACGAAAGCAGATTTTTTTGAAGTATCATTTTGCAGCTTAGTAAATAATTACAGAATTTTCATTTTTGGGTGAACTATACCTTTAAAGCAGACTAGCTTGGTTTGATCCATTTCTAAAGTGCAAAAGTGGTGGTGGGAAGGACAAAAGTGACAAACTGGCTGTGTGTGTGTGTGTGTGTGTGTGTGTGTGTGTGTGCGCACGACATTGCTGGAGGCATTTGATCCCAGTGCTGAAATAAACAATTTTTTTTTTTTTTTTTTATTGTTGTTGTTTTCCTCTTTTCATATCAGAACATGATATCTGTGTTTTATTGATGTGTTTCTTTCTGTATTACTATGCTCCCATTGAACTCGCAGTGGCAACAGTCAAATTCTGTCTGTATAATTCAAACAGAAAAGCTCATAAGATAAATATCTATGGCAATAAATTATGTTCAGATATTCTGATCCGTAATTGTGGCCATATTTGATGTTCCACATATTGCTGTGCTAATAACAACACTTAATAACTGACAATTTGGGAAACTTTATTGAAAACATGATTTTATATGAATGTGCACAGAGGTCAAAATAATGAAAACAAACAAGCAGAAAAACCTTATAAAACTGAAATTTCATGCCTAAGGCAGAAAATTGCCTTTCACTCCGCATTCATCGGATGATCTGAATGTATAATTAACACTTTTCTGCATCGTTTTTGGGTTAATGTCAGACAAAAGCAAGATTGCTGATGGTTTACTGTCACATCATTTCAAGGAATGAACAGTAATGAGAAGGGTATGATTTATCCCATTTTCAGTGAATTCCAAGTCTGGATTTAAATACAACAGCCTGTCTTTTTCCTCAAAGTAGCATGTAATTTCTGTGACACTAGCACCACAGAATGGGGGGGAATGAGTTCAAAACAGCTTTCCGAATACGCCCCTCAACTTCAGCTGTTCAAACAGTCAGATAGTCCCGCTCCCAGCTCACACCAATGGTTAAGTAACATTGTTGTGGCGGGTCTATGCAAGTCACTCAAAACAAACACAGGAATTTTATAGTGCCACAGATACACAGGGGCATATTCACTAACAATGAATTGCACCTGCTTAAAGCACAGTTTTTTTGCACGTGCCAACTGTGCACGTTTAACGCCCGATTCATTAAAGGAATTATGCAGATCAGGCAACGGAGTAAATGCGCCCACAAAATCGTTGCTGAACACGATTCTGATTGCAGTATAGCGGAGGATCATACAGACCACCGTATTTGACCCACCCTGCAGGGACTGAACAGCATCATTTTGATCCAGACACCTGGATCATCTCTTGAACATGAAGAACCTGCGCTTGACAACACCGCGCATCTGGATATATGCCAGGTTACAACGCTCTTCAACATCATTTGATGAATATTTGATTAATTACTGCTGAAACAATCAGTTGAAAATGTTCACAAACATCTATTTATTTATTTTTTTTATATATATATATAAAATAAATTTTACCTCCTACTTTCATTTGGCGGTAATAGCGCAAAGTAAATTGTGCAGGACAAATTGCACAGAGTTTTGTGAATGAAGCGCAGTCTTTAATGAGCGTAAACACCTGTAAACACCTTGCCCGGTGTTCTTACCGGCTCATCAAATGTGCACGTGTTGAGTGCATGCCTCTTCAAGTTTTGACGTCAAAAGTAGAGAATAACGCGATTATTTAAAATGTCACGTAAACACGGATTTATTGCCTTGTAAGATTTTTTTAAATATGCTGATTTTAGAGAGCAATCAGCATATTGGTGTGCATGTAAACGGGCTCATTGATGCATACTCAATCCTACCGAGTTACTCACAGCTGAACTGACTGCACACATACACACATTAAAGAGAAATGTATTTTCAAGCTGTAATCACGTCTTTGCCCAGCACAACATAGACACTCACACAATGCTGTTTAATTACTCTAATATAGGGGGACCATATTCTGGTTTTCCAAAAAGAGGACAAATTATTATTTTTTTGCTGTGGGTGGGGGTGGGGGTATTGGGTGGAATAATAGGGTTTAAAACAATGTTACTATGAATGCAAACTTTAATACAGTGAAAAAACACTCTGTTAGCATAACACAAAATATGTATAAATAAATAAAAATTTCCAACATTCTTTTGAATGTTCATGTACTAAAATAAAATATTTGATGCCATGAGTGTACCTTCATTCACTATTACTATTATTTTGAATGGCCATGGAAAATGAAGCAATGTAATAATTTTACCTGGTCGCATAAAGTAGTCCGTTAATTTACTTGATGAACTTTCACCTTTTGCTGAACCTTTATGCTTTGCAGAGCTAATGTATGCTTCTAAATCACTTGCACCTTTATTAGCAACTGACACATAAGTGCCAGCTTTACATGTCATACATTCTGTTTCCCACGGATCTCGACCTGGATGAAAGCATGGGAATTTTTTGTGCAAATCTTCTGTAAATTTGCATTTTCATTTGGGCATTGTTTCCACTCAGCTGTCATTTGCTGCTACTGCAAGCAACTGTTTGATGCCGAACACAACAGAACTTTGCGCGTTCGCGGAGAGATTGACAGGCAGGAATTTGGCCAATAGTTGCCGCAAGCCTCTTATAATTGACCAATTGCTGTGCGAAAAGGCAGGACTTACAAAGAGGGGTTAAAGCAATGCAAATATCCGCACACACACAATAAAGTATTAGACATAATGCAACTAAAGCCGAATCCCGGACATTTTCACAAATTTAGAAATCCCGGCCGGACGCTTTTTAAGGTCAGAGAAAGAGGACATGTCCGGGAAAAAGAGAACGTATGGTCACCCTACAATGACTGGATATTCAAAGCTTCAGACATTACATGATGACTTTATTGCCTTTTGTAACGTTATCTCATATTTCAAACCAGGCTAATTGATTTTCAGGTGCAAAGAGAGACATCTCAGATCTTCTTCACAGAACTCTACCCACAAATCTATATTTCAAGCTTTCGAAAGCAGAAAACTTGCTGTATTGCTTTTCAAATCAACCTCTTTGCTTTTTTAACTTTTTGAAAACCTCTAAATGGCTTTTGTATATGTAGCTAGTATTGCCTTGTTCTTTCAGATTTTACAGAGCATGTGTATATTTCATGAAGGTCATGTCTCAACAAGTTATGGAATGCTTTGGACACCACAATATATATATGTAGGTGAGGGTAAAATGGTTCTTAGGCAAATGTGGTCATCGCACATGTGTTGCTATACACATATATACTACCAGGCTTGCAAAGGCATATAAAGGCAATTACAGGCATGTAAACATAAAACTGAGTATACATGGTGTACAATATTCATTTAGACTTACATAACAATAAACTTTTCATTCAACAGACAATTACAACTAAAGCACACAGATAAATAGGCAGAAATTAAACCCAATTAGCCACGTATTATTCTGAGTAGCATTGAATGATGTCTGTTACATTTATGTGTCCTTGATAAGCACCTATTTTTAGTTTAATACTGGCGCACCACGAGTCCGCTAATCTTCCGCTATTCCGCCTAAACTTATATTTAGATATTTAACAGTCAACAAATATATCCTAGACATAAATAGCAACAATGACTATCAAAGACAAGATGAATAAGCACTTACTGTACTTTCAATCATGAATGCACACAAGTAAATAAAGGGAATGGAAAGGATGGACAGGAAAATCTAGCTTTGACTCTCTGCACGACTCTAACTGAGAATAAACAAGTCCCAAATGTTTACATCACTGCATCCTTGGGCCAGTGCTGCATTTTGATTGGCTGTCCTTTCGCGTGATTGGTGCATGATAAGTAAGAGAGGCTATCCATACATAGAGCTCTTGCACCCGATGCTGAATCCCCATTGGCTGATCTCCTGGATGATCAGTGCATGAGCAAGACCTGGGTCACCAGAGGGCAGAGCTGGGTTTCTCTTCTACAATATATGTGTGTGTGTGTGTGTGTGTGTGTGTGTGTGTGTGTGTGTGTGTGTGTGTGTGTGTGTGTGTGAGAATATCCCAGGAGATCAGCAGTTACAAAAATACTCTAATCAGTATTATCTAATCAGCCAATAATGTGGCAGCAAAGCAGTGCATAAAATCAGGCAGATATGGGTCAGGAGCTTCAGTTAATGTTCACATCAACCATCAGAATGGGGAAAAAACGTGATCTCAATGATTTGGACCATGGCATGATTTTTGGTGCCAGACGGTCTTAAGTATTTCTGTAACTGCTGATCTCCTGGGATTTTCACACACAGCAGTCTGTAGAATTTACTCAGAATGGTGCCAAAAACAAAAAACATCCAGTGAGCAGCAGTTCTGCAGATGGAAACATGTTGTTGATGAGAGAGGTCAGCAGTGAATGGCCAGACTGGTTCAAACTGGCAAAGTCTATGGTAACTCAGATAACCGCTCTGTACAGTTGTGGTGAGACGAATATCATGTCACATAAAATGTATTTATTTATTTTAAATATTATTTGGCAATTAAGAATTAATAACAACTGCCAAACTAATCATATATCAAAGTGTTTGACATTGCTCTGTTACTGGCATAAAGGATAATTATTAGCAAAAATATAAAATACAGTTCTGGTAAACAGGCTAATTCTGCAACTCACCAGGGCCCCCTGCTGGTTTGGCGCCTAGATAAAATGCCTGGTAGGCCTGTATCAGAGTATGTGAGTGGAGTGGAGCAGCAACAATTTCCCCTCCGCGCTCAAAGCATTCTTTAATCACTCCGCTCCAGCTCCACTCAGGGTTATCCATTTCCCGCTCCTTGCTCGCTCCCCGCTCCTGGATTAGAGAAACCATGCTCTGTGTTTGCTCCATGGCAAAATTAGCACCTAACTACCTCTCCACTATAAAGTTATTTCAGTATGCTTTTTAATATCACAACCTTCCATGCAGGAAAATAAATAAACAATACTAGAAGAAAAGCTTCAATGTGCTTTATTAGAACACTAACATTAGCCCAAGATTTTCTTTTTTTTTTTTTTTTTTTTTTTTTGGACCTTAAGATGGCGCCGAGTATGGCTGCTGCGTTGCGAGCTCCGACACAACATAGCAATGTTTTGTTTGTTTTGTTTACAGTTCTTATGTTTTTTTTGTCTTGGATGTTGTCTGCCTTATTGTCTACGACAGACAAATACTTTTGGACATTGGTTCAGCGATCTCACACCGAAAACCGGACTTCACATTCCTCAATGCCGACCCGCTGTTTACAAACACGCAAGCAGAGCCCTTTGTCTGGGCAGCACGGCCGCGGAAACGCAGGAGGAAAAGGGGAAACAGAGCCGGCGTTCTCATCAGAGTAAGACTCCGCACAAATCGACCCCCGCTACCCACTATTCTACTGGCAAATGTTCAGTCTCTGGATAACAAGCTCTGCGAGCTGAAAGCGCGGATCTCTTTCCAACGAGAGACGAGGGACTGCTGCATTATCTGTCGTACAGAAACTTGGATGTCTGTGGAGATTCCAGACTCAGCCATTGAACCCGCGGGGTTCTCCATGCACCGAGCGGACAGAGCGAAAGACCTCTCAGGTAAAACTAGAGGAGGTGGTGTATGTTTTATGATCAACAAATCCTGGTGTGATCAAAGGAACGTACATTCCATCAAGTCTTTCTGTTCTCCTGATCTGGAATTTCTTATGCTTCTGTATCGACCATTCTGGCTACCGAGGGAATTCACAGCAGTCATTATCACTGCTGTGTACATCCCGCCACAAGCCGACACAGACCGGGCACTCAAGGAACTATACGGGAGTTTAAGTGAGCAAGAAACCGCGCACCCTGAGGCCACGTTCATTGTGACCGGGGACTTTAATAAAGCCAGTTTAAAATCAGTCGCACCAAAATATCACCAGCACATTAGTTTCAACACACGAGGGGACCGGGTTTTGGACCATTGCTACTCTCCGTTCCGGGATGGCTACAAATCCCTCCCCCGCCCACCATTTGGCAAATCGGACCACTCTTCCATTCTGCTTCTGCCCGCTTACAGGCAGAAACTGAAACAGGAAGCACCCACCCTCAGAACGATCCAGTGCTGGTCGGACAAATCAGACTCTATGCTACAAGACTGTTTTGATCACACGGACTGGGAGATGTTCCGGTCCGCCTCTGATGACGACATCGAGCTTTACGCTGATAGCGTAATGTGTTTCATCAGAACGTGTGTAGAGGAAGTGATTCCGACCAGAACTGTACGAATCTATCCGAATCAGAAGCCATGGATCAATAGCGATGTTCGCGCGGCACTTAATGTGCGGACCTCCGCTTTTAATTCCGGGAACGCGGAGGAGCATAAACAAGCCAGTTATGCCCTCCGAAAACTATCAAAACAGCAAAACGCCAGTATAGGAGCAAGATTGAAGGACAGTTTAACACCACCAACTCTAGAAGCATGTGGCAGGGAATTAACATTATCACGGACTTTAAAGGGAATAAAAACTCCGCCATGAACACCGCTGCCTCTCTTCCGGATGAGCTAAATACTTTTTATGCTCGTTTCGAGGGAAATAACACTGCCCTCGCGGAGAGAGCTGAAGCTACAGAGGTTAGTTCACTCTCCGTCTCTGTAGCGGATGTAACCCGATCCTTCTGACGGGTGAATATCCGCAAAGCCACGGGCCCAGATGGCATTCCGGGCCGCGTCATCAGAGCGTGCGTGAACCAGCTGGCTGGTGTTTTTACAGACATTTTCAACCTTTCCCTCCCTTTGTCTGTAGTCCCCACATGCTTTAAAACATCCACCATTGTGCCTGTTCCAAAACAATCAAAAATAACTGGTTTAAATGACTGGCGTCCTGTTGCTCTGACCCCCATCATCAGCAAATGTTTTGAGAGACTAATCAGAGATTACATCTGCTCTGTCTTGCCACTCAGTCTTGACCCGCTGCAGTTTGCTTACCGCAACAACCGCTCCACTGATGATGCCATTGCATCTACAATACACACTGCTCTCTCCCACCTGGAAAAAAAGAACACTTATGTGAGAATGCTGTTTGTAGACTACAGCTCAGCATTCAACACCATAGTGCCCTCCAAGCTAGATGAGAAACTCCGGGCTCTGGGCTTAAACAGCTCGCTGTGCAGCTGGATCCTGGACTTCCTGTCAAGTAGACGCCAGGTGGTTAGAATAGGCAGCAACATCTCCTCATCACTAACCCTCAACACTGGAGCCCCGCAGGGCTGTGTTCTCAGCCCACTACTGTATTCCTTGTACACACATGACTGTGTGGCAACACATAGCTCCAATGCCATCATTAAGTTTGCTGATGACATGACGGTGGTAGGTCTGATCACTGACAATGATGAAACAGCCTACAGAGAGGAGGTGCACACTCTGACACACTGGTGTCAGGAGCACAACCTCTCCCTCAACGTCAGTAAGACAAAGGAGCTTGTGGTGGACTTCAGAAGAAAAGACAGAGAACACAGTCCCATCACCATCAATGGAGCACCAGTGGAGAGAGTCAGCAGCTTCAAGTTCCTGGGTGTCCACATCACTGAGGAACTCACATGGTCCGTCCACACTGAAGTCGTTGTGAAGAAGGCTCATCAGCGCCTCTTCTTCCTGAGACGGCTGAGGAAGTTTGGAATGAACCGCCACATCCTCACACGGTTCTACACCTGCACTGTGGAGAGCATCCTGACTGGCTGTATCTCCGCCTGGTACGGCAATAGCACCGCCCACAACCGCAAAGCACTGCAAAGGGTGGTGCGAACTGCCAAACACATCATCAGAGGTGAGCTTCCCTCCCTCCAGGAAATATATACAAGGCGGTGTGTGAAAAAAGCTCGGAGGATCATCAGAGACTCCAGCCACCCGAGCCATGGGCTGTTCTCACTGCTACCATCAGGCAGGCGGTATCGCAGCATCAGGACCCGCACCAGCCGACTCCATGATAGCTTCTTCCCCCAAGCAATCAGACTTCTGAACTCTTGATCTCTCATGATCAATATACATCAGCACTGCACTTTATTACCCTTACTCTTATATCTCACACCGGACTGTCATAAATTATATTATTATTATTATATTATGTCTCTCTTAACAACTGACTATCAACCGACAGCCTGAATGTCAATACAGTACAATACTGTACATTCTATATATATATATATATACTTTTATATATATTTTAATTTTTAATTTTTATTGAATAATGTGTATCTATATAGTAAAAAAACAAAAAAACAAAAAAAACAAAAACAAAAACAAAGCGTATTGTATACTGTACAGTGTATGTTATTATTTGTATATTGTTGAGTGTAATTATGTGTATAACAGATGTTTAAATTGTGTTGTGTTAATTTGATGTTATTGTAAATTGGTATATGTCTCATCACTGTCACGACTGCTATGTTGATTGGAACTGCACCCAAGAATTTCACACACCATTGCACTTGTGTATATGGCTGTGTGACAATAAAGTGATTTGATTTGATTTTGATTTGAGATGAAATTAAATAATTTTTATAGCTTACTTTTGAAACATATCGGCAGCATTCTCTGGGTTTGATCAATTAAATAAATTGCTAGATGCAAAAAAAAAAAAAACAAAACAAAAAAACAAAAAAAACAAACAAACATTAAATTAAAAATATTAATTACCAAAAAAATTAAAATAAATAAATTATTAGGCCTATGTATTATTGCCTAAATATTGTCTATTATTTTCTATTATTGCACTTCTTTTAATTAACCTTGCCCTATAATTCTGTGAACGAAAAAAAAAAGACATTCTCAGAATGTTCTACACTTTTTTTAATCAAAACTAGGTAAGACTGTCAAAACTATATGTCTAATGCAGAGTTCACTTTTAGAAATACTAGCGTTTTAATTTTTTAAGATGTTAAATCTTCCTCTATTCACATTTGCTGAGCTTCTTCATCTGCAAATGTATAACGCATAAATTAGCCTAAGGCACTAAAATAAATTTAGATGGCAATCGATTAAAGTCAATCTACGCAATATTAACATGTTGATTAGTTCAGTTGGTGTTTTACGTCGTTAAAAGTTCAATTCTATTTAATGCGGGACATAATAGCCTACAGTTAAGATTGAGATGCATTAGATTAGAATGTTGATATGATTATTCAAAATATTTAATAGGGGGTATATGTATTACTGACCTTTAGATTTTCTCTCCACATGTGAACGGATTATCATTGTGTTTTTTGGACACGTCTTTTAGGATTTCACTACAAACCTTTGATCGCGGCAATCGCCTTCCCACTTCGCCATCCCATCATTAATTTTCACTATATGCCAGTTGACATAAGAATAAAGAGACGAGACACAAGCATGTAGTTAAGTCAAGCTTTACCGCAAACTTAACTCAATAGTAGGGAGCATGAAAACAGAAAGCAAAAGTAACCTTCGCGCTGGAGGTCGAACATTACCAAGTCCTGCTAGATTTTAAATTAGTATTTTTTTTTATTTTTTTTATCACATTCTTTCTGGTTATATCAGAAATTCCATCTTTCCTTCATGCCAATAGTGTTTAACACTGCTTAACATGTGGTGAATTATTGCATTGAGGTCTGTTAACAGGTGTTTTGCCCATGATGGAGCATTAGTGGAGCGCTCTTGGAGCGAGAGAAAACAGTGACGCTCCGATTTTTTAAAAACCCACTCTTCGCTCCAGGTAAAATCATGCTGCTCCACTCCTCGCAAAATCTCCCACTCCGCTCCGCTCACATACTCTGGCCTGTATTAAACCTTGCGTAATAAGTGGTTCTCAACCAATTAGACTCCATGGCCACTAATTTTCCACAGACTGATCTCACAGTGAATTCGGCGACAGTAGGTCGAAAGTTCTGCTGCTAAAATTGTTCTGAGTTTGCTGAAGTTCAGACAACTGCCCCCAGTGGCCAAATCTGGAAGTGTTAACAAATGTATGGGCATATGAGAGCTCCAGTTTCTATGTGAAATGTCCACAGATTGGCGCCAAAAGCGAGTTGTTTTAGTTGTAAATGAAGTAATACTAAATCTAACCGTCAATGGATTGTAAATTTAGAGGGAAAATGCAACCTCAAAATCATGCTCACCGTTGTTTATGTGTATGTAATTACTTCCTGGTTTCCATAGAACTACAATCCATGTCTCTGAGACTGCTCACGTAATGTGCTATCTGTTGTACAACAGGAAAAGGTAAAGGCATTTGAATGAATGCAAAAATGTATAATGGAAGATGACACTTGTCAATAACTCTATCAAAATATCGATTTCATGTGTGATCGTTGTTTTCCAATTCAACTTGTTCAGTTCAATTGTTTCATCACTTCAGTTTGGCAATTTAATGTAAAATGGTTTTATGAAAGCGTTTTCACAGAATTTTTTTTTGCTCATGTTTCATGAATGAGGCCCAGCAATTCAAATTCACAGAGAGGCTTATCAATGAAAAGTTCTTTAGTTCCTCTTTTTTTATTTTCAATGGACTGCGGAGTTCATTAAATCATCAGTGACCTTCTAAAAAACACCCTAAACATTCTAAAACAAATTCCGTTTTGTTTATGCAAAATCTGTTTATGAGTTCACTTTCTACAGTACATCATACTCAATATGCAAGCATTCACTACACGACTTACATGATTATTAGGTGAAATTAATTTTGTGTTGGCCATTTCTACTATCATGCTCATGAATCATAATCAGGCGAGACTTCAAGCCTAACTCTTGCAAATTTATTTTCAAAGGTTTAGGTTCTCAGTTGCAATGCTGTAAATAATTCATTAGACACAAAAGTTTGTTTTATTATCCAATGTGTAATCTATATGTTGTCTGTTTGCATGTATGCACTGTATGTATGTGTAAGAGTGTATTGCAAGGAATGGCCCATAATGAAATGAAAGTTCTTAATGCTTAGTACGTATAAAAAAAATTAAAAAACAACTAAAAAAAACATATAAAAGTGACATAATTACCTGTAATAACTGGTTTCGCACCAGCAAACTGTTTAAAATGGTATGCTGTTTGTCATATGGTAATGCATTCAACTGAGTCAAGTTATGAGTGATGGAGCAGTCACCCTTTTCACATTTCTGCCACGAATGGCAATAATGCATTGATTATGCTGAATAATCAAATTATTTATTCGACAATCAACCGCTGTTGGCAGAAGATATGTTTTTGTGTAACACAAGGATACTGCTTAGGGTGATGTTACATATTTATGGACTAATCACAATATTATATAATGTATGTTAGTTGACCCATAACTTGTCCAAATGAGAAAAAAGAAAATGTTTTTTTCCTTTTATAACTCTATAATTATTATTAGTAAAATAAGTATTAAAATATTAAAATGCTACTTCTACTACTACTACTACTAATAATAAAAAGAATAATAATTATTACATATGTATACACTGTATTTATAATTATATTATATTGATATTAAATAATATACTGTGTGTGTATGTGTGTGTATATATATATATATATATATATATATATATATATATATATATATATATATATATATAGGAATATAAATTGATTATATATATATATACGTATTAAAGGTGCACTCAGTAATTTTTTCCTCATTAAAAAAGTTTAACTCAGTTTAACTAAAGATATGAACTATAATTTTGCACTATATAGCATGTAGGAAATCATGACCACTCAAACTAAAATGAAGACTCCAGTCAAATCAGTAACTTTATAAAAGCTGTTTTATTATACATGGAGAGGATCCGCACATGGGGGCTGCCATTTTAGAATCACATGACCAGCCGAATACTACTTGCTTAATCTCAGTAACCATCCTGTTATTTGACACTTTCACTCATTGATTAAAGTAATCATGGCTGACTGTGAATACTACATTTATACAATGGCATCTGAAACTGAATACTATTGATTTTAAATGATGCTGAATCCAAGCCACTAGGTGTCAGTGTAATTCCAAGATGACACAAAGACAAAAGTTACTGAGTGCACGTTTAAATGTATAAGGAAAAGTGTATATTTTAGATGCTGTAACTGGTCTCTATTTCTTTTAGGTTTGGCATTTTTTATGCCCTTTTTTGCCTTACTAGTTCATTTTTATGGACTTGCAGTGTCAGAAAAATACATTTTTAAGAGAACAAATATTCCATGTAGTCCGTTAATTGATTTTGGTCTTAAAAGCTGTATGCAAAATAATGATAAAAGACAAAATACTAAGAAAAATACTGTTTATAATAAACTACTGTGTTATCTTGAGTTTAGGATATGTCAAAAACAAAAGCATTTCATGTCAACTACCACTAATAACTTTTTAAGTTATTAAAACTAGAGGTCGACCGAAAGTGGGTTTTGCTGATACCTAAGGTAGGAAAAAGGCCGATAGCTGATTAATCGGCTAAGCTGATTAATTTTCAAAATTTATAGAATGAATGTAAAATAGTGCTGAAGTTTATAACAAAATTAACATGTCTCCATTCTTATTATTTGTAACAGACATTGAACTTTTCCTGGCGATACTTCAATATAGTACTCCCACACTGATACCTTCTTCAAAGCCTTTGCCATCTGAAATTAATCACAATATTACACGTCAAAAATCACCCGTTTTCAAAATAAAGAAACCTCGAACTGAGAAGAGTTTGCAAGCAAAAAGGGAAAGCGACAGAGCCCATAATAAAACACGAAACAACATCGGATTGGCTTTTCAGAGGTGGCAACAACTTCGAGATCTTAAATATTTAAACCCAACCAGAGATGGAGTTTTTCTTGCTGGACAGGTAAGATATTGTATTGGACTGATAGTGAGCAAGGTAGCTCTCTTAGCATGGTAGTTTGTTACAGTAGATAGCATTAGCCACTCTAATGGGTCATTTTATTGTGGATTGTACTGCAGTGATTTCAATTTCATTTTCAAGGAAGGAAGGACAATGGGAAAAAAAAAAAATTATTTTATACTGGTAACAATGCTAATATCTAAACTAGTTACTAACTTGGACTATTTACCTGCTAGCTAAGTTATAGTTTCCACCATTTGATTTGATCTTATATGACTAGCAATCAGCATGTCTAATGTCATTGTTGCCTAACTTTTGTAATGCTATTTATTTAAAAAAAAACTGTTTTCAAAAAGTAAAAAAAAACAAAACAGCGGAAGATAAGCTACTTACCTGCTCATAAGACATATTTAATTGGATATCTGTCTTTTTCTTCCTTTCTTTCTATATTGTTTGAGGGGTAGAGGCGAGTTTTGTTATTTACATTCGCTCTGATAAGAAAATATCTGTTACTATGTTTATACTGGTACTCCTCAAACCATCAGATTCATCCATGCAGAAGAACAGAGTTGAAGCCCAACTCGCGTAATTACCAAAACAATGTTCCTCCGCAAGTAACTTGCAGTTTTATGCTTCAACCGCAAGAGGGCCAAAAATTACATAGTGTAGCTTTAATTATTCACTTAGCAATAAAACCTCTTCAAACCATAAATGTTTATAACCTGACTGTAACAAATTGGACGTCCCACAACTGCCCGAAAATGAAAATTCTGAATTTGCATAAAATCATAAGTAAATGTTTTTTCTTCAAAACGGCGAATTAAGACAAAAGGTTAGCAGTTTCCATCCTTCGCTTTGTATCATTGTTATTACCATTCGAACAGCTAATGTTTGAATAGCATCCTATGCAGTTCTCCATTACAGCAATTTGTTATGAACAAAGGAATTATCAAACCACCTACTATTAAATTTATTTGTCTTAAATAATTTATTTATTATTACTATGACTATCTGTAATAATAATGTGTACAATATACATACCTTGACTTTTCTCTGTCAATATTTTAAATCTGCTTCTGAAGTATCCTCCTCTCTGCATAGCCTAGTCTCGTGACACAACAAACTCCAGGAGGAGTCAGTTATTATTTATTTTTTTATTTAACCTCTAGAGGGTGTATTATACTGTAAAACTCTCAAGTGCCGGCCAGAGAGGAATAAAAAACAATGTAAAAAATCGTAAACTATCACGTTTTAAAAAAAACAAAAAAACAAAACAACTACTGATATATCGGTCGACCTCTAATTAAAATCTAATATGCAAAAAAAAAAAAAAAAAACAGCATCACAGATTAGATATTGTGTTTTGAGTAACACATACCGTTCTAACCGTTTTATCATTAATGTCTTCAATGAAATCTGTTATTTATTCTCTCATTCTGAGGGTATATTGTAAGCTATTTTTAATTTGCATTTCTCTCCAGTAGTCCAGTACTCGATTAAAAAGTTACGTAAAAAAATATTTTATTTCACACCTTTTACAGTGTCAGGAATAGGACCCAGGACCCATTTCATCATTTTGCAGTGTCACATGTCTGCTTTTGAATTTCTATGTGAGTTGTAGCGTGTCTCAGTCGAGTGTTTGTTCATTTTGTAAGGCACTCTCTCCAGGCAGACTGTAGTCTGGATGCTTGGATGGTGCCATCTGTTGAGCCAGCAGCACACAAACATTGAAAATGCAGAGGTTGCAGCTCACAGTTCGTCAAGTGGAAAGCTGGGAAGCTCGGCAACGTTACATCAATATGATTAGTTTAGAATCATTTCCTTTGGTAAATGTGGGGCACCCGGAATGATTTATCTTTCGATTGCCCTGTAATGAGAAAACAAGGTTCCCTCTGCCTGAATGTGAATGTGAATGAGACCTCACTAAATCCCTCAGTATCACAGTAGCCGACAACAATCTGACAGCATTTGATCTGTATATTTTGTAAATTCTGATGCCGTTTTTGCACAGGTGATTAAACGGGGGATGTGCTAAGAAGCCTACAAGCAAGAGGTCAAGGTTTTGACTAGTTGGCATGGGCTAGTTAGCTCCTGCTGGTACTGTAGATGCTGTGACTGGACCATCTGATTCCAAACACAGGTAGCATCTTTCTTCATTGACAGCCATTTAGAAGTAGCTATGTATTCAGATATAATAGTTGTTTGCTATATCACTAATATTTTATTATACAGTGCATCCGGAAAGTATTCACAGCGCTTCACTTTTTCCACATTTTGTTATGTTACAGCCTTATTCCAAAATGGATTAAATTCATTATTTTCCTCAAAATTCTACAAACAATACCCCATAATGACAACGTGAAAGTAGTTTGTTTGAAATCTTTGCAAATGTATTAAAAATAAAAAACGAAAAAAAAAAAAAATCACATGTACATAAGTATTCACAGCCTTTGCCATGACACTCAAAATTGAGCTCAGGTGCATCCTGTTTCCATCATCCTTGAGATGTTTCTACAACTTGATTGGAGTCCACCTGTGGTAAATTCAGTTGATTGGACATGATTTGGAAAGGCACACACCTGTCTATATAAGGTCCCACAGTTAACAGTGCATGTCAGAGCACAAACCAAGCCATGAAGTCCAAGAAATTGTCTGTAGACCTCTGAGACAGGATTGTATCGAGGCATAGATCTGGGGAAGGGTACAGAATAATTTCTTCAGCATTGAAGGTCCCAATGAGCACAGTGGCCTCCATCATCCATAAATGGAAGAAGTCTGGAACCACCAGGACTCTTCCTAGAGCTGGCCGCCTGGCCAAACTGAGCGATCGGGGGAGAAGAACCTGATGGTCACTCTGACAGAGCTCCAGCATTTCTCTGTGGAGAGAGGAGAACCTTCCAGAAGAACAATCATCTCTGCAGCACTCCACCAATCATGCCTGTATGGTAGAGTGGCCAGACGGTAGCCACTCCTCAGTAAAAGGCACATGACAGCCCGCCTGGAGTTTGCCAAAAGGCACCTGAAGGAATCTCAGACCATGAGAAACAAAGATTGAACTCTTTGGCCTGAATGGCAAGCGACACGCTCATCACCTGGATAATACCATCCCTACAGTGAAGCATGGTGGTGGCAGCATCATGCTATGGGGATGTTTTTCAGCGGCAGGAACTGGGAAACTAGTCAGGAAAGTTGAGGGAAAGATGAATGCAGCAATGTACAGAGACATCCTTGATGAAAACCTGCTCCCGAGCGCTCTGGACCTCAGACTGGGGCGAAGGTTCATCTTCCAACAGGACAACGACCCTAAGCACACAGCCAAGATAACAAAGGAGTGGCTACGGGACAACTCTGTGAATGTCCTTGAGTGGCCCAGCCAGAGCCCAGACTTGAACCCGATTGAACATCTCTGGAAAGATCTGAAAATGACTGTGCACCGACACTCCCCATCCAACCTGATGGAGCTTGAGAGGTCCTGCAAACAAGAATGGGAGAAACTGCCCAAAAATCTGTGTGCCAAGCTTGTAGCATCATACTCAGAAAGACTTGAGGCTGTAATTGGTGCCAAAGGTGCTTCAAAAAAGTATTGAGCAAAGGCTGTGAACACTTATGTACATGTGATTTTTTTATTTTTATTTCGTTTTTTATTTTTAATACATTAGCAAAGATTTCAAACAAACTACTATCACGTTGTCATTATGGGGTATTGTTTGTAGAATTTTGAGGAAAATAATGAATTTAATCCATTTTGGAATAAGGCTGTAACATAACAAAATGTGGAAAAAGTGAAGCGCTGTGAATACTTTCCGGATGCACTGTATGAAGCTTCTACACCTACAGCCTTTTTTGGAAAATTAACAAAAAAATTCAGTTTAGAGGTCATATGTGAACAGAACCCATTGAGAAATGCTGGTAAAACATCATTGGCAGTTTCCCGGAATGAGAAGTTGTAACACTACCAGAAAATTTCCGTTTTGATGTTATGTGCGTAAAAAGCTGGGAGATTCTTGTTTTTAGCACATACAAGGCCAATCCAAAAGTCCCGACAGAGATGACGCAATAACTCTGCGCTCTTTAAAGTCTACATGAAACTATTATAATGTATTTATTTTATTCATGCATGTTGCTGGTCTTATTGTGAACAATTCATCCATGAATATTTGCTATTTTATATAAAAAATAAATAAATAAAAAAATTTAAAAAAAATTATTGACCTCATAAACTTTATTCAAAATTTCACAACTTGCTCTTCTGGTAACTGACTCTTCTCTGCTGACGTATGCAAGTCCATGTTGCAGTTAATCCAGGTTTTTATTCAGTTTTAAACCTGCCCCTTCAAGAGCCTGTCATAAACAAATCTGGCATCAAAATCAAAATCAAAATCAAATCACTTTATTGTCACACAGCCATATACACAAGTGCAATGGTGTGTGAAATTCTTGGGTGCAGTTCCGATCAACATAGCAGTCATGACAGTGATGAGACAGTACCAATTTACAATAACATCAAATTAACACAGCACAATTTAAACATCTGATATACACATAATTACACTCAACAATATACAAATAATAACATACACTGTACAGTATACAATACGCACTATATAGATACACATTCAATAAAAATAAAAAATATATTAAAAAAGTATATATAGTAGTATATATAGAATGTACAGTATTGTACTGTATTGACATTCAGTGGAGCGGTTGTTGCGGTAAACAAACTGCAACGGTCAAGAGAGAGAGGCAGCACAGAGCAGATGTAATCTCTGATTAGTCTCTCAAAGCATTTGCTGATGATGGGGGTCAGAGCAACAGGACGCCAGTCATTTAAGCAAGTTATTTTTGATTGCTTTGGAACAGGCACAATGGTGGATGTTTTAAAGCAGGTGGGGACTACAGACAAAGAGAGGGAAAGGTTGAAAATGTCCATAAAAACACCAGCCAGCTGGTTCGCGCACGCTCTGATGACGCGGCCCGGAATGCCGTCTGGGCCCGCGGCTTTGCGGATATTCACCCGTCGGAAGGATCGGGTTACATCCACTACAGAGACGGAGAGTGAACTAACCTCTGTAGCTTCAGCCGCGAGAGCTCTCTCCGCGAGGGCAGTGTTATTTTCCTCAAAACGAGCATAAAAAGTATTTAGCTCATCCGGGAGAGAGGCAGCGGTGTTCATGGTGGAGTTTTTATTCCCTTTAAAGTCCGTGATGATGTTTATTCCCTGCCACATGCTTCTAGAGTTGGTGGTGTTAAACTGTCCTTCAATCTTGCTCCTTTACTGGCGTTTTGCGGTTCTGATTTTTGGAGGGCACAACTGGCTTGTTTATGCTCCTCTGCGTTCACGGAATTAAAAGCGGAGGTCCGCACATTAAGTGCCATGTGAACATCGTTATTGATCCATGGTTTCTGATTTGGATAGATCCGTATTGTTCTGGTCGGAACCACGTCCTCCATGCACTTTTTGATGAAACACATTACGATATCAGCGTAAAGCTCGATGTCGTAATCAGAGACGGACAGGAACATCTCCCAGTCCGTGTGATCAAAACAGTCTTGAAGCGTAGAATCTGATTGGTCCGACCAGCACTGGATCGTTCTGAGGGTGGGTGCTTCCTGTTTCAGTTTCTGCCTGTAAGCGGGCAGAAGCAGAATGGAAGAGTGGTCCGATTTGCCAAATGGTGGGCGGGGGAGGGATTTGTAACCATCCCGGAAGGGAGAGT
The DNA here is from genome assembly GCF_019703515.2 of Myxocyprinus asiaticus. NCBI lineage: Eukaryota > Metazoa > Chordata > Actinopteri > Cypriniformes > Catostomidae > Myxocyprinus > Myxocyprinus asiaticus. Next base: position 15,004,415 of record NC_059392.1, on the reverse strand, counting down.
AGCAATGGTCCAAAACCCGGTCCCCTCGTGTGTTGAAACTAATGTGCTGGTGGTATTTTGGTGCGACTGATTTTAAACTGGCTTTATTAAAGTCCCCGGTCACAATGAACGCGGCCTCAGGGTGTGCGGTTTCCTGCTCACTTATACTCCCATACAGATCCTTGAGTGCCCGGTCTGTGTCAGCTTGTGGTGGGATGTACACAGCTGTGATAATGATCGCTGTGAATTCCCTCGGTAACCAGAATGGTTGACACAGAAGCATGAGAAATTCCAGATCAGGAGAGCAGAAAGACTTGATAGAATGTACATTCCTCTGATCACACCTGGATTTGTTGATCATAAAACATACTCCACCACCTCTGCTTTTACCTGAGAGGTCTTTCGCTCTGTCCGCTCGGTGCACGGAGAACCCCGCGGGTTCAGTGGCTGAGTCTGGAATCTCCGCAGACATCCAAGTTTCCGTAAGGCAGATAATGCAGCAGTCCCTCGTCTCTCATTGGAAAGAGATCCGCGCTTTCAGCTCGCAGAGCTTGTTATCCAGAGACTGAACATTTGCCAGTAGAATACTGGGTAGCGGGGGTCGATTTGCGCGGTGTCTTACTCTGATTAGAACGCCGGCTCTGTTTCCCCTTTTCCTTTTGCGTTTCCGCGGCCAGGCAGCCCAGACAAAGGGCTCTGCTGGCGTGTTTGTAAACAGCGGGTCGGCAATTTGAAGTCCGGTTTACGGTGTGAAATTGCTGAACCAATGTCCAAAAGTGTTTGTCTGTCGTAGACAATAAGGCAGACAACATCCAAGACAAAAAACATACGAATTGTGAACAAAACACTACTATGTTGTGTCGGAGCTCGCAACGCAGCAGCCATACTCGGCGCCATCTTGAGTATCAGACAGACAGCTATTGCAGAGATGAAGAGGTGTATTTTCGGATGTTTCCCTCCAAAAACCCTGTTCCCTACCCCAAACTACCTTGTTTACAGGCCGTTGGCTTGAATTTAAATTTAGAAGGAGAAGGAATTACAGCAAATTTGCAGTTTTATACAAGACATTTCCCGCCTGAATGCTTCCAGAGGTGATCACTTCCTAGTGGACCACAAGTTGGGAGTTTATTCATATTTTTTAATGCAGACATCTTTTGGATGTATCTTGGGATGTACAGCATGAGTAGGTGCTCTTTTTTTCTTATATTTAGTGTATTGTGATTAAAACGTTGAAATATTGTGATTTTTTTATTACATGTTTCTCATTCATCTACATAGTATATTCTATATTTCAGTATATTCTACTTTGAAGTTTCCATTCCGGGCCGGAATTTCTGTTTATGTTTTGGCCCGTGTGATCCTGCCCACTGCCCACTCACCAACAGTATTTCGACACCGCCGGGTTGCCAGATTTGAACAAGTTTGCAGGCAAACAACACTGCGTGCTGCAGCCATGGAAGCCAACAAATGAACTGGATCAGAGATAACAGATTCCACCTGACCTAAAAAGCTTCGCCATCCATCTAAAAACCACCATGACCAGAGGCGTAGTACAACAAGGATAAATACTGGAGATGCCTTTGGAAGATGGAGACAGCTTAAAGCCCAGAAATCCTTTAAAACGGATGCTGAGTTGGTTAATTCTGGCAACCCGTATGAGCTTCGAGTCTGGGGTTGGGCAGACAACTCTCCGATATTTTGAATTTGAACTGCAGTACCCATTTCAAATGCTTGTTGTCAATCTTACATATAGCACCTTTAAATAAAATTAATTGGTTCCATGAAGCAAAGATAAGATTTCAAATAGATTCCAAGGGGTCCTGCGCACAAATTTCTGAAATTTAGAATGGCATTAAATCGTATTCACGAGGAAAGCCATACCTGATTGGACAAATCAGTAATATTCATCAGGAAAGCGCTTCCTGATTGGTCGGAGAAACTACAGTATAAGGCAACTGTAACCCTACCCATTAACCTAAACATAACCAATCAAGTACTGCTTTCCTCAAAATTTTGAATTACTCTTCTTCTGCTATCCTACGCTTCAAAATCCACATCCTGTGCCAGCAGGGCAACTGGCATTGAGATGAATGGAAAAACTAATGGATAGTTTCCTCCAGGTATTATAGACATTTAATGCATGGATGCTCGCATGTTTACACGAGAACTTTTGGTTGTATCGCAGAAGTTCGTGCGTGTACATGCGAGCGAACAAACGTCAAGCGCGAGGACATGATCTGCATAGGAAAGCTGGGCAGAAGTGAAGCGTTTTGGTGAAAAAGTATGTTTTGTTTTATCACAAAAAGCAATTGTATTGCTTTAGAAGACATGGATTAGAAACCACTGCAGTCATATGAATTACTTTTAGGCTGCCTTTATGTCCTTTTCAGAGCTTGAAAGATTTGGATGCCATTGACTTGCATTGTATGGGCGAAAAGACCTCATACATTCTTAAAAAAAATCTTCCTGAGATGGCATAAGGGTGAGTAATTGATGAGGGAATTATAGTTTTGGGTGTAATATATATATAGAATTTTTTTTTTTGAAACCATGCTTCTTCATGATAAGCACTCATATGCCAGTGTGTGTACACAAGTCCATCTCCCCATGGCTTGCCTGCAGGTTATTAATAATTTATTGAAAAAGCACACAGTTGTTCATTAATTCATATGTTGTTGTCATGGCATGGTAAAAAGCATTATATGATATGTCTTGTGCGATCAAGATTTTGATTTTTGAAGTCATTCCATCATGTATCGTGGACATTTCCAAATGAAACATATCAGGGGACTGTAATTTAGACATTAGGCGACAAAAAAAATCTTGAATTATTATAATTTTTTTCTAAATACAGTTTGTGATGATCTGATGATCATGTTTTCCAGCATGATTTAAAAATATTCCAAAGAGCATAATGGACTTTATAATGGACGCAAAGAAATCTGACCTTTCATACAAAGGTCAGTGTCACAAATTAGCTTTTTTGATTAGTGACCACTCAAAAAATGAAGTCATTACCCTTAAGTGAATTTGAGAATTTTTTTTTTTTTTTACAAGCGATTTAATTTCTTTTGCTCAGATTAGGTCAGTTTCATTGAGCCAACATAATTTAGTTGGATTAGGTCAAATCAATGTACTATAATAGTTTTAACTCAACTTCATTAGGTTTGTCAAACTCAATTTAATAATGTTTAATTTAATCAACTTTCTTATGTTGATCCAACTTAATTTATTAATCATTAGTATATACCTGGTAAGCAAGTGTAAGGACAGTGAAGCTGTTGCACTGTGATAGCAACGGCCTATAGAGCTTTTAGTTTATCTTTTAAGTTTTAAATTAGATTTTAAATCCCAGATTTTCAAAGTGGTATAATTGCCTCTAAACCTAAATAAGTTGTTCTTATCTGCGTCAGCAATACATTTAAATTGTTCTACTTCAGTTAACGGATTTAATGTTGTTTAGATCCACTGTTCTGAAATAATTACATTTCTTTCTGCTGGTGTATCTCTTTGCTTCACCGTTTGTAGTGTTAACGTCATGGTTACTGGTGTAACCTCCGTTCCCTGATGGAGGGAACGAGACGTTGGTGTCGATGTAGTGACACTAGGGGTCACTCTTGGGAGCCCGAGACACCTCTGGTCTTTGATAAAAGGCCAATGAAAATTGGCGAGTGGTATTTGCATGCCACTCCCCCGAACATACGGGTATAAAAGGAGCTGGTATGCAACCACTCATTCAGGTTTTACGCTGAGGAGCCGATATAAGGTCCGGCCATTTCAGCGGGTAGTTCAGCGTTGTGGCAGGAGGGACCAACGTCTCGTTCCCTCCATCAGGGAACTGAGGTTACACCAGTAACCATGACGTTCCCTATCTGTCACTCACTCGACGTTGGTTTCGATGTAGTGACACTAGGGGTCCCTATACAAAACGCCACAAGGCTGAACTGTGTTACGTGAACTGGCGGTGTGTGGTGGGCAGACTTGCTGTGTGCCTCACAGCCAGCACACCAGGTCGACACGTAACCTCCCCCAACACAGTTATGAGTGTCGAACGGCCCTTTTTGGGGACAAGTCGACTACCCAGAGATAGAGACAGGCTTAACCCAGTCATGGCCTCTTTCCCCTTCTCTTTTTCCACTCCCTAAAAAAGAAGGGGGATTATCCGACTGGGCCGCCAGGTCTAGTCGGGGGGTGTCCCTCCCAAGGGGAGGACACCGCGGAGACCACACCTCGCCCCAAGAGAGGGGGGATATTTAAGTGGAAGAATACATCACATGGTCTTTCCAACCATGTGGAGAGCCTTCAAGGTAGATCCTACCCAATGGGGGAGGAGTTACTACAACATGGAGACTGAGGGGCTCTGCCCAAGGAAGACGCAGTTTGCCAGTAGGGAAACGAACTAGCGGAAGATATAGATCGCATGGGGTTAGCCTTACAGGGAACCGCCACATGCGGAGCACCTACCCCAGAACCGGGCTCTTAGTTAGCGCGTGTACTGGGCCGGCAGCGAGTCTCTCCGAAAACTCGACTGCCACAGGGCTCGGAGGAAGTCAACCAGGGAACAACCTTTGTGAACACTACTGGGAATTAACAGCGCACGTCTTCAGCTCAAAAGGAGGTGGAAGGCGCTATGTGCAAGCGATACACCCGGCCGGCTATCCCGGACTTATCCGCTTGTGTTGCGTGCCACTACCTGGGATGAAACCGGTTCCACCCGGAGGTTGTAGAACCTTGCAAAGGTGTTGGGTGTTGCCCAGCCCGCTGCTCTGCAATGTCTGTTAGAGAGGCACCTCTGGCCAGGGCCCAAGAAGCCGCTACACCACGAGTAGAATGGGCTCGTAGCCCTACCGGGGGCGGCATGTTTTGGGCGAGACATGCCATAGTTATGGCGTCAATGAGCCAGTGGGCGATCCTCTGCTTGGAGACAGCGCTTCCTTTCCGCTGTGCACCGAAGCAGACAAAGAGCTGCTCAGAGAGTCTAAAGCTCTGCGTGCGATCCAAATAGATGCGCAAAGCGCGCACCGGACACAGCAACGCCAGGGCTGGGTCTGCCTCCTCCTGGGGCAGCGCTTGCAGGTTCACCACCTGGTCTCTAAAAGGAGTGGTGGGAACCTTGGGCACATAGCCCGGTCGGGGGTCTCAGGATCACGTGAGAATAGCCCGGACCGAACTCCAGGCACGTTTCGCTGACAGAGAACACTTGCAGGTCACCTACCCTCTTGATGGAAGTGAGCGCAGTCAGGAGGGCAGTCTTCAAGGAGAGTGCCTTAAGCCCGGCTGACTGCAAAACTCAAAGGGGGCTCTCTGTAGACCCTGAAAAACTACAGAGGTCCGATGAGGGAACAAGGCGTGGCCTGGAGGGATTCAGCCTCCTGGCGCCTCTTAGGAACCTGATGATCAGATCATGCTTCCCTAAGGACTCACCGTCGACTGCGTCATGGTGTGCTGCTATGGCAGCAACGTACACCTTCAAGGTGGAAGGGGACAGCCTCCCTCCCAAACTCTCTTGCAGGAAGGAAAGCACTGATCTGACTGCGCACCTCTGGGGGTCTTCCTGATGAGAAGAACACCACTTAGCGAACAGACACCACTTAAAGGCATACAGGCGCCTCGTAGAGGGAGCCCTAGCCTGAGTGAATGTGTCTACCACCGCAGGTGGGAGACAGCTTAGGTCTTCCGCGTCCCGTCCAGGGGCCAGACATGGATATTCCAGAGGTCTGGGCGCGGGTGCCGGATGGTGCCCCTTCCCTGAGAAAGAAGGGCCTTTCTCAGGGGAATTTGCCCAGGGGGAGCTGTCACGAGGAGCGTGAGGTCCGAGCACCACGTCTGGGCGGGCCAGTAGGGTACTTACCAGGATGACCTTCTCCTCGTCCTCCCTGACCTTGCACAGGGTCTGTGCGAGCAGGCTCACTGGGAAAAAACGCATATTTGCGAATGCCAGGGGACCAGCTGTGCCAGCGCGTCTATGCCGAGGAAGGCCTCGGTGAGGGCGTACCAGAGCGGGCAGTGGGAGGATTCTTGGGAGGCGAACAGGTGCACCTGTGCCTGACTGAATCGACTCCAAATCAGCTGGACCACCTGAAGGTGGAGTCTCCACTCTCCCTTGAGGGTAACCTGTTGTTACGGCGCGTCCGCCGAAGTGTTGAGGTTGCCCGGGATGTGAGTGGCTTGCAGCGACTTGGTGCTGCTAACTCCGTTGGAGGAGACGGCGGGCGAGTTATGACATACAGCGGGAGCGCAGACCGCCTTGGCGGTTGACATATGCTACCGCTGCCGTGCTGTCTGTCCGAACTAGCACGTGCTTGCCCTGGATCAACGGCCGGAACCTCCGCAGGGCGAGCAGAATTGCCAGTAACTCGAGGCAGTTGATGTGCCAACGCAGCTGCGGACCCGTCTAGAGGCCGGCAGCTGCGTGCCCATTGCCAACAGCGCCCCAGCCCATTTTGGAGGCGTCTGTCATGACCACGACGCGCCTGGAGACCAGTTCTAGCGGAACACCTGCTCGTGGAAACGAGAGGTCGGTCCAAGGGCTGAAAAGACGGTGACAGACCGACGTAATGGCCACGCGGTGTGTCCCGTGGCGCCATGCCCGTCTCGGGACTCGAGTCTGGAGCCAGTGCTGAAGCGGCCTCATATGCATCAACCCGAGCGGGGTGGCCACCGCCGAGGACGCCATATGCCCCAGGAGCCTCTGAAAATGTTTCAGTGGAACCGCTGTTTTCTGTTTGAACGCCTTCAAACAGGCCAGCACCGACTGGGCGCGCTCGTTCATAAGGTGCGCCGTCAAGGAGACTGAGTCCAACTCCAAACCGAGAAAAGAACCGGGAGGAGCTTGCTCTTTTCCCAGCTGACCCGAAGCCCTAGTCGGCTGAGGTGTGAGAGCACCAGGTCCCTGTGTGCGCATAACCCGTCTCGAGAGTGAGCTAGGATTAGCCAGTCGTCGAGATAGTTGAGAATGCGAATGCCCACCTCCCTTAACGGGGCAAGGGCAGCCTCTGCGATCTTCGTAAAGACGCGAGGAGACAGGGACAGGCCGAAAGGGAGGACTTGTACCGATACGCCTGACCCTCGAACGCAAACCGCAGGAAGGGTCTGTGTCGAGGAAGGATCGAGACGTGAAAGTACGCATCCTTCGGGTCTACCGCCGCGAACCAATCTTGATGCCGGACGCTCGCTAGAATGCGTCTTTGCGTCAGCATCTTGAACGGGAGTCTGTGTAAGGCCCGGTTCAGTACTCGCAGGTCCAAGATTGGCCGCAACCCACCGCCTTTTTTCGGTACAATGAAGTAGGGGCTGTAAAACCCCCTCTTCATCTCGGCTGGAGGGACAGGTTCTATCGCGTCCTTCCGTAGGAGGGTAGCGATCTCCGCGCAAGGTAGCAGCGTTTCCATCTTTCACCAAGGTGAAGTGGACACCGCTGGACCTGGGCGGATGCCCAGCGAAGTGAATCAGCGAAGTGAATCGTGCAGCCGAGTCGGACGGTCCGGACCAGCCCTCGCGACGGACTGGAAAGCGCAAGCCATGCACCCGAGTTCCGCGCAAGGGGGACCAAAGGGACAACGTCATCGGATGTACCGGCGGGTGGGGCCTCGCGGCGGGGCGGAGCTTGAGGTGCCACACCACATCGTGGCCATGCTGAGTCCGAGGACATCGAAGCACTTACCTGGCTCCTTGTGACCACCCCCGGAACAGCCTGGGACGGGGGAGGAAGAGGCCTGTCCTCATGACCCATGGAGACTGTCACATCGGGGGCGGATTTGTGCCACAGCTGGGCGCTCAGGGTGGGAGACCGCCGCTGGAGCGCCAACCTGCCAAATGGAGTGGAGGACGGTGGTCGTGATGCCAGCCGTACACACCGAATATGTGACCCAGGGAACAAGGAAACCACTCTTGCGGAGCTCTTGAGTACTGCAGCCACTTGGGCATGCAGCGCAATTAAATGCAAAAGGTAACAAAAAGAAGATCTGCTTACCAGCTCCAGAGCAGCGGGTTTCGTTGTCCCTGGGTCGCCCGTCTCAGGGGCGCTTCGAAGACCTCCGTGGGTTCTTCGGTGCCGGCTGTGAGACGGGTGGCGTCGGCTTCCTGCGGTGGGCTCCACGCTGGGGCCGGGCCGGAGGGGCGGGCTGCGGCGGAGCCGGTGCAGTCACCGCAGGGGGACGCCCTCGGCGATGAGTAGATGGGGGGATCTTGAGCCACGCCGGGGCAGGACAAGCCGGCTAGCATCCATCTACTGCTCTACCATCGAGAACTGCTGGGCAAAGTCCTCGACAGTGTCGCCGAATAGGCCCGCCTGGAAAATGGGGGCAGCAAGGAATCGTGTCCTGTCGGCCTCACCCATCTCGACCAGGTTGAGCCAAAGGTGGCGCTCCTGGACCACTAGTGTGGCCATCGTCCGCCCGGGAGACCGCGCCGTGACCTCCGTCGCTCGGAGAGCGAGGTCGGTCGTCGAGCGCAGTTCCTGCATCAATCCCGGGGCGGAACTACCCTCATGCAGTTCCTTTAGCGCCTTGGCAGACTTGCAGGAGAGCCATGGCGTGCAGGGCGGAGGCGGCTTGTCCAGCAGCGCCGTAGGCTTTGACCGTCAGAGACGACGTAAACCTACAGGCCTTGGACGGGGGCTTTGGGCACCCACGCCAGGTGGCGGCGCTCTGCGGGCATAGGTGCACCGCGAGCGCCTTTATCCACCGGGGGATTGCCGAATAACCCTTGGCCGCCCCACCATCGAGGGTAGTGAGAGCGGGGAAGCTGAAAAGATCGGGACCGGGCAGTAAAAGGTGCCTCCCGCGATCTTGTCAGCTCTTCATGCACTTCCGGGAAGAAAGGAACGGGGCGGGGCGTGGCTTTGAGCGGCGCCGCGAGCCCAGGAACCAATCACAGAGCCGCGAGGGTTCAGGGAAGAGCGGTGAAATCCACTCTAACCGACGCTCGCGGCTGTCCGGGAAAGCATGTCGTCATCTCCGCGTCAGCCTGTGACTGGGCGATCGACCCCGAAGGGAGGAGCCCAGCCGAGGCTTCCGACTGGACGAGCCCGCTCTCCGATGCTGCGCTCGAGAGCTCATCACTTTCGCGGGCTCCGAATAAGAGGTCGAACTCGCCGTGAGACGAGCCGGCGGACTCACCCGGAAGCCCGATCGGGGCAGACGAGCGTGCTGGGGAATGGGAGTTCCGCGGGGGGATACCCGGCGGAGGCGGTCCCATTGGGGTCCCCAAATCGCCCCCAGTGCTAGCCGCGCTGGCCTCAAACCCGTGGGTAAAAGGACCGAGGCGGGAGCCTCTGGGGTGGCTCGCTTCCTTACGAAGGCGAGCCGCGACCGCAACGTTGCCATGGACACATTCTCGCAATGAGAATGTGACCATCCACGAACGCTGTCTCCGCGTGAGCAGTGCCCAGACACGAAAGACAGTGATCGTGACCGTTAGAAGGCGAGAGATAACGAGCACAACCAGGAATAACACACAATCGGAAAAGCATCTTTAAAAAGACGCGTCTTTAAAAAGACGTTCCGTGTGTGCGCTCTTTTAGAGAAATATATACTCTTTTAGAGGGGAAAAATGCTCTTTCAGAAAATATACTCTCTAGTTTTTCTGCCGAAGCGCCCAGGGGCGTTCTCTGCAGTGCACCAGTGCAGAGGAGGGAGAAGCCGCTGAAATGCGCCGTCAGATCCAGCAGGTGAATTAACAGTAGTATTCAGCTCAGTGAGCATGACCGTTCGGCTCCGAAGAGAAAATCTGAATGAGTGGTTGCATACCAGCTTCTTTTATACCCGTATGTTCGGGGGAGTGGCATGCAAATACCACTCGCCAATTTTCATTGGCCTTTTATCAAAGACCAGAGGTGTCTCGGGCTCCCAAGAGTGACCCCTAGTGTCACTACATCGACACCAACGTCGAGTGAGTGACAGATAGGGAACTATCTTTTTAATTACCTTGTCGCTTTCATTCTGTATAGCTAAAAAAGCTAGCATTAAATAAGTCTTCACTGAAATTACTCATAAAAAATCATAAGACCATATTCTGTTCAAAAGAAATTGTATTATGTATTTTTTTGCACTTTGTAATTGTGGGGAAAATAACTGTAGCGAAGCTGAATACTTTGTTTTTAATCAACTCAAGTAAAAGTAAATGTACTATAATTTATTTATACTTAAAGTAGAAAAATTTGAAAAATGTTCTCAAGTACTGTAACAAGAGTAGTTGTAATTCATTACTTTCCACCTCTGCTTAAAACTTGTTTTCAGTTGATTTCAGTTTGTTCTTAAACACACCCTAGATTCAGGTAAAAATGTTATGATAGACTGAGGCATTCTAGAAGTCCTAGACTTCGTATTTGCAAGAGAGAGTCCTCTACTGTAATAGGTCCTGCCCTCCCTTCAAGAACTATACACTTCCAGAGTGAGGAAAAAGGCTGGAAAAATCACTCTGGACCTCACTCACCCTGCCCACTACCTTTCTGAACTGTTGCCTTCTGGCCGACGCTTCAGAGCTCTGAGCACCAGAACCATCAGGCACAGGAACTCAGGCTATCCATCTCATGAACAGTTAAAATTGCCCCATTGAGCAATAATTATGTGCAATACACAGTTTAGTCTTTTTATATTTATCCGATACATCCAACCTCTTCTGCCATTACATTCCCTTGTACTGTATATAACAGATTTATATTAGATTTGCTCTACATATGTGTGTATATATATATATATATATATATATATATTTGTCTTATTGTGTATTCTATATATACTTTATTTTCTATTCAGTTTTTATTTATTTATTTATTATTATTATTTTATTATATTATTTTTCAATTCCCAATTCCCAGTGTGCTTTTAAGTCCTCGTGGTTGTGTAGTGATTCACTTCAGTCTGGGTGGCGAAGGACGAATCCCAGTTGCTTCCGCATCTGAGACCATCAACCTGTGCATCTTATCACATGGCTTGTTGAGCACGTTGCCATGGAAACATAGCACGTGTGGAGGCTTCATGCCATCCACCGCGGCAACCATGCTAAACTCACCATGCGCCCCATCGAGAACAAACCACATTATAGTAAACACAAAGGAGGTTACCCCATGTGACTCTACCCTCCCTAGCAACCGGGCCAATTTGGTTGCTTAGGAGACCTGGCTGGAGTCACTCAGCACGCCCTGGGATTCGAACTAGCGAGCTAGTGAACTCCAGGGGAGGTAGCCAGTGTATTTTACCACTGAGCTACCCAGGCCACCTTTTATTCAATTTTTTATTATTTTTTAGTATTATCTATGTCTTGTTGCTGTTTTGTATTGTTGTGCACTGGAAGCTCCTGTCACCAAGACAAATTCCATGTATGTGTAAGCATACTTGGCAAGAAAGCTCATTCTGTTTCTGATTCCACCATTCTTTGTACAAAGTACAATGCAATCCCGTGCAATGCAGCTCAACATTAAAGCAATCACATCATTAGCCACACATAGCCAGACTTTGACTTGAGGCATAAAGTCTGGTCCTCATTTTGGCCAAGAACTGCCTACTAATACTGGAAGAGATGGACCAACCACTGTTTTTTTTTTTTTTCAGAATCAGAATCAGAATGAGCTTTATTGCCAAGTATGCTTACATATACAAAGAATTTGTCTTGGTGACAGGAGCTTCCAGTGTACAACCATACAAAAACAATACAAAAACAGCAGCAAGACATAGATAATAATAAAAAATAAAAAATAATTATACACATACGTACAGACACACACATACATACACACATACACATGGGTAGTGCAAATCTAATACAGTCTGTTATGTACAGTGCAAATACAAATCTGTTATGTACAGTGCAAATTTTTTTTGTTTTTTGTTTTTCCAGAGGAGTGAAATGGCAGAAGAGGTTGGATGTGTTAGATAAATATAAGAAAGACTAAACTGTGTATTGCACATAGTTATTGCTCAATGTGCCAATTTAGCTGTTCATGAGATGGATTGCCTGAGTGAGAAAACTGTTCCTGTGCCTGACGGTTCTGGTGCTCAGAGCTCTGAAGCGTCGGCCAGAAGGCAACAGTTCAAACAGGTAGTGGGCAGGGTGAGTGGAGTCCAGAGTGATTTTTCCAGCCTTTTTCCTCACTCTGGAAGTGTATAGTTCTTGAAGGGAGGGCAGGGGGCAACCAATAATCCTCTCAGCAGTCCGAACTGTCCTCTGTAGTCTTCTGATGTCTGATTTTGTAGCTGAACCAAACCAGACAGTTATTGAAGTGTAGAGGACAGACTCAATAACTGCTGAGTAGAACTATATCAGCAGTGCCTGTGGCAGGTTGAATTTACTCAGCTGGCGAAGGAAGTACAACCTCTGCTGGGCCTTTTTTTACAATGGAGTCAATGTGGGTCTCCCACTTCAGGTCCTGTGAGATGGTAGTGCCCAGGAACCTGAATGACTCCACTGCTGCCACAGTGCTGTTTAGAATGGTGAGGGTGGTCAGTGTTGGGGTGTTTCTCCTAAAGTCCACAATCATCTCCACCGTTTTGTGCATGTTCAGCTCAAGGTTGTTTTGACTGCACCAGACAGCCAGCTGTTTAAACTCCCTTCTATATGCAGACTCATCATCATCTCGGATGAGGTGGATGACAGTGGTGTCATCTGCAAACTTCAGGAGCTTGACAGAGGGGTCCTTGGCGATGCAGTCATTGGTGTAGAGGGAGAAGAGTAGTGGGGAGAGCACACATCCCTGGGGGGCACCAGTGCTGATTGTACAGGTTCTGGAAGTGAGTCTCCCCTGTCTCACAAGCTGCTGCCTGTCCGTCAGAAAGCTGGTAATCCACTGACAGATAGACAAGGGAACAGAGAGTTGGTGTAGTTTATTCTGGAATATAGCTGGGATGATGGTGTTGAAAGCAAAACTGAAGTCCACAAAAAGGATCCTTGCATATGTCCCTGGTCTGTCCAGATGTTGCAGGATATGATGCAATCCCATGTTCACTGCATCATCCACAGACCTGTTTGCTGGATAAGCAAATTGAAGGGGATCTAGAAAGGGTCCAGTGATGTTCTTCAGGTGGGCCAACACCAGTCTCTTAAATGATTTCATGACCACAGACATCAGGGCGACAGGTCTGTAGTCATTAAGTCCTGTGATTTTTGGTTTCTTTGGGATGGGGATGATAGTGGAACGTTTGAAGCAGCATGGGACTTCACATTGCTCCAGTGATCTATTGAAGATCTGTGTGAAGATGGGGGCCAGCTGGTTAGCACAGGATCTAAGACATTCTGGTGAAACGCCATCTGGGCCCTGTGCTGTCCTTTGTTGTCGAAAGACTCACATCATCTTCACAGATCTTTTGTTTCTACATGCAGTTTAGGGGAGGGTTTAGTTGGAAGGAGACAACCCCAGTGTCTTAAATGGCAGTAATGCAATATCTGAATCAAATTCTTCTAATTGCAGCTTTCTTTTTCCATCTTGGTGAGCAAAGTGAAGTTATCTTCTCCGTTGACCTTCATTTTATCGTTCCCCTACGTGTGACCTGTGCTAATTAACAGCTGTAAGCAGCCCCCAAGAGATCTACAGATGTACATTGTTGATTTCACGCACTTGTTTTTGCTTGTTTTTCTGGTGAAGGGGAACAGTCTGTAGGCGGCCAGCAAATTAGAAATCCTCTGTAAGCTCAATAATTAGCTGCACACCCTTGAACCTGAGAAAAACTTCTCTGTGACATGACTGAATTGAAGTTATTTCCAGCATTACTTCCCAGAGAGTGTGGTTGAAGAGGTAACAGATGCCAGTCAAAACTGAGCTCACTGAAACATTTCAAGGCCATCACAACAGCTTGGAGACAGTATATAGAACACATTATCTTGTTCAACAGCATAACAATTGTGATTTTTGTGTTTGAATAGAAAGGAGGAAAGAGTATTAGAAATAATCGGATAACAAATGGGCCTATAACTGGAATCAGTATGGGAAGTGGGGCATTCAAAGTGGTTACATGTAGTAACAGTTCACACTGAGTGTACATAAGAAATAATTGTAAATAAATAAATAAATAAATCATTAAAGACAACAAATGGGACATATTCTGGTGGGAATCCAGTTCAGATTCTAAAATTGGATTCCAATAAAATGATGTTATTAAGGGAATGTCAGGGTTGTATTTTTATTAATAAGCTCTACAATCCACAATATCTCAATAAAATACACTAATGATTGACAAAGTAGACAACTGCAAATTGATTATTTTTGGCTTAATTTTCAAAGGAATATTTCACCCAAAAATAAAAATGTCATTTTTGGGTAAATTATTCCTTTAACCTCCTGAGATCCGAGCATGACTGCTGTGTGCATTTTCCATTTCCGTTTTTGATTTGTAACTAGTAGCACCTAATAAACATGCCAAAAAATGAAGTAAAAATAAAAATTCCAGAGCAAATAACTGATGGCAACATTTGTGGACAGTGGGACAGTGGGCAAGTTTTGACATTTTCAATAATACCAAGCTAAAGAAAGTCCTTTTATTTATTTATTTATTTTATTGTTTATTATGTTTCCAGGAGTGTTGGTTATTCATGCCCTTGAGACGTTACAGACATTACATCAGAAATAAGCATAATTCATTCTAATTCAAAGTAATGGCCAGAATCATCCAATCACCACCAACCATGTTAAAATAAAATAGTATATGATGCTCCATTGTTCCCTTTTTAGTGAATGACTTAACCTTGTCTGACTTAACTTTTAGTCTGCACAGGTCTCAGAACAGTTTGAAATGCACCTTATTTTCATCCTAACTCCATATAAAGGATCAGAAAGCAATCAGTGTGATAATGCACAGTAAATAGAGGCTTTCTAAGGAAAAAATGCACTAAAGTTAACACTAGAGAACATTTTGTTAAGCAGCATGTCGTTTCGTGTTAAAACGCTCAAATTTTAAAAATGCCATATTGGATGAAACTAGAGACTCTAATCTTTTTACTCAAACAGGTTTCAATGTAAAAATGTTATTAGTTTTCTTACCAGATTTAGTTTTGTTGATGTTTCTCTCAAAGACAAACTCCGCTGTGGTTGGTACCTTGTTGTTTAGTCACTTGACTCCGTGTGCTGAAAGTTTAACCCTTTACTGAGA
Organism: Myxocyprinus asiaticus; assembly: GCF_019703515.2. Taxonomy (NCBI): domain Eukaryota; kingdom Metazoa; phylum Chordata; class Actinopteri; order Cypriniformes; family Catostomidae; genus Myxocyprinus; species Myxocyprinus asiaticus. Next base: position 14,989,356 of record NC_059392.1, on the reverse strand, counting down.
GCACAGAATCCCCTGAACTGATATCAGTCAGTTTAAATTAATTTAAATTATGCGTTGCATACAGCGAAGCCAAAATACTACATCCATGCATGTGTACACAGGGTCGCAAAAGGTTAAAGGTGAAGTGTGTAATTTCTGTGCTCCTTGAATCACCAAATGGAATTGCATGCATGAATAAACCTTTTTCCCCCAATACTCTCCCATTTTGTCATTGGTCGGACAAAGAGTTAGTCCCGCCCCAAACTCATGCCATTGGTTGAGCCATTTTGCCATGTCATCAAACAGAACAATGGCTTGAAAGCACCACATAGCCACAGTGTTTGCATTTTTAGGGGAATCGACCTGAATGACTGACTTACTGTTGTGAAAGTATTTGAACTTCAGATGAACTTTAAAGGTCTTAAAGTAGGTCTAGTATTGTAGGACCGATATCTTGTGTAAAAAAAAAAAAAAAAATATATATATATATATATATATATATATATATATATATATATATATATATATATATACACACATCTACATATATATATATATATATATATATATATATATATATATATATATATATATATATATACACATCTACATATATATATATATACACATCTACATATATATATATATATATATATATATATATATACACATCTACATATATATATATATATATATATATATATACACATCTACATATATATATATATATATATATATATATACACATCTACATATATATATATATATATATATATATATATATATATATATATGTATGTACTGGTTGCCAAAAGTTTGGAATAATGTACAGATTTTGCTCTTATGGAAAGAAATTGGTACTATTATTCACCAAAGTGGCATTCAACTGATCAAAATGTATAGTCAGGACATTAATAACGTGAAAAATTACTATTACAATTTGAAAAAAAATTTCAGAACTTCTTAAACTACTTCAAAGAGTTCTCATCAAAAAATCCTCCATGTGCAGCAATGAAAGCTTTGCATATTCTTGGCATTCTAGCTGTCAGTTTGTCCAGAGCGACATTTCACCCCATGCTTCCTGTAGCACTTGCCATAGATGTGGCTGTCTTGGCACTTCTCACACACCTAACAGTTTAGCTGATCCTACAAATGCTCAATGGGGTTAAGAGCCATTACACTCTTTTCCAATTATCTGTTGTCCAATGTCTGTGTTTCTTTGCCAACTGTAACCATTTATTTTTGTTTTTCTGTTTCAAAAGTGGCTTTTTCTTTGCAATTCTTCCTATAACTCCTGCACCCCTGAGTCTTCTCTTTACTCTTGTACATGAAACTGGTGTTGAGTGGGTAGAATTCAATGAAGCTGTCAGCTGAGGACATGTGAGGTGTCTATTTCTCAAACTAGAGACTCTGATTTACTTATCCTCTTGTTTAGTTGTTCCACATCTCTTTCTGTCCTTGTGAGAGCTAGTTGCCTTTGAAGACTGTAGTGTACACCTTTGTATGAAATCTTAAGTTTTTTTTTTGGCAATTTCAAGAATTGTATAGCCTTCATTACTCAAAACAATGATTGATTGACAAGTTTCTAGAGACAGCTGTTTCTGCCATTTTTGACCTAATATTGACCTTAAGACATGCCAGTCTATAGTATACTGTGGCTACTTAAAAAAAACAAAACAAACAAAGACAATGTTAAGCTTCATTTAATGAACCAAATAGCTTTCAACTGTGTTTGATATAATGGCAAGTGATTTTCTAGTACCAAATTAGCAATTTAGCATGATTACTCAAGAATAATGTGTTGGAGTGATGGCTGCTAGAAATGTCTAGAAAGGCCTGTCTAGAGTTGATCAAAAATGACTTTTTTCAAGTAGTTATGGTGCTGATTTTTACATCAGTAATGTCCTGACTATACTTTGTGATCAGCTGAATGCCACTTTGGTGAATTAAAGTACCAATTTCCTTCCGAAACAGCAAAATCTGTACATTTTTCCAAACTTCTGGCCATTCTCTGTTGACCTTTCTCATCAGCAAGGCATTTCCGTCCACAGAACTGCCGCTCACTGGATGTATTTTGTTTTTGGCACAATTCAGAGTAAATACTAGAGACTGTTTTGTGTGAAAATCCCAGGAGATCGGCAGTTATCGAAATACTCAAACCGGCCCACCTGGCACCAACAATTATGCCACGGTCCAAATCATTGTGTTCAAATTTTTTTTCACATTCTGATGGTTGATGTGAACATTAGCTGAAGCTCCCGACCCGTATCTGCATTATTTTATGCACTGCACTGCTACCACATGATTGGCTGATTAGATAAATGCATGGATGTTTGTTGGTGCCAGATGGGCTGTTTGAGTATTTCTTTATCTGCTGATCTCCTGGGATTTTCACAGTCTCTGGAATATACTCAGAATGGTGCCAAAAAAACAAAAAAAAAATCCAGTGAGCGGCAGTTCTGTGGACGGAAATGCCTTGTTGATGAGAGAGGTCAACAGAGAATATCTAGACTGGTTCGAACTGACAAAGTCTACGGTAACTCAGATAACCGCTCTGTACAATTGTGGTGAGAAGAATAGAATCTCAGAATGCTATTCTGAGATGCGTGTTGGTGCTGTTTTGGCAACACAAAGGGGACCTACACAATATTAGGCAGATGGTTTTAATGTTGTGGCTGATCGGTGTATATATATACACAATTAGTCACATACTGTACATTTCAAAATGTAGAATGGAAAGTGGAATTTGAATATATACATACAGTATATGCCCCAAGTACTGAATTTGAACTATAATTTTATTTAAAAGTTCAAAAGGCTTTCTGTATGCACCAAATGTATAATTATGTAAAGAGCTCTGATTTGGAAAGTTTATAGATTAGATAAAAAAAAAAAAAAAAAAATAAATAAAAAAATAAAAAAAGAGAAGGAAGAATACAAATTTGGAATATATTCCAAAAAATTATATATTTTAATTCCAAAAAATAATGGAATTTATATTAACATAGTACAAACAGATTTCTCTCAGAGGCATAGTAAACTCAAAAAAAAAAAAAAAAAAGAAGTCCTCTCATTTTCAACTGCTTATATTTTCAGCAAACTTAACATTGCATTAACACAAAAAGATTCAACAACTAAGACATAAACTGAACAAGTTTCACAGACATGTGATTAACATAAATGGAATGTGTCCCTGAAGAGGGGGGGTGGGGGGGTGGGGGGGAGTTCCTGGACATTTCTGGGGGGAATGGCCCTAGCCCTCACCCTCCGATCCAACAGGTCCCAGACGTGCTCAATGGGATTGAGATCTGGGCTCTTCACTGGCCATGGCAGAACACTGACATTACGGTCTTGCAGGGAATCATGCACAGAATGAGTGTATGGCTGGTGGCATTGTCATGCTGGAGGGTCAAGTCAGGATGAGCCTGCATGAAGGTTACCACATAAGGGAGGATGTCTTCCCTGTGACACACAACGTTGAGATTGCCTGCAATAACAACAAGCTCAGTCCGATGATGCTGTGACACACCACCCCAGACCATGACGGACCCTCCACCTCCAAAATCAATCCCGCTCCAGAGTACAGGCCTCGTTGTTACGCTCATTCCTTCGACGAGAAACGCAAGTCCGACCATCACCCCTGGTGAGACAAAACCATGACTCGTCAGTGAAGAGCACTTTTTGCCAGTCCTGCCTGATCCAGCGAAGGTGCCCATAGGCGACGTTGTTGCCAGTGATGTCTGGTAGGGACCTACCTTACAACAGGCCTACAAGCCCTCAGTCCAGCCTCTCTCAGCCTATTGCAGACAGTCTGAGCACTGATGGAGGGATTGTGCATTCCTGGTGTAACTCAGGCAGTTGTTGCTGCCATCCTGTACCTGTCCCGCTGGTGTGATATTCGGATATACCGACCCTGTACAGGTGTTGTTACACGTGAACTGCCACAGCGAGGACGATCAGCTGTCCTTCCTGTCTCCCTGTTGTGCTGTCTCACAGTAAAGACATTGCAATTTATTGCCCTAACCACATCTGCAGTCCTCATGCCTCCATGCAGCATGCCTAAGGCACATTCACGCAGATGAGCTGGGACCCTGGGCATCTTTCTTTTGGTATTTTTTCAGAGTCAGTAGAAAGGTCTCTTTAGTGTCCTAAGTTTTTATAACTGTGACCTTAATTGCCTACCGTCTGTAAGCTGTTAGTGTCTTAACGACCTTTCCACAGGTGCATGTTTATTATTTTCTTATGGTTCACTGAACAAGCATGGAAAACATTGTTTAAACCCTTTACAATAAAGATCTGTAAAGTTATTTGGATTTTTACAAAATGATCTTTAAAATACAGTGTCCTGAAAAAGGGACATTTCTTTTTTTGCTGAGTTTATATTTTGCATCTCATTCCTCAACCTGTTAGTTAAGGCCCTTTTACAACCCTCTGACCATCATTATACATGCTTTCTATCAACAGCTGAAGAACAATATACTATGTATGTCAGGATCCCGACTCTCTAGTTAAGTTTTTGTTGGGTTGGGTTCCTGTCACCTGTTTCTGTGTTTGTGCCAGTCTTGTGTTTCTAGAGTCAGGATCCTGCCACTTCGGTTGGTTGTGTTTATAGTTGTGTAGCTGAATCCTGACACTAGTGTTGTGTGAGTGTACATGGCTTTGTTGGCTCTTCATTTGCCATGTGCACTTGTTTCTGTGCTGTCTTAAGTGAAACCCTGCCCCATCATTTGCCTTGTTATTAGTTTATCTGTTACACCTGCCTTTCCTCATTATCCTCCTTGTTTGCTTCCCTATTTATTCTCCCTGTGTTCTCTGTCTCGTACCAGTTTGTTGTGGTTGTATCCCTGTTTAGTTGTCTTGTTCCTTGTGGCTGTTTATTCCTGTTTACAAGGCCTCGTTCTGGTTTTCTGTTGGATCCGGTCTGGTTTGGTTTGGTTGGGATCCATGCGGCCTTGAGGCTTCCATCTCCAGCCCAGTCAGTCAACTGCCCTCCTGTTCTGGGATTGAGTTTTTTGCCCTTCTGTGAACATTTTGTTAAATAAACTTTGGCTTCCTGCTATTGGGTCTTTGTCATCACAAACCCTAACAATGTATATTTGGTAACACTATCCAGTAAGGTTTAATTTTAATGCATTAAGTATCATGAGCTAACAATGAAAAATGTTGTTTACAGCATTTATTAATCTTTGTTAATGTTAATTAAAATACAATTGTTTGTTGTTAGTTCATAGTGCATTAACTAATGTTAACATACAACTTTTGACTTTAAAAATGTATCACTATGTTAAAATTAACATTAACCAGGATTAATAAATGCTCTTAGAGTATTGTTCATTGTTAGTTCTTGTTAACTAATGTTTACAAATGGAATCTTATTGTAAAGTGTACTGTATATTTTAGTACAAATTTTATATTTTTTACACCATATATATTTTGCATGTGCTAAACTTATAATTCAAAGAATTATATAAGTCTCACATTGAGTAACATATACTTAATTTGTTAAAGGGAAGTGAAGCTCAGCACTAAAATAAAAAAGGATATCTGCTATGTGAGACGTGAGCCATAATTACAGAATTCACTGAAAAATATACAATCTAACACCATTCACTCACTAATAAAGGCAACAAGTATGCTTTGTTTTACTCTGTCAAGAGAACAGCTATAATGTTCATCTTGAATGATTCTCAATATATAATTTGTTACACAAAAGCACAGGGTGGGTCTAAAAAACAATATTTTTTATTTTTTTTCAGGTGTGTAAAAAGTTACATTTCCTTGCTTCAATTTGAAGCATACAAGAAGCTCTTTGAAACATTCTTAAAGCATGCTTGATAACATGAAAACATAGGTTTTGCACAAACTTGTGTCATTAAATTCTAATAAAAGTTGTTATAAAAACTTATATTAATTTAGAAAAGAATGCAAATAGATGCATTTCCACTAGTGCTCTCAGACTTTCTGACCCCACTGTATATAAAAAAATCCTGACCTCATCTCTCTACAGTTTATTCCGTATGAGATCGATTGGGAAGCAGGCTGACATTTGCACCACTGCAATAGCTCTTGGTCTGCTGGGCCTTTTCATCTGATGCTGTCATTCTAAATTGCCATGGCAATAATGGCAACAGATACAGTACAGTCATTTTAGACTTCCACTTATCAGAGATGGTGTTGTTTGCAAGGGATAAGACTTCTCATTCACTTTTCGTTATCATTCACATCACGAGTCCAGAGTGAGCTTTTGATTGCTGGGCTGTGGGCCTGCAGGTCACAGTGTGATTTAAAGTCTCTGTCTTTCATAGTTTAAAACCTCCTGATACATTGGATTTTAGTTAGCTGAGTGCTGCTGGAGGTCATCTGTGTGAAAAAATGGGCTGTGAGCTGATGGGAGTCAAATATGCAACAAACACATGTCATTAGGAAATGTCATTCACATGGATGAATTTTCATAAATGGTTTTAATGAAGCAAAAAGCCACTTACTTATTGTAGTGGTAAAATCACTGTAACATACAATACAGACTCGAGGGGCTCGTGGCTTTTAAAAAATGGAAGCAATGGCATCATGATGAAAGACCAATGTTCAATAAATAGTTAAATTTATTTCAATAATAATCACAATAAACAATTCTTCTGCCAAGTAATATAGTGCACAAGGATAATTGTTGGCTATTTAATGTTGCGTCACGTAAATATAGACATAAATTTATGTGTGGTGACAGGTGAGTTTATTAGCTATTTTACAATGGCTTCAGACATGGCTCATCCAATCAGGTGAATCTCACAAAGGAATCAAAAGTAAAAAAAAATAAAATGATATATATATATATATATATATATATATATATATATATATATATATATATATATATATATTGCATAATGAAAAGAAGCCTGTTTTAGGAACATTAAAGGAATAGTTCACCCAAAAATTATAACTCTCTCATTTACATAGAAACTATATAAGAAGTGTAATCAAACTTGAAATCATGATCACCAAGGAAACTGCTGATGTCAAGATTAATTGTTAAAAAAAGTTTTAGATTAGATCTCTTCTGAAGACATGGATTACACCACTGGAGTTTTATGGATTACTTTTATGCTGCCTTTATGTGCTTTTTGGAGCTTCAACGTTTTGGTCACCATTCACTTGCATTATATGGACAAAAAGACATCATATCTCTACTAAAATATCTTAATTTGTGTTCTGCAGAAGAAAGAAAGTCATACGAGTATGAGACGGCATAAGAATGAGTAAATGAGTCAATTGCCATTTATGGGTGAACTTACCTTTAAGATTTTTAGTGATCTTTTTTTAATGACAGTTAAGCACATTTTATCCCCAAGTTCTCATTTCTGTAATAAAAGTCATCCTGTCAAAAATAATATATGTATTTTTTATTTTTTCTAATTATTATTATTATTAAAATCAGCATACATTAAATTCAGTATAACAAATACTACCATGATGTACACTTGTCCTTTGCAAAGATACTTGGGTCAGTGACGTGATGCAAATTTTTGGTCGGATTGATTAAATAATTACTTGAATACACCTATCCTATGATGAACATGTTTTCAATTGCTGAGTTCAGTCATTTTGATATTTTTTTTTTTCTGGGGCTTAAAGTAAAACCTGTTATATTGCGTAACAATCCGAAAACATAAAAGTGAAACAGAGAGGACCACTTTAGACCCTCATAATGAAGTTTATTTATTTATTTTATTATTTTTGACATTTTTATGAAAAGGCTAATTTTGTTCAGGTCAAATGGAGAAACCCTGAGAAAAGTTCTTGATGTTCTTGATTCAAAAACTCATGATATTTTAACCTTGGAAAATATTTTAGACTTTTAATTAATTAATTAATTAATTTATTCTTTATGAATGATTGTATTCAAGGTGCAAGAAAAGTATTTTAATACCTTTTACTAGATGGTTACACCACATGACATTTTTAAAGTCATGTATATATATATATATGTATATATATATATATATATATATATATATATATATATATATATATATATATATTTATTATTATTATTTATGAACCAAACATTACATTTCAGCAAACTTGATACCTGTTTAAACTAGATTTTTAAGAGATTTCTAATTTGTATAACCTCGAACAACATTAATTGTCATAGATGAACTTTACAATTAAAATTGTACAATATATAATTTTTCTGAGATGTTTTTCAAATTACAGTCGGCTTCTGACATTTGGTGAAGGGGGGGTGGACTGAAAAGCTGATGGGTGTTTCTTCGATATTAAAAGCCTGACAAAGCAACACTGACTCGACCAATGGTGTGAGTTTGGGGCGGAACTTTCAGTTTGTACATCCAATAGTAGACAGGGAAATTTTCAGGATTCTGTTTGAAAACAGTCATTAAGTCTGTTCCAAAACCTAGTGAGCTGCCTCCAGAGGTGGCATTTAAAGGCATCACAGGCACACTCTCGATGCGAAGGCTGTTCCAAAATGGTAGGTGTCTTAATTATACTGCCTCATAAGATATCTTGTTTTGGTCAAATTCCAAGGTATCGTTGTATGTATCCTTCCCAGGGTAGGTAATCCCAGAAAGCACTGTGCTGAGCTCGGTGGAGAAAAAAAAAAAGATCCAAGATGGCAGAAAAAGTGAGAGAAATTTCAATTGTAAATATACTTATAATATATTCAATACTGAAAAGTACCAAAAAAAATGTTTTATATGATAGAAAACTAAAAATGTTACCCAAAATGTCGGTGCTATGTATATTTATGCTTATAAGAGTGTTGCGTCGTTCCTCTCGCATCACCTGTATTGAAAGCAGTTGCGAGTCAAGTCCCCCGTGCGCTACAGGTGAGGAGCGCTGTTTGAATGACGCATCGAGTTGCTTCCTATGAAGAGCATTTCAAGTCACTCTCTTTTAAGGCTACATTTCAGTTTGGATGCTGCCATAGAAGACAGTTGCCTATGTAGGCAGGAGACAATGAGGCAGCTCACTAAGTTTTGGAACAGACCCATTATTTTCAATTCCGTTTGGTAATGCTAGTAGCACAGAAATTACACACTTCAGCTTTAATTGTTGTTAATAATGGTCCTAAAAATAGTTTTTATTTATTTTTTATTTTTTATGTACATTTTTTTATTTTTATTTTTTTAAGGTGAAATTTTCAAGTCCTCCTGGGATGTTCCAACTTATGATTTAGAAAGTCATATAATTAGGATATGATGTGTGTTCAAGTGATTGTGGTCAGAATAAAATGTATGCATTGGGCAATTTCATGTTTCTGTCTATTGTTTTTGCTTACTGACAATGACAGGAAGCTTTTGTAGTGCCGATGCAACAAAATGAAGAGCAAAGGGTGCGCCTTAGCTATGTAACTGATGTTTATCTATGTGTTTTACCATGCTTCTGCAGCCACAAATTATTTTGAGAAGGCACCAGTGGCAGTTCGGGCTCACTTGGTGCATTTGGTGAGAAAAAACATGACCATGATCTGCAGAAGATGGGACTAAACAGACTGACAATATTTAGACATGTAAATAGAAGATTTCTACCATAGCGTTTTGAATTCTGCCACAACACTTTAAACCTAATCGTGAAAATCAATTTTTATCAGAATATTTGGGAAGTTGCATTAAAAATCCACATGGTCCTAAATTTTGTTTGAATGCGTACACAAAAATTGTACACTGATTAAAAATTCACAATTAAAACTCATCTTGTTATCAGCCCGATCTAACGGAAAATCTGCAACAAGTGGTCAAATGTTTCATCTACTAAAATCGGTCTAGGCTTTCAGAATGTTCAAACTGCCCCTCCCAGTAGCCAAAGCTGAAACTACAGTTGTTAGCATGCGCAGAAATATTGAGAGCAAAACTGTTATTTCACGTATTACTTTGAATGGAAAGACGTGAATGGCACAGCACATCCGAATTCCAGAAACATATGAGTAGTACTTACATTAATGTACTTCTAACCTAAACCCTAACAGTACTGAGACCAAAACAGCGTTATTTTACTTACTTCCATGCAAATGTATTATGTCACTAGCCGCAGATCACAACAAATAACGTCTGAAGTAATGTCAAAGACAGCAAAGACAGGGCATAAAAATTTGCTGGATGGTGGTGTTTGTCCATTTTTCAGCACACTGAATTAAGGTGGAAAAACATTTGGAAATAACAGGCCAGTTTCCCATGATCATATTTTTGCAATAACGATCATTACAACATGAATCCAAGGCAGTATGTGACCCAGACATTTCCAGACAGGTTTTGTGAAATTCCAGAACTTTCCTATATATATATATATATATATATATATATATATATATATATATATATATATATATATATATATATATAATTGACATTGTTGTTTTATTTCATATATGAGAAAAAGTCCATGACAGCTTTGAGTAAGTACATCTTTTGATAATTTTTTTATTTTGTTGTTGTTGTCGCGCTACAGACCATAAAGCTCAAGGGACAGGAAGCCTAGTGAAGTGTTTAGCAGGCCAGCGTCACGTTCAAAGAGCAGTTATCTCACGTATGCTCTGTAACATGCTGTAAGCAGACACTTAGCTGTCATCTAGTTTGACACTTATCCCTTATAAGAGCCACTTTGTGTGTGTGTGTGTGTGTGTGTGTGTGTGTTTGTGTGTGCGTGCATTTTCGGTCGCTACATGTGTCAAAGTGGAGAAACTCCCACTGTGTATGTTTATGTAGCTGTACCTCTGGTTAGGGATTCTACCATGATTTCTGGAGCGAAACCAATATTTAGGACTCTAAAATCTGCTTGAAAATATTTGAATGACATCCACAATGCACTTGCTCCGCACCACAAATTTCTTATCACCACTTGACCAGGGTTTGTTGACAACAGTGATTTAGCGTTTTGTCACGGTACACCACTACTCTTTGGGATAAGTAGCTTGTTACTGGAAAATGTATTCTCTTGCCTACCTGGTCTCATAGAAACATGTTACTATAACTTTTTGAAAAATCATTTTTACATTGCGCATTGTATGTAACACTAGAGGCACTAAAATAAAGATGATTTTTCCCATTTACTGTACACAAATCAGGAGTACGAGTTCTAAAGGGCACGAGTCGAAGATGTAAATAGAAACACCACAAAATGTTGTGGTTGCTTAAGCAATTGAAATTGTCTTGCCATTATCATTTAGGTTTAAGGTTTTGGGTAGGGAGGTAGGTTTTGTTGATTTAAAACTTGATAGAGCATTAACCTTAAAAACCTCATCTGTTTGGGAGAAAATGTAGCTCTCTTTTAGTGCCACACAGTGGACATTTTACCTTGGAACTGCCACGATATGCCACGAAACATTATAATTGTATTAACATTCACAAAAATCAAGATGCTAATTATCAGTTCACAAACACTTCATTTTCGCTCTGTTTCTCACACAATGCTATCTTATGACATCAAAACACCTTTACAATAGCACATGATTTGAAAGGCGATACAGTTTTACTAGTGCTGTAAGTCGATTAATTGCATAATTTTGCATAGTTAATCAAGATTAATTGCAGATTATGAAAGTGCAGAAATCTGACTCTATAGGTTTCTTTTCCTGTCAATGTGCATTTATTTCCTTCCAAGGAGAGAAAACAAAACAATATGTAATAATAATTCTTTATTAACATTTTCCAAACAAAGCCATCCACACAATATATAGATAGAAATGCACTAAAATAGCACTGATTCAAGTAACATTAAATGTTCCCAAAGTCTAAGGGGATTTTTCCCCTTTTTTTTTCCCAATTTGGAATGCCCAATCCCCAATGTGCTTTTAAGTCCTCCTGGTCATGTAGTGATTTGCCTCAGTCCGGGTGGCAGAGGACAAATCCCAGTTGCCACTGTGTCTGAGACCGTCAACCTGCACATCTTATCACGTGGCTTGTTGAGTGCATTGCCATGGAGACATAGCGCGTGTGGAGGCTTCACGTCACCCACTGTGGCAACCACACTCAACTCACCATGTGCCCCACTGAGAACGAACCACATTATAGCAACCACGAGGAGTTTACTCCATGTAACTCTACCCTTCCTAGCAACCGGGCCAATTTGGTTGCTTAGGAGACCTGGCTGGAGTCACTCAGCATGCCCTGGGATTCAAACTATGCGAAAATATGCGAAAAAAAGAATTTCACTGTATATGTGCAAATGTATAATGTGTGATAAATAAATAAAAATTATAATTAATTAATTATAAACTAGAGAGCTAGCAAGATCCAGGGGTGGTAGCCAGAGTATTTTACCACTGAGCTACCCAGGCCCCCTTCTAAGTGGGAGTTTGACTAATTTAATGAACTAGTTACCATAGGTTGCATATTCATTTCAATGCATATTAAATCTCTTAAACTCTCATCCTTCACAATATTATCTGCCAGATGGTGGCTATGCACTTTGCTTTAACAATTGTGAAGCCACATTCATGATTCGCATCAGGACATCAGCGCAATTGTAAAGCGCAGCTTTGAACTCCACATGAAAAGCACTAAAGTTGTCTTGTTCTGCTTTTAGCGCTGGCACTGCCCACGTAATGATACTTCATCCGAATTGCCGTATCGCAAAGTTAAGACTTTGAGTGCTTCTGTTGTAATTAAACTGCGCCCTACAGAGGCTGCAAAGTACTTTTTTCTGTCATCATCTGGGTTTATTTTGTAAAACAATTAGCATTAAGAGGTCCTTTTCCATCACTTGATCGCTGACACGAATTCGCCATTGTTTGTGTCTGTTTGTGGTGTGTACATCAGAGTAATAATGTTCTATCAGGAAGACTCACAGTTTTAGATTACATTTATTTGATGAATATAATAACAGGAATGTAATGTTTCTTTTTGGCGTAAGCCCCATCTGGCGGTCCGAAGGCGGTACTCAGAACCATCAGATCCTGCAGGAGATAGGAGGCAGGGGCGAGGAGCCTACCCCCGTGCAGAATGGGACTCAACTGGTGCCGGTGGGGTGGTGGAGGTTGCCGTGTTAGCACACTGAAACAGCAATGTGACAGATTGTAAGCAGACATATAAAGCATTGGCTTACATGTGATTGGCTAGGAATTACCTAGCTAATGGTGCGATGATGTACAGCTGCTAGTCTTCCCCCTAGAACTACGCTGTGCTTACATTTCCTGGACACATCACAAAGATTCTGCCCTACTCCAACCAGTGTTCAGCACTCACATGGAGCTAAATACAATGTCAGAATCTAATGTCAAATTGGTAAATGCATTAATCACATTAAAGAAAAAGGAATGTATTAAACACTTTAAATTAATCGAATGTGTTAACTCCATAATTTTTAACAGCACTAATTTTAACATTTGCATTACATAACCAGCTACATTTAATAGCTCATTACAGTTTAAGTTGCGAGGTAGCTCAACTGATATAGAGTTGAACATTCAATGTGAAAGACTGGGGTACTAGTCCAGCAAAGCTCGCTTCAACACTTGAGCCGAAAGTGTCATTAAAGCACCATGAAAAGATCTGGTTGCTACAGCGATTGCGCGTTTCCTCTCACATAGTTTTTAGGACACTATTGGTTAGGTTTAGGTGTGTATGGTTTAAGGTAAGGACGACAGTTTTTTTTTTTATTTATTTTTTTTATTTAAAAATCGATAGAGCATTAACCATATAAACCTCAACTTTTTGGGAGAAAATGCAATCCTCTTTTAGCGCCACACAGTGAGCATTTTAAATCAAAACTGCCGTGATATGTGTAATGAACCACGTAATTTTTATTTTGAAAAATGTTGCCACATTCATGTAATTTTCGTGAGATCAGGCTGTCTTACAGTTCTACATCTCTTCCAATAGAAAATGTTGTGTTATTCTTAACTGTTGGTTAATCTATTAACTACATTTTTTATTAGTAGCTACTGTTACGTTCATTAAAAATTTAGTAAGTAGCGCCACTACTGTTTTCCCCAACACTGCTACTCCAACAAGTCTCTCTGCTATCTTTATAAAAAAAAAAAATTTACATTGCCTTTCTCTGTTTTCTCCTGTTACTGGTGTAAAGTTCAGGAGTGTTTAGGTGAAACTAGCATGTCATTTTTCCTGTACCTAGAATCAAAGGCTAAAACCATCCACAGTGAGCAATTCAACACAGCGGGATAAAACAAGATGATGGAAACTGTCGCTTTCAGACTCCAGGTCTGTGCCATGGCAAATGGCTCTCTCTGAGACCGGTTCGAAGGATACTGCTGGGAAAACAACAGTGGGGGTAACAGTTTTAGCATAAAAAAACGGCCACAAACGACATCATCATTGCAAAACAGCAGGGTATTGCTCTGCTTTCATAGGTAGTGCTTATTGCATGTTTGAAGTTTCACTGAATGTTGATGCCATAATGTAAACCTGACATTTTCAGGGGAATGGTTTAGATCATACCACAAAAACACTTTCAGTGCCCACATCATGACTGGGTTCTGTCATCAAACAGCCAGGCAGACTGCACACCTTTAAAACCCTTGCAATTTTCATAATATTTTACCTGTCAAGCTGTTTTACATGAACCCCAGGTTTTCAAAACTAGAATAAAGTGGTGGGAAATTGTGAAATGCAAATGGACTGAATGGAGCAGATTGAATTTCAAACTGAACTGCTGTTTTAATGGAGCAACTCTCTTTGCAGTAGGCCAAAAGTCTGTTCAAGCTTCAGTCCCACACTGAGGGAAAATATTTTATTGTAGCTAATCGCTCCATGTCCGTGATAACTATTGACTATAGTCAATCTCAGATTCCTTTACACTCAGTAGGTTGAGTTTTTAGAAAGCTCAAATCAGTGTGAATAATGTTCATAATTTTAACTTAAAACAAATGAGCAACATTTTACAATAAGGTTCCATTTGTTAACATTAGTTAACTACATTAGTTAACCAGACTTATCTCACAGTGAAATTGGAAACAGTAGGTTGACTTTTCTTTAGCTAACATCGGTCTGAACTAACCCAAATTCGAAAACACTGCCCCTAGTGGCCTCAGCGGTAAGTGTTGTCAGGCACATGGGCACCTGTGGGCTCCATTTAAAGTGGGAAATGTCCAAGGAGGGGCACCAAAAATGAGTTGTTTCCAGCTGTATAGAATGTTTCAGCTGTATAGTAGCTGTAAATACAGTAAAGAGAAATGCTTATTCTATAAACTGTACACCCAAACCCCAAACCTAAACCTACCCATCAGCTGAGGAAATATTGAATGTTTGGGGAAAAAATACAACATCCAAATCGTGCTCGTCACTTATTCATACACAATTACTTCCTGGTTTCAATGTGGGTTGCGGTGATTCCAGTCACGCTGATCCTAGGGTACTGGAACTACGTTTATAGCATTTATTAATCTTGGTTAATGTTAATTTCAACATATACTTACATGCACTGTGAATTTACATGAACTATGAATAATTTTATTTTTTTAAACTATAATCATTAACAATGATTAATAAATGTTCTAGAAAGCATATCGTGCATTGTTAGTTCATGATACCCAATACATTAAATTACATTCATGAATGGAACCTTATTATAAAAGAACGTGGGGAAAAAAGCAACGCTTAATCTGGCATATACTGTACATTGCTAAATATGTGACACTTATATTTAACAAGACAATACATATAATTGTACTGTAAAATATTGTAAAAAATTATGTTCTTAGAATGAAAAAGTATATATATATTTATCGTTAATGGTAAAAACCATAACGAAAAACCATTTTTAATCATATATCTTTTTAAATAGTCATGTTTTTCCTACTTTTGATATCGATTATGTACTTTGGGGTATTTTATGTCATATGCTATGTAATGTAAGTCATCATGTGGCCTGTTTTACCACCTCTGATACTATGGTGGTTAACATTACATTTAAAAGTGCCCAGCAGACTTGTATAGTTCCAGTAGGTTAGTATATTAACATTATATCATTTACTTATATATACAGTTGTGAATTGTAAAATATACAGGTACTGTACAAAAATTACATTTTGTAATGCATGGAATGTTGTTACCAATTTTTTATGGTAAAACACTGGCAACCACATCTGCTAGTTTTGTACTGGAAATTTAACAGAAACAAATGGCAGTTTACCCTTTAATGTGACCTAATAATTGAGTTTAATTGCACAGCAGACAAAGCACAAATTATGCTATAAGCATCTCTAAACTAAAATCAGCAATCACACATTTTATACATTCCCTGGTGACCCATTTAGGGAAAAAGAAAAGTCATTAATCTTTGTTATTACCTTATGCAAAGCAATCAAAGGTACAATCTGAAGAAGACAGAAGTCACACTTGCAAATTTGAAGCAATATTTCATTTTGATTTGAACTCCATTTCCAAGATATTATTGCATATTTATTGTTTGTCCTCATTCTGAATGAGGGGAATAGCTAATCAGGATATTAATATTTAATTCCTTCTCTTTATTCACCTTGAATTCCAAATTACAGGAAACAGAAAGACACAGATAAGTGTTACAAGGTATATCATTTCTGATCTTTAAAAAAAAAAAAAAAAAGCATTTTGTTACATGTTTAGATTAAAGGGATGCAATGAAAGTGAATGGTAACGTTCAGTCCCTAAAATTCTGCATTTTGTGTTTTACGGAAGAAAGAAAATAATAAGGGTTTGGAATAACATGAGGGTTAGTAAATGAAGAGAGAATTTTCATTTATGGATAAACTATCTCTCAAAGATAATAATAAAAAAAATAATAAAAGAAATAAATGAAAGACTGTGCATTTTCCTGGGTGGGAAGCAAAATCACAAGCTATCCGGATATGTATCTCTAAAACAGCCATGCAGCCAGGTTATAGGCAGCTTGCCTCATGCACCTGTTGTTTCCATGGTGATTGTGATTGGATAGGTAGTGGATAGTTAGCACTAGGCCCAATCAGGATCTATTGGCAAGGAGTAGTGCTGTAAGACAGTTAGCCAACATGCGGATGACACTTCAATAAATCAAATGCCGGGCAATCAGAAAACGATCTGGAACTAATTGCTCTTGGTGAGAAAGAGGCATGGAGAATCAATGATCTCTAGCGATAGATGTGAAAAGCCTTGTTAGATCAAAGTTAGGATAGATTGGCATGATACATGAACATAGTTTTTTTTAAATTAAATATAAGAGGACCTTTTAGAATTATGGCTGACTTTTAGGCTATTGTACTTTCACATTAATCCGTCCACACTGCTGTTTTAAAGCATTTTCCAAAGATTTCTCGTCTACACTAAAATTTATGAAAATAAAATCCCCTTACTGTGCATGTGAAAAATCACCATTCCGTGTACAGAAAAGTGTTTTCCAAAAGCTCAGTTTTCACTATCAAAATTATTGTTAATCCTTAGGCCACATCCACACTAATACTTTTTCTCTGTGGTTTGGCCTTCTGTCGAAACTAAGATGGCGTTTTTGACAGCAAAAATGTAGCTTTTTGAAAACGCTCTCCCAAGTGGATACATTTCAAAAAGCCGTCTTTGCACTGTAGTGTGGATGGGGAAGACGGAGACATCTGAAAATGCAGTCATGTGATCCATTCAACCCAAAACAATCAAGATGGAGGCCCATATTGTAGCGGCGTTATTGTGCCTGTTATTTACTTTGAGAGCATTGTCAAAGATAAATGTTACTTTGTACAACCTTCACACTGCATTCCTTCAAAGGCGACGTAAAGTTCACTCGGAATTGCTGTCAACGAAACACGAGGACAATTACGTTGTAGCCCATACATGGAACGGTGATTTTTCGCATGTGCAGTAAGGGGATTTAAGCGTTTTCATACGTTTTAGTGTGGACGAGCAACTTTTGGAAAACACTTGAAAACGGCAGTGTGGTTGGAGATCATTTTGAAAACAAAAATGCCATTTTCAAATGTATCTGGATTAATGTTGACATAACCTGAGCTTTCCGAAAATACTCTCCCAAGTGGATACATTTAAAAATGCCATCTTCGCGTTGTAGTGTGGACAGGAAAAACAGAGATATATGAAAACAATTATGTATTTTTTGTCATGTGATGCAGTCATGTGATCCACTCAACCCAAAACAATCAAGATGACGGCACATATTGTTGTGCCGTTGTTGTGCCTGTTATTCGGTCTGAGAGTTGTTAAAGATAAATGTTACTTTGTAAAACCTTCACATTGCATTATTTCATAGGAGATGCCAAGTTTACTCGGAATTGCTGTCTGGCGACGAAAAGCGAGGACAATTACGTTGTAGCCCATACATGGACGACGATTTTTGAGTTTTCATACGTTTCAGTGTGGACGAGCAACTTATGGAAAATGCTTGAAAACGGCAGTCTGGACAGAGAGCGTTTCGAAAAAGAAAACACAGTTTTCAAATCTATCCAGATTAATGTGGACGTAGCCTTAAATTGACTAGTTTTGTATGTTTTCATAAATATCTAAAGGTGTTGACAAAGTAGGGACAAAGCTGTGAAACCTTATAAACAAGGCACATTTTTAAATTAACTAGGAGGTTAATTAACCCCTTCTTTTGTAGATATATATTTATATTCTTGTTCATATATATTAATCTACATGAAGTATTGAGTTACAGCTTGAGGAGAGGTGGTTTTAGGGGTAGTGACTAATATAATGTCATAATTTTCATTAAATATAGAGAATATAAATTTAACAAAAATTTAATAAAACAAACAATGAACACTATTTTTTTCAGCATTTATTAATCTTTTATAATGTTAGTTAATAAAAATACAATTGTTCATTGTTAGTTCACAGTGCATTAACTAATGTCATCATATACAACTTTTGATTTAAAAATGTTATTACTATATGTTGAAATTAACATTAACCAAGATTAATAAATGCTGTAAAAGCATTGTTCATTGTTAGTTCATGTTAACTAATTCACTTAACAAATGTTAATAGATGGAACCTTATTGTAAAGTGTTACCATGTTGGGTTAAAAACATTCTAGTGATCATCTCTGATTTCAAAGTGGAAATGTTGCTATTTCAAAATTAATGGTAGGTAATATTGTAATATAATCTCAAGAATCAATTTAATAATTAGAGTCTGTTTTTCAAGAACATTATTTGAAATAGCTGAAAGTAATTTCACAAGAGTGGTGTCAGTTTCAGCTGTTTGATCGAACAGAGGGTCTCATGGTGTATAATCAAGGAAACCCATGGAGAACAAATCTGTTCTGTACAATTCTCAATAAATGTAAAGCATTCTTTCTGAGGCCTAAAACTAAAGCAAAAATAATCTGTAGCCAATACCAGCACAGTCCAATTCAAAGTGCTAAGGCAGATGGCAGAAAAGTGCCTATATACACAGTGAGAAACAGACAACTAAACCATAGTGGGCTCTGATATCCCTGTAATGAGAAGCATCCATGTCAACACAACTGGAGAGCACTTGACTGCCAGGGTGACTGAGCAATGGCCCCAGGGCCCGTGCCAGCACTGTGTTTTTCATTTATCTAAATGAATGGAGGACGCATCACGCTCTCTGAATTTGCATTCCTACCCGTCTCTGCTGTTCAGTAATGGCTGATGAATGCAGCTGTGTACGTAAAGGTCTGTTAAAGTCCTTTAGTACGCCTCATGAGTACTTGCTCTCTTTTTGCTCTCTGTTTGCAACCCCCTCCTCCCTGCAGTCGTGGCAGTGTCTAATGCTGGTCATCTGTCAACCACCCACCCATTATTTCTCTTTACCTTTATGGCAGGAATGAGAGCTGGAGCTTTCTCTCTGCCTCCAGCCAAAGGAAACCTTTAAACCAGGCCGGACTCTCAGGATCGCTGTAGCCCAAACAGTGGGCAAATACCTCCCATGTCCACTGCTGTCTGAACTTTGATGGAGCCATTATTCTTGCTTTTTCTCTTACTGTGTACTGGATACCTGGTTTTACATGTAAAAAAAAACATGCACAAGTCATAGGCAATCTATCAAAATGTAGTATTGCAGACTGGTGTCTGAGACTTTAAAAATACAAAGCTTAGTCAACATAAACAGGATATTCTACAAGAAAAAATAATTTCTTGGAGTTGATTGAATCCATCAGGAATTAACTGGATTGTAAAAAAAAACAAAAAAAAAAAAACACGTTTTTGGAGAGGAGGGGTTCATGAAGTAAGAGGGATTCGTGCTGTCAGCCAAAAAAAAAAAAAAAAAAAAAAAAATCAGAGATGAAGACAAACATTTCATTTTTATTTATTTTTTTTTGTTCAATTTAGATTAACATGCACAACAACAGTGGTGCCTGCAGCTGTACGGCTGTATGCATTGTTTGTACCATGAGCACCCTGACTTACCTGAGACTTATTTAAAGATAAACTGAGAAATAAAACTGAGCACTGATCACTCTTATCAGTTTATGTTCATATTACTCAAAATATTCAAGTAACGAACTTAAATTAACTAAGATACAAAGTGTCATGTCAACTTTACTTAATCCATTTGTGTTGGGACAACATCATTATTTTTTTGTTTGGTTAACTGAAACTGGGCAGAGGATTTCTAGTTCCCAGTAATGCTTTGCATGGGATTCAACAGGGAAAGTAAATGTAAAAATGAATTGTTACTTTATGGGTCTTTGTGCAAGATAATTATAAAGAGGGGCACTTGTTAGTTTTTAATGTCTTATTATCTTGAGATTAAGAAGAGTTTTTGTTATGTTGAAGTTTTGGGGGTTACCATCATAGTGAATAGTGGAGTTTGAGCCTGTGTTGAGAACCATTTAATTTTGAGTATACTACATTTTCTTTATCCATTGAGCAACTGCTGTGCCAACCATTCCCACCAACATGTGTTTACCATGTTAAGATTTCCTGTCATTAGCTAGCTTATCATTATGCTTTCAGTGGAGTTATTTTGACATATTTAATTGTGTTGGGTTTACTTGATTTAAGTTACCTTTACTTTAAGTATTTAAATTGAAATGTACATAGTAATTTTAATTAAAGCAAACTCATTTTAAACATGTGTTGAATTTCATAACTTGTTTCTTTTTTTTTCTGCAGGCTTTCAAGATGAGAGACTTCAGCTGGTAAATACAATCAGGCAATATTATATATTCAATTACTTCAGAGAGATCTTTTCAGGTATTAAAATGAAAGATTTCACATAACACATTCACAACGTTGATCAAATCTACAGTATGTAGATCGATAACACATAGATAGAATATCATGAATCATTTTAGACCTGCTTTTGTCTGCGGCACAGATGAAACCATGTGTTCAGACATGTTTTTGTCTGCTTCACAGATGAAACCATGTGTTCCAAGAAACCTGATTCCAAGGGTCATGTCCGCCTTCTAGTGGCTTCTCTAAAGTACTACAACAGCAGAGATTGGAGAAGGTACAATTCAGCATTCCTCAAGTCCACTTCTTTTATTATTATAACAAAAACTACTTGGTGGTACAGTTTTCCATGAATGTCTGGTTGCTATTCAGCTTGGCATACTGATCCTCTGGACCATTGTGATGGGAAATAAGATGGTTTGATTGAATGCTGTACAAATTGTAGCATTCTCATTAGCTACTAATGAGTGTTTTGTCTTCTTTTCCATAAACCCAATACTTGGTGCCTAATAAAAAACTCAAATGACAACCTCATAATATGCTTTAACGTACAAAAACATCATGTTCGATTCTGAACCCGAATGACTTTCTTTTTTTCTTTTTCTTTTTTTTTTTTTTTTCATGGAACATAAAAGGAGACATTTTAAAAAGTCTATACTGTTTTTTAATTTTTTATATTTTTGCCATATAATGGAAGTGAATAGTGACTCTGGTATTTCATGCTCCAAGAAAGACAAATAACACCATAAAACCACAATAAAAGTTAGCAATACGACTCATGCACTTCATTTGAAGTCTTCTGAAGCATTTGATTAATTTGTGTGAAGATCAAATAAATTATCTCAGGTATGATGCTGCCCTGGATCCTAAACATTAAAATTACTTCCTTGAAGTGACCATCGCATGTACCCTTTGCTAACAGCCTTGCAGAAGGACCCTTCGTGCTCATTTTCATTTGGATGAGTCGAGTGTAGTGCCCCCTTTACACATCCACAGTGCCCTTCAAGTGCACAAAAAATACCATTTGAAATGTGCCCAAAGAGTGGTGTAAATATTGACTCGCCTCCAATTATGTGGGTTGTTTGTACCCTTTTTATATTTTTGTGGTAAAGGGCGTGAGTTTCCAGTACCAGCTGGTGATGCAATCGGTTTAACAAATTTATTCAGAGTAACATAAGAAGGGCGATCTAGCACATTTGTCAACACAGTGATTGCACTTTTTAGGGGTCTTGAGGTATGGCCAAATGACACGTGTGAATTTCAACACTGGATAAGATTATTTAATTTTTTTATTGGATATAACCTTTGTGCATGGAGAAGTTCGATAACGGAGACCTTTTTTTTTTTTTACTTTGGTAAATTATTCACTTTTTGTTCCCCCCACATGTAGGCAAAATTTCATACACAAAAACCAGAAAACAAAAGCTACAATCATTTGTGAAGTGCACCTTAATGCTCAAAAATGAGAGTTACTATAAAAATCCTCAGCTTTGCCTTTTTTGTTTTTTCCTTTACAATTGTGCGAGGTCAAGGTAAGTTTACATCTCATTAGTAAATCTTCTTATGTGTGTATTATTTAATTTATTGCTATTTTATTAATATGAATGTCTTTTCATATTTCATCGACTTACAATGCATCATGCACTTCTAAAACTTTTAAAATCCCTTATGTAGTTTTAGAGTATTGACTAATGCATGAACTTCAGCCCTCAACAAACATTAGAATGCTATGTCTTTGTGTATGCATTGCTTGTGATTCTCAGAATGTTTTCGAAAGGACATTAAACATGAAAACATAGAACAATTGGAGAAATATTCTTACACTTATAATGAAATGGTGAAAGTTAACTGCAAAACAGGCTATAGTGGCATGTACAGACTGAAGTGTGTCAATGGGAAATGGGAGGGAAACCTTTTTACGACGCTGCTCAAGTAAGACAATTGTCATTAGGATGATCGCACCATTTTTGGTGATGATCTCAACATTTGTTGAACTAACATTGCATCATGAAGAGTGAAACTCATTTAATTTCTGCAGAGAAAATATGTGGTCACCCAGGGGATACACCAAATGGTGATTTTAAACTAATACAGAGGACAACGTTTGTTTATGGAGCAATAGTGGAGAATGCTTGCAACACAGGGTAAATGCAGTTTACGTGACAATATGTTGTTTTTTGTTTTTTATGTTTTTTTTTTTCTATAATATTTGTTCTGTCCTCTTAGGTTAGACAATCCTTGCACTTCAAAAAGTTTAAATACTTCGTGCTCACAGTTATGAAATGACAGGCAGGATAAATCAGCGTCACCGCAGAAACCAAGGGTCAGATAATTTTTTCCCTATCTGTGAGGGTAGGCTTTCTTGAAAGTCACTTGGTTTTCTTTACTGTCATTGTATCTCTCATCTTGGACTTCAAGGCAAAAGAGTACCAGAAAGAATACCATACAGCTGGCACATTTAGCTTCAGATGTGATGAAGGACAAAGCCCATACTGAGAAGCCCAAGATGCAATAAATATGGCTGGGGACTGAACCCAGAGTGTGGTGGCAATGCACCAGAGTTAGATATCAAAGAATTCATAGTGGAAATGCTTGAAATATTGAAGTCCTTCTGTCCATACAGTGAAGATGTCTGTGGTATCACAATATATGCATTCTCCTCAAAATACATGTGCACTCTGATCAAAGTATTGTATTACTAGGATGTTTTAAAATTTGATATTTGCTGGAATTGTTCATTCCCAGTTTCAGGGTATTTTTTAAATGCTTGATCTTTTCTTAACTTAGTTTTGCATATATGCCTTGAACAGAAAAAACTTGTCAGCTTGAGTCAACCGGACATGAAATAAAACTAATCAAACCAAAGGGAAAAACTATTTTCAAAGTTGGAGAAAGCGTGGAAATTACTTGCTCTGAAAGTTACAGACTCTTTTACAAAAAGGAAACAACATATTTGTTTACATGTCAAAAGAATGGGAACTGGGATTACAGGCCTACTTGTGAAGGTAAGTTTTTAACACTTCTGGATTGCGGTCGGACTCATTCTACAGTATATTATTAAAAGAATGTGAATCTTGTTTCAGAGATTACATGTGAAGTCCCACTTGACAAGCATGTGCATATCCCAAACTTTTACTTCCAAGGAAACTTGAAATTGGGAGTACAAAAAAAGTACCATTGTATGTCTGGATATCGTCAAAGGGAGCAGATGGCCACATGTACACGGAACGGCTGGAAACCAGATCCACTGTGTGCTGGTATGTCCTGCTTTTGACTATCCTAATCTGTGCCACTGAGGCCATCTAATCTAACTAGCCAAGCAGCATTCCAAGACTGCTGATATTTAGATAAACAATACTATGCTTGTCTGTGTTAGTGTTAGTGGTGTGGAGTGGAGTGGATGGGGAGCATGTTGTTTTAATGTGGAGCTGGAGCCGCGTGATTACAGAATGGTAAAATCGGCAACAGGAGGGTGACTTTTTTTCTGGTAAAATTGTTTTTTGCTTTTCGAATGTCTTTTGAA
Organism: Myxocyprinus asiaticus; assembly: GCF_019703515.2. Classification (NCBI taxonomy): domain Eukaryota; kingdom Metazoa; phylum Chordata; class Actinopteri; order Cypriniformes; family Catostomidae; genus Myxocyprinus; species Myxocyprinus asiaticus. The sequence goes on along the minus strand of NC_059392.1, from coordinate 14,964,778 downwards.
GCTGGAACTACAGTTGTGCACCAGTACTGCAAGCAAAACTGCATTCTTTCACTTCTTTGAATGGATGTGACGTGAAAGGCACAGCTCGTCCGATTCTTGGCAACGTCAGATAAATAAATACATTAATAAATTCCTAACCCGAACCCTAACCATTAGAGTACTAAGAACAAAACAGCGTTTGGACCCTATATTAGGAGTCTTTAACTACTATGTACTTACGTATTTGATACAATTTACTTATTATGTCAGTGTTGTTGAATTGTAATTACATTTAAAGTACCTGCATTTAATTACATCTGTAAGTACACTGTTAACCTTACCCCTAAACCTACCTCAATCCTTACCCTAAACCTTAACCCCTACTCCTAAACATACCATTTTACACTATATAAACACACTTCTTTTCCTGTCAAAATGCATTTATTTCCATCTTAGGAAAGAAAACAAAACAATATGTAACAATATAATGCTTTATTAACATTTTCCGAACAAAGCCTTCCACCGTATAAAAATAGAAATGCTCTAAAATAGGACCATTTGAAGTAACATAAAATGTTTCACAAAGTCTATGTGGGAGATTGACTAATTGAAAGAACTAGTCCCCTCATAGTTTGCATATTCATTGCAATGGGCATTAAATCTCTTAAACTTTCATCCTCCACAATATTAATCACCTGGAAGACTGTGGCTTTGCTACAGCAATCGTGAGCCGAGTTCATGATTCGTGTGAGCATGTCAATGTCAACCATGGCTTTAAACTCCACATACAAAACCGCAGACAACGTCTCATTCTGCATTTCTGTTACAAGTCCCATCTGGGCTTGTTTTGTACATACAAATAGGCTGTGTCTTATTTGGAAGGCTGCGTCCTCCAGAGGTCGCATATCTCGGCTGCATACATTGAGGCTGTCTCGTTTCAGAAAAGTGAGTAGGACACTTCGAATGTATCCTTCGAATGCAACCTTCTTTCATGGGAATTCGGAGGATGCATGAGGTGTATCCTTCGTGGGCACTCACAACCCACAATTCTTTGCTTCAACGGAAATGTCTAAAAAAATGTATGCCAATTTGCCTGTAAATATGACGTTCAAACGCAAGTAATATTAATTCCCAAGTTGAAGTACCTCAGTAGATGGGTGCAGAGTATATAATATGTATCATTATATTAATATATAATTTAAATAAAGTATTAGACTAAAATTACACCTGTAAAATGTATTTTCTTTTCTCTTTACATCTTTATAACTCTCCTAAAATTTACCTCATACATTCCCTTCTAAAGGGATTTTGTTACCTTCTCACTCGAAGCGTTCGCGCTTGTTAAAGAGTGGCGTGCTGTCATAGCAACCATGTTACATTCTGTTTCCATTTGTCCTACGAAGGCCGTCTCGTTTAAACAAGATTTTTTTTAAAGGAGGACACTCGGTATACCGCAGCCTTCAAAGGACGCATCCTACCTAGCACGCAGCCTTCGAAACGAGACACAGCCATAGTGTTAAGAGGTCCTTTCCCATCGCTGTTGTGGTGTGTCTGTCAGTGTAATGAGTCCCAGTGGACACATCGCAAATTTTCCGCCCTTTTCCCACCAGTGTTTTTGCTGGTTTATGCTTTATAATGAGTTAATGATTAAGAAATTATTGCAATTAAATGAGTTAATTGAAATTAAGAAAAATTAACACGTTCAACTTTTTTTATTAATTGCATGCGTTAATGCGTTAATTTTGACAGCTCTAATTTAATGTTAGTACATAGTAGTTTAAGACACATAATATAAAGTGGGACCCAGCGTTTTGTTCAGAATTCAGCACACTGGGTGGTAAAACAATCTTAACTAACCGATTTCCTGTGTAATCATGTTATCTCTCCACTCCCCTTACATATGCTGTCCAAACCAGCTTTCAGTCCATACATTGCTTGGTGACACACAAAGCTTAATGATTTGGTTTCTTTTGGAACTAAATGTTGGCACAGAAAACTTACACAATCTCAGTCAATTTTTGTCTGAAATGTTACTCTCTAATATTCACTTAGTAATATTAACACTGTTAATCATAAATAACTAACTATAAAACTTTTAATTATGATTATGAAAAAGTTGTATAAAAGCAATATCACATTCATAATTGCGTTGTTCCAAATATACTTGCGGCCTTGTGCCAATGAAAGAATCACAGATGTGCTAATATTCAGAACAACAGCACCAGTGTGATTTTGCTTAAATATGAATTCTGCAGTTAATTAGTGTGATGGATGTTTGTTTTCCAGAAATTACATGTGAAGCACCAAAAATCCCAAATGCACAGATTGTGGGAATCCAGAAACAGTACTACACAATTTCTTCAAGATTATTATTTCATTGTCTTCCTGGATTTAAACCAGAGCAGCTTGTACAAATCACCTGTGATTCCAGTGGCCAATGGTTAGGCATACATCACTGCACCAGCAAGTATTTTGTTGACAATTTTATTGAATCACTGAAACACCTTATAGATACTTTTATGGTGCACTTAGTAATATTTTCAACCTGGTCTCATAGAATGAACGTTACTATAACTACATTTTTGCAAGCTGACTTTTACGTGCCAAATTCTACATTTTGTCTCAGTTTCCTTGTGAAATTAACACAAGAGGCACTACAACAACTGTACGTTTTATTCAATTTCACAAAAATAATGATTAACACCTCATAGTGTTGGACTTGTAATACCGCGGTTCAAAACCAAAGATGCACGCTGACACATGAAACGAGAGTGTCATAGAAGTGACACCAGATGACGTGGTTACTTCCGAAAATGTGCTTATCATTTCTCATTTTGTTTTTGGATACTATCGGTTAGGTGTAGGCATTGGTTAAGGTTGGTTAGGTTTAGGTTGGTTAGGTTTAGGTTAAAAGTTTAGGTTAGAGAGGTACATTTTGCTCATTAAAACCTCTTTCTAAGGGGGGCCTGTGTAACTCAGCAAGCAAAGATGCTGACTACCACCCCTGGAATTGCGAGTTCGAATCCAGGGTGTGCTGAGTGACTCCAGCCAGGCTTCCAAACCAACCAACAAGTCCGGTTGCTAGGGTGGGTGGAGTCATGTGGGTTAACTTCCTCATGGTCACTATAAGGTGGTTCTCACTCTTGGTGGGGCACTTGGTGAGTTGTGCGTGGATGCCATGGTGAATAGCGTGAGCCTCCACATGCGCTAGGTCTCCATGGTAACACGCTCAGCAAGCCAAGTGATAAGATGTGCGGGCTGTCTCAGAAGCGGATGCAACTGAGATTTGTCCTCCGCCAGCAGGATTGAAGCGAGTCACTGCGCCACCACAAAAAATTAGAGCGCATTGGGAATTGGGCATGCCAAAATTGGGGACAAAAGGTGATAAAATCCACAACGACAAAAAACCCTTCATCTAATATTCACCTTAAAAACCTCATCTGATTACAACACCATTTCACTTGCTTTTGGTGCACCCTGCTAGACATTTCACTCAGAAACTGCAGCCAAATGTGTAATAAGGTACATAATTTCATATTGCAAAAATTCTGCCACAGTCACATTATGTTCATGAGACCAGGCTGAATATGTTTATGTTGCACTGGCCGATATGGCAGTTGTCCTGGACTAACATCAATGGGATGACTGCTCAGTGATGTGATCTCAGAATGTCGGCCCCCATAAGTCAATCCGCACCATGTAATGTAAAACATCTTTTTTTCTCAATTGTTGAGAAAGAGGCAGAAAAATCTCTTCAAGCTTGATCATTTAATATAGTACAAAGTACAACAGGAAAAAACTATGAACAAAGTTTAAAATACACTGTATTACAGACATTTTCTCTTTTTATTGACAGAGGGTACCTGTCCGGAGCAAGAACTCATAAATGTTGACATTTTATTTGGATATCCAGGCAAAACTCCACCTTATCAATCTGGACATATCTTAGTTTTCCGATGCACTGATGGGAACATAAAGATGTATGGCCACCGTGCAATTGAATGCCAGTCAGATGGGAGGTGGGATTACCCATATCCACATTGTAGAGGTGAAGATATATCACACTAATGACAGATGTTTTAGGATTACTCTGAGTATTTAAATACTATTCTATTTATATACACTTCTCTCTGTCTGTCTCTCTGTCCTGCATCTTTATATTAACAAACCATTGGGTGCAGTCTAAATTCAATAAAAATTTGTTTATTCATTTATTATCATCTGAACTACCATGAACATTTTGCATCGACCTAATTTTCATGTGATATTTTTCATTTAATTGTTCCTCTAGGAACAGTTCAGTGTTCCAAACCAACAAAGAACTTGCGGTTTGTGAAATTGTTAAACAACAAAAATGAGTACAACAATTTTGATATATTGAGATATGAGTGCAATAGTCCATACAATGAAACATCAGAAGGATCTTTGATTTGTCAAAATGGAAAATGGAATGGAACATTTGACTGCAAAAGTGAGTCCCCACAAAATCTCTCTAATAGTGAATTATGAGTGTGGAATGTAACAATGTAATTACAATCTTAAATATTTCTTCATTTTATATCATAACTTTGTTTATTTCCCAAACAAATTCCTTTATAATTGCACAAACCCTGAAAAGAGGGAGACAGTACTCAATTATTATCAGATCTTTTAAGTAAAAATTTTCAACCACGTGCATATGATGGTGAGGTAAGCGAGATTTTCTGTAAAAAGATAAATAAATGTGTCTGTTACTTTATTACTATATTTGTTTAGGTAAAATCTGTCCACCACCACCTTACCTTGAACATGGAGATTATGATGTACATAGAAAGGAAGGTGAAGTCATTACAGAAGTTTATTACACTTGCCAACCTTACTATGTTCTAGACAAGCAACAGGAATATTACAAGTGTCAGAATAAGAAATGGGAGACCACTCCAAAATGTCTGAGTGAGTCGTATTTTTCCAAATCACTTTCTTGAGCTTTGTAATGTGGTGTATGCACTGTCATGTTTCATAATTGGATGCTGTCTCTATCATAGAACCTTGTGAAATTAATAAGATTGTTGAGATGTACAATCTACAACCCCCCCAGCAAAAGGTCTATGTAAAGCATGGTGGGAAGTATAGACTTAACTGCACATCTGGATGGAATACTGGGGGTGGAGTGAGATCAGAACATTTGGATGTGGCATGTTCTAATGGGAATTTACAAATTGACAAAAGTTGTGAGTATAACTGTTTGTCTCTTTTCAGTTGGTGCTTTTGAAAAGTTGGGAAGTGCAGAGGTCACTTGTAAATAGCTAAATGTGTACATTCAGGCTTTCAGGCAGGAAAAAAATCTGAATCATCTCAGTGAAATCTGAAACATTTAGTTGGCCTTTCTTGAGCTGAACTCTGTCTTTGTTTACTGAAATTCAAAGCACTGCCCCCAGTGGCCGAAGCAGAAAGTGTTTTTGAACATATGGTCACCTGTGAACTCATGTGAATAGATCATGCCAAAAGAGAATGTAAACAAATTTGTAATGATGCAAAAATGTCTGATGCGAGATAACACTTGTTGGTAACTTAGCAGAATGGGGCCGAGGTCAGAGAACATTCGGTAGCAAAAAACCTAACGTTTTAGGTTTCAGAAGGGTGATACTATGCACAATCCATGTGTCTTATGGCCACTGCCCGACATTATGTCACCACAGTGTGGCATTTGGGACAGGGCCCATAGATTCCTAGTCAGAAATATTGCCTCCTGTGCGTCCATGGAATTCAACTCGTATTCATGTAGTTAGTACCGCCAATCCTTATACGTATATTACGCAGTCTGCGTAGGGCACCAACTCCCTAGGGGGCACCATCTTACTCTAGGGGGGCACCAGAAACTCCACCGGCTGGCCTTCCTCGCACGTTATACTTTATTCGCACGTTATACTTTATTCAAGGAAACGATAGCAGTTGCGGAACACAGACGATCGCAAATGTTCACTATTTTTGCAACTCCAGGATAGTACTCCCCTTATGCTGATTTCTGATTCAGTATTTTGGCTTAATGAGGGGAAGTAGTTCAGCTAATAGCTCTATCCATTTTGTTTCGACAGGTGATACAGAAAATTAAAATTAAACTGGACTGGTAACTGAGGTAATGTAACCAAACTATATTTTAACATATAATTTCAAAACTCTGATAGTGCTACATTTTGTAAGATTGTAAAGACAGCATGTGTGCATGTGTGGGTAATTGTGTGTCTGTGCACAAATGAGTGTATTTGCATGTATTTATTTTTATATAAATTTATTTATTTAGATCCTTCTGATGTATCCTGAGCATGAAGATGAACAGACACATACAGTAACTACAGAAGCAAACCCAGACAGACACACTCAAACAAGATTGTGTACATATCCTTGTGGGTCTTCATATTCATATATAAACTTGTTACAATTGCATGATTTTATATTATCTCTCAAAAAAACAGCTGTCAACATTGCTTCAGCAGCATTTGTAATAAAAACATTCTAATGATTAGACTGTGTTTGGTGTGCCTTTTCTTTCAACATGTTCCTCACATTTTATTTATATCATACAATCACTCTCGAATCAGTGATAAACTTAGTATGCAGAACCTAAATAAAATGTTATCTATGAAAATGTCTGCCACTTAAATACAGGACAATAGGCATCCTGTACGGGACCTCTTCAACAAATAGGATGTCCTGGCTAATATGGGACAGTTGGCAACCCTAAGTGTACAGTAAGTGTGTCAGTGTATAGTGCATCATCTGAGACAGCTATGTCATTGGTAACTATGAACTGTCGTAGTATGGCAAGACTGTATAAAAACTGCTTTAAAAAGGAAAAAACATTTGTTTATTGGTCCAAAATAAATAAACAAATAAAATAACAGGACACATATGAAAAGACATGAGGATTAGAAAATAATGAATGAATTTTTCTTTTGATGTGATCTTTTTCTTTAAGGCTGGATTTGGTTAGAAACCCTAGACCTTGTGGCATATAAAGCTGCCATATAGCTCTTAGACAATATGTCTCACCGAGTCTAAAGTAAAGTGTTTTTAATATGTTTCAAATGTGGTGAACAGTCGGACAAAATGGCATTCCAAAAGCCTGTTTATTGCATGGCCCCTACTTAACTTTTAAGGCAAGAAAATGTGGCTCCATTTTGATTGGATCATGGTGGACCAACACAAACATGTGCCAAGCCGCCATCAGATAAGATGCTCAGGCAACTGCCAGACACCTCCATGTTTGTTCACAGATCTGTTTATGTAAATTGCAGTTATTTGATTAGCACAATAGTTCACACAAATTGAACTTTTTATAAACAAATGCATGGGTTATATTTTATCTTTCAGTATTATATTTGTAATCTGTGGATTCAGAACAAGATCAAGAATATCTTGGAGGTGGTTTGGAAAGTGAACAATGCATAGGTAAAACGTCATGGTTACTGGTGTAACCTCCGTTCCCTGATGGAGGGAACGAGACGTTGGTGTCGATGTAGTGACACTAGGGGTCACTCTTGGGAGCCCGAGACACCTCTGGTCTTTGATAAAAGGCCAATGACAAGGGGAGGACACGGGGAGACCACACCTCGCCCCAAGAGAGGGGGGGATATTTAAGTGGAAGAATACATCACATGGTCTTTCCAACCATGTGGAGAGCCTTCAAGGTAGATCCTGCCCAATGGGGGAGGAGGTACTACAACATGGAGACTGGGGCAGAGGGGCTCTGCCCAAGAAAGACGCAGTTTGCCAGCAGGGAATGAATTAGCGGAAGATATAGATCGCATGGGGTTAGCCTTACAGGGAACCGCCACATGCGGAGCACCTACCCCAGAACCGGGCTCTTAGCGCATGTACTGGGCCGGCAGCGAGTCTCTCCGAAAACTCGACTGCCACAGGGCTCGGAGGAAGTCAACCAGGGAACAACTCTTGTGAACACTACTGGGAATTAACAGCGCACGTCTTCAGCTCAAAAGGAGGTGGAAGGCGCTATGTGCAAGCGATACACCCGGCCGGCTATCCCGTGCTTATTCGCTTGTGTTGCATGCCACTACCTGGGACGAAACCGGTTCCACCCGGAGGTTGTAGAACCTTGCAAAGGTGTTGGGTGTTGCCCAGCCTGCTGCTCTGCAAATGTCTGTTAGAGAGGCATCTCTGGCCAGGGCTCAAGAAGCCGCTACACCACGGGTAGAATGGGCTCGTAGCCCTAATGTGGGCGGCATGTTTTGGGCGAGATATGCCATAGTTATGGCATCAATGAGCCAGTGGGCGATCCTCTGCTTGGAGACAGCGCTTCCTTTCCGCTGTGCACCAAAGCAGACAAAGAGCTGCTCAGAGATCCTAAAGCTCTGTGTGCGATCCAAATAGATGCGTAAAGTATGCACCGGACACAGCAACGACAGGGATGGGTCCGCCTCCTCCTGGGGCAGCGCTTGCAGGTTCACCACCTGGTCCCTAAAAGGAGTGGTGGGAATCTTGGGCACATAGCCCAGTCGGGGTCTCAGGATCACGTGAGAATAGCCCGGACCGAACTCCAGACACATTTCGCTGACAGAGAATGCTTGCAGTTCACCTACCCTCTTGATGGAGGTGAGCACAGTCAGGAGGGCAGTCTTCAAGGAGAGTGCCTTAAGCTCGGCTGACTGCAAAGCTCAAAGGGGGCTCTCTGTAGACCCTGAAAAACTACAGAGGTCCGATGAGGGAACGAGGCGCAGCCTGGAGGGATTCAGCCTCCTGGCGCCTCTTAGGAACCTGATGATCAGATCATGCTTCCCTGAGGACTTACCGTCGACTGCGTCATGGTGTGCTGCTATGGCAGCAACATACACCTTCAAGGTGGAAGGGGACAGCCTCCCTTCCAATCTCTCTTGCTGGAAAGAAAGCACTGATCTGACTGCGCATCTCTGGGGGTCTTCGTGTCGAGAAGAACACCACTTAGCGAACAGACGCCACTTCAAGGCATACAGGCGCCTCGTAGAGGGGGCCCTAGCCTGAGTGATCGTGTCTACCACCGCGGGTGGTAGGCCACCTAGGTCTTCCGCGTCCCGTCCAGGGACCAGACATGGTGATTCCAGAGGTCTGGGCGTGGGTGCCAGAGGGTGCCCCATCCCTGAGAAAGAAGGTCCTTCCTCAGGGGAATTTGCCAGGGGGGAGCTGTCACGAGGAGCGTGAGGTCCGAGAACCATGTCTGGGTAGGCCAGTAGGGTGCTGCCAGGATGACCTGCTCCTCATCCTCCCTGACCTTGCACAGAATCTGTGCAAGTAGGCTCACTGGGGGAAACGCGTATTTGCGAATGCCAGGGGGCCAACTGTGTGCCAGCACGCCTATGCCGAGGGGAGCCTCGGTGTGGGCGTACCAGAGCGGGCAGTGGGAGGATTCTTGGGAGGCGAACAGGTCCACCTGTGCCTGACCGAATCGACTCCAAATCAGCTGGACCACCTGGGAGTGGAGTCTCCACTCTCCCCTGTGGGAAACCTGCCGTGACAGCGTGTCCGCTGTAGTGTTGAGGTTGCACAGGATATGAGTGGCTCGCAGCGACTTGAGGTGCTGCTGACTCCGGAGGAGGAGACGGCGGGCGAGTTGTGACATACAGCGGGAGCGCAGACCGCCTTGGCGGTTGACATATGCTACCGCTGCCGTGCTGTCTGTGTGAACTAGCATGTGCTTGCCCTGGATCAACGGCCGGAACCTCCGCAGGGCCAGCAGAATTGCCAGTAACTCGAGGCAGTTGATGTGCCAACGCAGCCGCGGACCCGTCCAGAGGCCGGTGGCTGCGTGCCCATTGCAAACACCGACTGGGCGCGCTCATTCGTAAGGTGCGCCGTCAGGGAGACTGAGTCCAACTCCAAACCGAGAAAAGAGATGCTCTGAACCGGGAGGAGCTTGCTCTTTTCCCAGTCGACCCGAAGCCCTAGTCGGCTGAGGTGCGAGAGCACCAGGTCCCTGTGTGCGCATAACACGTCTCGAGCTAAGATTAGCCAGTCGTCGAGATAGTTGAGAATGCGAATGCCCACCTCCCTTAACGGGGCAAGGGCAGCCTCTGCAATCTTTGTAAAGATGCAAGGAGACAGGGACAGGCGAAAGGGAGGACTTTGTACTGATACGCCCGACCCTCGAACGCGAACCGCAGGAAGGGTCTGTGTCGAGGAAGGATCGAGACGTGAAAGTACGCATCCTTCAGGTCTACCGCCGCGAACCAATCTTGATGCCGGACGCTCGCTAAAATGCATCTTTGCGTCGGCATCTTGAACGGGAGTCTGTGTAAAGCCCGGTTCAGTACTCGCAGGTCCAAGATTGGCCGCAACCCACCGCCTTTCTTTGGTACGATGAAGTAGGGGCTGTAACACCCTTTCTTCATCTCGGCTGGAGGGACAGGTTCTATCGCGCCATTCCGTAGGAGGGTAGCGATTTTCGCGCACAGGGTAACAGCGTTTTCGCCCTTGATGAAGGTGAAGTGAATACCGCTGAACCTGGGCGGGCGCCTGGCGAACTGAATCACGTAGCCGAGTCGGACGGTCCAGATCAACCACCGCAATGGATTGGGAAGTGCAAGCCATGCGTCCAAATTCCGTGCGAGGGGGACCAAGGGGACAACGTCGTCGGATGTACCGGCAGGTGGGGCCTCGCGGCGGGGTGGAGCGCGAGGTGCCACAGCACGTCGTGGCCGTGCTGAGTCTAGGGACATTGAAGCACTTACCTGGCTCCTTGTGACCACCCCCGGAACAGCCTGGGACGGGGGAGGAAGAGGCCTGTCCTCACGACCCGTGGAGGCCGTCACATCGGGGGTGGATTTGTGCCACAGCTGGGCGTTCAGGGGAGGAAAGGGCACCGCTGGAGCGCCAATCCTGCAAGATAAAGCCCGTGGACAGTAGTCGTGGTGACGACCGTACACACCGGGTATGTGACCCAGGGAGGAAGGAAGCCGCTCTTTTGCTGAACTGTTGGGTACCGCAGCCACTTGGGCGTGCGACGAAATCAAACAAAAAGGCAACAAAAGATTTTCCACCTGGCCCTCCACCGGGGGATGGAGTGGTCTTTCTACCAGCTCCACATGAGTGGGTTCCCTCGTCCCTGGGTTGCCCGTCTCAGAGGCGCTTCGAAGACATCCGTGGGTTCTTCGGTGCCGGCTGTGAGACGGGTAGCGTCTGCTTCCTGCGGTGGGCTCCACGCCGGGGCCGGGCCGTAGGGGCAGGCTGCGGCGGAGCCGGTGCAGTCACCGCAGGGGGACACCCTTGGCGACGAGCAGACGGGATGCGGGGTCTTGAGCCGCGCCGGGGCAGGATATGCCGGATTGCTTCTGTCTGCTGCTTTACCGTCGAGAACTGCTGGGCAAAGTCCTCAACAGTGTCGCCGAACAGGCCCGCCTGGGAAATGGGGGCAGCAAGGAACCGTGTCTTGACTAGGTTGAGCCACAGGTGGCGCTCCTGGACCACTAGTGTGGCCATCGTCCGCCCGAGAGACCGCGCCGTGACTTTCGTCACCAGGAGGGTGAGGTCAGTCGCCGAGCGCAGTTCCTGCATCAATCCCAGGGCGGAACTACCCTCGTGCAGTTCCTTTAGCGCCTAGGCGGACTTGCAGGAGAGCCATGGCGTGCAGGGCGGAGGCGGCTTGTCCAGCGGCACCGTAGGCCTTGGCCGTCAGAGACAACGTAAACCTACAGGTCTTGGACGGGGGCTTTGGGCACCCGCGCCAGGTGGCGGCTCTCTTCGGGCGTAGGTGCACCACGAGCGCCTTTATCCACCGGGGGATTGCCGAATAACCCTTGGCCGCCCCACCATCGAGGGTAGTGAGAGCGGGGAAGCTGAAAAGATCGGGACCGGGCAGTAAAAAGTGCCTCCCGCGACCTTGTCAGCTCTTCATGCACTTCCGGGAAGAAAGGAACGGGGCGGGGCGTGGCTTTGAGCGGCGCCGTGAGCCCAGAAACCAATCACCGAGCCGCGAGGGTTCAGGGAAGAGCGGTGAAATCAACTCTAACCGACGCTCGCGGCTGCCCGGGAAAGCATGTCGTCATCTCCGCGTCAGCCTGTGACTGGGTGATCGACCCCGAAGGGAGGAGCCCAGCTGAGGCTTCCGACTGGACGAGCCCGCTCTCCAATGCTGCGCTCGAGAGCTCATCATTTTCACTGGCTCCGAATAAGAGGTCGAACTCGCCATGAGACGAGCCGGCGGACTCACCCGGTAGCCCGATCAGGGCAGACGAGCGTGCTGGGGAATGGGAGGTCTGCGGGGGGATACCCAGCGGAGGCGGTCCCATTGGGGTCCCCAAATCGCCCCCAGTGCTAGCCGCGCTGGCCTCAAACCCGTGGGTAAAAGGACCGAGGCGGGAGCCTCTGGGGTGGCTTGCTTTCTTACGAAGGTAAGCCGTGACCGCATCGTTGCCAAGGACATGTTCTCACAATGAGTAACTGACCCATCCACGAACACTGTCTCCGCGTGAGCAGTGCCCAGACACGAAAGACAGTGATCGTGACCGTTAGAAGGCGAGAGATAACGAGTGCAAGCAGCAATAACACACAAAGTCATCTTTAAAAAGACACGTCTTTAAAAAGATGTTCCATGTGTGCCGCACTTTTAGAGATATATACTCTTTTAGAGAAATATACTCTTTTATTTCTGCCAAAGCACCCAGGGGTATTCTCTGCAGTGCACCAGTGCAGAGGGGGGAGAAGCCGATGAAATGCGCCATCAGATCCAGCAGAGGTGAATGAACAGTCGTGGGAAAAAATCTGAATGAGTGGTTGCATACCAGCTCCTTTTATACCTGTATGTCCGGTGGAGTGGCATGCAAATACCACTCGCCAATTTCCGTTGGCCTTTTATTAAAGACCAGACATGTCTCGGGCTCCCAAGAGTGACCCCTAGTGTCACTACATCGACACAACGTCAAGTGAGTGACAGACAGGGAACTAGAGTGAACATTGGCAGGGCATTTGATTCCTGGAGGGACCTTCGTTCGGTTTTGGGGATCAAAACTGACCCTGAATTGGCGTTCTTCTTGTTGGACTGGTAAGCTTACATAACAGCAAAGCATGTGAAATATAGTGCCATAAGGATTGATCTGTGTAATTTTAGCTAACTTGATCCTGCCTGCTAATGCTGACGAATTGCAAGCTACCTTGCTTCTTAACTTTCAAATAATTTCAACGATCTTTTCTTTATACTAAATGTCAGGTATGCTGATTCACAGTAACTGACATTTAAACAATGTTAATCTGTAATTATTCAGCCAGGTAAACTACAATAACACATGAAATGAATGCTAGACAATGTTCAAGATAATGCAGAAAGACCCATTCATTAGTGTAACATAACTTGGTTATACAGAAAATATATACATTCTATTAATATAAAACAATAGCGCATCGATATATCAAAATTACAGTTGTGATGGAATCGCATCAATACTGAATTGTGTCAACATACTTATAATGTACAGTCTATTTTATAAACAGCTACTGTCATCATCCACCAAATTTAGCTAACAGCTATTGATAAAGCTGGCTAGCTAGCTAACGCTGACATAGGCTATCGTATAAATGCAGTCAATGTATCATGCAAAGAAAAGTGATTACTTCAAACTACAGTCTCACAAAGCCAGACCAATAGCCACACTTTGTTTTAGCCCTGTTCCAGCACTGGAGAGTCAAACATAATATACAGTCTCAAAGTTTGTAGTAAAACAGTCATAACTGTGTAATTTTAATTATGCTACCTCATCTGTCAGCATGATGCCGGTGGATCACGTTCATTCTCTTTGTACGTTATGTCATTTTTTTGTTTGTTTGTTTGTTTGTTTTTATAAACCAAGCAAAATGTCAACTGAATCACCTGAATCTTTATATCATCAATTAGAATGATGTTCATATTAAAATGTTCAGAACAAACCTCGGGACTGTTTCATGTGATCTGACTAAAACACTTAGGGATTTGTCATGTGAACCACTTGGTGGTGCAGTCGCTCCATAAAATATGTGATTACCAATGAGTGGCCTGCTCTGGTTGTGGCATACTGATACTCGGGACCACTGTGAAGTAAAATAAGCTATGTTTGCTGTAAAAATTAAAAGTCTTTTGCTAAAACGTGTACTCTCATTCTCATGATTATATCAAGTAATCTAAATACAGTGGGGTTCAAAACTCCACTTGTGAAAAAGCTTCCATTTTATATTATTTTTTATTGCAAATTATATCATTTTAAGATGTTGAACTGAAAAATCAACTTGAAATTTTCTCATTTTTGCTTTATTGACAGCATGCACTCGAGTTGACAAACATTTACAAAGAAGTCAAAGACCTTAAGTTTAACGTTTTAGTGTCTACCAAAAGCCAACACTGTAAGATCCAGTAAACTACATTCTGCTTTTATGGTTAAAAAAAACATTTACTTAGTGTGAGATAATGAGGTTCATTTATGACAACAGATACAAGATTTTTGTGGAAGTTTAGCACACTCAATTGTTTTAAGTAACCTTAGTTACAAACTATTTCTATGTATTTATCAGCTCAATAGATGGCTCAATTCTAAAAGACACATTTTGCAATGGCAGTAGCAAACACATTTTGCAATGGTAGTAGTATTGCAATGTTTGGAAGCTTGAAAATATTATGAAATTTCCTCCTTATGTCTTTAGTTCTCTGCAACAATTTCAACACAAGGTAATGTGATACAAATACACGTGGAATAGTGCACAGTAAGAATACAGTAAAAAATATGATACATAGCCTAATATTAAAAATAATTTATAAGAAAATATTGGCTCACGGTCTTTTCTTTATTGAAATGATTGCAATACTTTGTTATATTAACCTTAAGAGCAATAACAATATTTATGCTAACAGGTCTAATAATTGAATCTGCAATTAGTGAAAGTGCAGGGAGTAGATCCCGTTTGGAGATGAGCAAGAACAGTTAACTCGCATGGAGGACATGAAGATCCAGATTGTTCATTAAATTTTTTCTTTTTATTTTCTTTTTTTTTCCAGCAGGCAAAGTTGTGTAGTTTTGTGTATCTGTATATAAACAAACTGTTCATAATTGTTTGAATTAATAAAACAGGCTACTAATACTGAGAAAAAGAACTAATAAAAAATATGAATATTTATGTGTGACTATTTTAATAATAAAAACAACAACAACAACAACAACAACAACAACAATAATAGCAGCACAAAAAAATTTGTCATTACATCGACGGCCGTTAACCTTGACTTTGCATTGTTGACAGAATTTGGCCCTTGGGGAAAACCAACTGGGACACCTTGCTCTAGAGACTGTTCTGCATGAAAATCCCAGGAGATCAGCAGTTACAGAAATACTCAAACCAGCCTGTCTGGCACCAATAATCATGCCACAGATGAAATCACTGAGATCAAAATTTTTTCAACAAACTGATGGTTGATGTAAACATTAACTGAAGCTCCTGACACGTATATGCTTGATTTAATGCATTGCACGGCTGCCACACGATTGGCTGATTAGAAAATCGCATGTATAAGTCGATGTACAGGTGTTCCTAATAAAGTGCTTATTGAGTGTATCAACCTTTTTCACTGGCAGCGAAATGTCCCATTATGCTTAGCACTTTCTTCCACTGTGGATGCTAAAGACTTCTGCTTCGCAGCTTCGCAGCTTAGTGAGGGTGGGGAAGCTGAAAGATTGGGACTGGGCAGTAAAAAGTGCCTCCCATGACCTTGTCAGCTCTTCATGCACTTCCGGAGAGAAAGGAACGGGGCGGAGCGTGGCTTTGAGCGGCTGCCCGGGAAAGCATGTCGTCATCTCCGCGTCAGCCTGTGACTGGGCGACCGCACCCGAAGGGAGGAGCCCAGCTGAGGCTTCCGCGTCCGACTGGATGAGCCCACTCTCCGATGCTGCGCTTGAGATCTCATCACCTTCGTGGGCTCCATAAGAGGTCGAACTCACCATGAGACGAGCCGGCGGACTCATCCGGAAGCCTGATCGGGGCAGACGAGTGTACTGGGGAATGGGAGGTCTGTGGGGGGATACCCGGCGGAGGTGGTCCCATTGGGGTCCCCAAATTGCCCCCAGTGCTAGCCGCACTGGCCTCATACCCTTGGGTAGAAGGACTGAGGCGGGGAGCCTCTGGGGTGGCTTGCTTTCTTACGAAGGTAAGCCGCGACCGCATCGTTGCCATGGACATGTTCTCGCAATGAGTAATTATCCATCCACGAATGCTGTCTCCGCGTAAGCAGTGCCCAGACACGAAAGACAGTGATTGTGACCATTAGAAGGTGAGAGATAACGAGCGCAAGCAGGAATAACACACAAAGGAAAGGCATCTTTAAAAAGACGCGTCTTTAAAAAGACGTTCCGTGTGTGCCGCTCTTTTAGAGATATATACTCTTTTAGAAAATATACTCTTTTAGAGAAATATACTCTTTTATTTCTGCCGAAGCACCCAGGGGCATTCTCTGCAGTGCACCAGTGAAGAGGGGGGAGAAGCCGCTGAAATGCGCCATCAGATCCAGCAGAGGTGAATGAACAGTCGTGGGAATTCAGCTCAGTGAGCATGGCTGTTCGGCTCCGAAGAGAAAATCTGAATGAGTGGTTGCATACCAGCACCTCTTATACCTGTATGTCCGGGGGAGTGGCATGCAAATACCACTTGCCAATTTTCACTGGCCTTTTATCAAAGACCAGAGGTGTCTCGGGCTCCCAAGCGTGATCCCTAGTGTCACTACATCGACACAACATCAAGTGAGTGACAGATAGGGAACTAGAGTGAACATTGGCAGGGCATTTTTATTCCTGGAGGGACCTTTGTTAGGTTTTGGGGATCAAAACTGACCCTGAATTGGCATTCTTCTTATTGGACTGGTAAGCTTACATAACAGCAAAGCATGTGAAATATAGTGCCATAAGGATTGATCTGTGTAATTTTAGCTAACTTGATCCTGCCTGCTAATGCTGACGAATTGCAAGCTACCTTGCTTCTTAACTTTCAAATAATTTCAACGATCTTTTCTTTATACTAAAAGGCAGGTATGCTGATTCACAGTAACTGACATTTAAACAATGTTAATCTGTAATTATTCAGCAAGGTAAACTACAATAACACATGAAATGAATGCTAGACAATGTTCAAGATAATGCAGAAAGACCCATTCATTAGTGTAATGTAACTTGGTTATACAGAAAATATATACATTCTATTATTATAAAACAATAGCGCATCGATATATCAAAATGACAGTTGTGACGGAATCACATCAATACTGAACTGTGTCAACATATTTATAATGTACAGTCTATTTTATAAACAGCTACTGTCATCATCCACCAAATTTAGCTAACAGCTATTGATAAAGCTGGCTAGCTAGATAACGCCGACATTGACTGCATTTATACGATAGCCTATGTATCATGCAAAGAAAAGTGATTACTTCAAACTACAGTCTCCCATAGCCAGACCTATAGCCACACTTTGTTTTAGCCCTGTTCCAGCACTGGAGAGTCAAACATAATATACAGTCTCAAAGTTTGTAGTAAAACAATCATAACTGTATAATTTTAATTATGCTACCTCGTCTGTCAGCATGATGCCGGTGGATCACGTTCAGTCTCTTTTTACGTTACGTCATTTTTTTGTTTGTTTGTTTGTTTTTTATAAACCAAGCAAAATGTCAACTGAATCTCCTGAATCTTTATATCATCAATTCAGAATGATGTCCATATTAAAATGTTCAGAACAAAACTCTGGACTGTTTCATGTGATCTGACTAAAACACTTACAGATTTGTCATGTGAACCACTTGGTGGTGCAGTCACTCCATAAAATATGTGATTACCAATGAGTGGCCTGCTCTGGTTGTGGCATACTGATACTCGGGACCACTGTGAAGTCAAATAAGCTATGTTTGCTGTAAAAATTAAAAGTCTTTTGCTAAAACGTGTACTCTCATTCTCATGATTATATCAAGTAATCTAAATACAGTGGGGTTCAAAAATCCACTTGTCCACTTGTGAAAAAGCTTCCTTTTTATATTATTTTTTATTGCAAATTATATCATTTTAAGATGTTGAACTGAAAAATCAACTTGAAATTTTCTCATTTTTGCTTTATTGACAGCATGCACTCGAGTTGACAAACATTTACAAATGAAGTCAAAGACCTTAAGTTTAATGTTTTAGTGTCTACCAAAAGCCAACACTGTAAGATCCAGTAAACTGCATTCTGCTTTTATGGTTAAAAAAACAAACATTTATTTAGTGTGAAATAATGAGGTTCATTTATGACAACAGATACAAGATTTTTGTGGAAGTTTAGCACACTCAAATGTTTTAAGTAACCTTAGTTACAAACTATTTCTATGTATTTATCAGCTCAATAGATGGCTCAATTCTAAAAGACACATTTTGCAATGGCAGTAGCAAACACATTTTGCAATGGTAGTAGTATTGCAATGTTTGGAAGCTTGAAAATATTATGAAATTTCCTCCTTATATCTCTAGTTTCTTTGCAACGTCACCACAAGGTAATGTGATACAAATACACGTGGAATAGTGCACAGTAAGAATACAGTAAAAAATATGATGCATAGCCTAATATTAAAAATAATTTATAAGAAAATATTGGCTCACGGTCTTTTCTTTATTGAAATGATTGCAATACTTTGTTATATTATCCTTAAGAGCAATAACAATATTTATGCTAACAGGTCTAATAATTGAATCTGCAATTAGTGAAAGTGCAGGGAGTAGATCCCGTTTGGAGATGAGCAAAAACACTTAACTCACATGGAGGACATGAAGATCCAGATTGTTCATTAAAGTTTTTCTTTTTTTTTCTTTTTTTTCCAGCAGGCAAAGTTGTGTAGTTTTGTGTATCTGTATATAAACAAACTGTTCATAATTGTTTGAATTAATAAAACAGGCTACTAATACTGAGAAAAAGAACTAATAAAAAATATGAATATTTATGTGTGACTCTTTTAATAATAAAAACAACAACATCAATAATAATAATAATAATAATAGCAGCACAAAAAAATTTGTCATTACATCGACGGCCGTGGACCTTGTCTTTGTATTGTTGACAGAATTTGGCCCTTGGGGAAAACTAATTGGGACACCTTGCTCTAGAGACTGTTCTGCATGAAAAACCCAGGAGATCAGCAGTTACAGAAATACTTAAACCAACCCGTCTGGCACCAATAATCATGCCACAAGCGAAATCACTGAGATCAAAATTTTTTCAACAAACTGATGGTTGATGTGAACATTAACTGAAGCTCCTGACCCATATATGCTTGATTTAATGCATTGCATGGCTGCCACACGATTGGCTGATTAGATAATCGCATGTATAAGTCGGTGTACAGGTGTTCCTAATGAAGTGCTTATTGAGTGTATCCACCTTTTTGACTGGCAGCGAAATGTCCCATTATGCTTAGCGCTTTCTTCCACTGTGGATGTTAAAGACTTCTGCTTCGCAGCTTATTCACATTACAAAGCACTGAAAATATAAATAACAACAGTCAAAAACGGTGTTGTGTTTACTTAACACAAATCCCTTTCTCACTAAAGGCTGCATATGGACATACGGTTTTGACGGCAATCCCACAAATGGATAAGTACACAATCTAATCACATTTATATGGTAAAGTTACTCCACTTGGCTCTAGCACTTTCATCTGTTTTTTTTTTTTTTTTTTTTTAGCACTTAAAAATGAAAACAGACAAATCCCAGACATTTAGGGAATCTAGAAATCCCAACAGGATGCTTTTTAAGGTTAGAAAAAGCACATGTTGTTGTTATAACACCCTCTGGCAGCCTCCGCTGCTCGCCATCACCAGTAAGCAGAAGTGCGGAGCATCCACCAGGAAGCCTCTCGCTGTAATGGCGCCACCCATGGAGAAGTCAGGAAAAGTTGGATTCTATGAAATAGAGAGTAGGTCTCCAGGCTTAACAGCACTACCCATACATCCAAGTTACAAAAAGCTGTGGTAAACAAAATGCACGCTGCAGCCTGTATGGTCTGTAGGTTCATAATTTGCCTCATTCTTGTATGGGTGATAGATGACATAAGAAAACACACGTGCTCAGCGCTAAATACAGGTCTAAACGTGGTCTAAAACATTTTGTGATTGGATCACAAAAAACACATATGGATGTGTTCAAAAATGTATGTGACCACATTGTTTTGAGGTGTGAACACTAATCCATCCTGTATGCATCCCGACAGCAGTGAAATGTCACCTCTTACGTCAATCAACCGTTGTGCTAAAACAAGAGTTATCACATCAACGTGCGCTACCCAGACAGATTTCGCGGTTGTGCACTATATCAGTGTTTATGGCTATGTCTCGTTTGGAAGGATGCGTCCTACGGAGGTCGCATTTGTCGGCCGCATACGTCATCGAGGCTGTCTCGTTTCAGAAAAGCAAGTAGGACACTTCGAATGCAGCCTTCGAATGTGACCTTCTTTCATGGGTATTCGGAGGATGCATGAGGTGTATCCTTCGTGGGCACTCACAACCCACAATTCTTTGCTTCAATGGAAATGTCTAAAAAAATTTAGCCAATTTGCCTGTAAATATGATGTTTAAACGCAAGTAATGTTAATTCCCAAGCTGAAGTACCTCAGTAGATGGGTGCAGAGTATATAATATGTATTATTATATTAATATATAATTAAAATAAAGTATTAGACTAAAAGTATACCTGTAAAATGTATTTTCATTTCTCTTTATATCTTTATAACTCTCATAAATTCCCTTCTAAAGGGACTTTGTTACCTTCTCACTCGAAGCGCTCGTGCTTGTTAAAGAGTGGCGTGCTGTCATAGCAACCATGTTACGTTCTGTTTCCGTTTGTCCTATGAAGGCCGTCTCGTTTAAATGAGATTTGTTTTAAAGGAGGCCACTCTATATACTGCAGCCTTCAAAGGATGCATCCTACCTAGCATGCAGCCTTCCAAACGAGACACAGCCTACATCTGTGTCTCCCTCTGAATGCGTTTAGATGCGCTATACAATATGGAATAGCCTTTCTGTGGAACTGAGTACATCAGATAAAAGAGACGTGCCGTACTGGGGTATTCCAGGACAAGGACCACTGCCTTATGAGAGATAAGACACTGTCGAAGGAAAAAACTTTAAAATTTTAAAAACAACTTTTTACATGATAGTGTTTCCATGTAAATTAATATGTGATAGTCTGGGATATAAATGTCATTTCAAAGGGGAGTTAAAAAGTACAGACCTAAAATATAGTTGTTGTTGTTTTTTTGTTTTGTTTTTGTTTTTTATAAACCAAGCGAAATGTCAACTGAATCTCCTGAATCTTCATATCATCAGTTCAGAATGATGTTCATATTAAAATGTTCAGAACAAAACTCTGGACTGTTTCATGTGATCTGATTAAAACACCATCACTTAGGGATTTGTCATGTGGACCACTCGGTGGTGCAGTTGCTCCATAAAATATGTGATTACCAATGAGTAGGCCTGCTCTGATTGTGGCATACTGATCCTCGGGACCACTATGAAGAAAAATAAGCTATGTTTGCTGTAAAAATTAAATGTCTTTTGCTAAAAACGTGTACTCTCATTCTCATGATTATATCAAGTAATCTAAATACAGTGGGGTTCAGAAATCCACTTGAGTCCACTTGTGAAAAAGCTTCCATTTTATATTATTTTTTTATTGCAAATGATATCATCATTTTAATATGTTGAACTGAAAAATCAACTTGAAATTCTCTTGTTTTTGCTTTATTGACAGCATGCACTCGAGTTTGCATGGACTGATGGGGGATGTGTCTGGCTATTGGGATATGTTGTAACAAAAGTTCACCGTGTGTTCAATGAACTGCATATTTTTTCCTCTGCAATAAATGTGAATGTTTATTTAGCATTTTTTTATATCCAGGTATGTGCCTATACAGAAATTGGCTTTTAAAAATAAAACTACTCTGAGGATACACTGAAGTAAAATGTGTGACAACCAACAGTTTTCGCAATAGGCCGTTATTGATTAATACTCCATAAAAAACTAAATTCTAATAAATAAATAAATAAATAAATCTTACAGACAAACATTTACAAATGAAGTCAAAGACCTTAAGTTTAACATTTTAGTGTTTACCAAACACCAACACTGTAAGATCCAGTAAACTGCATTCTGCTTTTATGGTTAAAAAAAAAACATTTATTTAGTGTGAGATAATGAGATTCATTTAGGACAACAGATACAAGTTTTTTTTTTTTTTTTTTTTTTTTTTGTGGAAGTTTAGCACACTCAAATATTTTAAGTAGCCTCAGTTACAAATTATCTCTGTGTTTATCAGCTCAGTTCTAAAACACATTTTGCAATGGCACTGACAAACACATTTTGCAATGGCAGTACTGTTGCAATGTTTGAAAGCTTGAAAGTATTATGAAATTTCCTCCTTATGTCTCTATTTTCTTTGCAACAATGCCCCATCGGTCAGATTAATTTAATAAATATTGCTCTTCTTCAGTCAAAAACTCATGACCTACATGAGGCAGTGCAAAAGATCTAACAGGAGAAAGCTGCAGAAGACAGAAAACATTTTGGAAACTGCCCTTTGCTGCTTGCTGTTCTTGGGTTACGTAAATGTGTGACTCAAGAAACTGTACTTCTCTTTTAAGGAGCTATCTCTTAGTGTGTCCAAATTACATGTGAATTGCAGCTTCTTCTTTTTTTTATCTTTGCACAGAGAGGTCTGGTGTAAGTAAGACGTCTTTCTGACTTTGGTAAATGATTAACTTGTTGATCCCCAAGCAGAATAGAGTTTCAGAGACAAAGATTAAAAAAGCTACAGTCATTTGTGAAGTGAGCTCAAACGTTCAAAAATGAAAGTTCCTATAAAACTCCTCGGCTTTGCCTTTTTGGTTTTATCCTTTACATTTGTACAAGCTCAAGGTAAGTTTACTGCCTTCTTCTTTACTTTTTTCATTTTGTTATTTATTTTAATGTTGTTTATATTTAGATTTAATTGATCAATGATATACACATTATATGCACTTTTAAACTTTTCTTCATGTCTTCATGTATGCATTGTTTGTGCTTTTTAGAATGTCTTCAAAAGGACATTACATATGAAAACATAGAACTGTTGGAGAAAGATTCCTACAATAATGATGAAATAGTGAAAGTTAACTGTCAGACAGGCTATAATGGCATGTACAAACTGAAGTGTGTCAATGGGAAATGGGAGGAAATTATTGCACGACACTGCTCAAGTAAGTAAATATGATGATCACATTATTTTTGGCTATTAACTAAATATTTATTGAAGTACATTTCATTATGCAGAGTGAAACTTGTTTGATTTTTGCAGGGAAAAAATGTGGCCACCCAGGGGATACACCAAATGGTGATTTTAAGCTTTTAGAGGGAACCGAGTTTGTTTTTGGAGCAACAGTGGAGTATACTTGCAAGACAGGGTAAATGTGGATTGCGTAATTTTTTTTTTTTTTTTTTTTTTTTTGTTTCCTTTACTACAAGGTTTGACACTACTTGCACTTAAACATTTTTTATTACTTTGTATTCACAGGTACGAAATGGCAAGCAGGGTAAAACTGCGTCACTGCAGAAGCCAAGGGTGGGATAATTCTGTCCCCATCTGTGAGGGTAGGGTTTCTTGAAAATCGCTGTTTTGTTTATTGTCATTCCATCAAACGTATAATTCATTGCAGAGGCATTATAATGCATTAGAAATGTCTCATTATACACCTTATAGTATGTTAAAACTTCTCATAAATAATTGTAACCACAATTATAGTACATTATAGTACACAAGCAACATCCAATTTTATCTGCAGAAGTTATAATGTATTATACAGTATATATTTGTAATATTGTACGTATATATAATAGGTATGCTTTAAGTGACAAAAGCAATGTCTTATTATAAACATCCAAAAGATATTTTTTGATAGTTACAAGACATTACAGGTCATGCTGGAAGTTGTATACATTACACATGGACAAAATACAAAATAACACACGTTCAATGTAAATTTTTGGACATTACGAAAAACACTTGTAATGCTACAAGGTTCAAATATATCAGAAAATCTCTCTCAAGACAAAAATGTGTGTCAATCACACATGTAGCCAATCTTCTTGGGCATAAACACATCCAAGAATAAAATAAAAGATAAAAAATAAAACTGATTCTATTCTGGACCTATTCAATAAATATTAATGCTTGTGCATCTTATTTGGAGACTTATTTTATCAATAGCTTCCATTATATAATTTTGACTTATGATGTATTGCATGTTACAAGTTTATGTTATGGCTGTTTATAAGAAGATATTGCTTTTGTAATTTTACTTAAAGCAGGCAAAAATCACTTATAATATGATCACATCTTAAAGCCTTTGACTGTTTACACAGTGCTTCTTTTGCATGACACCACTTATACGATTAACTTAGCTTCTGCTGTGTTAAAATTGGATGTTGCTTGTATTATAATGCATTATAATCTAAAATATAATTATGAATAGGGGAAGTCTTATAAAATATTATAACTGTAGTTATAATTATTTATGAAACGTTATAAGTTATTATAAGGTGTATTACGAGACATTATGAATTCAGTATAATGCATTTATAATGCTTTTACAATTTATTATATATATATGTTCTTCATAGAAATTGTTACCAAATGTTTTTGTTTCAAATTTTAATGAGGAAAAAAATTACTGTGTGCACACTTAACTGATTTTGAGATTGGTAAAACTCCAGAAAGTAGGCCTGTTTTACGCATACAGCGACCATGGGGTGTGAGTGGCACAGTTGAGTGGTACATCTGAGTGACTGCAACGACAGGTGTGCATAGGGCTTTCACACTGAAAGCATTTTTGCTCAACCTTAATTGCTCAACCATAGAATGAACTAAGTTTTTGCAAACTGACTTTTATGTGCTACATTCCACGTTTTGCCACAGTTTCGTGGTGAAATTAACGCTAGAGGTGCAATAACAACTGTGCGTTTTATTCACTATCACACAAATACCCGAGTACAACAGCTGATTTTGAATTTATAGACACAAACTTTTCACTCTATTATTCACACACTGCTATGTTATGATATTGAAACACTTTTAATCTAACACATCATTTGAAAAACTATTCATTTTAACACTGGTATTACAGACCCAACTACATTTATACACGTAATCCAATGTGATTAGCTTCCATGTTAGCTTACCTGATAGAGAGATGGACTTTAGATTCAGAGGACCGAGGCTCAAGTCCAGACAAGCCAAGACAAGCACGCAAGCTGAGCTGAAAGTGTCATAGAAGTGACACAAAATGACATGGTTGCTTCAGAAAATGTGCTTTTCCTGTCGCTTTTGCCTATTTCACACTATAAATTCAGTAGTTCGCAAGTTAATATAATCCTGCATTGGGGATTGTATAAACATGTTTGGCTTGCTGTCCTGGGAGAAGGCTCGAGACTTGACCTGAGCTTGGTCTGTTTTGCTTTGTTTGATGTAGTATCTGATTGTATCATTGTCTAGGATATGAAGCTCTGACATGGTGGGATGGATTCTTGGATCGAATTTTGCTGTGGTGATGAGTTCTGAGCAGCAGAGGAAGCCAAAGAAGGCAAGAATTAACATGGCGTCTAGGGTTTTGGAGGTGTTTGTAGACACATAGCCCTGGCGGAGAGTATTTAGGCATAGAGTTAGAAAATCGATGGTGATGCCATCGATGGTGATGCCTGGTATCGATTCTGGTGGGTTGGGCTTTATGAATACCCTTGACTAGAAGTGAGATCTGGGGGTGGCTTATTGTGGAGGAGTTTTTGCTGAAAATTCATTTATAGAAGAAATGGATGCCGCTTAAGTACCCTTCAATATTTCCGGGGTAGAAATTTTTGGTTTGACTGAGGTGTGAGGCGAAAGAAGATATAGAGAGAAGAGAAAAATCGGGAAATAGTAGTTTGTAAATTAGGTGGAAATTTCGGAAGCATTTCCAGGCTATCCAGTATGCTTTGAGGGTTCAGGGGGAAACGGCTTGGAGAATAAAGTCCAGGGATGCGTGGTGGAGTTTGAGAGGGTGATTTAAAGGAATTTCAGTTCTGAACGTTGAGGAACTAGGGCTGGTGTCAGGTTCGCTTCTGGAGCCAAGGCTCTGAATCTCTGGAAGGAAAAGCGAGAAAGAGAGTCGGCAATCTATTTTTTGAGCCTGGAATGTGTTGTGCTTTGATTATAATTTGGTTATGAATGGAGATCCAAATTAGGCGCCTTAGAAATAGCGACAATTCTGGCGAACGGGATCTGCCTTTGTTAATGCACTGGACAGTGGCTTGGTTGTCGCAGTGGACTACAATACGTTTAGATGTCCATTCCAACCCCCAGAGGGAGCCTGCTACCATGATGGGATAAAGTTTGACAGGGCAGAAGATGAAGAGTGGGGGGGGGGGGGGGTGAGTTGATCAGATTAGGGGACCAGGTGGATGCAAACCATCTGCCCTGGTAATAACCTCCAAATCCAATAGATGGAGCTGAATTAGTGTATAACTGAATATCGTCCGTGGACAGATGAAGCTAGAGAGAGGAGGTGTGAGATGAATGGGTGGAACTTGGGGGATGATAAACATGGCAAAGTTTAGATGGCCGAGGAGGGAGAGGAGATTGTGCTTGGTGAAACTTGGGATTGACAGGATATTAGAAGTGATTGAAGTAATCCTATCGATCTTTCCTTTGGGAGGAGAAGCGAGAAATTTAGCCGTATCGAGTTGGATGCCTAGAAATTAAATGGAAGTGGATGGATCGGTGGTTTTCACTTGGGCGATAGGAATTCCTACTGTATATCGGAGAACACTTTCATAACTACGGTTAGGTGGAGAGCCGGGGGAGAATTGTGAGGTGAGATGGTGAAGAAATCGTCAAGCAGATGGATTAACTCACACAAAACCAAAACCAAACTTAAAAGTGTACACTATAAACTTGTTTAATTCATCTGGATTCTGTCAGATTTACTTCAGAGAAAGTGTTTGTATGCCTGTCACTGTGTGTGGAAGCCTGTTAAACATCTATTTTTTACAAACAATGGATACGTTTTCTCTATTGTTTTATGTTGCTTCATACAAGCCCCTCTATTACAAAAGACTGTGTTGATAAATAGGCTTATAGTACATTTTGACATGTTTTCTGCTGAGTTCAGCGTCTGCCGTGCAAAAAATAGGCTCAGTACGGAAACTTTACTTTCAGTGCCGTTTCTTAGATTGTTACATGGTTCACAGCCACAGTGTCAGTGTTGTAACCTGTTCATATGGGCGCCTATGAATACATGCTGCTCACACGTCACAAACGCAGTATATGTAAAACAGGCCTTACAGTTATACAAGGGAATCATAACTAAATGAATGTATTTATCCCCTAGTGGTGAAGTGCCCAGCTATCCACACAGAAGGGGATTTGACTGCATCAGGCAACATGGAGGAGGGAAGCTATGGCGATGTTATTCACTTTGAGTGTGTATCTCCTGACAAAAAGATAGATCGAAGTAGTGACATTCATTGCAAGGAGAATGGCGCTTGGAGTGACTCTGTTCCAAAGTGCATAGGTTAATTTCCAATGATCTTCTGACTGACACTATTTTTACCCAGTGATTATACTGTAGACTTGCATTCAAACAGTATGTCAAACAGCCACTTTAATGCTTGGTGCACTTTTCCCTTGCATTTCATGAAGAGATAACATGCACAGCACCTAACATACCACACGGGAGGATTTTGTCAGCAAAAGAGAACCATGAAGAATACAAGAAAGATGAAATATTGCAGTACAGATGTGAAAAAGGATACAAGTCCAGAGAGGGAATCCCAAGATGCACTAAATATGGCTGGAGTCTGAACCCAGAGTGTGACGGTAATGCACATAATTCATATGTATTTTAAGGGAAATAGTCCTTCTGTCTATATAGCCAAGACATCAGTGGTGTTACAATGTCTGCAATCTCTGCAATACCCTCAAAATACTTGTGCATTTTAATCAGTTATGTATTATATGTAGCTTGAACCTGTCTTTTTTACACTAAGAATTTTTTTAGTTGTCAGAACTCTTTAACCCACACTACTCAGTCCCAGTTTCACACTACTTTATGTTTGATGTCATCTTAATGTAGTTTTGCATAATTTTGTCTTGAACAGAAGTAACTTGTCAGATTAAGTCAACCAGTTATGGAACAGAAAGTATCGAACCAGAGGGAAAAACAATTTTCAGAGCTGAAGAAACAGTAAAAATTACCTGCTCTGAAAGATACTGGATATTTGGCATAAAAAAAAACACAAAATCATTTACATGCCAAATTGACGGGCAATGGGATGACGAGCCTACTTGTGTGGGTAAGCTTGCAGAGAATCACTTCTTGACTTGGTGCTGAATCCATTGCTTATTATTAAAAGAATGTGAATCTTGTTTCAGATATTAGATGTGAAGTTCCACATGACAGGCGTATTTCTCAACCAGAATATTACTTTAAAGGAGACTTAAAATTGGATGCAGAAATATATTACTATTGTAATTCTGGATATAGTAAAATGGCACAGAAGGCCAAATGTACACGAGAAGGCTGGAAACCAGATCCACTGTGTGCTAGTATGTTCTTCTAAAAAGCTTAACAATCTGTGGTACTGATACATAATTCACATGAATTCTGTGATTAATTAGTATGTCGGATGTTTTCCAGAAATTACGTGTGAAGCACCAAAAATCTCAAATGCAGAGATCGAGGGAGATCAGAGAGAAAACTATGAAGTCTCTTCAAGAATAGTATATAAATGTCACTCTGGATTTAAACCAGAGCAGCGTATACAAATCACCTGTAATTCCCAGGGCCAATGGACAGGCATACAGCACTGCACTGGCAAGTTACAGTTTGTTGACCAAGCGAGAACATGAAATTACATTTAATGTCATTATCCAATCAAATAATTATTTTTGATATACTTACCATTGATAACTCAATAAAATGTAATTACTTTGTGTTAATACAGTTTTTTATGTTCTTTCCCCACAGCAACGGAAGTATCTTGCATTACTCCATCCTTGAAAAATGGGTTCATATACAGAGCCTCCATAAATGAGAAAGAAATGTTTTACTCATGCAATGCAGGTTATAAACCATTCAGTGGGAACTGGTGGGAATCAGTGACATGCAATGAGAGGTCTTGGTCTGATGAGCCACAGTGTATCAGTGAGTGTGTTTTATTATTGTCAGTGTTAGGTGTAAGACAAATTTGTTTACTACATTTTTTTTTTTTTTTTTTTGGTGTGGTCTCTCTTTACAGGGAAGGAAGAATGTGGCGCTTACCCCAAAGTCAATCATGGAAAAATAAAGCAAACAAAAAATCATGATAGAGAATCTGCAGAATTTGAATGTGATCCAGGCTTTAAATCAACACATAGCTCGATTAAATGTGTCGAGGGTAAATGGGAGACACCAACCTGTGAGGGTGAGCCTCTTGAACTCTTATTACATAACTTTGAGTGACTCTGACCTACAATGTTAGCATGATTTACTCTAAACCCTGTCTTCTTGCAGTTTCTGATTTGTCTTTTATGGCTTTTTTCCAGAGGATGTGCATTGTGACATTCCTCCGGAGGTGGAAAATGCTGTCATACCCTCTAAACCTCAAGAATATTATCCTGAAGGATCTTCTGTAACATACAAATGTCGAAACTTATTCACAATGAGGGGGCCTAGCAGAGTTCTCTGCCACAACGCAACTTGGGGAGAAACACCAAAATGTGAAGGTGAGTTTTGATTGGTGATCGTAACTATGTTTTAATGACCCCTTCAGAAAGCAATGCCATTATAGCACATTAAAACCACAACAAGAGGAAATATTTACATGGCGATACAGCGCAATACAGATGTGAGGAGGTGCTAAGTTTTCATCTCTCTTTTACTTTCTCACCAATAACTTAATATTTCAACTGTTGATCATAGTATACATACAATCAAAATGTAAATGTATTGTTTATTTACTGCATCAGAAAACGTCTCCGGTTACGTTTGTAACCTCGGTTCCCTGAGATGTAGGGAACGAGACATCGCGTCGCTGACGCTTATGGGAAAAACTACTTTTCTCCGATTTCTGAACTGCTATTGGATCATGCCAATTCAGATGCAACTGAATTGAGCCAATGGCATTCGTGTCCGCTCAGCCAATGACATTGAGCACGCGGCGCTCAGCTTTCTATATAAGTGGGCGGCATAACGCCATCAGTCAGAAATCGACTGAAAGCGGCTTTCCAAATGTTTGAATGTCCCTATGGATGTTTTCACATTTGAGTCTTCTTTACATCTGTGCATGCTTGGATGTTATTTTTCCGCTGAGCATTCTTTTTCAAGTGCAGGATAAACGCCTCAGGTGAGTCAAGTCCCGTCTTTCACCAGACCATGTCGACGGGTTAATTTATGCTTTTGAGTAAGTAGCCTAGAAAATAACTGTTTTAGACTAGGTATGCAAATTATTTAATCTGCTGATTAAGAAGGCTATTTTCAACGAGATGCCGACTGCTTAACGGGTTAAACTATCTTTGATTCTGTGTGCACGTCATGTTTAGAATACATTAGGTTTATTACAGACTACATCACAGACCTATTTTTTCTATCCTATAGCTACTTTTTTTTTTTTTTACATCGTAACTGTTATTGGTTGACATTCTTTACCAAACAGCTATCATATTAGATCAATGGCTAATACACGACTGCACGTTGTGAAATACACGTGACTTTTCAGCACATTTTTTTCTGTCTCATAGATTTGGCTTAGTCTACCTGTTAATTATTTTCAACAATGTCCTGACTGTTTTAATATGTTAAGTAACTTTTACTTGGTTATTTCCGTTTAGAACAGGCTTTTAGGGTTGTTCCATTAATACTGCACTATTCATTCAATTGTTTTCAATAAATATGTCTGTTAAACATTCGCTAATGTTGATTCAGTGAATGAGTGTCATGTTCTATATTTAAAGTACAATGATCATAATTCAAGGCGAGCATGTCACAGATAAATGCCCCTTTTCAGTAGAATTTAGCATCGGATTTGGAATAGATTAAGTATTTTAAATGGGTCGCATAATTTTTTTTTTTTTTTTACTGTTTTCTAAAGGTTGGTTTCTCTTTAGACTAGTCGACTAGTCGGCTACAAAACTTCCATTTAAACGACAGTCAAATTAGTCGTAGCGCACATCCCTAGTTGTAACTACCCCGAGTGTATAGAAGGGGCAGGACATGAGATTGGTTCATAAAGATACAACGCTTAGCTTATAGGAAGCGTAAAATAAATAAACCCTGACAGTTCTGAGGGGGCGGGGTAACAAGCACATTCACATCGCTCAGTAGCGGGATGCTTTGCCTTTAAGAGGGCTCCAAGCAGAGCTAGTAGAGCACAGCCAGGTGCACAGTCCGGTAGTGAATCAGCTGAGTTCCACTAAGGGAAACACAGCGCATATCTATCTTTTGATCAGAGAATAAGTGTCTAAGGCTTGACCGAGATACAAGTATATTCATGTATTTGTGTCAGAAACAGTAAATATATATTCAAGCGGTATGGCCCGAGTGTGGCACCGCTTTACATTCGAATGTCTAAAGCACAGCCGAAACATAAGAGATACTGCATATAGTGTAATTAGGCAGTATAAATGAAGTATGACGGCGCTTAACATGAAGGGCCAAGTCTTGCATTGTTGCACAAGCGCGTGCGATCCGGGAACGAAGTGAATTCATCGAGTTCTCGAAGCGGACCTTAGAACATAATGATTTAATGCTGCTGTACAGACAATATCTGTGAAGCCACCAAATGCATGTCAAGGTTGTAAAATCGTGCAAATGTGATGGGCGAAGCACAATCCGCTGCCAGGCAGATTTCTTGTATGGAAACACCATTTTCCCACGCCCAAGAGGTGGCTATACCTCACGTTGAGTGGGCCTTAATGCCAATAGGGCATTGGGTTCCCTGAGATTTGTACGCCAGTGTTATAGCATCAACAATCCAATGTGACAGTCTCTGCTTTTAGACTGGCATGCCTTTTGAGCGACCTCCGAAACTGGTCTGTTTGTCTGAAATAGCTCGTGCGGGACACATAGGTGTTTAGCGTTGTGACTGGACAGAGCGTATGGAGGGAGCGTTGCTCTTCCAACTGGAAATGAGTGGGGTAAAATGCTTGTAAGGTGACTACCTGCGCCTTAAAGGGGGTAGAGAGCACTTTGGGAATATAACCTTTTTTCGGTCTCAGCGTGGCTCTAGATTCGCTTGGACCGAATTCCAAACAGGAGCTGTGCACTGAGAACGCCTGCAGATCACTCACCCTCTTAACGGACGCCACCGCAGGTGGTAGATCGCTTAGGTCTTCCATGTCCCGTCCAGGGGCCAGACATGGAGATTCCAGAGGTCTGGTTGCGGGTGCCAGATGGTGCCCCGTCCCAGAGAAAGAAGGTCCTTCCTCAGGGGAATTCGCCGGGGGGGCTGTCGCGAGGAGTGTGAGGTCCGAGAACCACGTCTGGGTGGGCCAGTAGGGTGCTACCAGGACGACCTGCTCCTTGTCCTCCCTGACCTTGCACAGAGAGGGCTGTTGTAAAGGAAAGAGAACGCAGATTGATAGTCTCGATCAGTTCAAAGGGGGCTTTAGTCAGCGTGTTCAGCACCAAGGCCAGGTCCCATGTAGGGATTGTAGCTGGGCGGGGAGGATTCAATCGCCTCGCGCCTCTCCACGAAACAGTGTCTACCTACTGGCATGCCCCCTACAGGTGCATGATTTGCAGAAATAGTGGCTACATATACTTTTAGCATAGACGGAGTAAGACCTGCATCTGAGCGCTCCTGTAAAAATTCCAAAATGACAGAAATAGGTCAATTAATGGGATTGTCACATCTCATTTTGCACCATTTCACAAAGACATTCAATTTGTAGGCATAGAGCCATCTCGTAGATGGGGCTCTAGCGTGCAAAATTTTAATCTTTATTGCCTGTAAGAGGTCTTCATCATCCGACATGACCCGTTCAACGGCCACACATGTAGGTTCCATAACTCCGGCCGCAGATGCCAAATCGAGCCGCGAGCCTGAGAAAGAAGGTCTCATCTTAGTGCGATTTCCCATGGATGCGCATAAAGGAGTTCCACTATTTCTGGAAACCACAGTTGATTCGGCCACCTCGGCGCGATAAGTAGTACTGTTTCCATTTCCTCCCAGATTTTGGAGAGGAGTGGAGGTATGAGGCGCAGCGGGGGAAATGCATACTTCCGCCATTTGTGAGCTAATGCATCCACCCCCAACGGGGCCTGTGCTGTCATGGAATACCACAGGGAAAAATGAGAGGTCTCCTGGGAGGCGAACAGATCTATTGTTGCCCTCCCAAACCTGTTCCAGATCTCCGTGACCGTCAGGGGGTGGAGTTTCCACTCCCCTGCGATCACTCCCTGTCGAGAGAGCATGTCCGCTCCGAAATTCAGGGCTCTGGGCACAGGAGACGCTCGCCGCACCATTTGAAGAACTGTCGCGTGAGTGTCATCACTGGTGGAGATCGCATACCATCCTGGTGATTGATGAGTGCCACTACCGACTTGTTGTCGGTGTGAATCAGAATATGATGCCACGTCACCTATGACTCGAATGCTTTTAGGGCTGAAATTTCTGCCAACATCTCCAAGCGGCTGATGTGCCAGGTCTGTTTTACATTCGTCCATTCCCCGAATGCCGGGCAGCCGTCACATAATGCGCCACAGCCCATGTTGGACGCATCTGTAGTAACTACTTTGCATCTGGAAACCTGACCTAAGGTGACCCCAGGCCAGTAAAACTCCAGAGCTGTCCATGGTGCTATCACAGATTGACAGTGGTTGGTGACTACAACGCGATGGTGAACGTAGCACCATGCCTGCTGAGGAACTTGGCAGTTGAGCCAGCATTGCAGAGGTCTCATGTGTAACAGGCCAAGTGACCGCCGCTGCAGCTGCCATAAGCCAGAGGAGTTTCTGAAAGCATTTCAATTTGAAACTCGCTGCCGTGCTGCATATCGAGTGTATTCTCTCGGCGCCAAATCAGTCGCGACATGAAGTTCTTTGAACATGGTCGGGTCGGGACTGGATTCATCCATTTTTTAAAGAATTTTGCCATGGTAGACCTGGAGCACTGCCATCATGTGCAAGGTGGCACCAGCTTGCCCAGCTGTATTATAGGCGCATCCCGCTAATGTTGAAGTAAGCCGGCATGGCTTAGATGGGAGCAGTGGGTGGGATCTCAAGCAAGCTTGAGTCAAGGGACATAAGTGGGTTGCTACCGCCTGTTCAATGGGGGAACCGAGCCATATCAAATTTGGTCTCCGTGGTCAACAGATGTAAAAGCTGCTGTATTGGAGAGGAGCAGCCTCGCAGAGTATGGTGAACTCCATGCTTTGGAGAGTTCAGCATGGACCTCGGGGAAAAATGGGCCAGGTCTATGCGGGGTGGTCTTAGTTTGGCGACCCACCAAAAACCACTCGTCCAGGTGAGAACGAGTTGGCTCTAACGGAGGTGACCATTCAAGTTCCAACTCATCTATAGCCTTAGTGAGAATGCGGACAAGCTCCTCATCCGCCTTTTAGGGAGGAGAAGCAGCATCCTCTAATGACACGGACGAGCCGACAGTGTCTGAAGCCGTGAGAGATACGGCGTCATCATTGTCCTCTTCTCCATGTTCACTGCTGCCAA
Organism: Myxocyprinus asiaticus; assembly: GCF_019703515.2. NCBI lineage: Eukaryota > Metazoa > Chordata > Actinopteri > Cypriniformes > Catostomidae > Myxocyprinus > Myxocyprinus asiaticus. Next base: position 14,930,093 of record NC_059392.1, on the reverse strand, counting down.
ACTGCACGAGGGCGGAAGCGCTGTCGGCGGGTGAACACTTTTAGTGAACAGGATGGGGGAAGAAGAGTGTGGGGGTGTGGGTGCATGCGGGACCTGAGCCGGCAGTACAGCCTCACAATCCGTTTGCTCCATATCCTCGCATTGAGCATCGTCGTTCCCCAGGTCCTCGAGGGACGGGGGAGGCAACGGAGCGAGAGCGATCGGGTCATTGCGCTTAAATAGCGCTATCCAAGCGCGGAGCATTTTGAGGCACATTGCCTCGCAGTGTGGGCATTCAGCCTCGACCAGTGCTGCTTCTGCGTGGGCATGGCCCAGACAGAACACACAGCTCTTGTGGCCGTCAGACATGGGAACAGGTTTCCCACATCAGCACTTACGCAATGGCATCTTGAAAAAGACGGTCCAGCCAGCGCAAGCATGGAAAAAATCAACTCTTTTAGCTCACCAGAGCACAGCAGGGGAGCGGTCATCTTCAGGAAGGGAAGTGCCATCCACTGCAGATTAGTGCGATTCAGCGGTGAAATCCAGGAGTGAAGGAGATAAATTCTGACTGATGGCGTTATGCCACCCGCTTATATTGGCTGAGCGGACACGAATGCCATTGGCTCACTTCAGTTGCATCTGAATTGCCGTGATCCAATAGGAGTTCAGAAATTGGAGAAAAGGAGTTTTTCCCATAAGTGTCAATGACGCGATGTAAGTGACCGAAATCGAAAGGGAACATTATTTGGCTCTACAAAATGACATTATTATATTACTTAATTATTAAATGTTATTGTTACACATTTAATAACAATTTTGCATATTTTTGCATAAAAGACTCTCCTCTCTGATTTCTCTCTTCTTGTTTTTGTTTCCTTTTACTGGCAGCTTTCTGTTTAAAACCTCTTCAGACAGTAAATAATTCATTTCTGGTAGATAAAAACCAAGACAAGAGAAAATATTCACATGGAGATACAGTACGCTTTGAGTGTTTTGAGGGGTTTGAGTCAAGGGAGACAACTGCTAAATGTGACGTACAAACCTGGATTTACCCGAAATGTATTAGTAAGTAAAATTGAAAAGGACTGTCTTTCTTTCTTTTTCTTTCTTTCTTTCTTTTTTAAGGAAATGTTGGGCATGTCATACATACTGTACAGTCAATAGATTTTTTATAAATTATATCTGAAAAAAAAAAAAAACATCATGGTTACTTGTGTAAGACGTTGTGTAGATTTAGTGACACTAGGGGTCACCCTTGGGAGCCCGAGACACCTCTGGTCTTTGATAAAAGGCCAATGAAAATTGACAAGTGGTATTTGCATGTCACTCCCCCAGACATACGGGTATAAAAGGAGCTGGTATGCAACCACTCATTCAGGTTTTATGCTGAGGAGCCGAGACAAGGTCCGGCCATTTCAGCGGGTAGTTCAGCGTTGTGGCAGGAGGGACACAATGTCTCATTACCTCCATCAGGGAACGGAGGTTACGCAAGTAACCATGACGTTCCCTATCTGTCACTCACGCGACGTTGTGTCGATGTAGTGACACTAGGGGTCCCTATACAAAACGCTGCAACAATCTGAACTGTGTTACGTGAACTGGCGGTGTGTGATGGGCATATAACTGTGTGCCTCGTAGCCAGGGCACCAGGCTGGCACGTAACCTCCCCCAACATAGTTATGAGTGTCGAATGGCCCTTTGGGGACAAGTCAACTACCCAAAAGATAGAGACAGACTAGCCCAGTCGTGGCCTCTTTTCCCCTTCTTTTTTTCACTCCCTAAAAAAAGGGGGGTTATCTGACTGGACTGACCAGGTCTATTCAGGGGGTGTCCCTCCCAAGGGGAGGACACCGTGGAGACCACACCTCGCCCAGAAAGGGGGGGATAATTAAATGAAAAATATGTCACATGGTCTTGCCAATCATCTAGAGAAGTCTCATGGTAGATCCTACCCAACGGTGGAGGATTTACTATAAACATGGAGACAGTGGCAGAGGGAGCTCTGCCCAAGGAAGACGCAGTTTGCCAACAGGGAAACGAATCAGCGGAAGATATACATTGTATGGGGTTATCTTACAGGGAACCACCACATGCGGTGCACCTACCCCAGAACAGGGCTCTTAGTTAGCACGTGTACTGGGCCGGCAACGAGTCTCTCCGAAAACTCGACTGCCACAGGGCTCGGAGGAAGTCAACCAGGGAACATATTTTCTGAACACTACTGGGAATTAATGGCGCACGTCTTCAGCTCAGAGGAGGTGAAAAGCATTATGTGCAAGCGATACACCCGGGCGGCTATTCCGGGCTTATCTGCTTGTATTGCGTGCCACTACCCGGAACGAAATCAGTTCCACCCAGAGGTTGTAGAACCTTGCAAGGTGTTGGGTGTTGCCCAGCCCGCTGCTCTGCAAATATCTGTTAGAGAGGCATCCCTGGCCAGGGCCCAGGAGGCCGCTACACCCCTGGTAGAATGGACTCGTAGCCCTACCGGGGGCGGCACGACCTGGGCATGATATGCCATAGCTATGGCGTCAATGAGCCAGTGGGCGATCCTCTGCTTGGAGACAGCGCTTCCTTTCCGCTGTGCACCAAAGAAGACAAAGAGCTGCTCAGAGATTCTAAAGCTCTGTGTGCGATCCAAATAGATGCATAAAGCGTGCACCGGACACAGCAACGACAGGGCTGGGTCTGCCTCCTCCTGGGGCAGCACTCACAGGTTCACCACCTGGTCCCTAAAAGGGGTCGTGGGAACCTTGGGCACATAGCCCGGTCGGGGTCTCAAGATCACGTGAGAGTAGCCCGGACCGAACTCCAGGCACATTTCGCTGACAGAGAACACTTGCAGATCTTCTACCCTCTTGATGGAAGTGAGCGCAGTCAGGAGAGCAGTCTTCAAGGAGAGTGCCTTAAGCTCAGCTGACTGCAAAGGCTCAAAGGGGGATCTCTGAAAGACCCTGAAGAACTACAGAGAGGTCCCATGAGGGAATGAGGCACAGTATGGAGGGGTTCAGCCTCCTGGTGCCTCTTAGGAACCTGATGATCAGGTCGTGCTTTCCTAAGGGCTTACCGTCCACTGTGTCGTGGTGTGCTGCTATAGCAGCAACGTTCACCTTCAAGGTGGATGGGGACAGCCGCCCTTCCAACCTCTCCTGCAGGAAGGAAAGCACCGGTCTGACTGCGCATCTCTGGGGGTCTTCCCGTCGGGAAGAACACCACTTAGCAGACAGACTCCATTTAAAGGCATACAGGTGCCTCGTACAGGGGGACTTAGCCTGAGTGATCGTGTCTACCACCATGGGTGGTAGACAGTTTAGGTCTTCCGCGTCCCGTCCAGGAGCCAGACATGGAGATTCCAGAGGTCTGGTCGCGGGTGCCCGATGGTGCCTCGTCCCTGAGAAAGAAGGTCCTTCCTCAGGGGAATTCGCCAGGGAGGGGCTGATGCGAGGAGCGTGAGGTCCGAGAACCACATCTGGGTGGGCAAGTAGGGTGCTACCAGGATGACCTGCTCCTTGTCCTCCCTGACCTTGCACAGAGTCAGTGCAAGTAGGCTAACTGGGGGACAGACCGGCATGATGACCACGCGATGTGTCCCGTGGTGCCATGCCCATCTCGGGACTCGAGTGTGAAGCCAATGCTGAAGCGGACTCATATGCATCAACCCGAGCGGGGTGGCCACCGCTGAGGATGCCATAGGGTGGGATCTGCTTCCTGCAGTGGGCTCCACGCCGGGGCCGGGCGCAGGGGGCGGGCTGCGGCGGAGCCGGTGCAGTCACTGCAGGGGGACGCCCTTGGCAACGAGCAGATGGGGTGCGGGATCTTAAACCGCGCCGGGGCAGGATGTGCCAGATAACCTCCGTTGGTAACTGCTGGGCAAAGTCCTTGGTGTCACCGGACTGGCCAACTTGGGAAATGGGGGCAGCAAGGAACCGTGCCTTGTCGGCCTCACCCATCTCGACCAGGTTGAGCCAAAGGTGGCACTCCTGGACCACCAAGGTGGACATCGCCCACCCGAGAGACCACGCCATGACCTTCGTCGCCCAGAGAGCGAGGTCGGTCACCGAGCGCAGCTCCTGCATCAACCCCGGGGCGGAACTACCCTCGTGCAGTTCCTTTAGCACCTTGGCGGACTTGCAGGAGAGCCATGGCGTGCAGAGCAGAGGCGGCTTCTCCAGCGGCACCGTAGGCCTTGGCCGTCAGAGAAAACGTAAACCTACAGGCCTTGGACGGGAGCTTTGGGTGCCCACGCCAGATGACGGTGCTCTGTGGGCATAGGTGCACTGCGAGCACCTTTATCCACTGGGGAGATTGCCGAGAAGCCCTTGGCTGCCCCACCATCAAGGGTAGTGAGGACGGGGAGGCTGAAAGATCGGGACCGGGCAGTAAAAAGGTGCCTCCCACGACCTTGTCAACTCTTCATGCACTTCCGGGAAGAAAGGAACGGGGGCAGGGCGTGGCTTTGAGCGGCGCCGCGAGCCCAGGAATCAATCATCGAGCCGCGAGGTTTCAGGGGAGAGCGGAGGGTTCCACTCTAGCCCGACGCTCGTGGCTGCCCGGGAAAGCATGTCGTTATCTCCGCGTCAGCCTGTGACTGTGTGACTGCACCCGAAGGGAGGACCCCAGCTGAGGCTTCTGCATCCAACTGGACGAGCCCGCTCTCCGATGCTGCGCTCGAGAGCTCATTACCTTTGCGGGCTCCGAACAAGAGGTTGAACTCACCGTGAGACGAGCCGGCGGACTCATCCGGAAGCCCGATTGGGGCAGACGAGCGTGCTGGGGATTGGGAGATCCGCGGGGGGATACCCGGCGGAGGTGGTCCCATTGGGGCCCCCAAATCGCCCCCAGTGTTAGCCGCGCTGGCCTCATACCCGTGGGTAGAAGGACCGAGGTGGGGAGCCTCTGGGGTGGCTTGCTTTCTTACGAAGGTAAGCCGCAACCGCATCGTTGCCATGGACATGTTCTCGCAATGAGTACATGACCCATCCACGAATGCTGTCTCCGCGTGAGTGAAAGACAGTGATCGTGACCATCAGAAGGCGAGAGATAACGAGCGCAACCAGGAATAACACACAAAGGAAAGGCATCTTTAAAAAGACATGTCTTTAAAAAGATGTTCCGTGTGTGCTGCTCTTTTAGAGATATATACGCTTTTAGAGAAAAATACACTTTTAGTTCTGCCGAAGCGCCCAGGTGCATTCTCTGCAGTGCACCAGTGCAGAGGAGGGAGAAGCCACTGAAATGCTCTGTCAGATCCAGCAGAGGTGAATGAACAGTCGTGGGAATTCAGCTCAGTGAGCATGACCGTTCAGCTCCGAAGAGCAAATCTGAATGAGTGGTTGCATACCAGCTCCTTTTATACCCGTATGTCCGGGGGAGTGGCATGCAAATAATACCATGCCTTTTATCAAAGACCAGAGGTGTCTCGGGCTCCCAAGAGTGACCTCTAGTGTCACTACATCGACACAACGTCGAGTGACTGACAGATAGGGAACTGTTAACTTTCACTGAACTTACAATGAACCAATTCTATATTGTTCCTTTAGAAAAATCTCAGTGTTCCAAACCAACAAAGTACATGACGTTTGTGACACTGTTAAATGAGAAAAATGTGTACAACAACTTTGAAAATTTGTCATACAAGTGCAAAAGTCCATATGATAAAATCCCAGAAGGTACTTGGACGTGTGAAGATAAAGAATGGCTTGGAGCGTTTGTCTGCACAAGTGAGTCCCCTTAAAATCTATACAATCACATTTGCTTACCCACTGGACAAAAACTGGTTGGACCCATGATGATTCAACCCCAACATTTTAGAGAATGTCATGATGTTTTCTTACCATTTAAAAACATAATATATACAGTACATATGCTTTAAGTGTTCTTTGTGCCACAACATTCTTCTTGCTGCTTTTCATGATATTCAACAGTTCACTTGAAATGTTGAGAGGTCTGTATCACCCTCATATAAGTGTGTGCATTGTGCATGAATGAGAGGGACTACTGATCAGTGTTGGGTGTAACGTGTTACAAATTTTAAATTAAATAATCTGATCACAGTTACAGACATGAATAAAATTACGTTACTTGAATTACACATTTATTGCTAAGACAATAATATTAATTTAGTAGAATGCATTTTAAAATGTATTGCAGTCCTACGTTAGTACTTTTATATGTGTTGCTGTGCAGCTAATGAGCATGTGATTTACAAACCACAATGGCACAGAAGACCTGTATGGAGGCGACGACAGATGAGTGAGCTGTGTTACTATGGACACAGCGGAGTGTAGTTGTTTATTCAAATTGAAACTGAAAATGAAAATAAAGCGTTTCAAGATTTCATGCGCTCACAATCAATCTCAGCGAGCTCTGTGTCAGCTCCCAGCCCTGGCTGGAGGAGAGAGACATGCAAGGCTGGTCTGGCAACAAATCCTCCTCAAATATCCGCGCTCTACCCCATCCTCGCGCGCCTCCCTCGTGTGTCCTGCTGCAGCTGCCGCAGGAGGAAAGGGCATCGGCTTTGGGTGTATATGGAAAACAGCGTACGTTCCGTGTGACAGAGGGATATATCGCTCACAAGGTGGAAACATTTGCGGAACGGTGTCTTGAAAAACAGCTCTTCATGTTCTTTCTGTACTGTATACAATTAAACACAGACAAAATGCAATAGTGCGCAAGTGATAAAGGATACTCAATTTGTCCGAGCACAAGCAGGGAGGTAGAAATAAGCCACTCGCTGTAAAGTTGTGTAAACACAGACATACTGTACATGCACACATACACATACACATGCATGATGCAACACACAAGCAAACCTATATATTCACACTGAAAAGAAACAACAAGCATTCAAATACACAATGGATTCACTATCAAAGCTGTTTACAAATGTTTTCAGTTCATTAGTATAATTTTTCTGTCTTTCACACCAACACAAACACAGGTAAACAAGCATACTGTACACATACATGCCACACAGCTAAGAAGTTTGAAGATAGCGGACACACACACACACACACCCCTGAAGATACTACTACACCATATTTAAGATAAGAAAGTTAAGTTGCATATTTAGAAATGCATTGGATCTCTTTAGCCAAGTTGCTGTCTTTGTCATATTGCTGTAAAAAAAAATTCAGTCAATATTAAAGAACTAAAAGAGCTATTAGTGTCACATTTGGGGTTTTTCGCAGATTTAATTGGTTTTAGAAAGTAACTTCAAAGTAAAGTAATTAGTAATCTAATAACATCCCAACAAAATAATCAGTAAAATAGTCAGATGACAATTTTTACAGAAGTAATCAGTAGTGGATTACTATTTTGAAAGTAACTTACACAACACTGCTATTGATTGAGTGAATATGTGGGAGCGGAACAGAGAGAGGGAGATTTCAACTTACACATTAGTTTCATAAGTGATTAATATTTGTGTTTATTAACTACACCATTGTAATGCCTGAACATAGCAATAATACAAAAATAACAAATCTGATCATTAGTGTACTTTTGAAATATTGAATAACTATGAAAACAATCCCCAAAATAAACATGAACACATTTGACAACATTAACACATTTTTCATTATCTCTAAAAAAATATTATTATTTTTTTTGGAGCAGAAAGTGAAGAAAGAGTAGAAAACAAGTGCACAGTAAACATGGGAACTCCTTTAATACTGTTTTCAAAGCATCACAGGATGAACCTCATGAAGGTGGTTGAAAGAAAAGTGTGCAGTGATGTAATCAACATTATCTGACAAAAGAAAATGTTGACAAAATGTTGCCAATTGAAGAAGATGAAATCTAAGAAAGTTTTTGTATGTTATTTTTTTATTTATTTGTAGTCGTTATTTTTTGGTCACAACATAATGCACATACTTTCACAGTTTTGATAGCTTTACTTTTATTATGATATGTGGAAAATAGTATTCATAAAATGAGAGGTTATGTACAAACATTTAATTGGTATATACAGTATATACTTTATATATACATATGATGCTCATCAATCAGATTTAAAATAATAAACAATGTTCAGCAAAAAATGTTGATGATTTCAAAGTGAACAAATATTTTCTGTGGAAATTGTGAAACTGCTCAAAATCGACATAAATGTATCTGTTAATATTATTTGTTTAGGTGAAATCTGTCCACCACCACCTCATCTTGAACATGGAGACTATACTGTAGTTAGAATGAATGGTGAAGTAATTACAGAGGTTTATTATACTTGCAAAAGAGACTATGTGCTAGATAAACAACAGCAATATTGTAAGTGTCAGAATGGGAGATGGGAGACCCCTCCAAAGTGTCTGGGTGAGTCGTCTATTTCTAAATTATTCTCTTGAATCTCTCTCTCATCAAGAACTATTTTGCAATTTGTGTCTAATCAGATTGATTTTGTCTGTCATAGAGCCCTGTGAAATTACATCTGACAATATTAAGAAGTACAATGTACAACTCCCCCAAGAAAAGGTCTATATAAAACATGGTGAAAAGTATGGACTTTATTGCAAGTCTGGATGGAATATTGGAGATTGGAGGAGATCTGAACATCTCTACGTGTCGTGTTCTAATGGAGAGTTAATATCTGACAAAACTTGTAAGTACATCTGATTGTGTATTTTTGCACCCACATTAGTCAAGGTGTTTATAGTTGCGGTGATTTGTATGTTTAACTGAAAAGGGTAAAAGTGCCCATGCCAGAAGCAGAGAGTAAAATACTACAATATTATTAAATATGGGTTAGGATAAATGACCAGCTTCATTCACACTTTCCATGTTTTAAACATTTTATTTTTTATTTTGTGAACTTATAATGTAAAAAGGTCATTGACACAGCAAATAATCTTTTGATACTTTTCTTCAGGCAATACAGAAAATTATTTTGTTTGAAAAGAAACTGGAGTGGAAACACTGAGGTAATGAAAATATGAAATTCTCAATGAATTTTAGAGAGTGTTATTTTAGAGGCATTAAATGAATGAACCACAAACAGGACATGATGACGTTACATATGATGGTGCTGTTGACCGCATTTAATTTAGAAAAATATCTGTGTGATTTCAAGAGATTTCTTTTTAGCACTAAAATTTGATGAGATGAAATCCTAGTTACTGTTGAACACAAACACTGAACCTATACAAGTGTGTGTACATGTTTTGGCATGTAAACTTAAGTAAAAATGTTGTTATATTTCTATCTGTAATTATGTATTCTGTCCTTTATTAAGATCTGAAGATCCCTCTGATGTATCCAGAGCATGAAGATGGACACCCACCCACCCACACACGCACACACACACACACACACACATATATGCTTGCTAATGCTTCCATTAACATGCTAATTGGCTAACTGCAGTTAATTATCCTTTTACATTATTTTGTTATTTTATTTACACATACACTGAAAAAAATGTGAACCTCAAAATGTTCTTCATGTTGTAACATCTAAATAAACTGGTTTGAATCAAGTCAATCATATTATTTAACATCACTTAATAACAGTGGTGTAGTAGTGACCAAAGAGGTGGGCATTTATCGAGGAACCCCCCCCCCCCACCCTTTGCTATATTAAAAGCACCACAACTACACATTATATTATGTTTTACATTGTGAATTTCATTGTTTTTGTTTTTTTTTGTTTTTTTTTATTGTTACATACAGTAATTTCAAATCAGATGATTGCAACACACTCCAAAAAAGTTGAGACAGGGGCAATTTAAGACTAATAATAATTGATGAGTTAAAATAACAAGACGATGTTAAACAGGTGAGGCAATCGTGTCATAGAATATAAAGAGCCTCCAAATCAGCCAGTCCTTCAAGTGCAAGGATCATTCAAGACTTGTCAATTTGCCAAAAGATGCTTCAGAAAAGAATCCAGCACTCTGAGAACAATGTTCCCCAAAGACAAATTGAAAGGATTTTGGGCATTTCACATTCTACAGTGCCAAAAATAGTTAAAAGATTCAAGGAATCTGGTCAAATCTCGGTGCGTAAAGAGCAAGACGAAAACCACTTCTGAATGCACGTTATCTCTAATCCCTTAGATGTCACTGTCTTAAAAAACATCATTCATCTGTAATGGATATCATGAACATAGGTTTGGGATTACTTTAGTAAACCTTTGTTAGTTAAAACCACTCGCCGCTGCATTCACAGATGCAAGTTAAGACTTTACTATGCAAAGCAGAAGCCCTACATCAACACTGTCCAGAAGTGCTGCTGACTTCTCCTGGCTCGATCTCATCTTAGATGGAAAGTAGAACAGTGGAACCGTGTTTTTTGGTCCGATGAGTCCACATTTCAAATAGTTTTTGAAAAATACAGATGTTGTATTCTCTGTGTCAAAGAGGAACCTTTTCCAAGCTATTATTAGCGTCAGGTCCAAAAGCCTGTGTCTGTATGGGCCAGAGGTGTGTCAGTGCCCATAGCTTGGGTAACTCGCACATCTGTGAGGGCACCATTAATGCAGACAGATATGTACAAATTTTGGAGCAGCATATACTGCCATACAGCACCGTCTTTTCCAGGGATCCCGGAATTTTCAGCAGGACAACTTCAAACAACATACTTCCTAAATAAGCAGAGAGTGTGGGTGCTAGATTGGCCTGCCTGCAGTTCTGACCTGTCTCCAATTTAAAATGTATGGTGCATTATGAAGCACACAATACGACAACAAAGACCCCGTACAATTGTGCAGCTGAAGAATGGATAAATGGGGGAAAATTCCACTTTCTTAACTTAACAAACTTGTGTTTTCAGTGCCTAAATGCTTAATAAGTGTTATTAGAAGAAATGGTGATGTTTCACAGTAGCAAACACTCGACTGTCCCAACTTTTTTGGAGTGTGTTGCAATCATCTGATTTGAAATTACTGTACATCATTTTTTTTTTTTTTTTTTAAAAACAAAAAACAAAACAATGAAATTCACAAGGTAAAACATAATATAATGTTTAGTTGTGGTGCTTTCAATATAGCAAAGGGTGAATATAATTTACAAATCACTCCATTTTGTTTTATTAGCATTTTTCATACTGTCCCAACTTTTTTGGAGTTCAGGTTGTACCTTAATTAATAAATGAATACATACATTAAGTTATACATAAACTGTTAAGCATTGTATAGGTAATGACTAATGAGTGTAGTATTGTTCATGTTAACACGTTATCTTATATTACGATATACAGTACATATGAATTTATGATTAGGCAATTTGTTTTATTCGTGTACGAAGATTTTCTTTTCTGTGTATAGTGAAATAGCTTTCCTATTAAAAAATATAAATTAAGATGATTTGATATCATGAGGGAAAAAAAGCACAACTGACAGCAGTAAAAAAACGGAAAAATAATAACGATTCGATACAACTACGGGGCAACTTGTCATCTGCGAATAGCATAAAAACTAGCACAGAGTATTTTCTCAAAGTTTCATAGCATATGTTTTTATTTAAATGCATTAATATTTTAACTTTTAGCAGTGAAGTAAATATACAGCGCAAATTGTGGTGACCAGCGCTGCTGGCGCATCAGCATTTCACTGTAGATTAGTTGATGCTAGAAATGTCCCACCCCTTATTGAAATGGAAAATATGATTGGTTTGAAAATATCCAATTGCGTATAAAACAAACAAACATTCTGATTGGTAGTTCAGCTGAGTCGAATTCTCATTTAGAGAGAATCTCTGTACACTTATTAAAAAAAAATAATAATAATCACTTTTCAGTCAACGGTGTTGTGGTATCACCTCAGTATATTTAAAAGTTATGGGTCAAAATCCTCCTCGCTGTTCTGGCAGCCATACGTATCATAACTCATTTTAGTTGGTCATACGCAAAATCCTTTGAAAGATAGGTGGGCATATGGCATATGCCTGCATATGCCCTAGACTACACTACTGCTTAATAAACGTGACTACATTAGTTTACACCAACAAAACCAATTTAAGGGTTAGATCAAGGAGAAATAGCTCCTTAAAGTAAGTTGCGGAAACATCATGGTTACTTGTGTAACCTCCGTTCCCTAATGGAGGGAACGAGACGTTGTGTCGATGTAGTGATACTAGGGGTCACTCTTGGGAGCCCAAGACACCTCTGGTCTTTGATAAAAGGCCAATGAAAATTGGTGAGTGGTATTTGCATGCCACTCCCCCAGACATACGGGTATAAAAGGAGCTGGTATGCAACCACTCATTCAGGTTTTATGCTGAGGAGCCGATATAAGGTCCGGCCATTTCAGCGCGTAGTTCAGCGTTGTGGCAGGAGGGACACAAAGTCTCGTTCACTCCATCAGGGAACGGAGGTTACACAAGTAACCATGATGTTCCCTATCTGTCACTCACTCGACGTTGTGTCGATGTAGTGACACTAGGGGTCCCTATATGAAACGCCACAATTGGCTGAACTGTGTTACGTGAACTGGCGGTGTGTGGTGGGCAGACTACTGTGTGCCTCATAGCCAGCACACCAGGTCAGCACGTTACCTCCCCCATCATAGTTATGAGTGTCGAACGGCCCTTTTTGGGGACAAGTCGACTACCCAAAAGATAGAGACAGGCTTAACCCAGTCATGGCCTCTTTTCCCCTTCTTTTATTCCGCTCCCTAAAAAAGAAGGGGGATTACCCGACTGGGCAGCCAGGTCTAGTCGGGGGGTGTCCCTCCCAAGGGGAAGACACAGCGGAGACCAAAGAGAGGGGGGATATAAGTGGAAAAATACGTCACATGGTCTTTCCAACCATGTGGAGAGTCTTCAAGGTAGATCCTGCCCAATGGTGGAGGAGTTACTACAAACATGGAGACTGGGGCAGAGGGGCTCTGCCCAAGGAAGACGCAGTTTTCCAACAGGGAAACGAATTAGCGGAAGATATATAATCGCATGGGGTTAGCCTTACAGGGATCCGCCACATGCAGAGCACCTACCCCAGAACAGGGCTCTTAGTTAGCGTGTGTACTGGGCCGGCAGCGAATCTCTCCGAAAACTCGACTGCCACAGGGCTCGGAGGAAGTCAACCAGGGAACAAAGTTTGTGAACACTACTGGGAATTAATGGCACATGTCTTCAGCTCCAAGGGAGGTGGAAAGCGCTATGTGCAAGCAATACACCCGGCCAGCTATCCCGGGCTTATCTGCTTGTGTTGCATGCCACTACCTGGGACGAAACCGGTTCCACCCGGAGGTTGTAGAACCTTGCACAGGTGTTGGGTGTTGCCCAGCCCGCTGCTCTGCAAATGTCTGTTAGAGAGGCACCCCTGGCCAGGGCCCAAGGAGCCGCTACACCCCTGGTAGAATGGGCTTGTAGCCCTACCGGGGGCGGCATGTCCTGTGTGACATATGCCATAGTTATGGCGTCAATGAGCCAGTGGGCGATCCTCTGCTTGGAGACAGCGCTTCCTTTCCGCTGTGCACCAAAGCAGACAAAGAGCTGCTCAGAGATTGTAAAGTTCTGCGTGCGATCCAAATAGATGCGTAAAGCGTGCACCGGACACAGCGATGACAGGGCTGGGTCTGCCTCCTCCTGGGGCAGCACTTGCAGGTTCACCACCTGGTCCCTAAAAGGGGTGGTGGGAACCTTGGGCACATAGCCCGGTCATGGTCACAGGATAACGTGAGAGTAACCCGGACCAAACTCCAGGCACGTTTTGCTGACAGAGAACGCTTGCAGGTCACCTACCCTCCTGATGGAAGTGAGCGCAGTCAGGAGGGCAGTCTTCAAGGAGAGTGCCTTAAGCTCGGCTGACTGCAAAGGCTCAAAGGGGCTCTCTGTAGACCCTGAAGAACTACAGAGAGGTCCGATGAGGGAACAAGGCGTGGTCTGCAGGGATTCAGCCTCCTGGCGCCTCTTAGGAACCTCATGATCAGATCGTGCTTCACTAAGGACTTACCGTCGACTGCGTCGTGGTGTGCTGCTATGGCGGCATTGTACACCTTCAAGGTGGAAGGAGACAGCCTCCCTTCCAACCTCTCCTACAGGAAGTAAAGCACTGACCCGACTGCGCATCTCTGTGGGTCTTCCCGACGGGAAGAACACCACTTAGCGAACAGATGGCAATTAAAGGCATACAGGTGCCTCGTAGAGGGGGCCCTAGTCTGAGTGATCGTGTCTACCTCCACTTCCCGTCCAGGGGCCAGACAAGGAGATTCCAGAGGTCTGGGCGCGGGTGCCAGATGGTGCCCTGTCCCTGAGAAAGAAGATCCTTCCTCAGGGGAATTCATCAGGGGGGGGCTGTCACGAGGAGCGTGAGGTCTGAGAACCACGCCTGGGTGGGCCAGTAGGGTGCTACCAGGACGACCTGCTCCTCGTCCTCCCTGACCTTGCACAGGGTCTGTGCAAGTAGGCTCACTGGGGGAAAATGCATATTTGCGCATACCAGGGGGCCAGCTGTGTGCCAGCGTGTTTATGGCGAGGGGGTCTCGGTCAGGGCGTACCAGAGCGGGCAGTGGGGAGGATTCTTGGGAGGCGAACAGGTGCACCTGTGCCTGTCAAATCAACTCCAAGTCAGCTGGACCACCTGAGGGTGGGACTCAACTCTCCCCTGAAGGTAACCTGTCGTGACAGCGCGTCCGCTGTAGTGTTGAGGTTGCCTGGGATGTGAGTGGCTTGCAGCGACTTAAAGTGCTGCTGACTCCAGAGGAGGAGACGTCAGGCAAGTTGTGACATACAGTGAGAGCGCAGACCGCCTTGGCGGTTGACATATGCTACCGTTGTCGTGCTGTCTGTCTGAACTAACACGTGCTTGCCCTGGATCAACGGCCGAAACCTCCGCAGGGCGAGCAGAATTGCCAACAACTTGAGGCAGTTGATGCCAATGCAGTCGCGGACCCGTCCAGAGGCCGGCAGCTGCGTGCCTATTGCAAACAGCGTCCCAGCCCGTTTTGGAGGCGTCTGTCGTGACCACGATGCACCTGGAGACCAGTTCTAGAGGAACGCCTGCCCGTAGAAGCGAGAGGTCGGCCCAAGGGCTGAAAAGACGGTGACAGACCGGCGTGATGACCACACGACGTGTCCCGTGGCGCCATGCCCATCTCGGGACTCGAGTCTGAAGCCAGTGCTGAAGCGGCCTCATATGCATCAACCCGGTGTGGTGGCCACCGCCGAGGATGCCATATGCCCCAGGAGCCTCTGAGAAAGTTTCAGTGGAACCACTGTTTTCTGTTTGAACGCCTTCAAACAGGCCAGCACTGACTGGGCGCGCTCGTTCGTAAGGCGCGCCATCAAGGAGACTGAGTCCAACTCCAAACCGAGAAAAGAGATGCTCTAAACCGGGAGGAGCTTGCTCTTTTCCCAGTTGACCCGAAGCCCTAGTTGGCTGAGGTGTGAGAGCACCAGGTCCCTGTGTGCGCAAAATATGTCTCGAGAATGAGCTAGGATTAGCCAGTCGTCGAGACAGTTGAGAATGCGAATGCCCACCTCCCTTAACGGGGCAAGGGCAGCCTCTGTGACCTTCGTAAAGACATGAAGACACAGGGACAGGCTGAAAGGGAGGACTTTGTACTGATATGCCTGACTCTCAGACGCAAACCGCAGGAAGGGTCTGTGTCAAGGAAGGATCGAGACATGGAAATACGCATCCTTCAGGTCTACCGCCGCGAACCAATCTTGATGCCGGATGCTCGCCAGAATGCGTTTTTGCGTCAGCATCTTGAACGGGAGTCTGTGTAAAGCCTAGTTCAGTACTCACAGGTCCAAGATTGGCTGCAACCCACCGCCTTTTTTTCGGTACGATGAAGTAGGGGCTGAAAAACCCCTTCTTCATCTCGGCTGGAGGGACAGGTTTTATTGCGCCCTTCCGTAGGAGGTTAGAGGTCTCCGCGCAAGGTAGCAGCATTTTCGTCCTTCACCAAGGTGAAGCGGACACCGCTGAAACTGGGCAGACGCCCGGCGAAGTGAATTGCGTAGCCGAGTCGGATGGTCCAGACCAGCCCTCGCGATGGATTGGAAAGCGCCAGCCATGCGTCCAAGTTCCGCGCAAGGGGGACCAAAGGGACAACGTCATCGGATGTACCAGCAGGAGGGGCCTTGCGGCGGAGCGGAGCTCGAGGTGCCACACCTCGTCGTGGCCGTGCTGAGTCTAAGGACATCGAAGCACTTACCTGGCTCCTTGTGACCACCCCCGGAACAGCCTTGGACGGGGGAGGAAGAGGCCTGTCCTCGTCACCCGTGGAGACTGTCACATCGGGGCGGGTTTGTGCCACAGCTGGGCGCTCAGGGGCGGGAGACCGCCGCTGGAGCGCCAAACCTGCCAAAAAGAGTGGTGGACAGTGGTCATGATGACGGCCGTGCACACCGGATACGTGACCCAGGGAACAAGGAAACCACTCTTGCTGAGCTCATGGGTACTGCAGCCACTTGGGCATGCTGCGCTATTAAATGCAAAAGGTAACAAAAAGATGGAGAGATCTGCTTACCAGCTCCAGAGCAGCGGGTTTCGTTGTCTCTAGGTCGCCCGTCTCAAGGGCGCTTTGAAGCCTATTACGGGTTCTGGGCGGTCGCTAGACAGGTGGCATCTGCTTCCTGTGGTGGGCTCCACGCCGGGGCCGGGCCGAAGGGGTGGGCTGTGGTGGAGCCGGTGCAGTCACCGCAGGGGGACGCCCTTGGCGATGAGTAGATGGGGTGCGGGATCATCCGGCAAGCATCCATCTACTGCCACCATCGAGAACTGCTGGGCAAAGTCCTCGACGGTGTCGCTGAATAGGCCCGCCTGGGAAATGGGCGCAGCAAGGAATCGTGTCTTGTCGGCCTCGCCCATCTCGACCAGGTTGAGCCAAATGTGGCACTCCTGGACCACTAGTGTGGCCATCGTCCGCCCGAGAGACTGCGCCGTGACCTCCGTCGCTCAGAGAGCGAGGTCAGTCGCTGAGCACAGCTCCTGCATCAATCCCGGGGTGGAACTACCCTCGTGCAGTTCCTTTAGCACCTTGGCGGACTTGCAGGAGAGCCATGGCGTGCAGGGCGGAGGCGGCTTGTCCAGCGGTACCGTAGGCCTTGGCCGTCAGAGACGATGTAAACCTACAGGCCTTTGATGGGGGCTTTGGGCACCCGCACCTGGTGGCGGTGCTCTGCGGGCATAGGTGCACCGTGAGCGCCTTTATCCACCGGGGGATTGACAAATAGCCCTTGGCTGCCCCACCATCGAGGGTAGTGAGGGCGGGAAAGCTGAAAAGATCAGGACCGGGCAGTAAAAAGTGCCTTCCGCGACATTGTCAGCTCTTCATGCACTTCCGGGAAGAAAGGAACGGGGGTGGGGCATGGCTTTGAGCGGCGCCGCAAGCCCACGAACCAATCACCAAGCCGCGAGGGTTCAGGGAAGAGCAGAGGGTTCCACTCTAGCCGACGCTCGCGGCTGCCCGGGAAAGCATGTCGTCATCTCCACGTCAGCCTGTGACTGGGCAATCGTCCCCAAAGGGAGGAGCCCAGCTGAGGCTTCCGACTGGAAGAGCCCACTCTCCGATGCTGCGTTCGAGAGCTCATCACTTTCGTGGGCTCCGAATAAGAGGTCGAACTCGCCGTGAGACGAGCCAGCGGACACATCCGGAAGCCCGATCGGGGCAGACAAGCATGCTGGGGAATAGGAGGTCCGCGGGGGGATACCCGGCGGAGGCGGTCCCATTGGGGTCCCCAAATCGCCCCCAGTGCTAGCCGCGCTGGCCTCATAACCGTGGGTAAAATGACTGAGGTGGGGAGCCTCTGGGGTGGCTTGCTTTCTTACGAAGGTAAGCCGCAACCGCAACGTTGCCATGGACATGTCATCGAAATGAGAACATGACCATCCACGAACGCTGTCTCCGCGTGAGCAGTGCCTAGACACGAAAGACAGTGATCGTGACCGTCAGAAGGCGAGAGATAACGAGCGCAACCAGGAATAACACACAATCGGAAAAGCATCTTTAGAAAGACGCGTCTTTAAAAAGACATTCCGTGTGTGCCGCTCTTTAAGAGAAATATACGCTTTTAGAGAAATATACTCTTTTATTTCTGCCGAAGCGCTCAGGGGCATTCTCTGCAGTGCACCAGTGCAGAGGGGGGAGAAGCCGCTGAAATGCGCCGTCAGATCCTGCAGAGGTGAATGAACAGTCGTGGGAATTCAGCTCAGTGAGCATGACCGTTCGGCTCTGAAGAGAAAATCTGAATGAGTGGTTGCATACCAGCTCCTTTTATACCCGTATGTCCGGGGGAGTAGCATGCAAATATCACTCACCAATTTTCATTGGCTTTTATCAAAGACCAGAGGTGTCTCGGGCTCCCAAGAGTAACCCCTAGTGTCACTACATCGACACAACGTCGAGTGAGTGACAGATAGGGAACCATGTTTTACTCAATTAAAAGGTGCTTAAATCCTAAATTAATGAATTTTGAAACATATGTACAAAATCATGAGCACTCATATGAGATAAAAACCAGAGATGGGGACTCGAGTTTGAGACACGTACTCAAGTCGCATTTTTATAGACTTCAGACTCGACTCCAGTCTCGACCTAAAATTACTTCAGACTTGACTTTACTCAACACAAAGGACTTTCAAAAACGACTCAAATCTTTTAACCTTAACTATTAATATCTTAAAGGAAGAATTTGTGTTTTATTTTTATGGTTTTATAACATCTGCATCACATTTCCCCATGTGTCATGATCAATTGGACATTTATCATAGAATTTGATGATGTATTTCCATAAAAACCCTGAAATGAGTCCCATGAAACATGACAGCACCTGCCATGCCATATGTGCTCACATTTGGTTGTGCCCTCAGAAGCAGAAACTTCAGTAAGAACACATTCTCAAAGATTAGTCACATTAATTAATACACAAAGATAGCTAATATTGTACTGTCGCAAACACTGGGCATTGTTGCTACATGGCTCATTATGATCGCCATCCAGATGTCAAAATTACGCCTAATGATATCGCATTACATTACATTGCATATGTCATATTGCATTGCTTGTGTGCACGTTCTGAGCCTTCTTGAACACACCGTGGAAAAAAACTGCAGCACCTTTATTACAAAACACAGTACAGGATAAGTTAATTACGTCTGTGAAATCATAAAATAAAATAAAATAAAATAAAATAAATGTTTACAAGTTCAGGTAGATTTTTCAAAGATTCATATATTTATAATTTTTAAGTAGAGTTTTTAATATATATATATATATATATATATATATATATATATATATATATATATATATATATATATATATTAATATAGACAATTGCGGCTGCCTCGATTATGTAATCGTGAAAACTGACGATTACAGCATTCAATTTAAGTCTGCTCGTGTTACTTCATTGGTTTCTATTTACAATGTGTTTTTGCAGCGGTTGAGTATTCTAACCAATAACTAACATGTCCGTTGAGCAATGAAACGGCAATGGCCAATCAGAGCTGCTTAAATTAATCTTCCGTCCTATCAGTAATGACTACTGATCCTAATGCGCAAGTTTTAAACCGTCTGAATGCCCAGATGCTTACTTTATGTTCCACCTCTGTTCGTGGTGGCGCACGAAAATTAATACTGAAGAAACATCACCTGACACTCGAAAAGAAGCTGTAGAACAAGAGCGAAAAGCACTTTGGAATTATTTTGGATTCATTGCATATTGCACAGCTCGCTTTGAACGTTATGTTAAATATACTGCAAATGAGCAACAGGACAAAACTAAAATGCTCCCATTCTAATCAAAGCATAGACGCGGTGTAAATAATTGATTTATCATGCTGAATAGAGAGCATTCGTGAGAGTGCAAAACTTTGTGCGGAGCGTCACTGAGCCCGCGTCGAAATGCTCAAACACTGTAAACCTGCAGTGAGTGACAGCAATAATTGTAATGGGAGAGTTTGTCGCGTTGCTTGATTTCTGTGTACAGTTTATTAAAAATGTAATAACAGTTTTGTTTTGTCATGTTAATAAGTAGGCCATTGTGAATTTGATTTGTACAAAATAGCAATAAAGTAATTGAGCTTAACTGTTCTAAGTTTGTTTTGGAGGTGTAGCCAACATAAAGAATATGGCATGAATAGCATATTTCAGGAATCACCCTCATTGTTATCGCGTCTGCTGTAATAAGACCCATTTGCCACGCAGCTGGTATTAGTAGATTACATGAACAAGATCACCACTGAATCGCCACCAAAGGGCTTATTGAACGCAGTAAATAACTTGGTCAATTTAAATCGGCTGTTAATAAGTTTGAAAACTGAATATTTCATATTATTTACTGTATGTGGACTAATAATTTAAGAAGTAATTTAGCAATAATTTAATTTATGTTATACCATAGATATCCATTTAAAATAAGTTTTATTTGGCCTAACATTAACAAACATTATTACAATATTTAATGCTTAAAAGATGCTTAAAAGAAACTGAAGCGCAGCTCATATCCACCATTGAAATCTGCGATTTTGCTTACTTTATGACATCACGGTAATTTAATATTAATAATCGCGATTACAATATCAAGGGCAATAATCGACAGTTATGATTTTTGCTATAATCGTGCAGCCCTAATAGGAGGTGTAATCGAGCTTGAAATCCTGATCGCCAAATAGACTGCTAATGTCAAGATTTATAGTCGAAAAAGGAGTTATATTTTGGTCTATTCTCACCCAAAACCAACTGGATCTGTTCAGAAGACATTGGTTGAAACCACTGGAGTCTTATGGATTACTCTTATGCTGCATTTATGTGCTTTTCTGAGCTTCAAAGTTCTGGCCACCATTCACTTACACTGAATTGACCTACATAACAGCGATATTCTTCTAAAAATCTTTTTTTGTTTGTGTTCTGCAGAAACAAAATGAAAGTCATACACATCTTGGATCGAATGAGGGTATGAAAATTAAATGAACTATCCCTTTAATGGTGCATTCAAGTCAAATCAGAATGATCATATTTATGGGATGAGTGTAAATGAATACCACAGTCCATACAAATTGGAACACTGAAGGAGGGAGTTGAGTCATATTAGTGACCAGAACAGAGACTTGTTGGGGTAGGCTCTTTTCATTTGGGCCAATAAGCAACCACCCAGAACACCCTGGCAACTGCATAGCAATGTGCTGAAACACAGTTAGAACAACTTTACGACAGCATAGCAAAAACCTGACAACCACCTAGAACACCGGGTCAACTGCAGAGCAATATGCAAAAAACACAGAAAACAACTTAGCAACAGCATAGTAACAACCTGGCAACCACATACTGTAGCAATGCGCCAAACACAAAGCAGAGATCATCTTGACAAGTGCATAGAATGCCATAGCAACCATCCAGAAAACCCTAGTAAGCACATACTGTAGCATAAATATGCTACAAAGCAAAAATAACAGTTTAGCAACCACCAGAGAACTAGTTTTGCATAGGCAAAGACCATTCACATCTTCATAAAATATCAAAATAAATATTTATGGACATTCATGAGAAAATATCAAAATAAATATTGTTGGACATTTTCATGAGCGATGGTAATTATTCATACTCATGAATGTAAAACTTGTTTAAATGTAAAATGTAAACGCGTGATTGACTTATATATGAACAGGTCTCCTGGAAAGGCGGGAGACTGATCGCACATAACTTCATTATTTAACAGCTTTCATAATGTTTAAGCCTAAACATATCAAATTCATTAGTCAAAAAAATTGTTTTTAACTTACATGAGCAGTTTCTTATCTTACCCAGTTAAGACAGGCGACAGAACACGTAATCTGGCGCTTGTGAGTTTGATTCAGATTCGTGATTCGCAAAACTAATCATTCAGACCGCTTTTTGAATCTTTTTGTTCAGTTCAAAGGAATTAAATTTAAAAGATTCGACACTTTTGATTCTTTTAACGAATCACACATCACTATCGCCGATCTGCATGCATTTTTACACATACAGCTGCTATTTATTTTATTTTTTTAAAGAATTTGTACTTCGTTACTATACACCTCTGATTACAAAAAATAATAACAATAACTTAGATGTTTGGGGAAAAGAAAATATTGATATTTTACTTTGTTTGTTTCAACAGTAATGATTAAACTAGATGCAGAGACAAACTATAATGTTGGTCTGACAAAACCTTGTCTGAATGCTTAAAGTAGTTTTAAATGCTTGAAGTTTTTTTACAGAAAGAAAGAAAGAAAGAAAGAAAGAAGAGAACATCTTAAAGCAGATAAAAGGGCTTGTGTGTAAATTTTGAGTGCTGAAATTACGAACAAAACTCGTAGCTCATTTAAATATTGTATCAATGTAACGTAGTCTTGGGGATTTTTGGACACTTTGAAAAGGCTTAAATGATGCCTTCACAGGACTTTTCAGTGGAACAATAATAATGGTAGTCAAGCTGTAGGGTCATTTCTAAACAGAATTTCCCAAAATAATGACAAAATTGGCCCCCTGGCCCTTGCTAGTCATTATTGTGGGTCATATCAGTAACCTTATAAAACCTGTTTTATTTTACACGGATAGGGTCCCCTGATTGAGTCTGCCATGTTAGAATCACACGACCACGCAAGTACTAGCTTAATCTCAGTAACCGCACAGTTATTAAACACTTTCACTCATGGATTAAATTAATTATGATGACTGTGAATAATTTCTACAGTGGCATCAGTAACTGAAAATTAATGCATTTGAATGATGCTACATCCACACCACTAGGTGTCAGTGTAAGTCCAAGATGACATATACAAACAAATTACTGAGTGCATATTTAAAAGTGTTTTTAAGGCAGAAAAGTGATAGATTACCTCTGTTATTTAATACAACATTTTCATAGTTGTCCAAAGAACACATTAGAGTAGGTAAAACTACTGACATTTAATTTTTGCTGCTGTAGAACTAAGTTGTGTATTTTCTTTTATTTTTTATCCCCTTTTCTCCCAATTTGGAATGCCCAATTCCCACTACTTAGTAGGTCCTCATGGTTGCGTGGTTACTCACCTCAATCCGGGTGGCAGAGGACAAGTCTCAGTTCCCTCCGCTTCTGAGACCGCCAATCCGCGCATCTTATCATGTGGCTCGCTATGCATGACACCGCGGAGACTCTGCATGTGGAGGCTCATGCTACACTCCGCGATCCATGTACAACTTACCACGTGCCCCACTGAGAGCGAGAACCACTAATCGTGACCACGAGGAGGTTACCCCATGTGACTCTACCCTCCCTAGCAGCCGGGCCAATTTGGTTGCTTAGGACCTGGCTGGAGTCACTCAGTACACCCTGGATTCGAATTTATCACTCCAGGGGTGGTAGTCAGCATCAATACTCGCTGAGCTACCCAGGCCCCCTAAGTTGTGTATTTTACTCACAATCTTTAATGTGCACTATTTTTTTTATTTTTTTTATTTTTTATGTTGTGCTTGGAAATAGAATATTTGTCACACAGAGGCACCTGGATTAAATTGGCAGCATTTTCAAGTCAATTCAGTTTCTTAATTTTTTTAGAGAGTATAATGGCATTTCTTTATTAGTATCAAGCTAACGTGCTGCCTATTTTCAACACCCAAAATTAAAAACTCACCTTACTATTTACAACTATTTACAAAATATTGGACTCATTCTTCACTCTAACACAGACAGGCGAAGTATACTTTGGGCTTTACACAGCTGAGTACTCACCATGTGCTCATCCATAGACTTTATTCACAGCAGTGCCATCTTTTTTGACAGTAATGAGGGGTAATGGGGGGGGGTATATCATGGCCCTTTACCACATACTACACAGTTTTTGCAATAAATGAGTTTGTATTTGATATTATAAATGCGAGTAATGAATAAGAAAATCTTTATATACTTTCTTATTGTAATGATGAGGAGGCGGAAGCCGAGGAAGAATCCATATGCGGATGTTTATTCAAACAGTCCATCAAAATCCAAACACAGTGTCAGAAAAACAGGCAGCGAGGTCATAAAACACAGTAAAGCAGTCCAACCAGGCAAACAGGCAAAAGGGGAGATCCAAAAGAGAAGTCAAAACAAACAGGTCAAAACACTAGGCAATAAGGCAATGATATAAACGCTTGGTAAGGCAGATGATCTGGCAATACTTCGCAATATGGGAATGAGCATGCATGGCTTATATACTAGGCAAACAGGAAATGACATTACAGGAACTGATGTGGCAGGAAACAGGAATTGACAGTTCAGAATTCAGGTGAGGGCTCCCTCTGGTGGGCAGGAGACCGCTCAGATGTTACAGAACCCCCCCTCCCCCACCAGGAGCGACTCCTGGCGCTCGGCGTGGATGTCCCCGTGGTCATGGCGCTGGGCGGTCTGGCCTGGCTCGATGAAATTCCTCTACGAGTGAGGGGTCCAGAATATCAGAAGCAGGTATCCATGATCTCTCCTCAGGCCCGTATCCCTCCCACTCCAACAGGTATTGGAGCCGACCCCCTCTACGCCTCGAGTCCAGCAGCATGTTCACCCTATAAGCTGGCGATCCGTCAATGTCCAGCGGAGGCGGTGGTTCTTGAGACTCAGCGTTGGGATCAGCATTCAGGTGGACCGGTTTGAGGAGCGAGACATGAAATGATGGAGAGATGCGGTAGTTAGCAGGAAGCTCAAGCTGATATGTAACCTCATTTATCTGTTTTACGATTTTGAATGGGCCAACATACCTTGGGCTGAGCTTCCTGCTTGGCAGACGTAACTTGATGTCCTTCGTAGAGAGCCAGACCCTCTGTCCCGGTTGGTAGCGAGGATGTGGGCGCCGTCTTCGGTTAGCCTGGAGTTCTTGCCTTCGTACGGCTCTTTGAAGATGGACATGAGCACTATCCCATACCCTCTCGCTACGACATATCCAGTCGTTGACCGCAGGAACAGAGGAAGGTTCGCCAGACCACGGAAACAAAGGAGGTTGATATCCTAGCACGCATTGGAATGGGGTTAGTCCTGTAGAGGCATGGGTTAATGAATTCTGTGCATATTCTGCCCATGGCAAGAACTCTGCCCACCGATTCTGTTCCCGGCTACAGTATGTTCTCAGATATCTACCGATTTCTTGATTCAGTCTCTCGACTTGACCGTTTGACTGGGGGTGATATCCTGACGTCAGACTCACATTGATGTCTAATTGTCGGCAGAAGGCTTTCCACACCTGAGATGTGAATTGAGTCCCCCGATCAGAGACGATGTCTTCAGGTAAACCATAGATGCGGAAAACCTGGTGAAACAGGGCTTGAGCTGTTTCCATGGCGGTTGGCAGACCCTTGAGGGGAATAAGACGGCAAGACTTGGAGAATCTATCAATGATGACAAGAATTTTCAGATGGAGGGAGATCAGTAACAAAGTCTATTGACAGGTGAGACCATGGACGTTGTGGGATGGGTATTGGTTGCAGAAGACCAGATGGCAGTTCCTTGGGGGTCTTTGATTGTGCACAAACTTGGCAGGCTTTCACGTAATCGGTTATATCTCTGTTCATCGTTGACCACCAGAAAGCGTTGTGGATTAATTTTATTGTGCGTGAGATACCTGGATGACCTGAGGTGATGGAGGTATGAACCCATTGCATGACCCATTGTCGTAGTTCCTGGGGAACAAATTGTTTGTTCGGGGGGCACATAGCAGGCGGAGGATTTTGCTGCGTGGCTCTTTGAATCTCCTCCATGATGTCCCAGATCACAGGAGCGATAATTACAGAAGAAGGGAGAATGGTTTCAGGAGAATGAACTTGGAGAGGAGGGTCATGGCGTCTGGAGAGTGTCTGCCTTGCTATTCTTACTTCCTGGGCAATATGTCACAGTAAATTGGAATCTTGAAAAGAACAGTGACTATCTGGCCTGACGTGAGTTTAGTCTCTTGGCACTCTTTACATACTCAAGGTTTTTGTGATCAGTTATAACCTGGAACGGGTGAATGGCTCCCTCCAACCAGTGTCTCCACTTCTCTATCGCAGCTTTCATGGATAGTAATTCCTTATTTCCAACATCATAGTTTCTTTCGGCAGAAGTGAGTTTTCTTGAAAAAAATGCACAGGGGTACAACTTAGCTGGTTGACCCTGATGCTGTGACAGTACTGCTCCAATTCCGTAGTCAGATGCATCCACCTCCACTACAAATGGGAGGTTAGGGTCAGGGTGTTTCAGGATAGGTGCCGAAGTAAAACTTGACTTGAGTTTTGTGAAGGCGATGGTGGCTTCATTTGTCCACTTTAACTTGGATGGTTTCCCTCTCATAAGAGACGTCAAAGGAGAGGCGATCATGCTGTAATTCCTGATGAAACGCCGGTAGAAGTTGGCAAAACCTAGAAATCTTTGAAGTTCCTTGATTGTGGATGGTTGGGGCCGTTCTGTGACTGCCTGGATCTTGGTAGTGTCCATCTCCACTCCCTGATGACTTATGTGATATCCCAAGAACGTTGTTTTCTGAACATGGAACTCACATTTCTCAACTTTTACATAGAGTTGATGCTTAAGAAGACGAGAGAGGATGTTTTGGACATGTTCAATGTGTTCAGCTTCCGACTTTGAGTAAATCAGGATATCATCAATGTAGGCAATAACATACTGGTTCAAGATGTCTCTGAAGATATCGTTAATGAATGACTGAAACACAGCTGGCACGTTGGCTAGCCCAAACGGCATCACCAAGTACTCATAGTGACCTCTGGTGGTGAGAAATACAGTCTTCCACTCATCACCTTCCTTAATCCGGATGATATTATAAGTGCTTCTTAAGTCTAACTTGGTGTATATCTTTGCTTCGCGAAGTTGTTCCAGGGCAGCAGGAACAAGAGGGAGCGGATAGTGGAATTTTACCATCACATTGTTAAGTCCACGATAATCAATGCATTGTCGTAGACCTCCGTCCTTCTTCTCAACAAAGAAGAAACCTGCTGCTGCTGGTGAGGTTGAAGGTCGAATGAATCCAGAGTTAATAGCCTCTTTGATGTAATCTTCCATGGCTTGAGATTCTTGATGTGATAGTGGGTAGACTTTACTCTTAGGTGGCATGGCATTGGGCAGAAGGTCGATGGTGCAATCCCAGGGGCGGTGTGGTGGTAGCTGTGTAGCTTTGGATTTGCTGAATACCTCTAAGTAGTCGTGATAGCAGGCAGGAATTTTGGGACTGGGGGCAGTGAACGGACTCTCAACACTCGTGGCGAGACATGGTCTTGGCATATTGATGTTCATGCAATGGGTGAGGCAGAATTTGGACCAGTGAGACAGTTCTCCATGATACCATGATAGTACAGGATCGTGAACAGATAACCATGGATGTCCAAGGATGATTTCCTACCTGGGTGAGTCAATGATGTAGAGTGATATGTTTTCACCATGGAACAGACCAATCTGTAGCTGTGCAGGTGCAGTTTGTCGGGTGATACCTCCCTCAATGGGTTTATTGTTGACATTAGTGATGCAAACCAGAGTCAATCAACGCAGTCAAGGTAATGGGACCATTTTTTGTAGTCAGCTGAACAGGAATCAACAACGATTTTGAAATCTGAAGAGAGCGTTGATTAACACTCCCCCGTCTGGTAGTAGTGGTGGCTCTCCCGACTTTGTGTGGGCACAGAATGTTACGGTGGCCTGCTTCACCACAGTAAAAACACAGATCATGTTGGCGGCGTCGAGTTCTCTCTTCATCAGATAGATGTGCATAGCCTATTTGCATGGGTTCTTGGTTGACGGTTGGTGTAGTGAGGAAGTGTGTGTGAGGCAGATGAGCAGATTTCCTCTTAGGATTGTTTCTCAACAGTTTATCCATCTTGATGGCCATAGTAACAAACTCAGAGAACGTTAAATCCTCACCCTTGCAGGCCAGTTCTGTCTGAAGCTCAAGGTTTAAACTCTGTTTGAAAACAGCCCTTAGAGACACATCATTCCATCCACTTTGAGCGGCAAGGGTTCTAAATTCAATAGCGAAATCTGCAGCGGTATGGTTGCCTTGAGACATGTGTAACAATTGTGTGGAAATATCCTTTCCCCCCTCTGGATATTCAAACACATCTCTGAGTAGTTGTAAGAAGTATGCAAAGGAGGAACGAAACTGTGAATCCATTTCCCAAACCGCTGCAGCCCAATCAATCGCCTTACCAGATAACAATGACATCAGAAAAGTGCATTTACTTGCTTCACTTTGAAACTGATCTCTCTGGCTTTCAACATAAATGTGTGCTTGTCTGATAAAACCACGACATTGTCCTGCAGAGCCATCAAATTTGTCTGGCAACGCCAGTCTTACCGTTGGTGGTGTAGCTGAAGGAAGCGATCCAATATAGTGGGTCAAATGATCGTTTGCCGACTGCAGTTTGTTGAGCTGCTCTTGGTAGTTCTTCAGCATTTCGCTCTGATAAGCGAACACCGCTTGAAGCTGAGAAACTTCCGCTGGATTCATAGTAGGCGAAGTATTCTGTAATGATGAGGAGGCGGAAGCCGAGGAAGAATCCATATGCGGATGTTTATTCAAACAGTCCATCAAAATCCAAACACAGTGTCAGAAAAACAGGCAGTGAGGTCAAAAACACAGTAAAGCAGTCCAACCAGGCAAAGATCTGGAATGATTTCACAATGACACCATGTCATGACTCTGTCGGCGGGGCTTTCGAACAAGCTGCCGAGCATTCATCTAGCGAATCTCCGCTCTCTCCCTAACAAAATGGACAAACTACATCTCCACACCTGCACAAACAAGGACTTTTCAAACTCTGCTGCCTTGTGCTTCACAGAAACCTGGCTGAGTGAAGCCATTCTGGACAGCGCAGATAAAACAACTTACAAATTGCAGGACTCCTACCCACAACCCTGTGGTGGACCAACAACTGGCTGATGACCTGAATGTGTTCTACTGTAGATTTGAAAGGCCCAATCTCACACCCCACACCCACTCTGACCTTCACTTCACAAACACCTCCTACAACCCCCCTCCTCTCCCCTCCTGCTACTCAACCTGCACATAAGATCTGTGAAGTTGATGTGAGCCGCGTCTTTCGACAACAAAGGATAATTAAAGCACAGGGCCCAGATGACATTTCACCTGTATGTCTTAGATCCTGTGCTAACCAGCTGGCCCCCATCTTCACACAGATCTTCAATAGATCACTGGAGCAGTGTGAAGTCCCATGCTGCTTCAAATGTTCCACTATCATCCCCATCCCAAAGAAACCAAAAATCACAGGACTTAATGACTACAGACCTGTCGCCCTGACATCTGTGGTTATGAAATCATTTGAGAGACTGATGTTGGCCCTCCTGAAGAACATCACTGAACCCTTTCTAGATCCCCTTCAATTTGCTTATCGAGAAAACAGGTATGTGGATGATGCAGTGAACATGGGATTGCATCATATCCTGCAACATCTGGACAGACCAGGGACATATGCAAGGATCCTTTTTGAGGACTTCAGTTCAGCTTTCAACACCATCATCCCAGCTATACTCCAGAATAAACTACACCAAGTCTCTGTTCCCATGTCTATCTGTCAGTGGATTACCAGCTTTCTGACGGACAGGCAGCAGCTTGTGAGACAGAGGAAACTCACTTCCAGCACCTGTACAATCAGCACTGGTGCCCCCCAGGGATGTGTGCTCTCCCGACTACTTTTCTCCCTCTACACCAATGACTGCATCGCCAAGGACCCCTCTGTCAAGCTCCTGAAGTTTGCAGATGAAACCACTCATCGGCCTCATCCGAGATGACAGTGTGTCTGCATACAGAAGGGAGGTTAAACAGCTGGCTGTCTGGTGCAGTCAAAACAACCTTGAGCTGAACACGCTCAAAACGGTTGAGATGATTGTGGACTTTAGGAGGAACACCCCAACACTGACCCCCCTCACCATTCTAAACAGCATTGTGGCAGCAGTGGAGTCATTCAGGTTCCTGGGCACTACCATCTCACAGGACCTGAAGTGGGAGACCCACATTGACTCCACTGTGAAAAAGGCCCAGCAGAGGTTTTACTTCCTTCGCCAGCTGAGGAAATTCAACCTGCCGCAGGCGCTGCTGATACAGTTCTACTCAGCAGTCACTGAGTCTGTCCTCTGCACTTCAATAACTGTCTGGTTTGGTTCAGCTATGAAATCAGACATCAGAAGACTACAAAGAACAGTTCGGACTGCTGAGAGGATTATTGGTTGCCCCCTGTGCCCCCTTCAAGAACTATACACTTCCAGAGTGAGGAAAAAGAATGGAAAAATCACTCTGGACCCCACTCACCCTGCCCACTACCTTTTTGAACTGTTGCCTTCTGGCCGATGCTTCAGAGCACTGAGTACCAGAACCGTCAGGCACAGGAACAGTTTTTTCCCCTCAGGCTATCCATCTCATGAACAGTTAAATTGCCCCATTGAGCAATAACTATGTGCAATACACAGTTTAGTCTTTCTTATATTTATCCAACACATCCAATCTCTTCTGCCATTTCATTCCTCTGAAGAAAAAAAACATTTGCACTGTACATAACAGATTTGTATTTACACTGTACATAACAGATTGTATTAGATTTGCACTACCCATGTGTATGTGTGTATGTATGTATGTGTGTATGTGTGTGTCTGTATGTATGTGTATAATTAGTTTTTTATTTTTTATTATTATCTACATCTTGCTACTGTTTTTGTATTGTTTTTGTATTGTTGTACACTGGAAGCTCCTTTCACCAAGACAAATTCCTTGTTTATGTAAGCATACTTGGCAATAAAGCTCATTCTGATTCTGATTCTGATTGCAAACCTAGATGGAATACTGGAGGTGTGTGGAGATCTAAACATCTGGACATGTCGTGTTTTAATGGAGAGTTAAAATCTGACAAAAGTTGTGAATACAACTGAAAGGGTTAAAGTGCCTGTCCCAATTGCAGAGAGTAAAATAATACCATCATCATTTTGCTTCCTGAAATATAAGACAAATGAATCTCTCATTCCCTATTTGTCACTCACTAGACGTTGTGTCTTGGGAGCCCCAGACACCTCTTTTTTTTTTCTTTTTTTTAAAAAAGGCCAATGAGAATTGGCGAGTGGAATTTGCATGCCACTCCCCTGGACATATGGTATAAAAGGAGCTGGTATGCAACCACTCATTCAGATTCACATTGAAGCTGAATTCATACGCATACAGCGTCCACTTCATCTTGGTGAAGGGTGAGAATGCCACTACCTTGCGTGCGGAGATCACTACCCTTCTACGCAAGGGTGCGACAGAGCCTGTCCCTCCAGCTGAGATGAAGAAAGGGTTCTACAGCCCTTACTTCATCGTACTGAAGAAAGGCGGTGGGTTGTGACCAATCCTGGACATGTGAGTACTGAACCGGGCTTTGCACAGACTCCCATTCAAGATGCTGACCCAAAAATGCATTCTAGCGAACGTCCGGCATCAAGATTGGTTCGTGGCGGTAGACCTGAAGGACGTGTACTTTCACACCTCGGTTTTACCTCGACATAGACCATTCCTGCGGTTTGCCTTCGAAGGCCAGGCGTACCAGTACAAAGTCCTCCCCTTCGGCCTGTCCCTGTCCCCTTGCGTCTTCACAAAGGTCATAGAGACTGCCCTTGCCCCGCTAAGGGAAGTTGGCATCCGCATCCTCAACTATCTCGACAACTGGCTAATCCTAGCTCACTCTCGAGAGTTGCTGTGCGCACACAGGGACCTCTTGCTCCAGCACCTCAGCCGACTGGGACTTCAGGTCAACTGGGAAAAGAGCAAGCTCTCCCCGTTCAGGGCATCTCTTTTCTCGGTTTGGGAGCTCCCTTTGAGCCCTTTGATTCAGCTGAACTTAAGGCACTCTCTTTGAAGACTGCCCTCCTGACTGGAGTTCGGTCTGGGTTACTCTCATGTGATCCTGAGACCCGACCGGGCTATGTGCCCAAGGTTCCCACAACTCCTTTTAGGGATCAGGTGGTGAACCTGCAAGAGCTGCCCCAGGAGGAGGAAGACCCAGCCTTGGTGTTGCTGTGTCCGGTGCGAGCTTTATGCATT
The DNA here is from genome assembly GCF_019703515.2 of Myxocyprinus asiaticus. Classification (NCBI taxonomy): domain Eukaryota; kingdom Metazoa; phylum Chordata; class Actinopteri; order Cypriniformes; family Catostomidae; genus Myxocyprinus; species Myxocyprinus asiaticus. The sequence goes on along the minus strand of NC_059392.1, from coordinate 14,898,195 downwards.
TATTTGGATCACACGCAGAGCCTTAGAAGCTCTGAGCAGCTCTTTGTTTGCTTTGGTGGACAGCGGAAAGGAAGCGCCACCTCCAAACAGAGGATCGCCCACTGGGTCATCGATGCCATCACGATGGCATATCAGGCTCAGGACGTGCCACCCCCTGCGGGATTACGAGCCCACTCCACCAGGAGTGTGGCGGCTTCCTGGGCCCTGGCCAGTGGCGCCTCTTTGGCAGACATCTGCAGAGCAGCGGGCTGGGCAACACCCAACACCTTTGCAAGGTTTTACAATCTCTGGGTTGAGCCGGTCTCGTCCCGTATATTGGCAGGCATGAGCAGGTAAGTTCCGGGACAACTGGCCGTTTGTACTGCTTGCGCATAGTGCCTTTCCCCTCCCTTGAGGTCAAGACGTGTGCTCTTGACTCCCAGTCGTGTTCACAGACTGTGATCCCTGGATGACTTTCCTCCTTAGCCCTCTGGCAGCTGAGTTTGCAGAGAAACTTGCCGACCGGCCCAGTACGTGTGCTAATGAGCCCCTGTACTGAGGTAGGTACTCCACATGTGCTGGTTCCCCGAAGGCGACCCCATGTGATGTCTTCCGCAAAAATTGTTTCACTGACGGCAAATTGCGTCTTCCTTGGGCGGAGGCCCCACTGCTCCCAGTCGCCATGCTCTGTAGAAACTCCTCCCCCTTCGGGTAGGACCTAACATGGGACCTCTCCACATGATATACTTCCGACAAGACTCGGTAAGACCATGTGACATATTCCACTCAAAATACCCCCCCTTTGCAGACACTATGGCTCCCAGTCAGTAAACAAATTCCACTCTTTCTGGGGAGAAAAGAGAGGGAAAAGAGGCCTCGGCTGCGCTAGCTTGTCCCTATAGTTGGGCAGTCGACTTGCACCTGATGGACCGTTCAACGCTCATAAGAGCATTGGGGGAGGTTACGTGACGGCCTGGTGCGCTAGCTATGTTGACACACAGCAGTCTGCCCGTCACACACCACCAGTTCACATAACACAGTTCAGCTAGTTGTGGCGTTTTGTATAGGGACCCCTAGTGTCACTACATCGACACAACGTCGAGTGAGTGACAGATAGGGAAAGTCCTGGTTACTTTCGTAACCTCCGTTACTTCCTGTGTCCCTCTTGCCACAACGCTGAACTACCCGCTGAAATGGCCGGGACTTTGTCTCAGCTCCTCAGCACAAAACCTGAATGAGTGGTTGCATACCAGCTCCTTTTATACCCGTATGTCTGGGGGAGTGGCATGCAGATTCCACTCGCCAATTCTCATTGGCCTTTTTTAGTATTATCTGAAGCTGTGAAGTGCATCTTACATTTTCTGGCATCTTTGCATTGACCAACATTCACTTCAGACACTTGTAGAACTTGAGAAACAATGACAGTTTACAGGCTTATAGGCCTGTTTTTCAACATGTCAGTTAAAACAGGATTAGTATATCCTCGGGTTATTTTTTACCAGGTGTTATATAGAAGGCAAAAGACACTGTAATCTTAGTCCATAACGCATAATGTGTAAACCATACAAAGTCTATAAAAAGATAAGAGCAGTTTCAGAAATATATTTCAGCTTAATTATACATATGACCAAATTGTTTCTCCATTATAAGCAGTTCATTCTCTGCCTAGTTTGAAACTCCAGGATAATCTTCTTATTGAGAGTATTTTGGCTTAAGTTTAGTTAATGGTGTCATGTTTTAAACACTTTAAATTTTTTATTTGTGAATTTTTAATGTAATAAAGTGAATATTAACACAAAAAGCAAATCAAAAAATATTCTTTGATCATGTTTTTCAGGCAATGCAAGAAACTGGAGTAGAAAATAAACTGGAGTGGAAACACTTTGGTAATGAAACTTCGAAACTTCACAATGAATTGTAGGAAATATTCTAGTATTTACTGTATATATTTAGGCAGAGGCTATTTGCACTATGTTTGCACGATAGATGCTGTTTACACTAAGTGTAAATAGCAACAAAAATCATCTTCTTTGCACTAAGTGCAAATAGTGTTAGATGCTATATGCACACCTGGTTAAAAACTAACATACAATAATGTTTATTGTGTTTATTTAGAGTCCACAGACACCCTATACCATCCACTACACCTAAACCTAACATTCCTTACATTTTTTTACATGGTTTTACTACAGTAACCATAGTATCATCATGGTATTTTGTAGTAAAATCATAGTAACCACAAAATTAAACATTTTAATATATAACACCTTATTAATGTAAAACAGTGGTTAATTGCATTAAAACTGTGGTTTCTGCAAAAACAAAACATGGTAATACCATATGACTATAATAAAACCATGGTTAAATTTACCTAGATCAATTTACTCCCCGACCTTCACCATGACCAAATCATTGCAGGGAAATCTACCTTTATATTAATTTTCATTTACAATTATAAGTAGTATTAAAGGAAACATTAGGAGTGGAGACAGGAAATAGGATTGGGAAAAGTGGGACAAAAGGGAGAATCGAATCCAGGTCGTCCAGGAGAGCACATCGACACCGTCTTTACACCCCACACCACTGCAGCAACACTGAGGCTGCAGTCTGTCTACAGTTTCTGTGTTTCCACAAGACTATTGGAGTGCAAATAGTGGCGATGTTTGGCAGGTTCTTTTTAAACCTAGTGCAAATATTCACTCCGTTATATTTAATGTAGAGAAAGAGGCACTTCACAAAGACGAATGAACCACAAATAAGACATGATGATGTTGTATTTGATTATTATGTTGACCACATTTTATTTAGAATATTTGATTTTAGGAAAAAACAAAATACCACTCAATTCTGATGAGAAAAAGTCCTAGTTATTGTTAAAAACAAATATTAAACCAATGAAAGTGTTTACACTGTAAAAAAAATATCCGTAATTTTTAGGGTAAAAGACTGTAAAAATGCCACAGTAAAAAAACATAAATTGGTTAATGAGTAGTTACCGTAAAATATATACGTTATAAATGTAATATATTTTAAAAGACAATACATGCAGTTTTACAGTAAAATGTCGTAAAAATAAAACATTTTAGATGTAAAAAGTATAATTATCCCATATAATTAACAGTTTAAATTTACATTATGTTTAACTAGAGAGTACATGTACTTTTTTATGATAAATTATTGTTAACATTACAGTATAAAACAGTAATCGGGTGTTACAAGAATTCCCTGCGTGACCCATTACATTTCATTATATTTTATGAGAATAGTTATATTTCTTCTTATTTTTAATATCATTTATGTACTTTGGGGTGTTCTGTGTTATATTTCATGTAGTTTAGCTAATGTTTACTGCATTATTTAAATTTCACATGTGTTACCCTGATGGTGTTTAGTGTTTGTGTGAGTGACACTGAGCGCTGTCTCTACATGTTTATTGGTCTTTGCTCCAGGAAGGGCCACTATTGATGAACTCATGTCATCATGTGTCCTTCTGCAATTACTACAGTTATTAACAATACATTATAAATTGAAAAGCAGATTTTTACAGTTTCAGAAGTTTAATATGTTAAGTTTATCATTTAATAATACAAATGACGATACTGCACTGTAAAATATAGCGTAAAAACAACAGTTTTAAACTACAATTTAAAAGTCGTTCTGGAAAGTTGTTTACATTTTTACTGTATTTTTTATATAATTATTCTGGCAACAACAGCTGCCATTTTTGTTTTTGTTTTTGTTTTTTTTGTAAAATCTATTTTTTTACAGTGCATGTTTTGGCATGTAAATATAAGTTAAACAATTTCAGTCTCCAAAGTTCTTTTTAAAAGAAATTTACATCTACCAACCTGTATTTACATTCCCCAGTTTTAAGATCTGAAGATCCTTCTGATGTATCCAGAGCATGAAGATGGACAGTTATTTGATTTTACAATATATGATCTCACAAAAAAATTCTGAACTTCTACTTTTGTCAACATTGCTTCAGAATAATTCTTGACATTAAAATTGCATTCAAACTATTGCAATGAGTTTGCAATTCTTTTTTATTCAACTGTAACCTCCCATTTCATTTATAAATAGGAGTTTAAAAAAAATTAAAAGCATTTTGGAGTGAATGGATTATTAAGACACCATTAGGCAGAATAGTTCTGAGCACACTGAGTAATAGTTCCAGTAGCATTTCCATTTGAGCAGGATGTGGGTTATTCCAACTAGAGACTCTGGATCATAAAGGAATTCCATTGCTCTTTGTTTTAAAGAATGGCCCAACGGTCAGAGGCAAAAAGGACATGCCAGGCAGGTGATGAATTAGATTCCAAAATCATGTTTATTAAAGGGTTAGTTCACCCAAAAATGAAAATCTTCTCATGATTTACTTAACTTTAAGCCATCCCAGATGTGTATGACTTTCTTTCTTCAGCAGAACTGAAGATTTTTATAAGCACATTTCAGCTCTTTTTGTTCATATAATGCAACCAAACAGGTGCCATCAGTCTGCTGGCTATTTGAAGGTCCAAATGGCATATTCAGGCAGCATAAAAGTAATCCACACGACTCGATCAATTAATATCTTCAGAAGCAAACCGATAGGTGGCTTCAGAAGAAAACCAATAGTCGACGGATCAGTGACGTAAGCGCAATGGTGCGTTCACGCGAGAAGTCGGAACCGCACACTTTGTTTACAACAGAGGAACAAATATCACGAGTTAGGTCATTTCAAACATCAATCCAGCACTAGGTGGAAGCAACGATTTAAAGTTAAAAACTTTTTAATTATTAATTTGTTTCTTGCACCAACCTATCGGTTTGCTTCTGAAGACATTAATTGATCGACTGGAGTCATGTGGATTACTTTTATTCTGCCTAACTTTGCCTTTTGGAACGTCAAATAGCCAGCAGACTTATGGCACCTGTTTACTTTCATTGCATGGACAAAAAGATCTGATATGTGCTTATAAAAATCTTCTCTTACGTTCTGATGAAGACGGAAAATCATACACATCTGGGATGGCTTAAAAGTAAGTAAATCATGAGAGAATTTTTAATTTTGGGTGAATTAACCCTTTAAGGTCCAAAAATATTTACAGTGAAAATGTATCAAAGTATAAAGACAAACTAGTAGCACTTTATTTTACAGTACTGTTCTATATTTACATGCTATATAATTACAACAACTACAGTAATTACTAGGTACTAAACCTAACCCTAACCCATATTAAGTACATGTAGTTATCTAATATTACTCCATACTCTCTTGGGTAAGTACATTGTAAGTATACTGAAAGTACATGTACTGTAAAATAAAGTGCAGCTGAAAAACTGTATGTGACAAGTTTCTGGTCAGTCGGGGGAAATGAGGAACCAGGAACCAGCTTACACACTTTAGTGTTGTTTATTTTCTTACACTTTTCAGCGTATACACAAACAGAAACTCAAACGCTCAATAAACATAAATCAATACTCTCTAAACGCAGGCAATGTCGTCCTTGTATTCAGGTGCTTCTCTCCCCAGCTGCGGCACTGGCTGCTTTTTATCTCTCTCCAGATCTCACTGCAACACAAAACAGCTGTTGGAGATCATTTTCCCCAGGTGTCAATGCTTACCTCTCTTCATCTCTCAGCCTCACTCTCCACAGATGTCGCTCGGCCATGCCCCCATCTCCACACTGTACCAAACAAAAACAAACAAACAAACAAACAAAAAATAATAATAATAATAATAATTGCAACACTGGGCAAAAATGTCTAAACCAGATTATGTCCCAAATTCACTATAATGCTTGTAACATTAGCTGTATTTCCATCCATATATTTTAACGCACATTTTGATACATTGCATAAAAACTACTGGAAGGAAACACCAGGATGCAAATAAAATCTCCAAAATGTGCATAAGAAAACAAATGCACTCACTTGAGGTGGATAGATTTATTATTCAATAAGAAATGCGCATAAACTATGATGCATAGTTGCACATTTACCAAATAAACTCCTATTTCATTTATTAGGAATTCAAGATGTGCATCAAAAAAGGATTGTGACTGAATAACTCTCATAACTGAAATAGCCAGAGGACCAATCACGGCATCTGAAAAGTTGCTTTGTTTCATTCTGAAATGAAGGTGTCAAGAAGATCCAAAGCCTGCAAAGAGTTTGCAGAGCAAATAAGTAAAATACAAACTTGAACTGTGCCAAAGAGCAGGTTTATTGACACTTTTGAAAAATATATTATAAATCCGCACAGCAAAGACAAAAGGAAGGAGGAACACACACACATAGTGATCCCAGAACTGTGACACACTGTCACTCCCAGACATGAGACAAGTTCTTCTAGAGTGTTTTGTATGTGTGTTCTAAACCATGAGTATTTTATTAATAAAAGAGTCACAGTGGCTACAGTTTGATGATTTTGTTCTTTTGATCACAAGTGTTGGAATCTATTACAGTCTTTCACAACTTGGATAGAAACATAGCCACTCTCACTCACTCAGTCAGTCCAACTGAACTTAACATGAGTGATACAGCTCCCCTTTTTAAAGGGTCTAGTACCTCCCCTGAAATGAACCAATTCTAACAAGGAGGGATGAAAACCAAACATAATACAATAATACAATAAAGTACAATGAATAACAAGACAACCAGTATGCACACAGATAATATAACATTTGTTAACAGAAAGAACACTTAACAGCAAAACTAAGAAGGAAAACCCCCTCTGTTATTAACTTCCCTCCTCTCTCAACATTAACAAATGGTAGAGTCCAGTTGAAGTGTGGCTGTTGCTTTAAAAACCGGATTAAACCAGATGGAATGTAGTTTGTGCACCATGTGGAATGGAAATTAAAAGCAGAATGGATGGTTTGGTGGCATGTTTCACAAAATAAATGTGTTTGTGTGATGTCCATGTAAGAGTCTTAATGTCACCAGGCTAGCCTGTGACAATATATAAGAAATCAAAACTGCAATGCCTCCATTAGCTTAGCAGGTATTCAGCTGTCATCAGAGATGTCTCCTAGCAATTAAATTGTGCAAGATAAGCGATGCTTTGCAATGCAAGCATTTGGTCTACAGGTGTTCGATTATCAAAAGAGAGCATAGTATCCATGTTTAAAAACCTGTTTCCGCAAATATTGGCTTTCGGAATCAGAGTTTCCTAGTTTAATTCCATCTTCAAGTGCTGTTCCATTGCACGTTTCCAAGTAAGAAGTTGAATTTAATGCAGCAAAAGAAACCATGCTGGTGGAACAACTTTACTGACGTGGCGACTCACGATTGGTCACTTGCCCAGTTGACCCATTCTAATCCTGATTTCACAGCACCACAGTGGAAAAACACCATAGTACTGTATGTGTGTGCAGGGCTGACCCTAGCATTTTGGAAGCCCTAAGCAGATTTTCAAAATGGTGCCCCCTACCTACAAGTACACCTAATCAAACACATCCAACATCAATAACTAAGCAAGTTTAAATTGTGCAAATAAACAAGTCTATTTAATCAAAAGCATACAGCTTAAAAATGCATAACTATCAACTGTAGTTTATCAGCAGAGTTATATCTACTTCAGAAGTACAAAAAAGAAAGAACATATATTTTTTTTAACAAACAAACATATCACATGCACAAATTAATAAATATATTTAATGAAGTTATGTGCAAATGAACAAGAAATAATTAAATTACCAAATTAAGGTATGGAAGGCTACAGTAGATAATATTTACACTTGCTGTAAATAGTGGTGTATGCTATTTCCAACCTTGTGTATAATAAAACAGTATATAATCTAACAACATCAGTGTAGGTAGTATAAGTATTGTGTCTCAACTTAACTACATCACTAGCAGCGGGAAGAAATGCACCTGATGTGTCACGTAATGGTACAACTGCCGTCTTTGTATGCAGAGCGCGGCAATAGAGCGGTCTCTTTAGGTCCAGGAAATGGGTAACCGAGTGGCTGCCATAACCCTCATTTTCCCTTTCTTGTAGAGATAATTAAAGTGTAATGTATCATTTCAACCATGTACAAATTTCTTCTGAAATTAATGCCACTTGATTTCACTCTCAGTGACTTTCTAACACGTTTATTTTATCTGAAAAGAGGCAGCTCTAGTCAAAAATTATTTGCAGACTGAAAAATTCTGAACTTGTTCTTGTTCAAACTCAACAAAGCTGGACAATGGAATTATATGCAATAATTTGCTTTCTTCTTTTGTGTTTTAAGACATATGGATCTTCATATGCAGCAGGTAAAAAAATTCTTTCGTATGAAAATCTCACACCAAAACTGAAACAAAATGAAGCAAACGTTAAGTATAAATGTTTTAAAAAAAGGTATTATAGTCTATTATCATCAAATCACGCATAAGCAATATAACAAATATTTGAAAATTTCCCATTCACTTTGCGGAATATTTAAAACAGTATTCCCTGTGCTGACATTGCTAATTTTCACACAAATTTTTTTGACACAGATCATAGGTTGTAAATTATTTTTTAAAATCCATATAATGATTGTTAAAAAATATTGTCATAAAGCTAAAATCAGTAATAGATGGCTCAAAAATTAATTCCATGAACTATAATGTTATTACTGGTGATATTTTTCATCTTGTATTTTTTCAAAGGATCAAATTGGTGTTTTATGTACTTTCTGTGTCTTGAAGAAATAAAATGCACAGTATTAGTTGCATGGAGCTGTTGTTGAGCTGGTGAAAGAGTACCAGAAAGATGCCATTTTTACATTAAAATACACATGATATGAAACTGAAGAATTTAAAGAAGCTGGGCATAAAAAAAATTAAATAAAAGCTTATAAAAATGTGATAGCTTATTAATATTAGTATCAGTTTTATCTAATTATTTATGTGAATCATGACAGAACCCACCCTCTAATGGGCAGCTCCTGAAGCCCAAGGAAGGCTGGTCAGGGAGGCAGGGCCAAGATAGAGCCGGAGAACAAAGTTACCAGAGCAGAACAGGTGGAAGGCCGGGAGACCAGGGAGACCAGTACAGATCGGGTGGATGGCCGAGAGACCAAGAAGACCAGTGCAGATCAGGTGGACAGCCATGAGACCAGGGAGACCAGAGCAGATTGGGTGGATGGCCAGGAGACCCAGAAGACCAGAGCAGATCAGGCAGATGGCCAGGAGACCAAGGAGACCAGAGCAGATCAGGTGGACGGCCAGGAGACTCAGAAGACCAGAGCAGATCAGGTGGATGGCCAGGAGACCCAGGAGACCAGAGTATATCAGGCGGATGACCAGGAGACCACCTCAGGATAGGGACTGGATCAGGAGGCCAGGTTGGCGGCCACAGGGCTGAAACCGGATCAGGAGGCCTGGATGGCAACCACAGGGTCAAGATAGGGTCAGGAGGGCTGGAAGGTGGCCACAGACTAGAGACTGGAGCCGTAGAAGACTCTGAGGGTTGAGCCGTGGAAGGCGGAGCTGTAGTAGGCTCGGGGGGTGAAGCCGTGGCAGGTGGAGCCGTGGGAGGCTTGAGGGGTGAAGCCGGATAAGGCGGAGCCATGGCAGGCTTGAAGGGTGAAGCCGTGGAAGGTGGAGCCATGGGAGGCTCGAGGGGTGAAGCCGTAGAAGGCGAAGCCGTGGCAGGCTCGAGGGGCAAAGCCGTAGAAGGCGGAGCCGTGGCAGGCTCAAGGCTAAGAGCAACCTCTATGGTCATGGGCATGGACTGAGACTCAGGAATGACCTCTGCTGTTGTGGGCTTAGACAGAGGCTCGGGAACGTCATATTTTGGTATGTTGCAGCCTTATTAATCTACATTCCATCAATCTACACTCCATACCCCATAATGACAAAGCAAAAACCAGATTTTTAATAATTTTATACTTTTTATTTTAATAGCAAATTTATTAAAAAGAAAAAACTGAAATATCACATTGACATAAGTTTTCAGACTCTTAACTCAGTACTTAGTTGAAGCACCTTTGGCAGTGATTACAGCCTCAAGTCTTTTTGGGTATGATGCGACAAGCTTTGCACACCTGGATTTGGGGATTTTCTGCCATACTTCTCTGCAGATTCTCTCAAGCTCTGTCAGGCTGGATGGGGACCATCGGTAAACAGTCATTTTCAGGTCTCTCCAGAAATGTTCGATTAGATTCAAGTCTGGGCTCTGGCTGGGCCACGCAAAGACATTCACAGAGTTGTCCCTAAGCCACTCTTGCATTGTCTTGGCTGTGTGTTTTGGGTCATTGTCCTGTTAGAAGGTGAACTTTCGGCCCAGTCTGAGGTCCTGAGTGCTCTGGACCAGGTTTTCATTAAGGATATCTCTGAATATTGCTTTCCTTCAACCCTGACCAGTCCCTCAGTCCCAGCTGCTGAAAAACACCCCCACAGAATGATGATTCCACCACCATGCTTCACCGTTGGGATGGTATTGCACAGGTAATGAGTGGTGCCTGGTTTCCTCCAGACATGATTCTTGGAATTGAGGCCAAACAGTTAAATCTTCGTTTCATCACAGTCTGAGAGACCTTTAGGTGCTTTTTTGCAAATTCCATGCAGGCTTTCATGTGTCTTGCACTAAGGAGAGGCTTCTGTCTGGCCACTCAGCCATAAAGCCCAGATAGGTGGAGTGTTGCAGTGATGGCTGTCCTTCTGCAAGTTTCTCCCATCTCCACACATGATCTCTGGGGCTCAACCAAGGCCCTTCTCCCCAGATTGCTCAGGTAGCCAGCTCTAGGAAGAGTCCTTGTTGTTCCAAACTTCTTCCATTTAAGAATTATGGAGACCATTGTGCTCTTGGGGACCTTCAATGCAGCCAAAATAAATAAATAAATAAATAAATAAAATAAAATTGTGTAGCCATCCTGTCACAGAACTCTGCAGGAAGTTCCTTTGATCTCATGGATTTTGTTTTTGCTCTGATATGCATTTTCAGCTGTGAGACCTTATATGGACAGGTGTATGCCTTTCCAAATCATGTCCAGTCAATTTAATTTGCCACAGATGGACTCCAATCAAAGTGTAGAAACATCTCAAAGATGATCCAGTGAAAATGGGATGTACCTGAGCTACATTTCATGTGTCATTGCAAAGGGTTTGAATACTTATGTCAACATGATATTTCTGTTTTTTTTTTTTTTTTAATTTTTTTATGAATTTGCAAAGTTATCAAAAATCTGGTGTTTACTTTGTCATTATGGGGTATGGAGTGTAGATTGATATAAAAAAAAGAATAATTAAAACATTTTAGCATAACGCTGCAACATAAAGTGTGAAAAAATGAAGGGGACACAATACTTTCTGAAAGCACTGTAAAACTGTATTACATTGTTTTTATTTATTTATTTTCCCTTATTTTTATATGAAAGATTAACACTCAGGTTACAGCTGTAACCCTGGTTGCCTGAAAGGAGGGAATGATATGCTGTGTCAGCAAGCTGACACTGTGTGGAGCTCCTCCCAGGAGTGACAATACTTGAAGCCCTTTGTAATCATGCCAATTTCATTGACAGATGGCGCTTCGCATCGCGCACTTAATGCACACATCACATCATACTTGTGTATCGCTGCCCATTTGTGAGCCAGGGCATCCAAGCCCAGCGGAGCTTGGGTCAATGAAGTACCACAGGCAACAGTGCATTGTCTCCTGGGAGGCAAACAGGTCTAACTCATCTTCCCCGAACACCTTCCAGATCCTCTGAACTATCTGAGAATGCCATCTCCATTCCCCTTGGCCAATAGCCTGACGTGAGAGTAGATCTTCTCCGTGATTCATGTGAGGGTGCACTGCACGAATCAACAGGAGATAACTCTGACACTAAAACAGCAGACTGCGCACCAAGCTTAACATTGACTGTGACCTCACTTCCCCCTGGCGGTTAATGTGAGCCACGACCACAGTACTGTCCATTCGAATCAGCACATGAATGCCCTGTATGGCTGAACAAAAAGACTTCAGAGCCAGATAAACCGCTAAGAGTTCCAGGCGATTTATGTGCTATGCCAAAGGGATTCAAAGGTCTCCCAAGCCCATTCCCAGTGCATCCTTAGTCACAACTTTGCACCTGGTCACTTGACCCAGCACCATTCCTACCTATGGTGTTTTCCAGACAGCCAGTGCAGCCACACAATGGCACATCGCCGTCAGAGGCCAGCAACCTTTTCACCAAGCATACTTAGGTGCTCTCGCGCTGACCCAACACTGGAGAGGTCTCTTGTTCAACAAACCCATTGGGGTGACGGCGGCTGCTACCGCCATTAACCTCGGAGCTCACTGAAAACATTTTAGTGGAAATGCTCTCCCCAGCTTGAAGATTGTCAAGAACTAGAGAATAGAACAAGTGCGCTTGTCCAATAGATGTGCCAACATTACCTCTGAGTCAAGTCTCATCTCAGGAATGAGACCTGCTAACTGGGCATTAAAACACTCTTGGTCCAGTTACATTTAGTCATTTAGCAGATGCTTTTATATAGCAACTTACAAATGAGAAACATAAGCAATTTGTAATAAAAAAAGTCAACAATATCTTCACTATCACACTGCCAAGTTCTCACAGTGGCCAGAGTAGTAAAGATGCTAACTTTAAAGATTTTTTTTAATTGATAAATATTAAGTGCATTTAATGTGGATTTGTTAAGTGTGGAACGTGAAATTGACTTTGTGCAATTTGAACGTGAATGTATGCGTCTTTCAGATCGATCATAACAAAACAGTCTCATAGACAAACATGAGGCAAAAACTGCCTCTCAGTGGCCATCTTGAACGGAGACTTCAACAGTGACCGATTCAAGCATCTCAGGTCTAAAATAGGCAGAAGCACTCCGTCCTTCTTGTGGACCAGAAAATACCAGCTGTAAAGGCTTTCTGGATGTAGTACAGTGGGAAAGACTCTATTGCGTCCTTGTCAAGAAGGGTCTGTATCTCCGCATGCAAAACCGAGCATCCCTGACAGCCATGATGGAGGACAGAACACCGATGAAGTGAGTCGGCCATCTGGCAAACTAAAGAATGTAGCCATTTACGACTGTGTTTAACACCCAACTAGAATTGCCCAGAATATGATGCCACATGTCTGCATAATGGGCCAGAGGACACATAGGTCTGCTTGTGTCATCTGGGGGTTATGCACGGCTTGCCCTCAGGGAGCAGTCGCCCCGCATGCTCAGCATAGCAGGGGTAGGAAATATGCTCTTTTGTGAGTCTGTATGTACACCCCGAGCAGTTGTAGTGAAGCGAGAAACTTTATTGGAACGTGACAATTTTCTGGCATGGATCCAACAGCAACACGAACAGAAACATTGTTTATTGTATCTTCTCAGCCCAGGTGATCGAAGACAGGGAGAGCGTCGAGGGAAACAATGCAGGTGCACAGGGTTGGAGTCCAGGCCTTCTTTGGAGCCGGAACTAATACCTCCATGGAATCCAGTGCCCGTTCTAGTCCATTTCCTTCAGCAGGTTAGCCTGGTATACCTGTAACACCGCCATGGTGAGCAAAGTGGAAGCAGCCTGACCTTCAGCCACATACGCCTTGTCCATAAGCACAGAAGTGATGTGGCACAGTTTGGATGGAAGGGCTGGGTGGGCCTTCCCACCCTGCACTGAAGAGGGGAACAGATGGGATGCCACCGCCTCCTCAACCGGGAGAATCAAGGTATAACCCCATGATGCGGCCTGGTCCAGCTTTGTGAAGGCCGCTGCCTCTGAAACGTACGTGTGTACAGAGTAGGGTCCCGGATAGCGTGAAGCAGAGTCATGGCGATTCTGTAAAAAACGTTTGTCAAGTCGGGAAAGCTCCAGCTTATTTGCCGCTGGCCATTCAAACTGGAGTTTCTCGACAGCCCTGGACAGAACCTGGCTCAACTCTGCGTTGAACAGATTTTCAACCCCACAGGGAGAAATGCACATAGACTCAAATCAATCAAAATCAAATCAAATCACTTTATTGTCACACAGCCATATACACAAGTGCAATGGTGTGTGAAATTCTTGGGTGCAGTTCCGATCAACATAGCAGTCGTGACAGTGATGAGACATATACCAATTTACAATAACATCAAATTAACACAACACAATTTAAACATCTGTTATACACATACAATTAAAACTCACACCACTTAAAACATCAAATTAACACAACACAATTTAAACATCTGTTATACATAATTACACAACTTAAAACATCAAATTAACACAACACAATTTAAACATCTGTTATACACATAATTACACTCAACAATATACAAATAATAACATACACTGTACAGTATACAATATGCTGTTTTTGTTTTTTACTATATAGATACTATATAGATACACATTATTCAATAAAAATTAAAATATATATAAAAAAGTATAATATATATATATATATATATATATATATATATATATATATATATATATATATATATATAGAATGTACAGTATTGTACTGTATTGACATTCAGGCTGTCGGTTGATAGCCAGTTGTTAAGAGAGACATAATATAATAACAGTAATATAATTTATGACAGTCCGGTGTGAGATAAAAGAGTAATAAAGTGCAGGGCTGATGTATTTTGATCGTGGGAGATCAAGAGTTCAGAAGTCTGATTGCTTGGGGGAAGAAGCTATCATGGAGTCGGCTGGTGCGGGTCCTGATGCTGCGATACCGCCTACCTGATGGTAGCAGTGAGAACAGCCCATGGCTCGGGTGGCTGGAGTCTCTGATGATCCTCCGAGCTTTTTTCACACACCGCCTTGTATATATTTCCTGGAGGGAGGGAAGCTCACCTCCGATGATGTGTCTGGCAGTTCGCACCACCCTTTGCAGTGCTTTGCGGTTGTGGGCGGTGCTATTGCCGTACCAGGCGGAGATACAGCCAGTCAGGATGCTCTCTACAGTGCAGGTGTAGAACCGTGTGAGGATGTGGCGGTTCATTCCAAACTTCCTCAGCCGTCTCAGGAAGAAGAGGCGCTGATGAGCCTTCTTCACAACGACTTCAGTGTGGACGGACCATGTGAGTTCCTCAGTGATGTGGACACCCAGGAACTTGAAGCTGCTGACTCTCTCCACTGGTGCTCCATTGATGGTGATTGGACTGTGTTCTCTGTCTTTTCTTCTGAAGTCCACCACAAGCTCCTTTGTCTTACTGACGTTGAGGGAGAGGTTGTGCTCCTGACACCAGTGTGTCAGAGTGTGCACCTCCTCTCTGTAGGCTGTTTCATCATTGTCAGTGATCAGACCTACCACCGTCGTGTCATCAGCAAACTTAATGATGGCATTGGAGTTATGTGTTGCCACACAGTCATGTGTGTACAGGGAATACAGTAGTGGGCTGAGAACACAGCCCTGCGGGGCTCCAGTGTTGAGGGTCAGTGATGAGGAGATGTTGCTGCCTATTCTAACCACCTGGCGTCTGCTTGACAGGAAGTCCAGGATCCAGCTGCACAGCGAGCTGTTTAAGCCCAGAGCCCGGAGTTTCTCATCTAGCTTGGAGGGCACTATGGTGTTGAATGCTGAGCTGTAGTCTACAAACAACATTCTCACATAAGTGTTCTTTTTTTCCAGGTGGGAGAGAGCAGTGTGTATTGTAGATGCAATGGCATCATCAGTGGAACGGTTGTTGCGGTATGCAAACTGCAGCGGGTCAAGATTGAGTGGTAATACAGAGCAGATGTAATCTCTGATTAGTCTCTCAAAACATTTGCTGATGATGGGGGTCAGAGCAACAGGACGCCAGTCATTTAAACAAGTTATTTTCGATTGTTTTGGAACAGGCACAATGGTGGATGTTTTAAAGCATGTGGGGACTACAGACAAAGAGAGGGAAAGGTTGAAAATGTCCGTAAAAACACCAGCCAGCTGGTTCGCGCACGCTTTGATGACGCGGCCCGGAATGCCGTCTGGACCCGCGGCTTTGCGGATATTCACCCGTCGGAAGGATCGGGTTACATCCGCTACAGAGACGGAGAGTGAACTATCCTCTGTAGCTTCGGCCGTGAGAGCTCTCTCCGCGAGGGCGGTGTTATTTCCCTCGAAACGAGCATAAAAAGTATTTAGCTCATCCGGTAGAGAGGCAGCGGTGTTCATGGCGGAGTTTTTATTCCCTTTAAAGTCCGTGATGATGTTAATTCCCTGCCACATGCTTCTAGAGTTGGTGGTGTTAAACTGTCCTTCAATCTTACTCCTGTACTGGCGTTTTGCTGTTTTGATAGTTTTTCGGAGGGCATAACTGGCTTGTTTATGCTCCTCCGCGTTCCCGGAATTAAAAGCGGAGGTCCGCACATTAAGTGCCGCGCGAACATCGCTATTGATCCACGGCTTCTGATTCGGATAGATTCGCACAGTTCT
This sequence comes from Myxocyprinus asiaticus, assembly GCF_019703515.2. NCBI lineage: Eukaryota > Metazoa > Chordata > Actinopteri > Cypriniformes > Catostomidae > Myxocyprinus > Myxocyprinus asiaticus. Next base: position 14,881,915 of record NC_059392.1, on the reverse strand, counting down.
GGTCGGAATCACTTCCTCTACGCACGTTCTGATGAAACACATTACGCTATCAGCGTAAAGCTCGATGTCGTCATCAGAGGCGGACCGGAACATCTCCCAGTCCGTGCGATCAAAACAGTCTTGTAGCGTAGAGTCTGATTGGTCCGACCAGATCGTTCTGAGGGTGGGTGCTTCCTGTTTCAATTTCTGCCTGTAAGCGGGCAGAAGCAGAATGGAAGAGTGGTCCGATTTGCCAAATGGTGGGCGGGGGAGGGATTTGTAGCCATCCTGGAACGGAGAGTAGCAATGGTCCAAAACCCGGTCCCCTCGTGTGTTTAAACTAATGTGCTGGTGATATTTTGGTGCGACTGATTTTAAACTGGCTTTATTAAAGTCCCCGGTCACAATGAACGCGGCCTCAGGGTGCGCGGTTTCCTGCTCACTTATACTCCCATACAGTTCCTTGAGTGCCCGGTCTGTGTCGGCTTGTGGTGGGATGTACACAGCAGTGATAATGACCGCTGTGAATTCCCTCGGTAGCCAGAATGGTCGACACAGAAGCATAAGAAATTCCAGATCAGGAGAACAGAAAGACTTGATGGAATGTACGTTCCTCTGATCACACCAGGATTTGTTGATCATAAAACATACACCACCTCCTCTAGTTTTACCTGAGAGGTCTTTCGCTCTGTCCGCTCGGAGCATGGACTCCTCCACTAAGCAAGACCAGTCCTTGCCTTCAGACTGCGTGAGCAAAATCACATCACTCTCCTCCTCGAAATCGACAAATGTGATTGCACTGTTCATGCCAATGGTGGGGCACAGGTCGTCAAAGGCAAAATCCACAGGCAAAAGTGAGACAACAGATGATCCACCCATCGGAGAGTGGGATATAGCATTTGCAGGGTGGAAGACACTTACAAAATCCCACCATTACAAAGACTAAGTAAATAGCTCTTTGAGTGCTTGTGTATACAACGATAATGTTTATCACACACACAAACACACAGTTCACTTTTAGCTTTGAAGGATACACCAGTGTCCAAACAGAGCATAACAGCAAATGGAAAATAAACTGCTCGGTGAAGCACAGTATCAACGGTGATGAAAAGCTCTTCTGTCTTCTTGTGCACTCAAGACGGTAAGTAATCCTCTCGCTATATGGCATGCAAGATCAACAGTGAAGTGTAGCTTGATCGTCAGGCACCACAGAAGCAGAGATGAATCCACTCGCTGTAGGGATGCTGGTTTGACGAAGCGCAGGCTTGAGCATTCAGAGTGTAAAGAATCGTGACCCTGAAGGAAATTCTGGCATGATGACACTCCATCTCCGCTTATATGCTCACGGTGACGTGCGCATAAAGGCTGAAATGTGAAGTGCTATCTGCCAATGAAACTGGCGTGATTATAAAGGGCTTTGGGTATTGTCACCCCTGGGAGGAGGTCCTTATGGCGGCAGCTAACTGACAGGACGTTGAGTCCTAACTTTAAAGGGAACCTACTCCTCTCTGATTTCTCTCTCTTTTTTGTTGTCTCTTATTGGCAGCTTTCTGTTCTAAACCACTTTGGATAGTTAACAATGCCATAATGGTAAATGAAAAACAAGACAAGACAAAACAAAATATTCACTTGGAGATACAGTACACTATGAGTATGTTGAGGGGTTTGAGTCTAGATGGACCACTGCCAAGTGTGATATACAAACCTAGATTTATCCAAACTGTATTAGTGAGTGAAGTGTAATTTCGTAAATTGTATTTCTTAATTTTAATTTTTAATAAAGTGTTGAGCATATCATACATACTGTACAGTTAATATGTTTAACCAAATCTACATGGTTCCTTTAGGAAAATCTCAGTGTTACAAACCAACAAAGAACATGATGTTTGTGACACTCTTAATTGAGAAAAATAATTACATCAACTTTTGAGATACAAGTGCAATAGTCCGTATGATAAAATTCAAGAAGGATCTTGGACGTGTGAGGAAGAAAAATGGCATGGAATTTTTATCTGCATAAGTGAGTCCCCTAAAATCGTTCAGTTACACTTTTAATACTGTTTAAAAAGCAACACGGGTAGAAACTCATGAAGTCATTTGCGAGAATAACCAGTGTGATAGGATCCTGCCACCCTGTTTGTGTTTTGCTTGTGTGTTTTTTTTTTTTTTTTTTACTTTTAGCACATGGCTTTTGTTTAGTTTTGTCTTTACCCCATTTCAGTTAGGATAACTCTTAGAGTAGTATAACATATTTTTTATTCTATATATAAATGACATGGTATGGGCTTGGTCTTGGCAGACTAGATCTGCTCTATGCATGCTGCTGCTGCTACTTGACATGAATAAATATGCTGCTGCTGTTGCATGGAATGCATGCACTGCTGCTGCTGACAGAGAGGCGTGCAGCTTCTACTGAACAAACATAAAAACCCATCCCTGTAGAGCAGATCTAGACAGGTGGTGCTGGAGAGGTGTAGGGGGAAATGCTGCGTGTTACCATGCTGTTGAAGCCATGCTGCTACAATGTGTAGGCAGGTTATATGTAATTTGATGAGGAAAAAGGGGTTCTGATTGGTTAACGTAGCAAGGTGTGCCAGGGTGACTTATCAGCCTGTGCCACAGAGTTTCCTAACTGAACTTAATTTGTCATTTCAGTTAGGACAACACATGGAGTAGTATAACATATATATAAATATATATATATATATATATATATATATATATATATATATATATATATATATATATTTATATATATATATGACATGGTATGGGCTTGGTCTTGGCAGACTAGATCTGCTCTACGCATGCTGCTGCTGTTGCACGGAACCTATGTGCTGCTGCTGCTGACAGAGAAGTGTTCTGCTTCTACTGAACAAATATAAAATCCCCCAAAACTGTGTTAAAAGAAAATAAATAGACAAGCAAATAAGGTGATCCATTGACTTCCATTTTAAGCGCCTCACTGGAACACAGATTTATTTATTTTTTTTTAAAGAAAAGGAGAAACGAGTTGAAAATTAGTTTTTGTGGTAATCAACATTATGCCACAAATGCTGTTGAATGAGCTTAACGAACTGAACCCGGAATATTTCTTTAAGTGCTTGTACTATGTAAAAATGCAGATTAGCTGTCTAAATGTGACACTTGTCTGATTTATCTCTGTGCTTGTGGGGAAAATGAACATTTAGAAAAAACCCCGCTTACATTTTCACGTGTTGTATGAAGATATGGATCGGCTTCTTTCAGCTCCTTGTTGAAAATGCATTTTTGCATTATTTTGGGCATTTGCTAAGCGCATGAAGTCATTGCCATGGTAACCAGACACATTTCAGCTGATTTGCTGTAGACTAGAATGAATGATATGTACATACATTTCACAAATCCAAATCATAACTACATTTACAAATGATCCTGTTAAAATGTTTACAAGCTCTTTAAAGATGCCCTTACATTTGTGTGTTATTCATGGTTGCGGTCATTATCTCTCGCCTTCTGACAGTCACGATCGCTGTCTTTCGTGTCTGGGTGCTACCCACGCGAAGACAGCGTTTGTGGATGGGTCATGTACTCATTGCGAGAACATGACCATGGCAACGTTGCAGTCATGGCTTGCCTTAGTAAGAAAGCAAGCCACCCCAGCGGCTCCCCGCCTCAGTCCTTCTACCTATGGGTATAAGGCCAGTGCGGCTAGCACTGGGGGCGATTTGGGGACCTCAATGGGACCACCTCCACTGGGTATCTCCCCACGGGCCTCCCATTCCCCAGCATGCTCGTCTGCCCCGATTGGGCTTCTGGATGAGTCCGCCGGCTCATCTCACGGCGAGTTCTATCTCTTCTTCGGAGCCCGCGAAGGTGATGAGCTCTCGAGCGCAACATCGGAGAGCGGGCTCATCCAGTCGCGGACGCGGAAGCCTCAGCTGGACTTCCCCCTCAGGTGCGGTCGCCCAGTCACAGGCTGACGCGGAGATGATGGGCATACTTTCCCGGGCAGCCGCAAGCATCGGGCTAAAGTGGAACCCTCCACTCTCCCCTGAACCCTCGCGGCTCAATGATTGGTTCCTGGGTCCGCGGCGCCGCTCACAGCCACGCCCCGCCCCAGTTCCTTTCTTCCCGGAAGTGCACGAGGAGCTGACAAGGTCGTGGGAGGCACCTTTTACTGCCCTGTCCCGATCTTTCAGCTCCCCCGCCCTCACTACCCTCGATGGTGGGGCACCCAAGGGGTATTCGGTGATTCCCCCGGTGGATAAGGCGTTCGCGGTGCACCTATACCCGCAGAGCACCGCCACCTGGCTTGGACGGCCGAAGCTCCCGTCCAGGGCCTGTAGGTTTAGGTCGTCCCTAACAGCCAAGGCCTACGGTGCAGCTGGACAAGCCACCTCCGCCCTGCACGCCATGGCTCTCCTGCAAGTCCACCAAGCCAAGGTGCTAAAGAAACTGCACGAAGGTAGTTCCACCCCGGGATTAATGCAAGAACTGCGCTCGGCGAAGGACCTCGCTCTTTGGGTGATGAAGGTCATGCCGCGGTCTCTTGGGTGGGCGATGTCCACCTTGGTGGTCCAGGAGTGCCACCTTTGGCTCAACCTGGTCGGCCTTTCCCATCTCGACAAGGCACGGTTCCTTGGTGCCCCCATTTCTCAGGTTGGCCTGTTTGCCAACACCATCGAGGACTTTGCCCAGCAGTTCTCAGCGGTAAAGCAGCAGACGGAAGCTATCCAACACTTCCTGCCCTGGCGCGGCTCAAGATCCCGCACCCCGTCTGCTCATCGCCAAGAGCATCCTCCTGCGGTGAATGCATCGGCTCCGCTGCAGCCCGCCCACGCAGCCTGGCCCCTGTGTGGAGCTCACCGCAGGAAGCAGACACCACCCGTCTCACAGCCGGCCGCCAAGAACCCGAGAAAGGCTTCGAAGCACCGCTGAGACCGGTGACACAGGGGCGAGTAAACCCCTTGCTCTGAAGCTGGTAAGCAGACCACTCCATCCCCCGATGGAGGGCCGGGAGGAGAATCTTTTGTTACATTTTTATTTAACTTTGCCACATGCCCAAGTGGCTGCGGTACCCAAGAGTTCAGCAAAAGAGTGGTTTCCTTGTTCCCTGGGTCACATACCCGGTGCGCATGTCCGTCATCACGACCACCGTCCACCATTCCATTTCGGCAGATTTGGCGCTCCAGCGACGGTCTCCCCGCTCCTGCGCGCCCAACTGTGGCAAAAATTCACCCCCGATGTGACGGTCTCCATGGGTCGCGAGGACAAACCTCTTCCTCCCCCATCCCAGGCTGTTCCAGGGGTGGTCACAAGGAGCCAGGTAAGTGCTTCAATGTCCCTGAACTCAGCACGACCACGGCACGATGTGGCACCTCAGTTTCCGCCCGGCCGCGAGGCCCCACCCACCGGTACGTCTGACAAGATTGTCCCCATGGTCCCCCTCGCCCGGAGCTTGGACGCGTGGCTTGCGCTTTCCAACCCGTCGTGATGGCTAGTCCGCACCGTCCGACTTGGCTACGCGATTCAGTTCTGCAGGCGCCCGCCCAGGTTCAGCGGTGTCCACTTCACCTTGGTGAAGTGATTTTCTTGCACATGGAAATCGCTACCCTCCTACGGAAGGGTGCGATAGAGCCTGCCCCTCCGGCCGAGATGAAGAAGGGGTTTTACAGCCCCTAATTCATTGTACCAAAGAAAGGCGGTGTGTTGTGGCCAATCTTGGACCTATGAGTACTGAACTGGACTTTACACAGACTCCCATTCAAGATGCTGATGCAAAAACGCATTCTAGCGAGCATCCAGCATCAAGATTGGTTCGCGGTGGTAGACCTGAAGGACACGTACTTCCACGTCTCAATTCTACCTCGACACAGACCCTTCCTGCGGTTTGCATTCGAGGGTCAGGCATATCAGTACAAGGTCCTCCCTTTCGGCTTGTCCTTGTCCCCTTGCATCTTCACAAAGTTCGCAGAGGCAGCCCTTGCCCCGTTAAGGGAAGTGATCATTTGCATCCTCAACTATCTTGACGTCTGGCTAATCCTAGCTCACTCTCGGGATGTGTTGTGTGCACACAGGGACCTGGTGCTCTCGCACCTCGGCTGACTAGGGCTTCGGGTCAACTGGGAAAAGAGCATCTCTGTTCTCGGCTTGATGACGGCGCACCTCACGAACGAGCATGCACAGTCGGTGCTGACCTGTTTGAAGGCATAACTGAAACTGTTTCAGAGGCTCCATGGGCATATGGCATCCTCAGCGGTGGCCACTCTGCTCGGGTTGATGCATATGAGACCGCTTCAGCACTGGCTCCAGACTCAAGTCCCAAGATGGGCATGGCACCACAGGACACATCACGTGGCCATCACGCCGGTCTGTCGCCGCATCTTCAGCTCTTGGACCGACCTCACATTTCTACAGGCAGGCATTCCCCTAGAGCAGGTCTCCAGGCACGTCGTGGTTACGACAGACGCCTCCAAAATGGGCTGGGGCACTGTATGCAATGGGCACGCAGCCGCCGGCTCCTGGATGGGCCCGTGGCTACGTTGGCACATCAACTGCCTCGAGTTGTTGGCAATTCTGCTCACCCTGCAGAGGTTTCGGCCATTGATCCAGGGCAAGCATGTGATAGTTCGGACAGACAACATGGCAATGGTGGCATACATCAACCGTCAAGGCGGTTTACGCTCCCGTTATATGTCACTACTCGCCCGCTGTCTCCTCCTCTGGAGTCAGCAGCACCTCAAGCCATTGCGAGCCACTCACATCCCAGGCGACCTCAACACTGCAGCGGATGCGCTGTCATGACAGGTTACCCTCAGGGGAGAGTGGAGAATCCACCCTCAGGTGGTCCAGCTGATTTGGAGTCGATTCTGGCAGGCACAGGTAGACCTGTTCGCTTCCCGAAAATCCTCACACTGCCCACTTTGGTACGCCCTGACCGGGGCACCTCTCGGTATAGACGCGCTGGCACACAGCTGGCGCCCTGGACTACGCAAATATGCATTTCCCCCAGTGAGCCTACTTGCACAGACCCTGTCAGGGAGAACAAGGAGCAGGTAGTCCTAGTAGCATCCTACTGGCCCACCCAGACATGGTTCTCGGACCTCACGCTCCTCGTGACAGCCCCCCCGGTGAATTCCCCTGAGGAAGGACCTTCTTTCTCTGGGACGGGGCACCATCTGGCACCCGCGACCAGACCTCTGGAATCTCCATGTCTAGCCCCTGAATGGGATGTGGAAGACCTAAGCAGTCTACCACCCGCGGCGTGGTCTCTCACCCGGGGTGTGGTCTCCGAGATGTCCTCCCCTTGGGAGGGACACCACCCCGACTAGACCTGGTCGGCCCAGTCAGTTAATTCCCCATTTCTTTGGGGGAGTGGAAAAAAAAGGGTATAAGAGGCCACAACTGGGCTAACCCGTCTCTATCTTTTGGGCAGTCGACTTGTCCCAAAGGGCCATTCGACACTCTTAACAGTGTTGGGGGAGGTTACGTGTCGGCCTGGTGTGCTGGCTACGAGGCACACAGTGGTCTACCTGTCACACACAGCCAGTTCACATAACACAGTTCAGCCAGTTGCGGTGCTTTGTATAGGGACCCCTAGCGTCACTACATCGAAACAACGTCAAGTGAGTGACAGACAGGGGACGTCCTGTTTACTTGCATAAACTCCATTCCCTGATGGAGGGAACGAGACTTTGTGTCCCTCCTGCCACAATGCTGAACTACCCGCTGAAATGGCCGGGACCTTGTCTCGGCTCCTCAGCATAAAACCTGAATGAGTGGTTGCATACCAGCTCCTTTTATACCCGTATGTCTGGGGGAGTGGTATGTAAATACCACTCGCCAATTTTTACTGGCCTTTTATCAAAGACCAGAGGTGTCTCGGGCTTCCAAGAGTGACCCCTAGTGTCACTACATGGACACGTCTCATTCCCTCCATCAGAGAACGGAGGTTACGCAAGTAATCAGGATGATTTTTCCCCCCGACTATTTAAAAAGTTGGTTAATTCATCAAGGACCAGTTTAAGTTGACAACACTCCGTGGACCACAAGAGAATACAGATGCCTACATTTGTGAAAACATTACGCCTAAAAAGACTTAATAGCCCAATATTAATAATATTTTTCTGAATTTTTATTTTGATATGTTGTTTTAGTAAACTGTGAGAGACATGATGGGGGTTATTTGACTCAATTTTATGTTTTTAACCACAACGAAACCGTGATGAGAGCACTGTCTTGGCTGCACAAACGCACGTGCGATTTACCAGTTGTCAGGTCCCCTGCCATGTGAAACAAACTCTGGCTACATCTGTGACATCAAGGGGTGCTACAACTGCTTGCAGACAGTGTCCATTTATTTCTGTTTCATTATTTTTATTTATTTTGTTCATTGCATCACAAATCAAATTTCATGTACTCAGCTGGACACTGAAAAACTAAAGAGTCCCAAAGACTTGAGTCCAAGTCGAGTCCAAGTAAAAACGCCTCCGAGTCTGTGATAACTCCAAGTCTATTAACATTGGACTCATAGTCTGAACTCGAGTACCCCAACTCTATAATGATCTTCAGAGGGTTGTAAAAGGGCCTTAACAAACATGTTGAGGAATGAGATGCAAAATATACTATACCTCCTTAGAAATAAATCTGTTTTATACTATGTTAATATAAATTCCATTATTATTTGGAATTAAAATATATAATTATTTTGGAATATATTTCAAATTTGTATACTTCCTAATCAACATTTTTTGTATCTAATCTATAAACTTTTCAAATCAGAACTATCTTTACATAATTATACATTCGGTGCATACAGAAAGCCTTTTTTAAACATTTAAATAAAATTATAGTTTATATATATAGCATATACTGTATGTATTCAAATTACACTTTCCATTCTACATTTTTAAATGTACAGTATGTGACATATATATATATATATATATATATATATATATATATATATATATATATATATATATATATAAACTCAGCAGAAAAGTGCAGCTGGTGGCCACACCAGGTACTGACCGTTACTTTTGATTTTGAATGCCCCCCTCCCCCTCCATTTGTTCAGGGACACATTATTCCATTTCTGTTAGTCACATGTCTGTGAAACTTGTTCAGTTTATGTCCTAGTTTGTTTGCTGGAAATAAAAGCAGGTGAAAGCGAGAGGACGTTTCTTTTTTTGCTGAGTTTATATATATATATATATATATATATACACACACACACACACAAACACACACACACACACACACCCTGCTGGCCAAAAGTTTGGAATAATGTACAGATTTTGCTCTTATAGAAAGAAACTGGTACTTTTATTCACCAAAGTGGCATTTAACCTATCACAAATTATAGTCAGGACATTAATAACGTGAAAAATAACTATTACAATTTGAAAAAAATGTTCAGAAGTATTTCTGTAACTGCTGATCGCCTGGGATTTTCACATATAACAGTCTCTAGAATTTACTCAGAATGGTGCCAAAAAAAAAAAACCATCTTGTGAGCAGCAGTTCCACAGATGGAAATGCCTTGTTGATGAGAGAGGTCAACAGAGAATGGCCAGACGGGTTCGAACTGACAAAGTCTACGGTATCTCAGATAACTGCTCCGTACAATTGTGGTGAGAAGAATAGCATCTCAGAATGCTATTCTAAGATGTGGGTTGGCTCTGTTTTGGTGACACGAGGGGGACCTAAACAATATTAGGCAGGTGGTTTTAATGTTGTGGCTGATTGGAATACACGTGCACACACGTGCGCACACGCACACACAGACACACACACACACACACACACACACACACACACACACACACACACACAGACACTTTATTAGGAACACTATGGTCCTAATAATGTGCCCGACTTGGTCTTCTGCTTTTGTAGCCCATCTGCCTCAAGATTCAATGTGTTGTGCACTCTGAGATGCTATTCTACACACTACAATTGTACAGAGTGGTTATTTGAGTTACCGTAGCCTTTCTATCAGCTTGAACTAGTCTGGCCATTCTCTGTTGACCTCTCTTAAAAGGCATTTCCGTCTGCAGAACTGGCACTCACTGGATGTTTTTTGTTTTGGCCAGGAGATCAGCAGTCATAGAAATACTCAAACCATCCAGTCTGGCACCAACAATCATGCTACGGTCGAAATCACTGAGATCACATTTTTCCTCCATTCTGATGTCTGATGTGAACATTAACTGAAGCTCCTGACCCATGTCTGTAATGACTCGGGGAAAAAAGTGCCTACGAAATGAACAAAAATATACCCGAAATTCAAAATATGGAGGCAAAAAATGCCCACCAATGCATTCCCATGTATAATTAAAAATATCTGTGTGACGAGGAGGGCATGGCCAGGCCGTGATGGTGCACGTCTGGCACTGAATCAGCTGATCAGCATGATAGATAAAGGGGAGCCGGCGGTGCCAGTTCAAGAGAGAGAGATGCATGCGGCCACATTGCATGTATTCGTCTTAAGTTTTATGTTGTTTTAAGTTGAGTTTTTCATTAAACTTCTATATTGACTGTTCAGCCGGTTCCCACCTCCTCCTTGCCCATCCTTTACCCATTACAGTAGTGCTGAAACCCGGGAGGGAGAAGGGATGCACTGTTGCGGAGTCCTCGCCGCTGCCATCCGCCAGGGGAGCAGCCACGGCCGTCTGCCTGGGGACGGCGGGGTCACTGCTGGCCTCCGAGAGCCGGAAGAACCGCTGCCATCTGCTGAAGAAGGGGAGGAGTGGTTCTGTCCACCAGGGGCCAGAGGAATCACTGCCGTCTGCTGGGGGAGGAGCAAGCTGGCATTCACGGTTGAGGACCGGGTGACAGCACATCTGGGAGCCGGCAAGCAAGTTTTTCTCTCTCTCTCTCTGTGTCTCCGCACATCCTTTCCCTCTCCCAATGCCTCCCCTTGTCTCTACCCCAGGTTCACAGGAGGCTGGGTGGACCACTGGCTGACACAACGGCTGGAAGGGCAGCGTCTCCCCCTTCAGAGGTGGGGGGGGGGGGGTGTATAAAGAAGGTAAGAGAATCACAAAACACAATGTAACCAAATGCTACAATTTACTTAATAATAATAATAATAATAATAATAATAATAATATCTAAATATGTTATTGAACCATAATGTTCATTAAGACCTTATTATTACAAATGTAATACAATAATACATATACAGAACAACCACATTTAGTGTTTGAATCAATCATATCTCTCACTAAACACTTTCTGAAATGTTTATTTTTGCCTTATTTTATTCAGTTGGCATGTAGGAGTTGATAACAGTTTGCTTAATCTCATTCCATATCTGGATAATTGCTGCAATATCATATAGAATAAATTTCTTCCTCTATGATATTGCATTATATTAGTTTTGTACAGTATGTTAACTTAAGATGATCTCTTCTTTCTTTCTTTCTGTATAAAAACTTCAAGCATTTAAAACTACTTTAAACTTTCAGACAAGGTTTTTTAAGGCCAACATTATAGTTTGCCTCAGCATCTAGTTTAATCATTAATGTTGAACCACACAAAGTAAAAATCAATATTTTCTTTTCCCCAACCACCTAAGTTATTTGTAATGTAGGACAAACATGCAGTTATAGCAATGAATAGTATAATAAATGTTTTTGTTTGACAGCCCTTTTATACAAAGAATAAAGCTTAACCATATAAAAGAATCAGAATCAGAATGAGCTTTATTGCCAGGTATGCTTACACATACAACGAATTTGTCTTGGCGACAGGAGCTTCCAGTGTACAACAATACAAAAACAGCAGCAAGACATAGATAATTATAAATAATAAAAAATAAAAACTAATTATACACATACGTACAGACACACACATACATACATACACACATACACATGGGTAGTGCAAATCTAATACAATCTGTTATGTACAGTGTTAACACAAATCTGTTATGTACAGTGCAAATGTTTTTTTTGTTTTTTTCTCAGAGGAATGAAATGGCAGATGAGGTTGGATGTGTTGGATAAATATAAGAAAGACTAAACTGTGTATTGCACATAGTTATTGCTCAATGGGGCAATTTAACTGTTCATGAGATGGATAGCCTGAGGGAAAAAACTGTTCCTGTGCCTGACGGTTCTAATGCTCAGTGCTCTGAAGCATCAGCCAGAAGGCAACAGTTCAAACAGGTAGTGGGCAGGGTGAGTGGGGTCCAGATTGAAGTTTCCAGCTTTTTTCTTCACTCTGGAAGTGTATAGTTCTTGAAGGGGGGCAGGGGGCAACCGATAATCCTCTCTGCAGTCCGAACTGTCCTTTGTAGTTTTCTGATGTCTGATTTCATAGCTGAACCAAACCAGACAGTTATTGAAGTGCAGAGGACAGACTCAGTGACTGCTGAGTAGAACTGTATCAGCAGCGCCTGTTGCAGCTTGAATTTCCTCAGCTGGCGAAGGTCAGCTGTGGGTCAGTGTGGATCTCCCACTTCAGGTGCTGTGAGATGGTAGTGCCCAGGAACCTGAATGACTTCACTGCTGCCACAGTGCTGTTTAGAATGGTGAGGGGGTCAGTGTTGGGGTGTTCCTCCTAAAGTCCACAATCATCTCCACCATTTAGCCAGCTGTTTAATCTCCCTTCTGTATGCAGACTCATCGTCATCTCGGATGAGACTGATGACAGGGGTGTCATCTGCAAACTTCAGGAGCTTGACAGAGGGGTCCTCGGCGATGCAGTCATTGGTGTAGAGGAAGAAGAGTAGTGGGGAGAGCACACATCCCTGGGGGGCACCAGTGCTGATTGTACAGTTGCTGGAAGTGAATTTCCCCTGTCTCACTAGCTGCTGCCTGTCCGTCAGAAAGCTGGTAATCCACTGGCATGGGAACAGAGAGTTGGTGTAATTTATTCTGGAGTATAGATGGGATGATGGTGTTGAAAGCCGAATTGAAGTCCACAAAAAGGATCCTTGCATATGTCCTGGTTTGTCCAGATGTTGCAGGATATGATGCAATCCCATGTTGACTGCATCATCCACAGACCTGTTTGCTCAATAAGCAAATTGAAGGGGATCTAGAAAGGGTCCAGTGATGTTCTTCAGGTGGGCCAACACCAGTCTCTCAAATGATTTCATGACCACAGATGTCAGGGCGACAGGTCTGTAGTCATTAAGTCCTGTGATTTTTGGTTTCTTTGGGATGGGGATGATAGTGGAACATTTGAAGCAGCATGGGACTTCACACTGCTCCAGTGATCTATTGAAGATCTGTATGAAGATGGGGGCCAGCTGGTTAGCACAGGATCTAAGAAATGCAGGTGAAATGCAATCTGGGTCCTGTGCTTTCCTTATCCTTCGTTGTCAAAAGACGCGGCTCACACAGATCTTAAGTACAGGTTGAGTAGCTGGGGGGGGGGGGGTTGCAGGAGGTGTTGGTGTTTGTGTGAAATGAAGATCAGAGTGGGTGTGGGGTGTGAGATTGGGCCTTTCAAATCTACAGTAGAACACATTCAGGTCGTGAGCCAGTTGTTGGTTCACCACAGCGTTGGGGGCAGGAGTCCTGTAATTCTTAAGTTGTTTCATGCCATTCCACTCTGATGCAGGGTCGTTCTCAGAGTATCTTCTTTTATCCACTCTGATTCCCTTATTCAGTGTGTTCCTGGCCTGATTGTACAAGACTTTATCCCCAACTCTGTAAGCATCCTCTTTGGCCTGACAAAGCTGCCTGAGTTCCACTGTAAACCTTGGTTTGTCGTTGTTAAATGTTAATTAAGTCCTAGTAGGAATGCACATATCCTCACAAAAACTGATATATGATGTAACAGTATCTGTTAGCTCATCCAGATTGGTGTCTGCAGCCTCAAAAACACTCCAATCAGTGCAGTCAAAGCAGGCTTGTAGTTCCAGCTCTGCTTCGTTGGTCCATCTCTTTACAGTCCTTAATACAGGTTTAGCTGATTTTAATTTCTGTCTAGGTTGGAAGAAGATGAACCAGACAGTGATCAGATAGTCCCAAAGCTGCTCTAGGAACAGAGCGATATGCATCCTTTATTGTTTTGCAGCAGTGATCCATTATATTTCTGTCTCTGGTTGGGCATGTAATGTGCTGTTTGTATTTGGGCAGTTCACATGTGAGGTTTGTTTTGTTAAAATCCCCAAGAATAATAATAACTGAGTCCGGGTATTGTTGTTCAGTGTCTGTGATTTGATCAGCCAGCTGTTGCAGCACAGCATTCAAACACGTGTTTGGCGCGACTCACCAAAATAAACGAGGAAAACTCCCGCGGCGAGTAGAAAGGCTTACAGTTAATAAAGAGTGCTTCTTTAACGTTGTTACATCTGTACACCAACTTTCATTGATGTAAAAGCATGTTCCACCGCCTCTCATTTTCCCCATTAACTTCACGTTGTGATCCGCTCTGAACAGCTGAAAGCCCGACAGATGTAACGCGCTGTGAAGCACAAGGCAGCAGAGGTTGAAAAGTCCTTGTTTGTGCGGGTGAGGAGATGTAGTTCGTCCATTTTGTTAGGGAGAGAGCGGAGATTCGCAAGATGAATGCTCGGCAGCGTTGTTCAAAAGCCCCGCTGATGGAGCCTATCCAGCGCGCCTGCACGTCTCCCTCAACTGCGTCTCATAGCGTGTTTAAACAACACAGCCGCGCCTCCAACTAAAACATCAAACAAAATGTCAGAATATTCAACTGACTGAAAAAAGATTACTAAACACAGGACAAATAAACAAAAATAACAAAACAATAGAAGCGCTCCACACCGAGGCGGCCATCCGCAGCGCCATCGTGATGTAAAGCCTAACATATGAAATAGTAGTCAGAAAATTATATTTTTAAACCTGATTAAACCTATTTTTCTATAAAATAATGACATTTTAAGCACATGTTGCTTGAATTCAATCAGTACTAAACAAAATAAACATTATTGTTAATTTCACTTTAAAGTCGGCAAAGATTTCACATAAAAAAAAGATGAGTTCATCAAAACATGATGGTAGCTATTTTGGAAAATTACATAAAAAGGTGTTCTACTTCATGCGGAGCATGCAAACTTTCACCAGGAGACAGTAGACATCTCATACACATTGTGATGATGATGTAGATGTTTTAGAAAATAATGTATCAAATATGATACGCACGGTGTTATAAGGTTAAAGAGTTGCTCAAAAAGATGTAATTAGAAACATGAAGGCAAAAGTGTCCAATAAGAGGGCGGGGGGCCCCTCATAGTCACAGGGCCCTGTTGAGGGGGCCTTGTATAAGCTCTCGCATATTTAAGCATATATACGTAAACATTTGTTTTCAAAGTTGATGGGCCACGAGACTTTGCAGCTCATTTTTTAAATATTTACAAGTCCTTTGTGTCGAGTCAAGCCTGAAGTCATATTAGGTCGAGACTGGAGTCGAGTCTGAAGTCTATAAAAATGTGACTTGAGTGCGAGTCTCAAACTTGAGTCCACATCTCTGGTTTTTATCTCATGTGAGTGCTCATGATTTCGTACATATGTTTCAAAATTAATTAAGGACTTAAGCACCTTTTAATTGTGTAAAACATGGTTTCCGCAACTGTTACTTTAAGGAGCTATTTCTCCTTGATTTAACCCTTAAATTGGTTTTGTTGGTGTAAACTAATGTAGTCATGTTTATTAAGCAGTAGTGTTGTCTAGGGCATACGCAGGCATACGCCGTATGCCCACCTATCTTTCAAAGGATTTTGCGTATGACCTACTAAAATGAGTTATGATACGGATGGCCGCCAGAACAGCGAGGAGGATTTTGATCCAAAACTTTTAAATATATTGAGGTGATACCACAGCACCGTTGACTGAAAAGTGATTATTATTATTATTTTTAATAAGTGTACAGAGATTCTCTCTAAATGTGCACAGAGCAACAGGAGGCAGAAGAGCTGAAATTATAGATAGACAGTTCGACTCAGCTGAACTACCAATCAGAACGTTTGTTTTAGATGCGATTATATATTTTCTAACCAATCATGTTTTCCATTTCAATAAGGGGTGGGACATTTCTTGCATCTACTACTCTATGGTGAAATGCTGATGTGCCAGCAGCGCTGGTCACCATAATTTGTGCTGTATATTTACTTCACTGCTAAAAGTTAAAATATTAATGCATTTAAATAAAAACTTATGCTATTAAACTTTGAGAAAATCTGTGCTAGTTTTTTATGCTCTTCGCAGATGACAAGTTGTCCCGTAGTTGTATCAAATCTGAATTTTTTTCTTTCTTTTTTTTTTACTGCTGTAAGTTGTGCCTTTTTTCCCTCATGATATCAAATCATCTTAATTTATATTTCTTAATAGAAAAGCTATTTCACTATATACAGAAAAGAGAATTTATGTACACAAATAAAACAAATAGCCTAATCATAAATTCTTATGTACTGTATATCGTAATATAAGATAATGTGTTAACATGAACAATAATACACTCATTAGTCATTACCTATACAATGCTTAACAGTTTAAGTATAACATAATGTATGTATTCGTTTATTAATTAAGGTACAACCTGAATTCCAAAAAAGTTGGGACAGTATGAAAAATGCTAATAAAACAAAAAGGAGTGATTTGTAAAATATTCACCCTTTGCTATATTGAAAGCACCACAACTAAACATAATATGATGTTTTACCTTGTGAATTACATTGTTTTTTTTTTATTTTTTATTTTTTTTATTTTTTTTTATGTACAGTCATTTCAAACCAGATGATTGCAACACACTCCAAAACATTTGGGACAGTCAAGTGTTTACCACTGTGAAACATCACAATTTCTTCTAATAACACTTATTATGAATTTGGGCACTGAAGACACAAGTTTGTTAAGTTTAAAAAGTGGATTTTTCCTCCAATTATCCATTTTGCAGGTCTTCAGCTGCAAAATTGTATGGGGTTTCTGTTGCCGTATTGTGTGCTTCATAATGCAAAACACATTCTCAATTGGAGACAGGTCAGGACTACAGGCAGGCCAATCAAGCATCCGCACTCTCTACTTATTCAGCCAGTATGTAGTTTGAAGTTGTCCTGCTGAAAATTCTGGGACATCCCTGGAAAAGACGGTGCTGTATGGCAGTATATGCTGCTCCAAAACATGTACATATCTGTCTGCATTAATGGTGCCCTCACAGATGTGTGAGTTACCTATGCCATGGGCACTGGCACACCCCTGGCCCATACAGTCACGGGCTTTTGGACCTGATGCTGATAACAGCATGGATGGTCCTTTTCCTCTTTGGCCCGGAGAACACGATGGCTGTGTTTTTCAAAAACTATTTGAAATGTGGGCTCATCGGACCAAAAAACATGGTTCCATTGTTCTACTTTCCATCTAAGATGGGACCGAGCCAGGAGAACTCGGCAGCATTTCTGGACAGTGTTGATGTAGGGCTTCTGCTTTGCATAGTAAAGTCTTAACTTGCATCTGTGGATGCAGTGGCGAGTGGTGTTGACTAACAATGGTTTACTAAAGTAATCCCAAACCCATGTTTATGATATCCTTTACAGATGAATGATGTTTTTAATGATGTTTTTAAGACAGTGACGTCTGAGGGATCAGAGATCACGTGCATTCAGAAATGGTTTTCGTATTGCCCTTTACGCACCGAGATTTGATCAGATTCCTTGAATCT
Source organism: Myxocyprinus asiaticus (assembly GCF_019703515.2). NCBI lineage: Eukaryota > Metazoa > Chordata > Actinopteri > Cypriniformes > Catostomidae > Myxocyprinus > Myxocyprinus asiaticus. The sequence goes on along the minus strand of NC_059392.1, from coordinate 14,864,317 downwards.
TTTAAATATATTGTGCACTGTAGAGGGTGAAATGGCCAAAATCCTGTCTTTGGGGAACATTGCTCTCAAAGTGCTGGATTATTTTCTGAAGCATCTGTTGGCAAATTGACAAGTCTCGAACAATCCTTGCTCTTGAAGGACTAGGCTGTTTTTGGAGGCTCTTTATATACTATGATACGACTGCCTCGCCGGTTTAACATATCCTGTTTCATATTGCCTTGTTATTTTAACTCGTCAAATTTTATTGGTCTTATACTGCCCGTCTCAACTTTTTTGGAGTATGTTGCACATCATCTGATTTGAAATTACTGTATGTAACAACAAAAAAACAATGAAATTCACAAGGTAAAACATCAGGGTTACTTGTGTAACCTCCGTTCCCTGATGGAGGGAACGAGACATTGTGTTGATGTAGTGACACTAGGGGTCACTCTTGGGAGCCCGAGACACCTCTGGTCTTTGTTAAAAGGCCAATGAAAATTGGTGAGTGGTATTTGCATGCCACTCCCCCGGACATACAGGTATAAAAGGAGCTGGTATGCGACCACTCATTCAGGTTTTATGCTGAGGAACCGAGACAAGGTCCGGCCATTTCAGCGGGTAGTTCAGCATTGTGGCAGGAGGGACACAACGTCTCGTTCCCTCCATCAGGGTACGGAGGTTATGCAAGCAACCATGACATTCCCTATCTGTCACTCACTCAACGTTGTGTCGATGTAGTGACGCTAGGGTTCCCTATACAAAACGCCGCAACTGGCTGAACTGTGTTACGTGAACTGGCGGTGTGTGACTGTGGCAGAGGGGGCTCTGCCCAAGGAAGACGCAGTTTTCCAACAGGGAAACGAATTAGCGGAAGATATACATCGCATGGGGTTACCTTACAGGGAACCGCCACATGCGGAGCACCTACCCCAGAACAGGACTCTTAGTTAGCACGTGTACTGGGCCGGCAGCGAGTCTCTCTGAAAACTCGACTGCCACAGGGCTTGGAGGAAGTCAACCAGGGAACATAGTTTGTGAACACTACTGGGAATTAATGGCGCACGTCTTCAGCTCAGAGGAGGTGAAAGGTGCTATGTGCAAGCGATACACCCGGCCGGCAATCCTGGGCTTATCTGCTTGTATTGCGTGCCACTACCCGGAACGAAACTGGTTCCACCCAGAGGTTGTAGAACCTCGCAAGGTGTTGGGTGTTGCCCAGCCCACTACTCTACAAATGTCTGTTTGAGAGGCACCCTGGCCAGGTCCAGGAGTCTGCTTCACCCCTGGTAGAATGGGCTTGTAACCCTACCGGGGGTGGCACGTCCTGGGTGTGATATGCCATAGCTATGGCGTCAATGAGCCAGTGGGCGATCCTCTGCTGCAGCGCTTCCTTTCTGCTGTGCACCAAAGCAGACAAAGAGCTGCTCAGAGATCCTAAAGCTCTGCGTGCGATCCAAATAGATGCGTAAAGCATGCACCGGACACAGCAAAGACAGGGCTTGTTCAGTACTCGCAGGTCCAAGATTGGCCGCAACCCACTGCCTTTTTTTGGTACAATGAAGTAGGGGCTGTAAAACCCCTTCTTTATCTCGGCTGGAGGGACAATCTCGTCAGACATACCGGCGGGTGGGGCCTCGCGGCGGGTCGGAGCCTGAGGTGCCATACCGTGTCGTGCCCATGCTGAGTTCAGGGACATTGTAGTACTTACCTGGCTCCTTGTGACCACCCCCAGCACAGCCTGGGATGTGGGAGGAAGAGGCCTGTCCTTGTGACCCATGGAGACTGTCACATCGGGGGTGGATTTGTGCCACAGCTGGGCGCTCAGGGGCGGGGAGACCGCCGCTGGAGCGCCAAACCTGCCAAATAGAGTGGTGGACGGTGGTCATGATGACAGCTGTGCACACCGGATACGTGACCCAGGGAACAAGGAAACCGTTCTTGCTGAACTCTTGGGTACTGCAGCCACTTGGCATGCAGCACAATTAAATGCAAAGGTAACAAAAGATTCTCCTCCCGGCCCTCGACCGGGGGATGGAGTGGTCTGCTTATCAGCTCCAGAGCAGCGGGTTTCGTTGTCCCTGGGTCACCCGTCTCAGGGGTGCTTCGAAGCCTTTCACAGGTTCTTGGCGGCCGTGAGACGGGTGGCGTCTGCTTTCTGCGATGGGCTCCATGCTGTGGCCGGGCCGCAGGGGTGGGTTGTGGCGGAGCCGGTGCAGTCACCGCAGGGGGATGCCCTTGGCAACGAGCAGACAGGGTGCAGGATCTTGAGCCGCGCCGGGGTAGGATGTGCCAGATAACCTCCGTCTGCTGCTTCACCACTGAGAACTGCTGGGCAAAGTCCTTGGTGTCGCCGGACTGGCCAACTTGGGAAATGGGGGCAGCAAGGAACTGTGCCTTGTCGGCCTCTCCCATCTCGACCGGGTTGAGCCAAAGGTGATGCTCCTGGACCACCAAGGTGGACATCGCCTGCCCGAGAGACCACGCCGTGACCTTCGTTGCCCGGAGAGCGAGGTCGGTCACCGAGCGCAGCTCCTGCATCAATCCCGGGGCGGAACTACCCTCGTGCAGTTCCTTTAGTGCCTTGGCGGACTTGCAGGAGAGCCATGGCGTGCAGGGCGGAGGCAGCTTGTCCAGCGGCACCATAGGCTTTGGCCGTCAGAGACGACGTAAACCTACAGACCTTGGACGGGAGCTTTGGGCGCCTGCGCCTTTATCCACTGGGAGGATTGCCGTGGCGGGGCGTGGCTTTGAGCGGCGCTGCGAGCCCAGGAACCAATCATCAAGCCGCGAGGGTTCAGGGGAGAGCAGAGGGTTCCACTCTAGCCTGACGCTTGCGGCTGCCCGGGAAAGCATGTCGTCATCTCCGCGTCAGCCTGTGACTGGGCGACCGTACCCGAAGGGAGGAGCCCAGCTGAGGCTTCCGCGTCCGACTGGACGAGCCCGCTCTCCGATGCTGCACTCGAGAGCTCATCACTTTCGCGGGCTCCGAATTAGAGGTCGATCTCGCCGTGAGACGAGCCGGCGGACTCATCCGGAAGCCAGATCGGGGCAGACGAGCGTGCTGGGAATGGGAGGTCCGTGGGGGGATACCTGGTGGAGGTGGTCCCATTGGAGTCCCCAAATCGCCCCCAGTGATAACCAAGCTGGCCTCATACCCGTGGGTAGAAGGACCGAGGCGGGGAGCCTCTGGGGTGGCTTGCTTTCTTACGAAGGTAAGCCGCGACCACATCGTTGCCGTGGACATGTTCTCGCAATGAGCACATGACCCATCCATGAACGCTGTCTCCGCTTAAGCAGTGCCCAGACATGAAAGACAGTGATCGTGACCGTCAGAAGGTGAGAGATAATGAGCTCAACCAGGAATAACACACAAAGGCATCTTTAAAAAGACGCATCTTTACAAAGACGTTCCGTGTGTGCTGCTCTTTTAGAGAAATATACTCTTTTAGAGAAATATACTCTTTTATTTCTGCCGAAGCGCCCAGGGGCATTCTCTGCAGTGCACCAGTGCAGAGGAGGGAGAAGCTGCTGAAATGTGCCGTCAGATCCAGCAGAGGTGAATGAACAGTCGTGGGAATTCAGCTCAGTGAGCATGACCGTTTAGCTCAGAAGAGAAAATCTGAATGAGTGGTTGCATACCAGCTCCTTTTATACCCGTACGTCCGGGGGAGTGGCATGCAAATACTAATCGCCAATTTTCATTGGCTTTTATCAAAGACCAGAGGTGTCTCGGGCTCCCAAGAGTGACCCCTAGTGTCACTACATCGATACAACGTCGAGTGAGTGACAGAAAGGGAACATAATATAATGTTTAGTTGTGGTGCTTTCAATATAGCAAAGGGTGAATATAATTTACAAATCACTCCTTTTTTATTTTATTAGCTTTTTTCATACGGTCACAACTTTTTTGGAATTGGGGTTGTATAAAGTGTTCATTCTACTGTTAATTAAAAGAACAGTTAATCAAACCTATTAATTTAAATAGAATAGCAAGTTTTATTAGAGAACTGTTAACGATGCCAGCTAGAAACTTGCCCTGACATACACTTTGTAAATTCAAATGAGACTATGGTTACAACAGACCATAAATTGTGGGGGTTGTCCTCAATAAATGCCCACCTTTTCAGTCACTATTACACCACTGTTATTAAGTGACGTTAAATAATATGATTCACTTGATTCAAACCAGTTTATTTAGATGTTACAACATGAAGCACATTTTTAGGTTAACATTGTTTTTTATAAAATAACAAAATCATGTAAAAGGATAATAAACTGCAGTTAGCCAATTAACATGTTTATGGAAGCATTAGCAAGCGTGTGTGTGTGGGCAGGTTTAAGTGGTTTATGAGGACTTTTTATTTAGGTTACAAACTGGTAATTACAAGGGTATTATGCTATAAATGTTGTTTATGAGGACATTTCTAGTGTCCCCATAATTTAAATAGCTTAAAATAAATAAAAAAAAATAAAAATAAAAATAAAAAAATACTAAACGATGTTATATTGAAAAATTAAAAATGCAGACTTTTTTTGTGAGGATTAGAATCTATAGTTTGTACAGTACAAAAATAATTATGTCTGTGGAGAGTCCCCATAATGATAGCTGCACCAACGTGTGTGTGTGTTTCCATCTTCATGCTCTGGATACATCAGAGGGATCTTCAGATCTTAATACAGGACAGGATATGTAATTACAGATAGAAATATAACAACATTTTGACACAAGTTTACATGCCAAAACATGTACACACACTTGTATAGGTTCAGTGTCCGTGTTTAACAATAATTAGTACTTCATTTTATCAAATTTTAGTGCTAAAAAGAAATCTCCTAAAATCACACAGATATTCACTTAAATTAAATGCAGTCAACAGCATCATCATATGTAACATCATCATGTCCTGTTTGTGGTTCATTCATTTAATGCCTCTAAAAGAACACTCTCTTAAATTCATTGATAAGTTCATACTTTCATTACCTCAGTGTTTCCACTCCAGTTTTTTTTTTTTTTCAACCAAAATAAAAACATTATTGCCTGAAGAAAAGTATCAAAAGATTATTTGCTGTGTCAATGACCTTATGACATTATAAGTGCACAAAATACAAAATAAAATGTTAAAACATGGAAAGTGTGAATGACGCTGGTCATTTATCCTAACCCATATTTAATGATTTTGTAATATTTTACTCTCGGATTCTGGCACGGGCACTTTAACCTTTTTCAGTTAAACATACAAATCACCACAACTATAAATAACTTGACTAATGTGGGTGTAAAAATACACATTCAGATGTACTTACAAGTTTTGTCAGATTTTAATTTTCCATTAGAACATGACACGTCCAGATATTCAGATCTCCAGAAACCTCCAGTATTCCATCCAGACTTGCAATAAAATCCATACATGTCACCATGTTTTACATAGACCTTATAATGGGGGAGTTGTACGTTGTACTTCTCAGTACTCTCAGATGTAATTTCACAGGGCTCTATGACAGACAAAATCAATCTGATTAGACACAAATTGTAAAATAGTTCTTGATGAGAGTGAGGTTCAAGAGAATAATTTAGAAATAGACGACTCACTCAGACACTTGAGGGTCTCCCATCTTCCATTCTGACACTTAAAATATTGCTGTTTGTCTAACACATAGTCTCTTTGGCAAGAATAATAAACCTCTGTAATTACTTCACCATTCTTTCTAACTACAGTATAGTCTCCATGTTCAAGGTGAGGTGGTGGTGGACAGATTTCACCTAAACAAATAATAGTTACAGATACATTTACGTACATTTTGAGCAGTTTCACAGTTTTCACAGAAAATATTTGTTCACTTTGAAATCATCTAAATTTTTTGCTGAACATTGTTTATTATTTTAAATCTGATTGAAGAGCATCATATGTATATATACAATATATACTGTATATACCAATTAAATGTTTGTACATTACCTCTCACTTTTTATTAATACTATTTTCCACATATCATAATAAAAGTAAAGCTATCAAAAGACAGAAGTATGGGCATTATGTTGTGACCAAAAAACAACTACAAAAACAATAATAAATAAAAATAAATAACCAACAAAAACTCTTACATTTCATCATCTTCAATTGGCAAAATTTTGCCAACATTCTCTTTTGTCAGACAATATTGTTTACATCTCTGCACACTTTTCTTTTAACCACCTTCATGAGGTTCATCCTGTGATGCTTTGAAAACAGTATTAAAAGAGTTCCCATGTATACTGTGCACTTGTTTTCTGCTTTTCACTTTCTGCTCCAAAAGAAAAATGTTTTTTAGAGATAATGAAAACTGTGTTAATGTTGTCAAATGTGTTTGTGTTTATTTTGGGGATTTTTTTCATTGTTATTCAATATTTCAAAAATATATGATCAGATTTTTAAGTGTTATTTTTATATTATTGCTATGTTCAGGCATTACAATGGTGTAGTTAATAAGCACAAATATGAATCACTTATGAAACTAATGTGTAAGTTGAAATCTCCCTCTCTCTGTTCCGCTCCCACATATTCACTCAGTGTTGGGTAAGTTACTTTCAAAAAGTAATCCACAACTGATTACTTCTCTAAAATTGAAATCTGATTACTGATCACTTCATTGGGAAGTAATCAGATTACTAATTACTTTACTTTGAAGTTATTTTCTAAAACCAATTAAATCTGCGAAAAACAAATGTGACACCAATAGCTCTTTTAGTACTTTTAATATTGACTGAAAAAAAAAAAAGAAAAAAAAAATCACAGCAATATGACAAAGACAGCAACATGGCTAAAGAGATCCAGTGCATTTCTAAATATGCAACATAACTTTCTTATCTCAAATATGCTGTAGAAGTATCTTCAGGAGTGTGCGTGTGGGCAGGTTTTCGTGGTTTACGAGGACTTTTTTTTTAGGTTACAAACTGCTATAAATGTGTTTTATAAGGACATGTTTTTACATTCATTGAAATGTAAAAATACAGAAAGTTTTTTGTGTGGGGTTAGAATCTATAGTTCGTACAGTATAAAAATCATTATGTCTTTGGAGAGTCCTCAAAATGATAGCTGCACCAACGTGTGTGTGTCCACTATCTACAACCTTCTTAGCTGTGTGTGGCATGCATGTGTATAGTTTGCTTGTTTACCTGTGTTTGTGTTGGTGTGAAAGAATAATACTTATTAACTGAAAACATTTGCAAACAGCTTTGATAGTGAATCCATTGTGTATTTGAATGCTTGTTTCTTTTCGGTGTGAATATACAAGTTTGCTTGTGTGTTGCATCATGCATGTGTATGTGTGCATGTACAGTATGTCTGTTTGTGTGTGTACATGTGCAGCATGTGTGTGTTTACAGAACTCTACAGCGAGTGGATTATTTCTACCTCCCTGCTTGTGCTCGGATGAATTGAGTATCCTTTATCACTTGCGCACTATTGGATTGTGTCTGTTTAACAGTGTACAGTACAAAAAGAACATAAAAGAGCTGTTTTTCAAGACGCCGTTCCGCAAATGTTTCCACCTTGTGAGTGATATGTCCCTCTGTCAGACGGGAACGTGTACTGTTTTTCATATACACCCGAAGCCGATCCCCTCTCCTCCTGCGGCAGCTGCAGCGGGACACACGAGGGAGGCGCACGAGGATGGGGTAGAACGCGGATATTTGAGGAGGATTTGTTGCCAGACCAGCCTTGCGTGTCTCTCTCCTTCAGCCAGGGCTGGGAGCTGACACAGAGCTCGCTGAGATTGATTGTGAGCTCATGAATTCTTGAAATGCTTTACTTTAGTTTTCAATTTGAATAAACAACTACACTCCGCTGCGTCCATAGTAACACAGTTCGCTCATCTGCCGTCGCCTCCACAGCCAACTACTTTCAATGAAAAGCAGCTAAAGCCTGCTAAAAAAAGTCGCTAAAAGTCACTAGATGACGTCATGCGTTAATTAGAATATTCATGTCATCACATCATATTTTCATTCTGCCTTGTGTCAGCCCTTTACATCTGTTTACTTCTCTCCTATTTTCTGTGCTCACATACTGTATTTTAATTCAGCCGAATTCCCAATAAAGCTGTTCTCATGTACATATTTGTTCTATTTCTGTTGTCAGACAACGGAACGAGTATGAAATAGTGACTGAAACGCCACCCATTAAGACTACATGTTAACCAGTAGTCACTTCAAAGCAATTTCCAAGCTGCTGCTCTGCAATGCTAAAATCCTGATGTTATAACTGCGACGTCGTCTGACAAAATCACCATACACATCAGTTGAAGACAACGGCTGTGCTGTGATTTCGGCTATATTTACATGTAAAATGATCACTCAGAAAGTTAGAAGCGACAGAATGTCTTATTTTTTCTCTCACACAGCGCACAGCCTCCATCTGTGTAACAGTGAGTGATAAGCAAGAAAAATAATGGTCAAATTAAATTGTTTAAATTAAAACAAAGGAGGAGCAAACCATACAGATTATTGACTGGTCCTTGTGCAGATCATTCAGGTATGTGTCAGCTGCCGTGCGGTGAACTGAATGTGCTGCTCCTCTGTCTGCCACTCACTGAACGGAGTAGACATAGATAGAGGTATGCCTGCAGCGGGAAAGCAAGACTTCACGCTTGCACGGCAGTACTGGTGACTCTTCTACGGAAAGTAGCTAAGATTTGTCCAAAAAGTCGCTAGATTTGTCGCTAGGTGCTTTTCAGAAAAAAAGTCGCTAAAGGGGTCTGAAAAGTCGCTAAATCTAGTGACAAAGTTGCTAAGTTGGCAACACTGCATGTGTCCTCTATGTCATGGTAGTTTGTTAGAGTGCATTCTCATTAGCTGACACAGCAACACACATGAAAATACTAACATAGGACTGTAATACATTTTAAAATGCATTCTACTTAATTCATATTATTGTCTTTGCAATAAATGTGTAATTCATGTAACGTAATTTTATTCATGTCTGTAACTGTGATCAGATTACTTAATTTTAAATTTGTAACACATTACACCCAACAATGATCAATAGTCCTTCTCATTCATGCACAATGCACACACTTATATGAGGTGATACAGACCTCTCAACATTTCAAGTGAACTGTTGAAGATCATGAAAAGCAGCAAGAAGAATGTTGTGGCACAAAAAACACTTAAAATATATGTACTGTATATTATGTTTTTAAGTGGTAAGAAAACATCATGACATTCTCTAAAATGTTGGGGTTGAATCATCATGGGTCCAACCAGTTTTTGTCCAATGGGTAAGCAAATGTGATTGTAATGATTTTAATGGGACTCACTTGTGCAGACAAACACTCCACACCATTCTTTATCTTCACACGTCCAAGTACCTTCTGGGATTTTATCATATGGACTTTTGCACTTTTATGACAAATTTTCAAAGTTGTTGTACACATTTTTCTCATTTAACAGTGTCACAAACATCATGTACTTTGTTGGTTTGGAACACTGAGATTTTTCTAAAGGAACAATATGGAATTGGTTCAGTGTAAGTTCAGTGAAAGTTAACTTTTTTTTTTTTTAGATAGAATTTATAAAAAATATATTGACTGTACAGTATGTATGACATGCCTAACATGTCCTTAAAAAAGAAAGGAAGAAAGAAAGAAAGAAAGAAAGAAAGAAAGAAAGGAAGAGATGGTTCTTTTAAATTTTACTCACTAATACATTTTGGGGAAATCCAGGTTTGTACGTCACATTTAGCTCTTCCTCGACACAAACCCCTAAACACACTCAAAGCGTACTGTATCTCCGTGTGAATATTCTCTCTTGTCTTGGTTTTCATCAACCAGCATGGCATTGTTTACAGTCCAAAGAGGTTTTGAACAGAAAACTGCCAGTAATAGGCAGCAAAAACAAGCAGAGAGAAATCAGAGAGGAGAATCTTTTATACAAAAATAAGCAAAATTGTTATTAAATGTGTAACAATGTTTAATAATAAAGTAATAGAATAATGTAATGTCATTTTGTAGAGCCAAATAATGTTTTCTTATGCAGTAAATAAACGATACATATACATTTTGATTGCATGTATACTGTGATCAGCAGTTGAAATATTAAGTTATTGGTGAGAAAGAAAAAGAGAGATGAAAACTTAGCACCTCCTCACATTTGCATTGCGCTGTATCTCCACATAAATATTTTCTCTTGTTGTGGTTTTAATGCGCTATAATGGCATTGCTTTCTGAAGGGAAGTCATTAAAACGATTACCAATCAAAACTCACCTTCACATTTTGGTGTTTCTCCCCAAGTTGCGCTGTGGCAAAAACTCTACTAGGCCCCCTGATTGTGAATAAGTTTCGACATTTGTATGTTACAGAAGATCCGTCAGGATAACATTTTTGAGGGTCAGAGGTCATGACTGCATTTTCCACTTTTGGAGGAATGTCACAACGCACATCCTCTGGAAAAAGACATATTACAAATCAAAACAACAAAAAAATTGGACAATAGTAATATATATATATATTATATATATATATATATATATATATATATATATATATATATATATATATATATATATATATATATATATATATATATATATATATATATATATAGATATACATACACACACACACACACACACACACACAAAATAGTACAATGCATTAGCAATATATATGTGTCGCAAAAAAACAAAAAACACTCAAACGCATTTCAGCTCCGCCCAACCAAAACCCCATGCATCTGGTTCAGTATAAATAAAATGCCTTTAAATTTAGTCATTGTAATGACACATTTTTTATAATTTAATATTTAAAACTTTAATTTCATGACATTATATATGCAATTGCTACTTATATGTACATGCATTTATACCACCTTTATGAAACACTAAATAACGTGTGTAAATATTCCATTTAAAAGCATACATGCTGCTTCAGATGCAGCTTCTGTGTCGCCTTTGCAGATGGTAATAGATACGTAAGTATATAGGTTACTTTTCCAGCCTGCTGTGTTTGTCTTCATTGTTACTCACAGTCATATAATAAGCATTCAAGAGGCTCACCCTCACAGGTTGGTGTCTCCCATTTAATCGAGCTATGTGTTGATTTATAGCCTGGATCGCATTCAAATTCAGCAAATTCTCCATTATGAAAGGTTCCTTTTATTTGCTTAATTTTTCCATGTACAACACTTGGGAAAGCACCACATTCTTCCTCCCCTGTAAAGAGCGATGACAAGTTATTAAACTAGTTAACTAGTAAACTAGTCTTTTGTCTTACACCTGAGACTGACTTAAATAAAACACACTCACTGATACACTGTGGCTCATCAGACCAAGACCTCTCATTGCATGTCACTGATTCCCACCAGTTCCCACTGAATGGTTTATAACCTGTATTGCATGAGTAGTAGATTTTTCCCTCATTTATGGAGGCTCTGTATATGAACCTGTTTTTCAAGGATGGAATAATGCAAAATACTTCCTTTGCTGTGGGGAAATAACAAACTGTATTAACACAAAGTCATTTCATTTAATTGGTTTCTGAGTTATCAAAGGGAAGATTATAATTATTTGATTGGATAATGACATTAAATGTAATTTAAGGCTCTCGCATTGTCAACAAACTGTAACTTGCCGGGTGCAGTGCTGTATGCCTGTCCATTGGCCCTGGGAATTACAGGTGATTTGTACACGCTGCTCTGGTTCAAATCCAGAGTGACATTTATATACTATTCTGTAACAGACTTCATAGTTTTGTCTCCGATCTCCCTCAATCTCTGAATTTGGGATTTTTGGTGCTTCACACGTAATTTCTGTAAAACTTTCGACCATTGTGCATTTTAAGTCTAGGCCTTCAGTGCGATTCATGCTATTAAGAAAACACAGTTTCACAATAAATAAGATGCTATGCCTATTATACATTACAGGGCAGTCTACTAATAATACCAACTGACATTTTAAAAACACTGGAGTTTGGTTTTGGTTAACTGCCATTTGATGTAAATGTGGTCCTCCTAATGTAAATAAAATTTCATGGCGATCAAGTGTGTAAGAGTTCGCACTGGACCACTCCCACAAACTATATTACAATTTATGGCCATTATTAAATAACAAAAAAATAAAAAAAACCTCAATATGGTAACTATTACTGTATTTTTTCTACAGACAGCTTTGCAGCAAAAACAGCCAGGTCTCATGAACATTACATGACGACGTGGCAACATTTTTGCAAAACGAATTTGTGCTTCATTATACGTTTCACTGCCGCTCCGGACTCCCCACAACAGCTCGTCTAGCCCGGGATCATCTCTCCTTCTCCCAACGCTGTTCCTCAACCACCAGCGGTGAATTGGGGTCGCCAAGTTCTACACTTGGAAACTTCTTCACCCAGGCGCTGCTGCCAGATTATTTCTTCTCCCCCTCCCTCAAGATCCTCTCATACCTCCTCATCCATAGCCTCTTTCATATCTGATCGCCAAGCCATACCCTGCATTGCCAAGTGAACGATAATAGCTTAAGATACACATTCTCGCAGTCACAGATATTCAGTTTCCTTGGCATTCAAACAATGCCCAGCTCTACGACCTACTCGTTGCTTCTAAATGCGGTGATTCACCCACCCCACCAACAACGGCTCAACCCACTAAACACTCTAAATCAGCAGCTCTCAACCCAAAAACTTCAGAAATACCTGGAATTCTGTCTCAGCCACCCAGCACCAGCGGAAACATTCACACCGTGGTTACTATGGAAGTATGGTGCCTGCGAAGAACCGCCAGTTGTGAAGCATGCATCATTATCACCTCCCCCGCTGAGCTCCCTCCTCCTTCTCTCTCTCTCCAATCTACAATGGCAAATCTTCACTCAAAAGAACTCTCATTCGGGGGGGGCCTGGGTAGCTCAGTGAGCAAAGACACTGACTACCACCCCTGGAGTCGCAAGTTCGAATCCAGGGTGTGCTGAGTGTCTCCAGCCAGGTCTCCTAAGCAACCAAATTGGCCCGGTTGCTAGGGAGGGTAGAGTCACATGGGGTAACCTCCTCGTGGTCACTAGTGGTTCCTGCTCTCAGTGGGGCACGTGGCAAGTTGTGCGTGGATCGCGGAGGGTAGCATGAGCCTTCACATGCGGAGTCTCCGCGGTGTCACACACAACGAGCCACATGATAAGATGTGTGGATTGACTGTTTCAGAAGTGGAGGCAACTGAGACTTGTCCTCTGCCACCCTGATTGGTGTGAGTAACCGCGCCACCATGAGGGCCTACTAAGTAGTGGAAATTGGGAGAAAAGGGGATAAATAAAGAAAAAGAAAAAGAACTCTCAGCTAACCCATCTCCCAACATGCAGTCAGTTCACCACCTGGCCATCCTCCCCATTCTTCAATGACAGCCCTTTCAAATGCCTCCACTTTTTCCACACAACCTACTCTTTCTGCCAACTTCCATCCCTCTATCCCTTCCTATCAATGGGCCACTGGAATGGATTCCCAAGTGAGGCTGCCTCCGCTGGATAACTCCGCTCCAGACCCATTCCCCTCTTCACTTTATCCCCCTCCTTTCTACCATTCTGACCTTCCCTACTCCAGAATTGTTCCCTGCATGAGGTCTAACTCAAACCTTCCAGCTCACCATCCCAAATTTACACTTCAAACAGCCATACCTCTTGCCATTTTCCCAAATGCTGGCATCGCAGAACCTCCACCAGTCTCCAACCACCTTCCTAGCAGGTGCAGACATAGACCTCTCTTCTTTACTTTAAGCAATCCCTCACAACAACATGGTTAGAACCTCAAAGACCCCTCTCCCAGCTCTTCTCACACGCTCACTTTCGCCGAATTTTGCATCACCTTCGGATGGTATACTGAAGATATATGCTCCATGTTTCCACACAGACGGCGTGAGCTTAACGACTACCAATTTATCATCGCCAAACTATCACTCTCTTATGGCGGCAGTCATTTTTTAATTTATCACAAGCTTTTTCAGCAAAATGTGCAGCAAGAGAAGCACAGTGGAACCAATGCCAGTACTGGTGTGTGCTAGATTTAGATCTTCATAATAGTGTTCCTGGGATGCAAGAGCATTTCATGTGCCGTCTGCAGGTCGACCAAGCACAATCACACCTCCCAACCTGTCGATTCCACAAACAAACCAACTAACTATGTATCTCAACCCAGTAGCAGCCTGTCAGAATCTTCTATCAAAGATAACAAAGGCAGATCAGTGAACTTTTCAGCAGGCAAACAAATCTGTAATAACTTCAATGAATTTGGATGCTACAAATCACAGTGCCGTTTACAGCACATCTGCAACTTCTGCGGAAGAGCTCACGCTTTCTCCGTATGCCCTGTTAAATAATCCTCAATAAATACAACGTTTAGAAAGTACCTCAGCACTCCTGTCATCATTTTGCATTAGCCAAAGAATTGGCCAACTATCCAGACAAGTCTTTCACCTAATTCCTATTGTCCGGGTTAAAAACGGTTTCAACCCCGGGTTAGAGAGTCTGCTTATCTCAAATCTCATCTGCCATAATTCACAATCAGCCCTCGCCGAACACAAAGTAGTTGATAACCTCTTAAGTAAAGAATATTTTTGCATCAATCACATCGGAGTAGCCATCAGAAAATATTCGGGGGAAAAACTCAGAATGGACCTCTCAGCCCCCCATGACGGGCCACACCCGAGCATAAACAGTCTGATTTCAATTGACGAATACTCTCTCTGCTCTCTCCGCCATCACGCCGTCAATCAAGCAATCCAAATGATAAAAAGTTGGCAGGAATGCATAGCTCGCTAAAGTTGACATAACTTCAGCTTTTAAAAGCATGCCCCTGCACCCCAATTTCTGGCACCTCTTTGGAACAACAAGTTTTACTCTGCTGTCCACCTCACTTTCGGCTTCAAAAGCAGCCCCAAAATATTTGACATGCTATCCGAAGTGACCTGCTGGGTACTGTCAAATAATCACTCCATGCCTTACCTCATCCATCTGCTTGACAATTTCTTCACCGTCTCGCCTCACAATTCTCCCCCGGCTCTCCACCTAACCGTAGTTATGAAAGTATTCTCCAATATATAGTAGGAATTCCTATCGCTTAAGTAAAAACCACCAGTCCATCCACTTCCATTGAATTTCTAGGCATCCAACTCGATACAGCTAAATTTCTCCCTTCTCTTCCCCCCTCCTCGGCAATCTAAATTTCGCATGTGTATCATCCCCCAAGGCTGCTCGTTCATCTCACACCTCCTCTCTCTAGCTTCATCCATCTACTCCCTAAACTCCACCGTAACCCTAGATCCAGCATGCCAGGCAGACTTACAACTATGGTTAACTTTTCTAAGCCATTGGAACAGCCTTTCTTTTTGACGAAAAGACGAAGACGATTTCATCTCCTCCCATGACGATATTCAATTATACACTGATGCAGCTCCATCTATCAGATTTGGAGGTTATTACCAGGGTTGATGGTTTGTATCCACCTGGTCCCCCAATCTGATCAACTCACCCCCCCACTCCGCCCTGTTCGAACTTTATCGCATCATGGTAGCAGCCTACCTCTGGGGGTCAGAATGGACATGAAAAATATTGTAGTCTACTGCGACAACCAAGCCACTGTACAGTGCATTAACAAAGGCAGATCCCGTTTGCCAGAATTGTTGCTATTTCTAAAGGCACCTAATTTGGATCTCCATCCATAACCAATTTATAATCTAAAGCACAACATATTCCAGGCTCAAAAAACAGATTGCTGACTCACTTTCTTGCTTTTCCTTCCAGAGATTCAGAGCCTTGGCTCCAGAAGTGAACCTGACACCCCCCCTAGTTCCTCCATGTTCAGAACTGAAATTCCTTTAAATCACCCTCTCAAACTCCTCCACCACACATCTCCAAGCCATTTCCCCCTGAATCCTCCAAGCATACTGGACTGCCTGGAAATGCTTCTAAACTTTCCACCTAATTTACAAATGACCATTTCCAGACTTTTCTCTTCTCTCTCTATCTTCTTTCGCCTCACACCTCAATCAAACCAAAAACCTCTATCCTGGAACTGTTGAAGGGTACTTAAGCGACATCAATTTCTTCTATAAATGAATTTTCGGCAAAAACTCCTCCACAATAAGCCACCCCCAGATCTCACTTCTAGTCAAGGGTATTCATAAAGCCCAACCCACCAGAATCGATACTAGGCAACCACTTACCATCAATTTTCGAACTCTATGCCCAAATACTCTCCGCCAGGGCTGTGTGTCTACAAATACCTCCAAAACCCTAGACACAAAATTTGATCCAAGAATCCATCCCACCATGTCAGACCTTCATATCCTAGACAATGATACAATCAGATACTACATCAAACAAAGCAAAACAGACCAAGCTCAGGTCAAGTCTCGAGCCTCGTGCCCTTTGCCCAGCACAGCGAGCCAAACATGTTTACACAATCCCCAATGCAGCATTATATTAACTTGCAAACTACTGAACTGATAGTGTGGAAATAGGCAAAAGCGACAGGAAAAGCACATTTTCTGAAGCAACCATGTCATTTTGTGTCACTTCTATGACAGTTTCAGCTCAGCTTGCATGCTTGTCTTGGCTTGTCTGGACTTGAGCCTCTGTCCTCTGAATCTAAAGTCCATCACTCTATCAGGTAAGCTAACATAGAAGCTAATCACATTAGAATACGTGTATAAATGTAGTTGGGTCTGTATTACAATCGTTAAATTGTATAGTTTTTCAAATTATGTGTTAGAGTAAAAGTGTTTCGATATCATAACATAGCAGTGTATGAATAACAGTGTGAAAAATAAGTGTCTATAAATTCAAAATCAGCCGTTGTACTCAGGTATTTGTGTGATAGTGAATAAAACTCACAGTTGTTATAGCACCTCTAGCGTTAATTTCACCATGAAACTGCAGCAAAACGTGGAATGTGGAACATAAAAGTCAGTTTGCAAAAATGTATTTCATTCTGTGGTTGAGCAATTCAGGTTGAGCAAAAATGCTTTCAGTGTGAAAGCTCTATGCACACCTGTCGTCGCAGTCACTCAAATGTGCCATTCACACCCCATGTCGGTGTATGTGTGACACAGGCCAAATTTCTGTAGTATTACCAATCTCAAAATCAGTTAAGGGTACGCTCAGTAATTTTTTTCCTCATTAAAGTTTGAAACAAAAACATTTAGTAAACACTTTCTATGAAGAACATATATATATATATATATATATATATATATATATATATATATATATAAAATAAATTGTAGAGGCATTATAAATACATTATACTGAATCGTAATACACCTTATAATCACTTATAACGTTTCATAAATAATTATAACTACAGTTATAATACAATATAAGGCTTCCCCTATTCATAGTTATACTTTACATTATAATGCATTATAACAAGCAACATCCAATTTTAACAGAGCAGAAGCTAAGTTAATCGTATAAGTGCTGTCATGCAAAAGAAGCATTGTGTAAAGAGTTAAAGGCTTTATTATGTGATCATATTATATATATATATATATATATATATATATATATATATATATATATATATATATATATTTTTTTTTTTTTTTTTCTGCTTTAAGTAAAGTTACAAAAGCAAAATCCTCTTATAAACAGCCATAACATAAAGTTGCAAAATGCAATACATCATAAGTCAAACTTATAATGGAAGCTATTGATAAGTCTCCAAATAAGATGCACAAACATTAATCTTTATTGAATAGGTCCAGTACAGAATTTTATTTTTTATTTTATTCTTGGATGTGTTTACGCTCAAGAACACTGGCTACATGTGTGATTGACACACACATTTTTGTCTTGAGAGAGATTTTCTGATATATTTTAACCTTGTAGTGTTACAAGTGTTTTTCGTAATGTCTAAATTTACATTGAACGTGTGTTATTTTGTATTTTGTCCATGTGTAATGTATACAAATTGACATGACTTGTAATGTCTTCTTATAAAAATATATTTTTTGATGGTTATAATACATTGCTTTTGTCACTTAAAGCATACCTATTATATATATGTACAGTATTACAAATAATTTATATATAATACATTATAACTTCTGCAGATAAAATTGGATGTCGCTTGTGTTATAATGCAGTATACTCTAAGGTATAAGTTACCTAAGTACTATAATGTACTATAATTGTGGTTACAATTATTTATGAGAAGTTTTAACATATTATAATGTGTATAATGAGGCATTTCTAATGCATTATAATGCCCTAACCTCACAGATAGGAACAGAATTGTCCCACTCTTGCAGTTTTACCCTGCTTGCCATTTCGTACCTATGAACACACAATTTTTTTAAGTGCAAGTAATGTCAAACCTTGTAGTAAAAGGAAACAAACAAACAAAAATGACACAATCCACATTTACCCTGTCTTGCAAGTATACTCAACTGTTGCTCCAAAAACAAACTCAGTTCCCTCTAAAAGCTTAAAATCACCATTTGGTGTATCCCCTGGGTGGCCACATTTTTTCCCTGCAAAAATCAAACAAGTTTCACTCTGCGTAATGAAATGTTACTTCAATAAATGTTTGGTTAATGACCAAAAATGATGCAATCATCATATTTACTTGAGCAGTGTCGTGCAATAATTTCCTCCCATTTCCCATTGACACACTTCAGTTTGTACATGCCTTTATAGCCTGTCTGGCAGTTAACTTCCACTATTTCATTATTATTGTAGGAATCTTTCTCTAACCGTTCTCTTTTCATATGTAATGTCTTTTTGAAGACATTCTAAAAAGCACAAACAATGCATACATGAAGGTATGAAGAAAAGTTTAAAAGTGCATTTCATGTGTATATCATTGATCACTGAAATCTAAATATAAATGACATTAAAATAAATAATAAAATGAGAAAAAAGTAAAGGGCAGTAAACTTACCTTGAGCTTGTACAAATGTAAAGGATAAAACCAAAAAGGCAAAGCCGAGGAGTTTTACAGGAACTTTCATTTTTGAAAGTTTGAGCTCACTTCACAAATGACTGTAGCTTTGCAATAGTACTGCCATTGCAAAATGTGTCTTTTAGAATTGAACCATCTATTGAGCTGATAAACACACAGAGATAGTTTGTAACTAAGGTTACTTAAAACATTTGAGTGTGCTAAATTTCCACACACACACACACACACAACAACAACAGCAAAACAAAAACAAACAAAAAAAAAACACACCACTTGTATCTGTTATCCTAAATGAACCTCATTATCTCACACTAAATAAGTGTTTTTTTAACCATAAAAGCAGAATGCAGTTTACTGGATCTTACAGTGTTGGCTTTTGGTAAACACTAAAACGTTAAACTTAAGGTCTTTTTATTTGTATTTATTTTTTTATTAATCAATAACAGCCTATAGGGAAAACTATGTTGGTTGTCACACATTTTACTTTAGTGAATCCTCAGAGTAGTTTTATTTTTGAAAGCCAATTTCTGTATAGGCACATACCTGGATATATATATAAAAAAATAAAATAAAAAAAAAATCACATTTATTGCAGAGGAAAAAATATGCAGTTCATTGAACACACTGTGAACTTTTGTAACAACATAAGCCCCCCCCCCCCAACAGTCCATGCCAACTCGAGTGCATGCTGTCAATAAAAGCAATAACAAGAGAATTTCAAGTTGATTTTTCAGTTCAACATCTTAAAATGATGATTTATTTTTTTATTGCAAATTATAATACAAGCTTTTTCACAAATGGACTCAAGTGTATTTTTGAACCCCACTGTATTTAGATTATTGATATAATCATGAGAATGAGAGTACATGTTTTTAGCAAGACATTTAACTTTTACAGCATACATAGCTTACTTTACTTCACAGTGGTTCCAAATATCAGAATGCCACAACCAGAGCAGGCCTACTCATTGGTAATCACATTTTATGGAGCAAGTGATGGTGTTTTAATCAGATCACATGAAACGGCCCAGAGGTTTGTTCTGAACATTTTAATATAAACATCATTATGAATTGATGATATGAAGATTCAGGAGATTCAGTTGACATTTTGCTTGGTTTATAAAAAATAAAATAGTGTTCACACCTCAAAAGCGATGTGGTCACATGTGTTTTGTAATCCGAACACAAAACATTTTAGATGGCGTTTAGACCTGTATTTAGCACTGACCAGCACATGTTTTTTTCTTATGTCATCCATCACCCATACAAGAACGAGGCAAGTTCTGAACCTAGAGACCATACAGGCTGTAGTGTTCATTTTGTTTACCACAGAGTCACGGTTCCGGCATTTGTGCCGGCTCATACTGTTGATTGTTTTTCTCTCCCTCATGTCTCACAGGTGGAGCCGGCATGCGTGATCAACATTCCATGGAACGCTGACTTATCTCGGGGAGACGCTGATCATGGCAATTAATTACTCACCCGTTTCCACTAACTTCTGATTGCAATCCCTACTTATTCCTTGCGTTTCCCCTCTTTTTTTTTACATTCGTAAAAATCTTTCTTGGTGTTCCACAGAAGACAGTTTTACTAGTTTGAGACAGCATAAGGGTGAGTAAATAAGGAAATTAGTTTTTGGTGTTATATACAATTACTTAATTTGTTGTTGTGTGTGTGTTTTTTTTTAATAAGCCCTTCATGCTTTTTCATGCTAAGCACTCATATCATCTCCCCATGGCTTGCCTGCAGGTTATTAATAATTCATTGAAAAAGCACACAGTTGTTCATTAATTCATATGTTGTTGTCATGGCATGGTAAAAAAGTTATATGGTGCGATCAAGATTTTGATTTCTGAAGTCGTTCCATCATGTATCGTGGACATTTCCAAATTAAACATATCAGGGGACTGTAATTTAGACATTAGAAAAATAAATGTCAATTGTCACCTAAATACAGCATGATTCAAAATGTTCCAAAAAGCATCCTCTGTGCTTTAATGGATGCAAAGAAATCTGACCTTTCATACAAAAGGTCAGTGTCACAAATTAGCTTTTTTGATTAGTGACCACTCAAAAAAAATGAAGTCATTACCCTTAATTGAATTGGAGAACTTTTTTGTTTTTTTTTAGACAAGCGATTTCACTCAGATTAGGTCAGTTTCATTAAGCCAACATTTAGTTGGATTAGGTCAAATCAAATGTACTATAATAGTTTTAACTCCACTTCATTAGGTTCTTCAAATTCAATTTAATAATGTTTATTTATTTTATTAATCATTAGTATATACCTGGTAAGCAAGTTTGAGGACACTGAAACTGTTGCAATGTCAATGTGATCGCAATGGCCTATAGAGCAACATTTTTCTTTGTTTTCAATTCTTTTAGTTTAAGTTTTAATTTAGATTTTAAATCCCAGAGTTTCAAAGTGGTATATTTGCCTCTAAACCTAAATAAGTTGTTCTTGTGTCAGCAATACATTTAAATTGTTCTACTTCAGTTAATGGATTTAATGTTGTTAGAGCCCGCATCTCCAAAATGTCTCCATGGCACAAAAACATAACCTCAACATCAGTATGTTGCTTGACATAAAACCAGTTGTGGAAAGAGTACTGTTTTTGTTTGTTTGTTTACTTAAGTGAATAATATCTTCAGTAGCAGTACTTTTACTTAAGTAGAAGTACTGAGAAATGTTATGACTCGAGTAATAAATAGTTTACTGAAAAACTACAAGTAATTACATTACAAGTTACTTTATGAAAATATATGCACTCACTCACACACTCTCTCTACCGGTCAAGTTTTGAAATGTTTGACTGAAACGTTTCTTAATCTTTTGATCTGAAGGCGTATGAAATTTGAAATTAGTTTTGTAGACATAATTGTGCCACCATATTAATTTCATTCTAAAACTAAAATTTAATAAGTTTCCAAAATTGATGATTTGGACAAAATAAAGAAAAGCAGCCAATAAGTGCCCAACATAGATGGGATCTCCTTCAATACGGTTTAAAAACATTCCAGAGTGTTACCTCAAGAAGTTGGTTGAGAAAATGTCAAGAGTACATGTCTGCAAATTCTAGGCAAAGTGTGACTACTCTGAAGATGCTAATATAACACTCTTGGTTTATTTTGGATTTTGTTTAGTCACAACATAATTCCCATAGTTCCATTTGTTATTCCGTAGTTTTGATGACTTTACTATTATTCTAAAATCTTTTGACCGGTAGGGTGTGTGTAATAAATATCTCTTTTTTTTTTTTTTTTTTTTAGAACAGACATTTTTGTTATTGAAAGAAATTGATGCTTCCTTTCACCAAGGATGCATTAAATTGATCAAAAATACTGCCAAAATCATTAATTGCAAATTACAGTTTGAAATAATTGTTTTGAGTGGTATTTATTCCAGTTATTTGTTTACCCATAATGGTAAACAAATACTGTGTAAACTATTCCTTACAAAAAGCATTCTAAAGTGCTAATTGGGTACTCAAAATTCTTATTAGAACAATTAGAAATGGTTGTGCTACCATGTGGAAATCACAATACAGAGGGGTTTTTTTACTGATAAAAAATACCCCCCATTTACTGAGGTATTGTAAGGATGAGGTAGGCCGAGTGGGATCCATTTCCGTATATTTATTAGAGGAGTTGCTCAAACAATTCAAACAGTATTCTTTAAACGTAGTCAGGTCACAGGCTTGGCTCAAAACACAGATAAATCGGTCCTCAGGCAACAAGTCCAAAAACTGTAATCCAGAGCAAACGTAAGCAATGGTCATAGCAATAGACAAAACAATGGCAGAGAAACAACGCTTGGTAAGGCAGATAACTGGCTATACTTCGCAAGGTGATACTGTGGGCATATGGCTTATATACATGGAGAATGTCCAAACAGGAACTGATGTGGCAGGAACAGGAAGTGACAAGTGTCAATATTCAGGTGAAGGCTCCCCCTGGTGGACGGGAGACTGTTCAGATGTTACAGGTATCTTACAAGTTGCTTTACACATGCAAAAGTCACATTTTGGTTTTAAAAATGGACAAAGAAACCCATTTCTCCTGATTCAATTTTCTCCTAAAGTCTATTGTTTTAGAGAGATGAAGGCTATTCCATGCATTACTGTTTCGTAAAAAGAATCTCTAACCAGGATAGAGAAGGAAGTGGACGGCCCAGATGCACAACAAAAAGACAAGTAAATCAGTCTCTAGTTTGAGAAACAGACTCCTCACAGGTCCTAAACTAAGAGCTTCTAAATCCCAAACACCTGCATTGCTGAAAGAGGATTCTTGAACAAACAAGAACATTTTAAGAATACATTTATTTAAATAGAATTAGCCATTTGTAACATTCTAAAATGTCACTAAACTACATAATGTGCATTGTGACTGAAACACGTATTTCAGGGCTCTTCTCATTCACATATGTCCAAGTATTTTGGCTATTAAAGCAGATAAAAGGTCTTGTGTGTAAGTTTTGAGAGCTGAAATTACGAACAAATCTCTTAGCTTATTTAAATATAGTGTCAATATAATGTAGTCTTGGGGATTTTTGGACACTTTGCAAAGGCTTAAATGATGCCGTCGCAGGACTTTTCAGTGGAACAATAATAATGGTAGTCAAGCTCTAGGGTCATTTCTAAATAGAATTTTTGCATTTCAGCCCTTTGAAGCTCTCACTTAAGCAAGGACGCCGGGGCAGTAGTGTTAAGATCCATGTGCAGTTTAATAAGGCAAATAAATAGTAAAAACAAAGTAACAAAACAAAGAGCAAAAACAAAGGCAGGCAAGGGATCGGTACACAGATAGGCAGTCAAAGTCCGATCGGCAGAGGGGTAATCCAACAAACGGGCCGTAAATCCAAAACACTCACATGAAGGCTGGGGAATTCGGAGAACAAGCAGGAGACAAATACAGGGTAATCAATGATAGTACTAACACTCGGAATTGTAGACTAGACAAACAAGACTTCGCATTGAATGCGTGGAAACTGGGAACTTAAATAGACAGGGTTAAATGTAATACAGGTGGAAGAGTTATCAGTCTGACTGGAGGATTATGGGAAATGTAGTTTGTGAAATGTTAAAACTAAGGTGATTGCGACCTCTGGCGGCATTCGGGGGAGATGGCAGGCACTGCGGGTGTAACACTTACAACGGAGGGAAAAGACTTTGAAGGAAACAGGGTTTAAGGATGATCACTTCTGAATGGAACACACCCCATCATTCAGATGAGTTAGAAAAGATATAGCAGCGAGAGCAAGAACTGTCTGAACTCTTTGCCAAATTTCACCAAACCCTTGCATAGATATTGTAGAAGCCTACTGTATATGTTAAATTCATCAATATTTAAAGTGTTTGAAGTTAAAATATTTTTATTTATTATGGCCCCTGTAAATATATGCATTTTGTGTGCACAATTTGTAGTATTTACATAGAGTTTACAACAAAAGTTAAAATAGAACTGTTTCTTTAAGAAGAGTGACTGTTCAGGGGATTGGCTCTGGGGCCCTTGCTAGTCATAATCCACCCCTGATCATATCAGCATAATATGGGCACTTTAAATGTATGAGGTCTTTTCGCCCATACAATGCAAGTCAATGGCATCAAAAAACATGATACACAAGCATGCTCCAACTACACAAGAGAGCACAGTTAACATTGACAATGAACAATAAACTGGCAAAGAATAAAGGGAAACACAAGGAATAAGCAGAGAGTGCAATCAGAGTGAGGCAGGTGGAAACGGGTGAGTAATTCATTGCCATGATCAGCGTCTCCCCGCGATCGATCAGCGTTCACATGGAAACGCGTGCCGGCTCCACCTGTGAGACACGAGTCAGAGAAAAACAAACAGTATGAGCTGGCACAAATGCCGGAACCATGACACTGTGGTAAACAAAATGAACACTACAGACCGTATGGTTCAGAACTTGCCTCGTTCTTGTATGGGTGATGGATGACATAAGAAAAACACTTGTGGTCAGTGCTAAATACAGGTCTAAATGCCGTCTAAAATGTTTTGTGATCAGATTACAAAAAACACATACGGATGTGGTCAAAAACACATGTGATCACATCGCTTTTGAGGTGTGAACACTAATCCGTCTTGTATGCATCCTGGCAGCAGTGAAGTGTCATCTCTCATCTGTCAATCAACTGCTGTGCTAAAACAAGAGTTATCACATCAACATGCGCTACCTGGACAGATTTTGCTGTTGCGCACTATATCCGTGTTTATATCCGCATCTCCCGCTGCATGCGTTTAGATGTGCTATACAATATGGAATAGCCTTTCTGTGAAAGCTTCCATTGTATATAATTTTTTATTGCAAATTTAATCATCATTTTAAGATGGAGAACTGAAAAATCAACTTGAAATTTTCCCCTTTTTGCTTTATTGACAGCATGCACTCAAGTTGACATGGACTGTCTGGCTATTGGGATATGTTGTAACAGAAGTTCACTGTGTTCAATGAACTGCATATTTTTCCTCTGCAATAAATGTGAATGTTTATTTAGCATTTTTATATCCAGGTATGTGCCTATACAGAAATTGGCTTTCAAAAATAAAACTACTCTGAGGATACACTGAAGTAAAATGTGTGACAACCAACATAGTTTTCCCTATAGGCCGTTATTTTATTCCATTTTAAAAAAAAAAAAAAAAAAAAAAAAAAAAGGTCTCCTACAAACATTTACAAATGAAGTCAAAGACCTTAAGTTTATCATTTTAGTGTTTACCAAAAGCCAACACTGTAAGATCCAGTAAACTGCATTCTGCTTTTATGGTTAAAAACATTTATTTAGTGTGAGATAATGAGGTTCATTTAGGACAACAGGTACAAGTTTTTTGTGGAAGTTTAGCACACTCAAATGTTTTAAGTAACCTCGGTTACAAAATATCTCTGTGTGTTTATCAGCTCAATTCTAAAAGACACATTTTGCAATGGCAGTACTGTTGCAATGTTTGAAAGCTTGAAATATTATGAAATTTCCTCCTTATGTCTTGTAGTGAATTTGTATGTGTGAGCTAGGAATTAAATTAAACTGTCCTTATTCTACATTATTATGTAAGGAAATTTATAATGGAATTAGTCGCATTCGACAACCATTATAAATTAAATAAATGACAAATAACTAGATTATTTGTCTGAATTAAATTCTCCACCATTAAAATCGTAATACAACGTCTCGTTGTATCCGCTCAATTTCTATTGAAAGGAATTAGCTTTAATAAGGGAATTATGATTAATTCTCTTATTGGAGTAATATTATTCTCATGGCTTATTGAAAATAATAATACACATATTTAGGTACAGCACTGAAGTGAAATCTTTTAAAAACAGGGATGAGATTATTTATCAAAATATACCACCGTCAAATTATCTTAAAGTGAAATATGAATAATTAATCATAACTCATAAATAATTGGATCAGTTAATAGAATTAACTTGATGTAGATGAATTAACATTACAATCAATTATCTGTTCATGCAGTGAACACTCTGTATTGATCGTCTGTCAATGCTCAGAAAAGATATTTTTCATGGCCACAGAAAAATAACTCTCTTAGCATGTAGCTGTGATCAAATCATTAAATTGACATTGATTTACAAGCAGACCAGAATCAACTGGCAAGAATGTACACAAAAGTTTTATTTAACTAAATCAGGAACACATAACTAATCTAAACAAACATCTACACACAAATCACCCATACATGGGGAAATAGAAAAGTGAAAGTGAATGAAACCGGAACAGAACAGGGGACTAAACCTCTGTTTAGTTAGTTAATTGTATGATACATGCAATGCCTTGGTTGTTGAGAGAGAGAGAGCGCCCATATGCAGTCTCAGGAGAAAGTCTTGGTTGTTCCTTGAGTCGATGGTGTTGAAGTTGCAATCAATTTCTTCCGCGTTGAATGAAGAAATGATGATGGACTTGCGGTGTTAGTTTTTACTTTTATGGTCGAGGAAGTTACACATGGCTTGATGTGTTTGAGGCCTGCCGGCCCACGACCTCGCAGTGTGGGACCGGAAACACCAGGTCCTACGAACAGCAACCAGGAGAAGGGAGAGAGAGCACAGAGGAGAGAGAGAGAGAGAGAGAGAGAGAGAGGTCACTCAGACAGTGCCCTTTAATTCCTGATGGAGGCCACTCCCCTCGAGTGTGGCTTGACCATTGAGAAAGGTGCAATTTTCCAGTGGGAAAAGCTCCTTTGTTTAGAAGCTGACTCATTTGCATGATTGGAGTAAGCTAGCAGTTTGTGCCCCTTTATGCTCTGAGTAATATAACAGGCATACAATGCATGCTATAAGGTGTTGAGATACACCAATGTGCAGAGAGTCACACAAGGATTAATTTGATAGAAAGCATGATACCAATAATTTTACATTATCTAGTGGTTCTGTCATAAAGCATGCATAAAATGGTATACAGTAAAAAAGACACTATACGAGACAGTAATAATCATACACACAATGTCCTGGGTATATGCATGTTCATTTATAGAACAGTTTGTCTATAAATTACTGAAGAAAAGTCTGTTTTATGGGCTTTATGTGTCTTTCCTATGGGGGAATGGAGTGAGTTACTTCTCCACATTCCTTTGCTTTTGCATGTAGCTACATTCCCCCACCTGGAATGTCTCTGAGGTCCACTAGTTGCTGGACCAGTGTCAGCAAAGGGGGAGTAGAAGCTGATAATGATCAGTGGGAGAGCAGACATCTCAGAGTCTTAGAGTCTGCTTGGGCCTACTTGGACCTTTGCTTGTTACGGTCTTGAGACGTCTGTTGGATTGTTCATTAAATAACGAATAATTGTGTGTCTGATTGGTCCAGATGCTACAATCTCTAGTTTCTTTGCAAAAATGCCCCATTAGTCAGATTAATTTAATAAATACAGCTCTTCTTCAGTCCAACACCCTGTCGCCGGTTTGTGATTTGTCCCTCTTCGGACCACTGTTGTGTTAGGTACTTGCCACTACTGACCGGGAGCACCCCTCAAGCCTTGCCATTTTAGAAATGCTCTGACCCCGTCGTCTGGCCATAACAAATTGGCCCTTGTCAAAGTCACTCAGGTTTTCAAACCTGCTCATTTCTCCTGCATTCAACACATTGACTATGACTATAGTATGACTATGCTCACTACAATTGTACAGAGTGATTATCTGAGTTACCGTAGCCTTTCTGTCAGCTCGAACATGTCTGGCCATTCTCTGTTGACCTTTCTCATCAACATGGCATTTCCGTCTGCAGAACTGCCGCTCACTGGATATTTTTTGTTTATGGCACCATTCTGAGTCAACTCTAGAGCAGGGTTCCTCAATAGACTGCCCACGAAAGACAAATGTTTGGCCTGCACTAAAGGCCTGTTCACACCAAATCTGTGATGATTATGTGAGACAAACTTCCGACGAAAGGTATATACACACAGAGTGTGTAAAAAAAAAAAAAAAAAAAAAATGTAAAACAATTTCACCCCTGTTGTTGTTCTACAAACATTTATACAAGTCTCATGCCTGTACCTTCAGCTGTTAGAGATTAATATATTGAACGCTGTTAAAGCATTCAATTACCTATTTGGCATAACTGTAGGACTCATTATGTTCTTTACATGGTGTTGATGCATTCTGAGGAGTATATAATCTGTGTTTGTGAGATGAGTAAAGAGCGCTGTTGCATAAATATATGATGCATTCCTACTAGGACTTAATTAACGTTCAACAACGACAAACCATGGTTTACAGCAAAACTCAAACAGCTTCATCATGACAAAGAGGATGCTTACAGAAGTGGGGATAAAATATTGTATAATCACACTGACTAAGGAAATTACAGTGGCTAAAAAAAGCTACTCTGAGAAGCTAAAAACAAGTTTTAAGCTAAAGACCCTGTGGAGTGGCCTGAAAGACATTACTAACTTCAAGACACCATCCCTTACCTGTAGGGAATCAACAGATGGCAAACAACCTGAATGTGTTTTACTGTAGATTTGAAAAGACCAGTCTCGCACACTACACCCGCTTTGAACTTCACTTCACACATACACCAACACCTCCTGCAACCACCCCACCCCCGCTACTCAACCTGCACTTAAGATCTGTGTAGAGGATGTGTGCCGGGCCTTCCAGAAACAAAAAACAAGGAAAGCACAGGGCCCAGATGGTGTTTTACCCACTTGTCTAAAATCCTGTGCTGACCAGCTGGCCCCCATCTTCACACAGATCTTCAACAGGTCACTGGAGCAGTGTGAAGTTCCCTGCTGCTTCAAACACTCCACTATCATCCCTGTCCCAAAGAAACCCAAGATCAAAGGACTTAATGACTACAGACCTGTCACTCTGACATCTGTGGTCATGAAGTCATTTGAGAGACTGGTGTTGGCCCACCTGAAGGACATCACCAGACCCTTTCTGGATCCCCTTCAATTTGCTTATAGAGTAAACAGATCTGTAGATAATGCAGTCAACATAGGATTGCATCATATCCTGCAAAATCTGGACAGACCAGGGACATATGAATGGATTCTTTTTTTTTGGACTTCAGTTCAGCTTTCAACACCATCATCCCAGCTCTCCCATGGAATAAATTAACCCAGCTCTTTGTTCCCATGTCTATCTGTCAGTGGATCACCAGCTTTCTGATAGACAGGCAGCAGCTAATGAGACTGGGAAAATTCACTTCCAGCACATGTGCGATCAACACTGGTGCCCCCCAGGGATGTGTGCTCTCCCCACTACTCTTCTCCATGTATACCAATGACTGCACCGCCAAGGACTCCTCTGTCAAGCTCCTGAAGTTTGCAGATGACATGACTGTCATTGTCGTGGCAGATTCCCCACAACAGCCATCAAAGCTCAGTCAACTCAAAGATTTCTCGGAGGTGCAAAATTCTGATTCCAAAACGAGACTTTTTTATTACAGAGTAACAAAGCCGAGGTAGTCCATGGAGCATCTGAATTTACACTTTAGAACATGCCTTTTTATACAGTTTCTGTTCTCTTTTCATCCAATAAAGATTATCAAAAAATCTTCCCATACTATCATCTAATAATATTTTTCAGTGAAATCTTTTGCCCCTCTAATCGCATCATCACTCTAGCCAGACATCCTGCATGACTTCATGCCTAAATGCATAATTATCTTATCATATATGCATAAAACACACTATAATTACCTTATATAGTTACATATTCTATATTGACTAACACTTATTACTTTCTGCATTAATTTGATTAGTATATTAAATGTTTTCCCTTATTTCAGTTTATTGGTCACACACAAAACATCCCTGTGAGATGGAGAGAAGTACGTGTGCTGCCATGGGTGGTTTTTCTTATCCTTAAAACTCCCTACTCATTCGCTTGACAAATGCATCCTGTTTCCCATGGACTCTCACTGTCTGCATCACATCATGCACTTTTCTCACGTCAGCTCATTTTCCCTTGAAACAGAAAGGCCTTACACAGAGAGAGAGACTGCAAGCTAAGCTGTTTTCCATAGTTCTGCTCTTTCAAACTGCATCTAAATAATTTTTTTAATAATTATATTTATTTATCACACATTATATATTTGCACATATACAATGAAATTCTTTTTTTCACATATCCCAGCCAAGCTGGGGTCAGAGTGCAGGGTCAGCCATGATACGGCACCCCGGAGCAGTTAGGGTCAAGGGCCTTGCTCAAGGGCCCAGCAGTGGCATCTTGGCAGTGCTGGGGCTTGAAACCCTGACCTTCTGATCAGTAACCCAGAGCCTTAACTGCTGAGCCACCACTGCCCCTTTTTTTGAGTAAATAAGAGTATTAAATCAATAAAAGAATGATTAAATATGTAACATTGAATAACATTGATAATGCAGCTTATCATAATACGTTTATTACACATTGTCATTTTTAGATCATTGCATATTGCATACATGTCAATTCAATCATTAAAATGGATTAACTGAATGATTAAATCAAAATATTCCATATATTCCCTCTGTTGGGACTTCCTACAAAGTCCCACTAACTTAGCCTAATTCAAGAGTGTTACTTCAAAATCTAGTCCCTTCACCCATCACTTTCTACTGACCAGTTGTAGGTCACACAGTCTCTCTTATCAATGACCAGATCATGGAACAGAACTCCTGTGGAGCATCAGGACCAAACATCTCCCCCCACACTTAACAAGAAAGGAGTAAAAGATCCTGTCACCCTCAACCCTACTGTAACCCAGATGTAAAATCAGAGTAAACTGCATTCTAAGTTATAACCTTAAAACTAACTAAAAAGTGCATATTTAACTAACATACAGGTGTATCTCAATAAATTAGAATGTCGTGGAAAAGTTCATTTATTTCAGTAATTCAACTCAAATTGTGAAACTTGTGTATTAAATAAATTCAATGCACACAGACTGAAGTAGTTTAAGTCTTTGGTTCTTTTAATTGTGATGATTTTGGCTCACATTTAACAAAAACCCACCAATTCACTATCTCAGAAAATTAGAATACATCATAAGACCAATAAAAAAAACATTTTTAGTGAATTGTTGGCCTTCTGGAAAGTATGTTCATTTACTGTATATGTACTCAATACTTGGTAGGGGCTCTTTTTGCTTTAATTACTGCCTCAATTCGGCGTGGCATGGAGGTGATCAGTTTGTGGCACTGCTGAGGTGGTATGGAAGCCCAGGTTTCTTTGACAGTGGCCTTCAGCTCATCTGCATTTTTTGGTCTCTTGTTTTTCATTTTCCTCTTGACAATACCCCATAGATTCTCTATGGGGTTCAGGTCTGGTGAGTTTGCTGGCCAGTCAAGCACACCAACACCATGGTCATTTAACCAACTTTTGGTGCTTTTGGCAGTGTGGGCAGGTGCCAAATCCTGCTGGAAAATGAAATCAGCATCTTTAAAAAGCTGGTCAGCAGAAGGAAGCATGAAGTGCTCCAAAATTTCTTGGTAAACGGGTGCAGTGACTTTGGTTTTCAAAAAACACAATGGACCAACACCAGCAGATAACATTGCACCCCAAATCATCACAGACTGTGGAAACTTAACACTGGACTTCAAGCAACTTGGGCTATGAGCTTCTCCACCCTTCCTCCAGACTCTAGGACCTTGGTTTCCAAATGAAATACAAAACTTGCTCTCATCTGAAAAGAGGACTTTGGACCACTGGGCAACAGTCCAGTTCTTCTTCTCCTTAGCCCAGGTAAGACGCCTCTGACGTTGTCTGTGGTTCAGGAGTGGCTTAACAAGAGGAATACGACAACTGTAGCCAAATTCCTTGACATGTCTGTGTGTGGTGGCTCTTGATGCCTTGACCCCAGCCTCAGTCCATTCCTTGTGAAGTTCACCCAAATTCTTGAATCGATTTTGCTTGACAATCTTCATAAGGCTGCGGTTCTCTCGGTTGGTTGTGCATCTTTTTCTTCCACACTTTTCCCTCCCACTCAACTTTCTGTTAACATGCTTGGATACAGCACTCTGTGAACAGCCAGCTTCTTTGGCAATGAATGTTTGTGGCTTACCCTCCTTGTGAAGGGTGTCAATGATTGTCTTCTGGACAACTGTCAGATCAGCAGATTGTGTAGCCTAGTGAACCAAACTGAGAGACCATTTTGAAGGCTCAGGATACCTTTGCAGGTGTTTTGAGTTGATTAGCTGATTGGCATGTCACCATATTCTAATTTTTTGAGATAGTGAACTGGTGGGTTTTTGTTAAATGTGAGCCAAAATCATCACAATTAAAAGAACCAAAGACTTAAACTACTTCAGTCTGTGTGCATTGAATTTATTTAATACACAAGTTTCACAATTTGAGTTGAATTACTGAAATAAATGAACTTTTCCATGACATTCTAATTTATTGAGATGCACCTGTATGTGAAGAAACTAAAGACAAGTAACTAGAAACAGAATGAAATCCAAAGAGTCAGAAAAGTATGAAAATTGTATATTTATTATTCATACTTACAAATATATGTAAAAAAAAAAAAAAAACATATTACAGAAAAACTTGACCAACAAAAGTCTGAATCAGCACTGCAAAGGTGATTTATTCAATCAGCCAATCTTGCTGTAGCCTCCAACTCCACCCTAGAGTTAACGCAGACAGTCAAAGAACAGACGAAGAAGCGAAGAGCAACGAGATGTTAGGGATTTATAGCAGCTAAAATCCGGAAAATTGAAAAGATTAGTTTAATCTTAATCTAAAGCTCTAGGAAGAGAGAGAGATTCACCTGAGAAGTGAATCTTGATGTTAAACCGAGATAAAGCTGAGTGATGAAGTAGAGTCATTTATTTCTCTGTTCATCTGGATTAAACCTGGAATAAAAGAACAAGTTTAGTTAATTATCGGTAATAACAGGTAACTGTAATTTTATTTGTTTGGTTTTAATTACATTTTATTGAGGTTATTTAGGGAAATGTGTTACAAAAGAGTTAAATTTGCTACTAAAATAGGAACTAAAATCGATAAACATTTTATTAGCTTCCAATAAACTAAATAGCCGTAATTAGATTAAATTAACAGAATTTGAAGGAAAGAATATTGAAATCAAATAACTAAAAGGGAGATTAATTTGGTGGAAAGGAAACAGATCGAAATCTGTTGGGGAATTTAATAACTAATTGTGTTTACTGTATTATTTTATTTAAGATTTATTTTTTGTATTGTCTGTTGTTTTATCTGTGAAGTTTATTTTATTCACATTATTCAATATAAATCAGTTATTTCACCAAAGTCAGTTGTTGAGTGTGTATGTGTACATTTTGCCTCCTCCACGTACCCTGGTTATCTTCTGATTGGCCCAAATCTTTGCCGGCTCGGTGCACCTGCTGGTGTTCCCATTTGAGGGGTGCTGAAAGGTAATTGAATTAGACACCCCTAGCGGGAGGTCAGTGGAACAGCACTCGTTCGTACCACCCTGGGTGCCATCACACATTCTACACTACACTCAAGAGAGAGAGAGAATATTAGGTTTTAAGCATGAGCATGTTCGGTTATGTTGAATATAACAGAAAATACCATTCAAAATCATAACATTTTGATTAGAGTAGCATAACAGCACGTTGGATATAACAGCATAAAGATCAAAATCAGTAAATATATCAAAGACATCAAATATAGTAGAAATAACCCAACACTAAAAAGTTATTCTTTTTTTCTTTCAAAGATCCTTTTGACAAAAGATCTTCGACCCAGTTACTTTGCATAACATAGAGGGCCACCACTGCGGAGAGGTTAGGCTAGCACTTACATCCCAGGGCATGGCTCATCATTCATCTCCTCATATACCGGTCAAAAGTTTTGAAACACTTACTCATTCTTTATTATACTTTTATTTTATTTATTTTATTTGATTTGATTTTTTTCACATTTTAGAATAATAGTAAAGTCATCAAAACTATGGAATAACATAAATGGAACTATGGGAATTATGTTGTGACTAAACAAAATCCAAAATTAATCAAAACTGTGTTATATTTTAGCATCTTCAAAGTAGTCTCCCTTTGCCTAGAATTTGCAGACATGTACTCTTGACATTTTCTCAACCAACTTCTTGAGGTATCACCCTGGGATGCTTTTTCAACAGTATTGAAGGAGTTCCCATTTATGTTGGGCACTTATTGGCTGCTTTTCTTTATTATTTGGTCCAAGTCATCAATTGAAAAAAAAAAAAAAAAATAAAAAAATAAATGTAAATACATTTTAGTTTTATAAT
Organism: Myxocyprinus asiaticus; assembly: GCF_019703515.2. NCBI lineage: Eukaryota > Metazoa > Chordata > Actinopteri > Cypriniformes > Catostomidae > Myxocyprinus > Myxocyprinus asiaticus. The sequence goes on along the minus strand of NC_059392.1, from coordinate 14,829,717 downwards.
GAAATAAATTAATATGGTTGCACAATTATATTTTTGTCAACACAACTAATTTCAAACATTTAAGCATACACCTTCAGATCAAAAGATTTTTAAGATCATGAGAAACATTTCAGTTAAATGTTTCAAAACTTTTGACTGGTAGTGTATATTCATTGGAGGAATCAATTTCCTACCATTTTGGTCTTTCTGTCCATCCAGAAGAGTTGTCATCATATTGCATTGGACCATTCACTTTGATCAATGTCATCTGCTTCATTGTCGCTCAGATCAAGAATGATTTGATCAATGGTAACACACAATCAGAATATTATTCCTTTCACAAGAATTGTTGTTTCAATCATTATACCAATTTTAGCCAATCATGCACCCCATTTCTTAAACAATTCTATTTAAATTGTTATAAACAAACAAGACAAGCAATCACCACCATGTTTTCTTTTCTTTCTTTTCCCCCATTCTTCATTACTATTAAAATGTACATGAGTTCAATAAAAGCATAAGTAAAAGTAATAAATCACCTATCAATCTTTTAATCAATTATTCATCATACAAGCATTCCCAGGTTTGTTTAATACTTCTTTAATAAGTCAGGCACTCTTTGACTGCAACGGTTCTCAAAATGTAACCCCCAAATTCAATCTATAAAAAAAAACTTTTACACAGGGTATGATCCCCTGATGGCACAGTGACAGAATGCTTGGTATTTAACACTGTGATACGGTTATTAAAATGCTGTCGGGCTGAGTGGAACTCACAATTTTCGGGCAGGTTTCCTCTAGACCAACCTTTTGATGCTTCCAGCCTAAGAGCATCCATCCACTTCCTCAACCCATATAACCCTACCGTCTTGGGCAGGCTTCCAGGGTGGTGATACCCTGCCTTAGTTTTCCCCCACACTTTTGCCACTGGAGAGTCTTTCCCATCATTGGGTCATTGCCTCTTGCCACTGGTCTCAATTCTGCTCAGTCCTATTAGCCAATCCTTAATAATTTGTGTGGCAGCGGGGGCGTGGTCAAGCATCTCTCCGGAGAGAGAAAGCAGTAAGGGCGCTTACACCTGAGCTAAATTATGTCTAACACCTGTCTCTAATTTCAGTGAGCACGGGGAGAGCGGCATAAATAGAGCGACACAACACTCAGTCGAGAGAGAGACTGGATACGACAGAGCCGAGCCAGAGCAAGGATTTTCTAATAGTGAGAGTTTATTTGTGGAAGCAGTGTGTGTTAGTGTTTAGTTAGTGCATAAAGGTAAACTGTAAAGTGGTGTCGAGGAGGAGGGGAAATAAAGCCTCACCTGAAGAAGGAAAACTGCTTCTCGTGTCATCTTTTACACTGGTGCTGAAACCCGGGATTGAAGTTTGGGTCGAAGATGGATGGAGGTCGTCCCGTAGAGTCCTCCCAGTTGGCGGAGATCCTCCAAGCCCTCGCCAGCCTACATCAGAACCACCAACAAACGCTGCTTGAGCTCTGACAAGATCAAGACCGCCGGTTTGTCGAGCTCATGCATGGTCAAGCCGAGGACCGGCAGGCGATCTGGAGCCTCCTCAGCCAGGGGGCATCCTCAGCCGTGACCCCGGACACACCCACGCCGTTACCCCCACCAGCATTACAGAAAATGGGGGCGGCGGACGACCCCAAGGCCTTCCTGGATTTGTTTTAGTGGACCGCCGAGATCTGGGGCTGGCCGCTCGGCCAATGGGCAGCCCGATTGATCCCACTATTGTCCGGGGAAGCCCAGCTCATGGCTCAACAACTGCCAGCATCGAGCCTCCTGGCCTACGGAGATCTAAAAAAAGCCATCTTGCAACGGGTTGGTCGCACTCTGGAGGAAAGTCGTCAGCTCTTCCGGAGCTTGAAGTTGGAAAGCTCCGACCGCCCATTTGCCTTTGCCCAGCGGCTCCGTGACGCCTGCCGAAGATGGCTACTAGCGGGGGATCGCGACGTCCAGGGAATTATCGACCAGGTGGTACTGGAACAGTTCACAGTTCGACTGCCAAAAGGGATGGCGGAGTGGGTCCAGTGCCACCGCCCGGCGTCGTTGGAGGAAGCTATCCGACTTGCGGAGGACCACATGGCGGCGATCCCGAGGGCGGAAGATCCCTCCTACGTTTTCTCTCCTCCCTCTGTTTCTTCCCCCTCCCCTCTCTCTCTCTTGTCTGCTCTCTCTCCGGGTCACGTTCCTGCCCCACGCAGACGAGGAGGAACTCAGCCCCTGAGACCAGTTCTCCGGGTGTGGGAGGCGACACCTTCCCCTACTCCAATGCCCGTCACTCTCCCCCTCAGGGGGGGCGCCCGCCGATGCAAGTGCGGGCGTAGTGCCTGGGCCGGCCTGCAGGAGGTGCGGAGACCTGTGCCACTTCCGAGATCAGTGCCCTCTGATGGAGCTGGGGATGGTGGTGTGGGCCTCTGACCTCCCACAGGCTGCCCCCGACCGGGCCGGAGCGTACCGGATACCGGTAAGTGTCAAGGGGGGTACTCACCAAGCGTTGGTGGATACCGGGTGTAATCAAACCACTATCCACCAATGCCTGGTTCAACCCGAGGCATTGGTCACATCCAAAACGGTGAAGGTGAAGTATGTACACGGGGATATTCACAAGTATCCGGTGGTGACCCTGACAAATAAATTTTGGGGGAAAAAGCATAGAGTGGAGGCTGCGGTCAGTTCCCGCCTCACCCATCCACTGATTTTGGGGACTGATTGGCCTGATTTTAGAGTTTTATTAAAGGGAATTTGCGCGGATGGGTCCTGTGTGAAAATAGGGAGATGTGTGATGTGCGATGCTCTGGCAGGGGAGGCGGAGCCGGGGCCGTCCTCGACAGCTCCACGTCATGATGACGAGAGAGGGGGAGAGGCTGCAGCCCCTCCCCTTCTCAGGGAATTCCCTGACGGGGATTTCCCTTTGGAGCAGTCGCGAGACGAAACCCTCAAACACGCCTTTGACCAAGTGAGAGTCATCGATGGTCAACGACTCCAGCCTGACATCGCACTTTCATACCCCTATTTTGCAATTATAAATGAGCGGTTGTATCGAGTGACACAGGACACTCGGACCAAAGAGGATACAACCCAACTTTTGATTCCAAGGAGCCGTCGGGAAATGGTATTCCAGGCGGCTCATTATAATCCCATGGCAGGTCATCTAGGAGAAAGGAAAACACTGAACCGTCTAATAGCCCGTTTCTATTGGCCGGGCATTGGCGGCAATGTCCGCAGGTGGTGTGCGGCATGCCGCGAATGCCAGCTGGTTAACCCACCGGCCACCCCAAAAGCACCATTGCGCCCTCTCCCTCTGATCGAGGTCCCCTTTGAGAGAATTGGAATGGACCTCGTCGGGCCATTAGAACGGTCAGCATGCGGACATCACTTTGTATTGGTCCTAGTGGACTATGCAACGCGATATCCGGAAGAAGTGCCTCGTCGCAACATCTCAGCACGCAGTGTTGCGGAGGCACTCTTCAAAATAATCTCCCGGGTGGGGATTCCGAAAGAAATCCTCACCGATCAAGGCACAACATTTATGTCACGAACACTACGTGAACTGTACGAGTTATTAAATATTAAATCGATTCACACCAGTGTATACATCCTCAAACGGATGGCCTGGTGGAACGATTTAATAAAACCCTCAAAAACATGATTCGTAAGTTCGTGCACGATGATTCTAGAAATTGGGATAAATGGCTCGACCCCCTGTTATTTGCAGTACGAGAGGTCCCGCAAGCCTCCACTGGCTTCTCCCCATTCGAGCTGCTGTATGGGCGATGCCCACGCGGCGTGCTTGATGTAATGCGAGAGGCCTGGGAGGAAGGACCTTCAAACAGTAAAAATGAAATTCAGTACGTTCTTGATCTTAGAGCAAAACTCCACACCTTGGGGCAACTAACACAGGAGAATTTGCTCCAAGCTCAAGAACGACAGCGCCGACTGTATGACAGGGGAACTCAGCTAAGGGAATTTGCACCGGGAGATAAAGTGCTTGTATTGCTTCCCACATCGAGCTCTAAATTACTCACCAAGTGGCAAGGACCCTTTGAGGTCACACGACGAGTGGGAGATCTCGATTATGAGGTTAAACGAACCGATAGAGGGGACGCACGTCAAATATACCACCTCAATCTCCTAAAATTGTGGAGGGAGGCGGTCCCCGTGACGTTGGCTACGGTGGTTCCCGAGAAGGCGGAGCTCAGACCGGAGGTGAGTTCAAAACATAAACAGTTCACCCCGGTCACTTGCGGAGACCACCTCTCACCAAGCCAACTCGCGGAGGTTGCTAAGTTGCAACAGGAGTTTGCAAATGTGTTCTCCCCTCTACCGGGACGTACAAACCTCATCCATCACCACATCGAGACCGAGCCGGGGGTGGTGGTACGTAGCCGTCCCTACCGACTACCCGAACACAAAAAGAAAATTGTTCGGGAAGAATTGGATGCGATGCTTGATATGGGGTTAATAGAAGAATCCCACAGCGATTGGTCCAGCCCAGTTGTTCTAGTGCCTAAGAGCGACGGGTCTGTACGATTCTGTGTGGATTACAGGAAAGTCAACGCGGTGTCTAAATTTGATGCATATCCAATGCCTCGCGTTGATGAGTTGCTCGATCAGTTGGGCACTGCTCGTTTTTATTCGACATTGGATTTGACGAAGGGTTATTGGCAGATCCCCTTGACACCAATTTCCCGTGAGAAAACCGCCTTCTCCACACCGTTTGAATTACACCAATTTGTGACACTTCCGTTCGGTTTATCTGGAGCCCCGGCTACGTTTCAGCATCTCATGGACTGAATCCTCAGGCAGCATTCAGCTTACACCGCTGCCTATTTAGACGACATCATCATTTATAGCAATGATTGGCAGCGGCATATGCAACATCTGAGGGCGGTTCTGAGATTGCTGCGCCGAGCGGGACTCACAGCGAACCCAAAGAAGTGCGCGATTGGACAGGTGGAGGTACGGTATCTGGGGTTCCACTTGGGCCACGGGCAGGTGCGTCCCCAAATTGACAAGACAGCGGCGATTGCGACCTGCCCGAGACCCAAGACCAAAAAGGGGGTGAGACAGTTCCTGGGGCTGGCTGGCTATTATAGAAGGTTTGTGCCTAATTATTCGGACGTCACCAGCCCGCTGACTGATCTCACTAAAAAGGGAGCTCCAGATCCAGTCCAGTGGACGGAGCAGTGTCAACGGGCGTTCACGCAAGTTAAAGCCGCACTTTGCGGGGGGCCGCTGTTACATTCACCTGACTTCTCTCTCCCTTTTGTTTTACAGACAGATGCTTCAGACAGGGGGCTGGGGGCTGTACTCTCGCAGGTGGTGGAGGGGGAGGAGCGCCCGGTGCTGTGGGGATATGTGGCAGCGGGGGCGTGGTCAAGCATCTCTCCGGAGAGAGAAAGCGGTAAGGGCGCTTACACCTGAGCTAAATTATGTCTAACACCTGTCTCTAATTTCAGTGAGCACGGGGAGAGCGGCATAAATAGAGCGACACAACACTCAGTCGAGAGAGAGACTGGATACGACAGAGCCGAGCCAGAGCAAGGATTTTCTAATAGTGAGAGTTTATTTGTGGAAGCAGTGTGTGTTAGTGTTTAGTTAGTGCATAAAGGTAAACTGTAAAGTGGTGTCGAGGAAGAGTGGAAATAAAGCCTCACCTGAAGAAGGAAAACTGCTTCTCGCGTCTTCTTTTACAATTTGGTATCAGTTAACAGATATTTTCTTTTGTTTCAGGGAGTATCACCTGAGAACCGTCACAGCCAATGGAACCATCTACAACTGCTTAAATATGGAGACAGTTCAAAACATGGTTAAATTCACAAAGCATCATTCAAAATTCAACAATCTTTTAAAATTGTCCAAATTAAAATTGAAATAATGATAAAATTGAACTCATTTACAGATCATTAATTTCAGATTGTATTTCTGCTACTTTAGCAAACATCACAAAAGACCCTGTATCATGGTGGGGACTAAAATCAGAACAAAACAAAATAAAGGGTAGCCTCCAGACTTCTAGGAAGCTTAATTTAAAACATCACCTTAATTCAATAATAGTCTCTAGATTGTTTTTGAACCTACATTAAGTGTGTCAGATCAACTTTCAGCTGAATCTCTTGTCTTTATTATAAACTCTTAACTTAAAATCGCCCTCTGCATATATAAAACCTTTAATCATGACGAGGAAAGCTGTTTGAACCTCTCCTTCATATCACTTCATCTAACATTATTGTCAAGTTATTGTCACATTATTTTCCATATAAAAGAAAATCAAAAGAAAATAAAACAATTTAGAGATTTAATTTTAGCACACTTCAAAATCTGCTTTTGTGTTTCTGTTTCAAGCAGACAATTATGAAACTTAGACTGAGAGAGTGAGAGAGAGTAGGGCGGGGGAGGAATTCGGAGGGGGACATTCCACTCCCTCACGCTGTTTCTAATATTTTTACAGTTATTCCTTCTTTTTCATTTTAGAATCTCACAATAATATATATGTTATTCTTCAACAGTGAAAATAGTGATAATTATAATAATTAATTATATTAACTGCTTTCAAACTTTCCCATCTTAAAACCATCTTCAAGAAAACCTCTTCCAAATCTTTCAACCTACTTCTATCATCCCCTGCTTTCTTTTGCCCATTCAAACAACATACTGTAGAACCTTCACATCTTTAATACAACACAAACTTTGCCTTTCTTTTTTGACATTCTCTTTACATTCAGTACAACTTACTTTAGCCTTCTGTTCAACAGAAGTATCTTGTAATCCTGTCATCCTATTATTAATATAATCAGCCTCATCCAAGTTGACGATGAGTCTGCATACAGAAAGAAGGTTGAATGGCTGGCTCACTGGTGCAGTTATAACAACCTGGAGCTCAACATGCTCATAACAGTGGAGATGATTGTGGACTTTAAGAGGTACACCCCAACATTGACACTGATCACAATTCTAAACAGCACTGTGGCAGCAGTGGAGTCATTCAGGTTCCTGGGCACTACCATCTCACAGGACCTGAAGTGGGAGTCCCACATTGACTCCATTGTGAAAAAGGCCCAGAAGAGGTTATACTTCCTTCGCCAGTTGAGGAAGTTAAACTTGCCACAGGCACTGCTAATCCAGTTCTACTCAGCAGCCACTGAGTTTGTCCTCCACATTTCAGTAACTGTCTGGTTTGGTTCAGCTACGAAATCGGACATCAGAAGACCACAAAGGACAGTTCAAACTGCAGAGCAGATTTTTGGTTCCCCCTGCCCTTCCTTCAAGAACTGTACACTTCCAGAGTGAGGAAAAGGGTTGGAAAAATCACTCTGGACCCCACTCACCCTGCCCACTACCTTTTTGAACTGTTGCCTTCTGGCTGGGACTACAGAGCTCTGAGCACAAGAACTGTTAGGCACAAGAACAATTTTTTCTCTCAGGCTATCCATCTCATGAGCAGTTAAAACTGCCCCATTGGGCAATAATTATGTGCAATACACAGCTTAGTCAATTATATTTATTGAACATAGCCTATCTCTTCTGCATTACATTCCCTTGCACTGTATATAACAGATTTGTATTTGTATATATATATATATATATATATATATATATTTGTCTTATTGTGTATTTCTATATATAGTTATAATTTCTTTGGCTTTTTTTTTTATTTTGTATTATTATTATCTCTTTCTTGTTGTGTATTTTTTGTGCACTGGTAGCTTCTGTCCCCAAGAAAAATTCCTTGTATGTGTAAGTATACTTGGCAATAACGCTCATTCTGATTCTCATATATGTCCTATTTATATTTGTACATGTATTTTGTTACGAGAATATTCCAGATGGGCTCCTGAAGCCAACTATTTTTTAGTGTCTGGATTAATGCCTGGATAATATAACACAATGTAATGTGATACAAATACACGTGGAATAGTGCACAGTAAGAATAACATTGTACAGTAAAAGATATGATGCATAGCCTAATGTTACATATAATTTATAAGAAAACATTGGCTCACGGTGTTTTCTTTATTGAAAGGATTGCAATACTTTGTTATATTTGTCCTTAAGAGCAATAACAATATTTATGCTAATAGGTCTAATAATTGAAAGTGAAAGTGCAGGGAGTAGATCATGTTTGGAGATGAGCAAGAACAGTTGACTCGCATAGAAGACATGGAGATCCAGGTTGTTCATTAACGTTTTTTCTTTTTCTTTTTTTTTTTTAGCAGGCAAAGTTGTGTAGTTTTGTGTATCTGTATACAGACAAACTGTTCATAATTGTTTGAATAAATAAAACAGGCCACTAATACTGAGAAAAAGAACTAATAAAAAATATGAATATTTATGTGTGACTCTTTTAATAATAAAAACAACAATAGTAATAATAATAATAATAATTATAATAAAAGCAGCAGCACAATAAATTTGTCATTACATCGACAGATGTGACCCTTGAATTTGTATTGTTGACAGAATTTGACTCTTGGCGAAAAATAATTGGGACACCCTTCTCTAGAGACTGTTGTGCGTGAAAATCCCAGGAGATCATCAGTTACAGAAATACTCAAACCAGCCCGTCTGGTGCCAACAATCATGCCATGGTTGAAATCAGTGAGATAAAATTTTTTCCCCATACTGATGGTTGATGTGAACATTAACTGAAGCTCCTGACCCATATATGCTTGATTTAATGCATTGCCCTGCTGCCACATGATTGGCTGATTAGATAATCGCATGTATAAGTTGATGTTAAGGTGTTCCTAATAAAGTGATTATTGAGTGTATCCACCTTTTTCACTGGCAGCGAAATGTCCCATTATGCTTAGCACTTTCTTCCACTGTGGATGCTAAAGACTTCCGCTTCGCAGCTTTTTCACATTACAAAGCACTGAAAATATTAATAACAACAGTCAAAAACAGTGTTGTATTTATTTAACATAAATTTCTTTCTCACTAAAGGCTGCATATGGACATACGGTTTTGACGGCAATCCCACGAATGGATGTGTACCCAATCTAATCTCATACATTTACATGGTAATGTTACTCCACTTGGCTCTAGCACAACAAAACAGACAAATCCTAGACATTTAGGCAATCTAGAAATCCCAACCGGATGCTTTTAAGGTTAGAAAAACAGGACATGTCCGTGAAAAGAGGACATTCCTTACGAAAATCGAGATTCAAATTCACCACTGATCATTTTCACATGCAAATGAGCTTTGCAGAAAACTTTGTCCATTGTTGCCAAAGGTTTGCCGGAGGTTCACCACCACCGGCGAAGAGCTGCAAACGTCTGGCAAACATTTGCGGTGAATTAAAAGCTAATTTTCATATGAAAATAACGAGTTGTAACTTTCATTTTCCAGTAGTTTTTAAGCCACATGTAGTTGTTATAACAACCTCTAATCAGCAGTAAGCAGAAGTGCGGAGCACCCAAGAGGAAGCCTCTCGCTGTAATGGCGGAATCCATGGAGAAGTCAGGAAAAGGTGGATTCTATAAAATAGAGAGTAGGTCTTCAGGCTTAACAGCACTACCCATACAGCCAAGTTACAAACAGCAGTGGTAAACAAAATGCACGCTGCAGTCCTATGTTCTGTAGGTTCAGAATTTGCCTCATTCTTGTATGGGTGATGGATGGCATAAGAAAAACACGTGCTCAACGCTAAATACAGGTCTAAACGTGGTCTAAAACATTTTGTGATCGGATCACAAAAACCACATGTGATCACATCGCTTTTGAGGTGTGAACACTAATCTTTCCTATATGCATCCAGGCAGCAGTGAAGCGTCACCTCTCACCTGTCAATCAACCGCTGTGCTAAAACAAAGAGTTATCACATCAACGTGCGCTACCCAGACAGATTTCGCAGTTACATACTATATCCGTGTTTACATCCGCAGCTCCCTCTGAATGCGTTTAGATGTGCTATACAATATGGAATAGACTTTCTGTGGCCACCCTCGAGCCCAGGCCAAGGACAAAAGGTCCAGTTGTACCCCGTTATCAGAGGCCCTGACCACTTCTAAAGCTTTCGGATGCAGACCTGAACTGGGTGTGTCAGATAAGAGAGACATCCAAAATGTGCCGTGCTGGGGTATTCCAGCACGAGGACCACTGCCTTATGAGAGATAAGTCATTGCCGAAAGGAATTAAAAAAAAAAAAAAAATTATATTAAAAACAACTTTTACATTATAGTTTTTCCATATAAATTTAATCTGCGATAGTCTGGGATATACATTTAAAGGGGAGTTAAATAATACAGACCTAAGATGTAGTTGTTGTTTTTTATAAACCAAGCAAAATGTCAGCTGAATCTCCTGAATCTTCATATCATCAATTCAGAACGATGTTCATATTAAAGTTGATGTATACTTTATTGTCCCTGAAGGGAAATTTGTTGTGGACTTCATGTTGCTGCATTGAAAAAAATAAGAAAAACGCATCACAAAAGCATCAAACATTACCACACAGACACACAAATAGTACATATAATATAATAAAAATAATAACATATCAACAAGCTAAACTGCTATTAAACATTCGCACAGATACAGGTACAAAGGAATTCTTATATCTATTTAATTTGCAAAATGGAGCTCTATATCTTCTCCTGGTGGGAAGCAATTCATACTGTGAATACAAAAAAATTGTTTGATTGCAAAAGATCTTCTGCACCTGATAAAGAATGCATTGCTCATATAAACCCTGAAGATTAAGATGTTCTTCCTGCCCAACAATTTTCATTGCTGTCATTACCAGGTGCACCAATTTAGATTTGAGCTGTATAGTTAGGTTCCCAAACCATATCATAATACCATACCTGACAATTTTTTCTAAAACAGCTTTGTAAAACAACAACATAATATCCTTATTAACCCCATAAAGACACAGTCTGCGTAAAAAGTACAATCTCTGGTGCAGACGGGTGCAAACCCATTCAATGTGTGTTTTCCAAGTAAATTAACTATCTATATAAACGCCCAAATACTTATAAGTCTGCGTCTGAATAATGTGTTGGTCATGTATAACCACTTGACGATGGTCACCTATACATTTTGGATCAAAGACAATCTCCTCATTTTTCTTTGTGTTTATTATTAACTTATTGTTATCACACCAGTCAACAGACCGGCTTATTTCTGACTGGTAGATAGTGCTAATATTGTCCTGCGCATAAAGTCAACTTAAAATAGCTGTGTCATCCGAATATTTAAAAAATTTAGTTTTGTGAATGCTTACCTGAGCACCCATTTGTAAAAAAATTAAATATTAAAATGTTCAGAACAAACCTCTGGACTGTTTCATGTGATCTGATTAAAACACCATCACTTAGGGACTTGTCATGTGAACCACTTGGTGGTGCAGTTTCTCCATAAAAAATGTGATTACCAATCATACTGATACTCGGGACCACTGTGAAGTCAAATAAGCTATGTTTGCTGTAAAAGTTAAAGGTCTTTTGCTAAAACCTGTACTCTCATTCTCATGATTATATCAAGTATATAATCTAAGTACTGTGGGTACACTTGTGAAAAAGCTTTCATTTTATATTATTTTTTATTGAAAATTATATCATCATTTTAAAATGTTGAACTGAAAAATCAGCTTGAAATTTTCCAATTTTTGCTTAATTGTTAGCATACACTCAAGTTGACATGGACTGATGGGGGATGTGTCTGGCTATTGGGCTATGTTGTAACAGAAGTTCACAGTGTGTTCAATGAACTGCATATCTTACAGACAAACATTTATAAATGAATTCAAAGACCTTAAATTAAATGTTTTAGTGTTTACCAAAAGCCAACACTGTAAGATCCAGTAAACTGCATTCTTCTTTTATGGTTAAAAAAAACTTTTATTTAGTGTGAGATAATGAGGTTCATTTAGGACAACAGATACAAGTTTTTTAAAATGTATTTATTTATTATTATTATTATTATTATTTATTTTTTTTTGTGTGTGTGTGAAAGTTTAGCACACTCAAATGTTTTAAGTAACCTCAGTTACAAACTATCTCTGTGTTTATCAGCTCAATTCTAAAAGACACATTTTGCAATGGCAGTACTGTTGCAATGTTTGAAAGCTTGAAAATATTATGAAATGTTCTCCTTGTGTCTCTAGTTTCTTTGCAACAATGCCCCATTTTGGAAACTGCCCTTGTAAATGTGTGACTCAAGAAACTGTAATTCTCTTTAAAGGAGCTATCTCTAAGTGTGTCCAAATGACATGTGAATGGCAGCTTTGGATATGATTTTTTTCTTTTCTTTTCTTTTTTTTTTTTTTTTAAGGAAATGTTGTCTTTGCTCAGAGAGGTCTGGTGTAAGTGAGATGTCTTTCTGACTTTGGTAAATGATTAACTTGTTGATCCCCAAGCAGAATAGAGCTACAGTCATTTGTGAAGTTCAAAAATGAAAGTTCCTATAAAACACATTGGCTTTGCCTTTTTGGTTTTATCCTTTACATTTGTACAAGCTCAAGGTAAGTTTACTGCCCTTCTTCTTTACTTTTTTCATTTTGTTATTTATTTTAATGTCATTTATATTTATATTTCATTGATCAATGATATACACATTATATGCACTTTTAAACTTTTCTTCATGTCTGCATGTATGTGTTGTTTGTGCTTTTAAGTATGTCTTCAAAAGGACATTAAATATGAAAACATAAAACGATTGGAGAAAAATTCCTACAATAATAATGAAATAGTGAAAGTTAACTGCCAGACAGACTCATATCTTTAACCTTATAAACGCTGTTTTATTTTATATGGAGAGGTTCCCCTGATGGAGTCTGCCATGTTAGAATCACATCTAACCACACAAATACTATTCGCTTAATCTCAGTAACCGCACAGTTATTAAATACTTTCACTCATGGATGAAATTAATCATGACTGACTGTGAATAATTTCTACAATGGCATCAGTAACTGAAAACTAATGCATTTGAATGATGCTGCATCCACACCACTAGGTGTCGGTGTAAGTCCAAGATGACACACACACACACACACACACACACACACACACACACACACACACACACACACACAAACACAAACACACACATGTTGGTGCAGCTATCCTTATGATAACTCTCCATAGACATAATGATTTTTATACTGTACAAACTATAGATTCTATCCCCTAACCCTAATCCTACTCTTAAACCTAACCCTCACAAAAAACTTTCTGCATTTTTTAATTTTCCAAAAAACATAATTTTGTATATTTTTTAAGTGATTTGAATTATGGGCACACTAGAAATATCCTCATAAATCACATTTATAGCATAATACCCTTGTAATTACCAGTTTGTAACCTAAAAAAAGTCCTAGTAAACCACTTAAACCTGCCCCCCAACACACACAAAATGAAAACATTTCTGATTGCACATTTAAGTTTTTTTTAAGGCAGAAAAGAGATTTCTGTTAAGACAACATTTTCATAGTTGTCCAAAGAACACATTAGAGTAGGTAAAACTACTGACATTTAATTTTTACTGCTGTAAAACTAAGTTGTGTATTTTACTCATAATATTTAATGTGCACAATTTTTTTTTATTTATTATTATTTATTTTTTTTATGTTGTGCTTGGAAATAGAATAATTGTCACACAGAGGCAACTGGATTAAATTGGCAGCATTTTCAAGTCAATTCAGTGTCTTAAATTTTTGAGAGAGCATAATGGCATTTCTTTATTAGTATCGAGCTAATGTGCTGCCTTTTTTAACACCCAAAATTACAAACTCACCTTACACACTCTATTTACAACTATTTACAAAATGTTAATAAATGTATTTATAATTAATTAATAATTATTGTAAAGTGTTACAGAATTTGTTATAAAAAATAAATAAATAAAAAAATAGCCTAAACACATTTAGAAACCTTTAACTACAACTTTTACTGTTAGAGTTAGATAAACATAAAAATAAAGTCTAATAGACTAAATATGAATCTATACAAGTTACCATTTAGTGCAGGATTTTTAGTTTATATTTTTTTAGTAAAACGTAAAACATTACCAATTACCAAAACATTTAGTAAGGATGATGTGTATTTTAAAAATAGATCATGTGTATTATTTGTTTCCTTTTTACGTCATCAGAGCTTTATACTAGAATGTTCTATGTAGAATTCAAGTGGGTCATATACGTTTTACTGTCTCTGCCGGCCACCCTGATATCGAGTAAAGCCCAACTGAACTCGCAAGTTTTGCTCTGGAGCACGCCGACCGTACGTGTCCACTGGCGTGTGTGTCCACTGTTTTCAATTTATTCCAATGAGAATCCACCTCACGAGCATAGCGCTCAGCTCCCATTCAAATTAACTGATAACCCTTGCATCGCTTCGCTCACCACGGCCCAGTGGACATCCAGCATAATGTGCGCTGCAGCTGTTCACGTGAAAGCACGCTTCGTTTGCCCTGCACCGATTATAATTTATAAGAGGCATGAATACAATTAAATTTACATCGCCAGCAGCTCTGAGTCACCCGACATTCATAGAATTGTCAATAGAGCAAAACCCTGAAAAGGTCAACCGCCAAAGTGGCTGGTAAGAGTGACGGAGTAACACGCCATGCTGATTTTTACCTGCATTTGACAGGTTGGTGGGTGTTGATTTCAACCCCTGATTGTACAGTTGTTTAAAGTGTTTTTGGATCATTCCGCTGACGAAACATTGAAGTAAAATTTCAGTATAAAACTCTTGGCAACATGAGTTGTGGAAAATTAGATTTGATCTAGGAGATTTTTGATAGCTTTATACAGTGAATTTTCTTTTCATCGTTTTCATTGATGTCAAAAATTAGAGATGCCTTTTATGATCCCACACACCTTCCCCACATTTTCGTAAAAGTCTCGGTGATTGAGTGGACTAGAAGTTCAATCTAGTTGTCATTAAAAAGCTACAATCTTCAGCTTTGAGATGATGTATAATATTTCATTGACAGTTGAGAACATATTTTGACCATTATTTGTTTATCATTCATTTTATATTGCATATTTTGATCTGGACACCTGAGACTTAATATTGGATTATTTACCAAGCTCATAGTCAAGTAGAAAATGGCTCACTTTGAAGAAAACAACCTAAGTTAAGAGCTGATATAGGGTTTGTGGCTACTTGGGGCTTACAGAAGCAGTGATCAGAGAAGACGTGAGATATTTGTCTTTGTTGTCTTACAGAGATCACATTTCACTCCATGACTATTTGGAAAATCATTTGAAATGTGGTGTTATGACAACAACATTAAAATAAATAGTCACATTCTTTTCAGCTTTCATTTCAGAAATGACTTGACTATTTCAGTGCTATTTGAAAAACTTTTATATATTACCACATCATTACTACTGGGTTGCACTCATTTGCGCAGTGGAGGTTTTCAGGCCCTATGTAACATAAATGCAAAATGTATGTTAAAAAATCAGATTCCATGCTTTCAAACGGTATTACATGTGACTATTTATGAATCCACAGACTTTTAAATTTTAAGTGTAAACCTATTACACACTCCAGGCCCCGCCTACAGACCCGTTAAGGGGTTAAGATTCAGCCTACATTCAGTCATAATGAGAAAAATTTGATATTTCACTCACTAGAAGGCTTTTTTCTCTTATATTTAAAGTATTTTTAGTGATAATTAAAGTCCCTTTTGCCACCATGTTCAACTTTCTTTAGGCTGTGATGAAATTATTTCCAAGTGATTTGACTGCCATTGATGTCCTATCTAACACGTTTACTTTTTATCTGAAAATTGGCGAACCTGGTCAACAAATATTTGCTGACAGAAAGATTCTGATCTTTTTCTTGTTCAACCTCAAAAGACTCACAATGCAAGACAGTTGTAACCCAGGTTAAAATTCTAACAGTCACATAAATATAAATACGCACCTTCAAGTATCTAAAATAAAATAATATACCTTAACATAACATTCTAGGATACTAAATTAAGCAATTAAAATGTATATAACACAGTTTTGACATGAGTGATAAAAAGGAACACGGGCCCGTTAAGAACCGGGCACATTTGCTGATTAGATAAGAGAAAGCACTAGATGAGCAGACGAGAGGAGATGCTGGAATTGATCAGTTGAGTGACGAAGAAAACTTTGATTATATGTTTGAAAAAGTAACTTTAAGTTGTTCTGAAGTTCTATAGTTTTGAAATCCTTCCACACACAATTGTGGGATTGACTTGGAGTTTATTCATGTTTGTAAATTCGAAATAAACGGATTTGGACAGGTCTTTTTGAACATCTGACAATTCATTTCAATGAGATGGCGAGCCACCCAGCTAACCACTAAGGAGGATAGAAACTGTTTCATACAGTATCAGCCATCTGCAGAAAAGGCAACTTTACTTGGATATTTTCTATCCTGGTAGGACTGTAAAGACTGTCCCACTTTGTTTCCTGCAGACAGAAATTGGACTGAGTTGATTACAGAGAACTGACAGTAGCTAGAGTTGTGTACTGCTGATGTTGTGAAACCAGTTATGATGTGAATATTGTATTCTTATACAATACAATACAGTTACAATATTATTCTAATATTGTAACTTTTGTGAATTGTCTTATTTTCTTGAATGTTGAGTTTGGTGCTGTATTTTTTGTGTTAAAACAGAAAAGGTATTTTGGAACATCCTGAATATTACTGTCTAGTGAAAAACAGAGTGAGCAAGGGAAAAAACAAACTCAT
This sequence comes from Myxocyprinus asiaticus, assembly GCF_019703515.2. Classification (NCBI taxonomy): domain Eukaryota; kingdom Metazoa; phylum Chordata; class Actinopteri; order Cypriniformes; family Catostomidae; genus Myxocyprinus; species Myxocyprinus asiaticus. Next base: position 14,813,031 of record NC_059392.1, on the reverse strand, counting down.
ATCAATTAGGCCTAAAAGCGAATAAAATAGAATTGTATTAGTTCTGAACTAAAACAATATCAACCAACTTGGCAAACCAAACTAGTTCAATACATAGAAGAAAACCTATAGGAAAAAGAAGGGGTAAAAGAGCAAATAAGTTCAAAAGGTCATTGTAACAGATGTTCATATTTGGATCAAAAGGAGGAAGCGGGACATGGCGATTCCAACACAGGAGTGTCTTTAATTCAACTCAAAACTCGTTCGCTTTACAGTGTGCTGTACAGCTTCAAACAAACACAAAGTCAAGGTGCTTCAATCAAAGAACAAAGGCAGCGGCCAACACACATACAGTTTCTCCGCTGGACACTCTCTCCCTCTTTCGGTGGACTGGGCTGTCTTTTATCTCCCCCGACTCTCACTGTGAACATGGAAATGGTAATTTGTCACAATTTATCTCAGGTATCTACCTTACATCTGTCCTTACCGCTTTCTCTCTCCCCAGACCGGTGCTCGACCACACCCTCATCTCCACAGTCATCTCATTTTATTTTATTGTAGTTATATATTTTTTTGGATGGCAATTCATTTTTATTTTTTTACTTAATGTGTAATGTGACATTTAAAGTTTCTCACTTTTGTTAATACAAGCCGGCAGTTCAAGCATTTGATGGTCTATATGTGCTTTTTATTTTTTCCCAAGTTTCATTACCGCTCCTCTGAACCTAGATACTGGTCCAGTGTACCTTAAAACTAAGGTGACTCAAAGTGTTACACAATGGAATTATGTATATGCAAACATTTGTGGTCTTCTTTTGTGTTTAAAGACATATGGATCTTTCAACGCTGCAGTTAAAAATTAATCTGACATGTGAACATCTTTCATGCAAAAACTGAAACAAAATGAAGCACTATATTACTACACAATAAATTATTAATTATAGCTTATTCACTTTACTGAGTATTTTAAACAGTATTCTCTGGGGTGACATTTCTCGTTGTCCTACCCACTTTAGACACAGCATATGGGCTGTCAACTTTTAATATAAAAACATACATGGGTTGTAAATTAAAATCAGTAATAGATGACACAAACTTAATTCCATGGATTATAATGAACAATAATGGTTATTACTGGTGGTATTTTTCATCCTATTTTTTTCAAAGGACCAAATTGGTGTTTGACGCACTTTGCGTTTCATGAAGAGATAAAATTCACATCACTTAAAATGTCACATGAAGCAGCTGTGGAGCTGGTGGAAGAGTGCTACAAAGATGTCATTAACATTAAAATACTTATGTTATAAAACTAAACAATTTTCTAAATAAGCTGGGAAAATGCTTATCACAATGAACTCTGATATCTTGATAATATTTTATAAAACCTTTTAGATGCGTTAAACTTTAATGCAGAACTGTTAAAGTAAATTTTATTTTCTTTAAAAATCGCATTATATAAGTGTGTCTTCATTATTCTTTGTAAATTCTTTGTTTACACTCTAATCAATGTCCTGTGTATTTCAATTGCTTATTTAGAATTAAATGTATAAATGTTTATAGTTTTTCACAGAAATTGAATTCTAGGAGTATTTACCAGGAATAGTTTTGGCATTTCAAAAATGTATTTATTTGCTAATGTTGTAAATCAAAATAATTTTGTCCCTAAAAGAAAAATATAAACACATTTCGTTATAAAGTTATTATTTTTAATGCTTGACCTCTTCTTAACTTAGTATTGATTAATTTTGTTTTGAACAGATTTAACTTGTCAGATTAAGTCAACCAGTTATGGAATAGTAAGAATCGAACCAGAGGGAAAAAAAATTTTCAGAGCTGGAGAAAGTGTGAAAATTACCTGCTCTGAAAGATACTGGATATTTGGCATAAAAGAAACCACAAAATCATTTACATGCCAAGTTGACGGGCAATGGGATAACGAGCCTACTTGTGTGGGTAAGCTTGCAGAGAATCACTTCTTGACTTGGTGCTGAATCCATTGCTTATTATTAAAAGAATGTGAATCTTGTTTCAGATATTAGATGTGAAGTTCCACATGACAGACGTGTTTCTCATCCAGAATATTACTTTAGAGGAGACTTAAAATTGGATGCAGAAATATATTACTATTGTAATTCTGGATATAGTCAAATGGCACAGAAGGCCAAATGTACACAAGACGGCTGGAAACCAGATCCACTGTGTGCTGGTATGTTCTTCTAAAAAGCGTAACAATCTGTGGTACTGATACATAATTCACATGAATTCTGTGATTAATTAGTAAGTTGGATGTTTTCCAGAAATTAAGTGTGAAGTACCAAAAATCCCAAATGCAGAGACTGAGGGAGATCAGAGACAAATCTACAACATCTTTTCAAGAATAGTATATAAATGTCACTCTGGTTTTGAACCAGAGCAGCGTGTACAAATCACCTGTAATTCCCAGGGCCAATGGACAGGCATACAGCACTGCACTGGCAAGCTACAGTTTGTTGACAATGCGAGAGCCTTAAATTACATTTAATTTCATTATCCAATCAAATAATTATAATCTTCCCTTTGATAACTCAGAAACCAATTATATGAAATGACTTTGTGTTAATGCAATTTTTTTTTAATGTTTTTTCCCCACAGCAAAGGAAGTATCTTGCATTACTCCATCCTTGAAAAACGGGTTCATATACAGAGCTTCCATAAATGAGAGAAAATTCTACTATTCGTGCAATACAGGTTATAAACCATTCAGTGGGAACTGGTGGGAATCAGTGGCATGCAATGAGAGGTCTTGGTCTGATGAGCCACAGTGTATCAGTGAGTGTGTTTTATTTAAGTCAGTCTCATGTGTAAGACAAAAGACTAGTTTACTAGTTAACTAGTTTAATAACTTGTCATCGCTCTTACAGGGGAGGAAGAATGTGGCGCTTACCCCAGAGTCAATCATGGAAAAATAAAGCAAACAAAGAATCATGATAGAGAATCTGCAGAATTTGAATGTGATCCTGGCTTTAAATCAACACATAGCTCAATCAAATGTGTCAAGGGTAAATGGGAGACACCAACCTGTGAGGGTGAGCCTCTTGAACTCTTATTACATGACTAAGAATAACAATGAAGACAAACACAGTGGGCTGGAAAAGTAATCTATATACTTACATATCTATTACCATCTGCAAAGGCGACACAGAAGCTGCATATGAAGCAGCATGTATGCTTTTAAATGGAATATTTACACACATTATTTAGTGTTTCACAAAGGTGGCATAAATGCATGTACACATAAGTAGCAATTGCAGATATAATGTCATGAAATTAAAGTTGTAAATATTATTAAAACAAATTAAAGGCATTTTATTAATACTGAACCAAATACATGAGGCTTTGGTTGGGCGGAGCCGAAATATATTTTAGTGATTTTTTTTTTTTTTGCGACATATCTATTGCTAGTGCATTGTACTATTTTGAAAATATATATATATATATATATATATATATATATATATATATATATATATATATATATATTACTATTTTCCAATTTTTTGTTGTTTTAATTTGTAATATATGTCTTTTTACAGAGGATGTGCGTTGTGACATTCCACCAAAAGTGGAAAATGCAGTCATGACCTCTGACCCTCAAAAATTTTATCCTGAAGGATCTTCTGTAGCATACAAATGTCGAAACTTATTCACAATCAGGGGGCCTAGTAGAGTTTTTTGCCACAGTGCAACTTGGGGAGAAACACCGAAATGTGAAGGTGAGTTTTGATTGGTGATCGGAACTATGTTTTAATGACCCCTTCAGAAAGCAATGCCATTATAGTGCATTAAAACCACAACAAGAGGAACTATTTACGTGGAGATACAGCGCAATACAAATGTGAGGAGGTGCTAAGTTTTCATCTCTCTTTTTCTTTCTCACCAATAACATAATATTTCAACTGTTGATCACACTATACATATCAAAATGTAAATGTATTGTTTATTTACTTCATAAGAAAACATTATTTGGCTCTACAAAATGACATTACATTATTCTATAACTTTATCATTAAACATTATTGTTACACATTTAATAACAATTTTGCTTATTTTTGTATAAAAGATTCTTCTCTCTGATTTCTCTCTTCTTGTTTTGTTGCCTCTTACTGGCAGCTTTCTGTTCAAAACCTCTTCGGACAGTAAATAATGCCATGCTGGTAGATGAAAACCAAGACAAGAGAGAATATTCACATGGAGATACAGTACGCTTTGAGTGTTTTGAGGGGTTTGAGTCGAGGGAGACAACTGCTAAATGTGACGTACAAACCTGGATTTACCCGAAATGTATTAGTGAGTAAAACTGAAAAGAACCGTCTTTCTTTCTTTCTTTCTTTCTTTCTTTCTTTCTTTCTTTTTAAGGAAATGTTGGGCATGTCATACATACTGTACAGTAAATTATATCTAAAAAAAAAAAAAAAAAAAAAAAACTGTTCACTTTCACTGAACTTACATTGAACCAATTCAATATTGTTCCTTTAGAAAAATCTCAGTGTTCCAAACCAACAAAGTACATGACGTTTGTGACACTGTTAAATGAGAAAAATGTGTACAACAACTTTGAAAATTTGTCATACACGTGCAAAAGTCCATATGAAAAAATCCCAGAAGGTACTTGGACGTGTGAAGATAAAGAATGGCATGGAGCATTTGTCTGCACAAGTGAGTCCCCTTAAAATCTTACAATCACATTTGCTTACCCATTGGACAAAAACTGGTTGGACCCATGATGATTCAACCCCAACATTTTAGAGAATGTCATGATGTTTTCTTACCATTTAAAAACATAATATATACAGTACATATACTTTGTGTTCTTTGTGCTACAACATTCTTCTTGCTGCTTTTCATGATCTTCAACATTTCACTTGAAATGTTGAGAGGTCTATATCACCCTCATATAGGTCTGCGCATTGTGTATGAATGAGAGGGACTATTGATCAGTGTTGGGTGTAATGTGTTACAGATTTAAAATGAACTAATCTGATCACAGTTACAGACATGAATAAAATCACATTTCTTGAATTACACATTTATTGCTAAGACAATAATATTAATTAAGTAGAATGCTTTTTAAAATGTATTACGGTCCTATGTTAGTACTTTTATGTGTGTTGCTGTGCAGCTAATGAGCATGCACTTTACAAACCACCATGGCATAGAGGACACATATGGAGGCAATGGCAGATGAGTGAGCTGTGTTACTATGGATGCAGCGGAGTGTAGTTGTTTATTCAAATTGAAAACGAAAGTGTTTCAAGATTTCATGCGCTCATAATCAATCTCAGCGAGCTCTGTGTCAGCTCCCAGCTCTGGCTGGAGGAGAGAGACATGCAAGACTGGACTGGCAACAAATCCTCCTCAAATATCTGCGCTCTACCCCATCCTCGCATGTCTCCCTCATGTGTCCCGCTGCAGCTGCCGCGGGAGGAGAGGGGATCAGCTTCAGGTGTATATGAAAAACAGCACATGTTCCCGTCTGACAGAGGGATATATCACAAGGTGGAAACATTTGCGGAACGGTGTCTTGAGAAACGGCTCTTTTATGTTCTTTGTGTACCGTACACAATTAAACACAGACACAATGCAATAGTGCGCAGGTGATAAAGGATACTCAATTCGTCCAAGCACAAGCAGGGAGGTAGAAATAATCCATGTGCTGTAAAGTTGTGTAAACACACACATGCTGCACATGTACACACACAAACAGACATACTGTACATGCACAAATACACATGCATGATGCAACACACAAGCAAACCTGTATAATCACACCGAAAAGAAACAATAAGCATTCAAATACATAATGGATTCACTATCAAAGCTGTTTGCAAATGTTTTCAATTCATTTGTATTAATTTTCTGTCTTTCACACCAACACAAACACGGGTAAACAAGCGTACTGTACACATACATGCCACACACAGCTAAGATGGTTGTAGATAGCGGACAAACATACACACACACACACACACACACACACACCCCTGAAGATACTACTACAGCATATTTGAGATAATAAAGTTAAGTTGCATATTTAGAAATGCATTGGATCTCTTTAGCCAAGTTGCTGTCTTTGTCATATTGCTGTAAATTTTTTATTTTTTTGGTCAGTCAATATTAGAAGTAATAAAAGAGCTATTAGTGTCACATTTGTTTTTTTTCCACATATTTAATTGGTTTTAGAAAGTAACTTCAAAGTAAAGTAATTAGTAATCTGATTACTTCCCAACAAAGTGATCAGAAAAGTAATCAGATTTCAATTTTAGAGAAGTAATCAGTAGTGGATTACTTTTTTGAAAGTAACTTACCCAACACTGTTGATTGAGTGAATAAGTGGGAACGGAACAGAGAGAGGGAGATTTCAACTTACACATTAGTTTAATAAGTGATTAATATTTGTGTTTATTAACTACACCATTGTAATGCCTGAACATAGCAATAATGTAAAAATAACACTTGAAAATCTGATCATTAGTATACTTTTGAAATATTGAATAACTATGAAAAAAATCCCCAAAATAAACATGAACACATTTGACAACATTAACACAGTTTTCATTATCTCTAAAAAAAAAACATTTATTTGGAGCAGAAAGTGAAGAAAGAGCAGAAACCAAGTGCACAGTATACATGGGAACTCCTTTAATACTGTTTTCAAAGCATCACAGGATGAACCTCATGAAGGTGGTTGAAAGAAAAGTGTGCAGAGATGTAATCAACATTGTCTGACAAAAGAGAATGTTGACAAAATGTTGCCAATTGAAGAAGATGAAATCTAAGAAAGTTTTTGTTGGTTATTTATTTATTTATTTTTTGTAGTTGTTTTTTGGTCACAACTTACCCATATTTTTGTCTGTGGTATTTCACAGTTTTGATAGCTTTACTTTTATGATACGTGGAAAATAGTATTCATAAAAAATGAGAGGTTATGTACAAACATTTAATTGGTATATACAGTATATACTGCTCATCAATCAGATTTAAAATGATAAACAATGTTCTGCAAAAAATTTAGAAGATTTCAAAGTGAACAAATATTTTCTGTGGAAATTGTGAAACTGCTCAAAATGGACGTAAATGTGTCTGTTACTTTATTTGTTTAGGTGAAATCTGTCCACCACCAGCTCATCTTGAACATGGAGACTATACTGTAGTTAGAAAGAATGGTGAAGTAATTACAGAGGTTTATTATACTTGCCAAAGAGACTATGTGCTAGATAAACAACAGCAATATTATAAGTGTCAGAATGGGAGATGGGAGACCCCGCCAAAGTGTCTGGGTGAGTCGTCTATTTCTAAATTATTCTCTTGAATCTCACTCTCATCAAGAACTATTTTACAATTTGTGTCTAATCAGATTGATTTTGTCTGTCATAGAGCCCTGTGAAATTACATCTGACAGTATTGAGAAGTACAATGTACAACCCCCCCAAAATAAGGTCTATGTAAAACATGGTGACATTTATAGACTTTCTTGCAAGTCTGGATGGATTACTGGAAATTGGCGGAGATCTGAACATCTTTACGTGTCGTGTTCTAATGGAGAGTTAAAATCTGACAAAACTTGTAAGTACATCTGAATGTGTATTTTTGCACCCACATTAGTCAAGGTGTTTATAGTCGTGGTGATCTGTATGTTTAACTGAAAAGGATTAAAGTGCCCATGCCAGAAGCAGAGAGTAAAATACTACAATATTATTAAATATGGGTTAGGATGAATGACCAGCATCATTCACACTTTCCATGTTTTAAACATTTTTTATTTTGTGAACTTATAATGTAAAAAGGTCATTGACACAGCAAATAATCTTTTGATACTTTTCTTCAGGCAATACAGAAAATTATTTTGTTTGAAAAGAAACTGGAGTGGAAACACTGAGGTAATGAAAATATGAACTTCTCAATTAATTTTAGAGAGTGTTCTTTTAGAGGCATTAAATGAATGAACCACAAACAGGACATGATGTTATTACATATGATGATGCTGTTGACCGCATTTAATTTAAATGAATATCTGTGTGATTTCAGGAAATGTATTTTTAGCACTAAAATTTTGTTAACACAAACACTGAACCTATACAAGTGTGTGTACATGTTTTGGCATGTAAACTTAAGTAAAAATGTTGTTATATTTCTAACTGTAATTAGATACAGATCCCTCTGATGTATCCAGAGCATGAAGATGGACACACACACACACGCACACACACACACATGCTTGCTAATGCTTCCATTAACATGCTAATCGGCCAACTGCAGTTTAGTATCCTTTTACATTATTTTGTTATTTTATTTACACATACACTGAAAAAAATGTGAACCTCAAAATGTGCTTCATGTTGTAACATCTAAATAAACTGGTTTGAATCAATTCAATCATATTATTTAACGTCACTTTATCACAGTGATGTAGTAGTGACTGAAGAGGTGGGCATTTATCGAGGAACCCCCCCCCCCCAAAATAAATAAATAAATAACATGAACTGGTATAAAAGGTGTAAGAAAATTATATTTTTCATTACATAAATAATAATAACAATGTATTGTCTTTTGTAACCATAGTCTCATTTGAACTTACAAAATGTATGTCGGGGTAAGTTTCTAGCTGGCATCGTTAACAGTTCACCACTAAAACTTGCTATTCTATTTAAATTAATAGGTTTGATTAACTGTTCTTTTAATTTACAGTAGAATGAATACTTTATACAACCCCAATTCCGAAAAAGTTGGGAAAGTATGAAAATGCTAATAAAATCAAAAAGGAGTAATTTGTCAATTATATTCACCCTTTTATATATTAAGAGCACCACAACTAAACATTATATGATTTGCATTGTGAATTTCATTTTTTATTTTTTATTTTTTTTTTTTGTTACATACAGTAATTTCAAATTAGTTGATTGCAACTTACTCCAAAAAAGTTTAGACAGGGGCAATTTAAGACTAATAACAATTTGATGAGTTAAAATAACAAGGCAATGTGAAACAGGAGATGTTAAACAGGTGAGGCAATCATATCATAGTATATAAGGAGCCTCCAAAAACAGCCTAGTCCTTCAAGAGCAAGGATCATTTGAGACTTGTCAATTTGCTAACAGATGCTTCAGCAAATAATCCAGCACTTTGAGAACACTGTGCCCAAAGACAAACTGGAAGGATTTTGGCCATTTCACCCTCTACAGTGCACAATATAGTTAAAAGATTCAAGGAATTTGATCAAATCTCGGTGTGTAAGGGGCAAGATGAAAAACACTTCTGAATGTGCGTGATCTCTGATCCATCAGATGTCACTGTCTTAAAAAACATCATTCATCTGTAATGGATATCATGAACATAGGCTTGGGATTACTTTAGTAAACCATTGTTAGTCAACACCATCTGCCGCTGCATCCACAGATGCAAGTTAAGACTTTACTATGCAAAGCAGAAGCCCTACATCAACACTGTCCAGAAGTGCTGCTGACTTCTCCTGACTCAGTCTCATCTTAGATGGAAAGTAGAACAGTGGAACCGTGTTTTTTGGTCCGATGAGTCCACATTTCAAATAGTTTTTGAAAAACACAGCCATCGTGTTCTCCGGGCCAAAGAGGAACCTTTTCAAATCTGTTATTAGCGTCAGGTCCAAAAGCCAGTGTCTGTATGGGCCAGAGGTTTGTCAGTGCCCATAGCTTGGGTAAACATCTGTGAGGGCACCATTAATGCATACAGATATGTACAAATTTTGGAGCAGCATATACTGCCATACAGCACCGTTTTTTCCAGGGATGTCCCGGAATTTTCAGCAGGACAACTTCAAACCACAAACTGCCTAAATAAGCAGAGAGTGCGGGTGCTAGATTGGCCTGCCTGCAGTCCTGACCTGTCTCCAATTGAGAATGTGTGGTGCATTATGACGCACACAATATGGCAACAAAGACCCCGTACAATTGTACAGCTAAAGACCTGTGTAATGAATGAATGGAGAAAATTCCACTTTCTTAACTTAACAAACTCGTGTCTTCAGTGCCCAAATGCTTAATAAGTGTTATTAGACGAAATGGTGATGTTTCACAGTGGTAAACACTCGACTGTCCCAACTTTTTTGGAGTGTGTTGCAATCATCTGATTTGAAATTACTGTACATAAAATTGTTTTAAAAAAATAAAAAAAATAATTCACAAGGTAAAACATCATATAATGTTTAGTTGTGGTGCTTTCAATATAGCAAAGGGTGAATATAATTTACAAATAACTCCTTTTTGTTTTATTAGCATTTTTAATACTGTCCCAACTTTTTTGGAATTCGGGTTGTACCTTAATTAATAAACAAATACATACATTACGTTATAAATAAACTGTTAAGCATTGAATAGGTAATGACTAATGAGTGTAGTATTGTTCATGTTAACACTTTATCTTATATTATGATATACAGTACATAAGAATTTATGATTAGGCTATTTGTTTTATTTGTGTACGAAAATGTTCTTTTCTGTGTATAGTGAAATAGCTTTCCTATTAAGAAATATAAATTAATATGATTTTATATCATGAGGGAAAAAAGGCACAACTGACAGCAGTAAAAAAAACTGATACAACTACAGGACAACTTGTCATCTGCGAAGAGCATAAAAAACTAGCACAGAGTATTTTCTCAAAGTTTTTATTGAAATGCATTAATATTTTAACTTCTAGCAGTGAAGTAAATATCTACAGCGCAAATTATGGTGACCAGCGCGGCTGGCGCATCAGCATTTCACTGTAGAGTAGTAGAAGCTAGAAATGTCCCACCCCTTATTGAAATGGAAAATATGATTGGTTAGAAAATATCCAATCATGTCTAAAACAAACATTCTGATTGGTAGTTCAGGTCTGAGTCAAACTGTCTATCTGCCCGTGCCTTAAGTTCAGCTCTTCCGCCTCCCGTTGCTCCATGCACATTTAGAGAGAATCTCTGTACACTTATTAAAAAAATAATAATAATCACTTTTCACTCAACAGTGCTGTGGAATCACCTCAATATATTTAAAAATCCTCCTTGCTGATCTGGCAGCCATACTTATTTTAGTTGGTCATCCGCAAAATCCTTTGAAAGATAGGTGGGCAAACGGCGTATGCCCGCGTATGCCCTAGACTACACTACTGCTCAATAAACGTGACTACATTAGTTTATACCAACAAAACCAATATAAGGGTTAGATCAAGGAGACATAGCTCCTTAAAGTAACAGTTGTGGAAACCATGATTTACTCAATTAAAAGGTGCTTAAATCATTAATTAATGAATTTTGAAACATATGTTCAAAATCATGAGCACTCACATGAGATAAAAACCAGAGATGGGGACTCGAGTTTGAGACACTTACTCGAGTCGCATTTTTATAGACTTCAGACTCAGACTTGACTCGACTCGACACAAAGGACTTGTGAATATTTCAAAAATGACTCAAATCTTTGAACCTAAACTATTAATATCTTAAAGGAAGAATTTGTGTTTTATTTGTATGGTTTTATAACATCTGCGTCACATTTCCCCATGTGTCATGATCGATCGGACATTTATCATAGAATTTAATTATGTATTTCCGCAAAAACCCCGAAATGTTATAAGAGTCCCATGAAACATGACGGCACCTGCCAAGCCATATGTGCTCACAGTTGTGCCCTCAGAAGCAGAAACTTTAGTAAGAACACATTCTCAAAGATTAGTCACATTAATTAACACACAAAGATAGCTAATATTGTACTGTCACAAATATTGGGCATTGTAGCTACATGGCTCATTATGATTGCCAACCAGATGACAAAATTATGCCTAATGATATCGCATTACATTACATTGCACATGTCATATTGCATTGCTTGTGTACGCGTTCTGAGCCTTGTTGAACAGACCGTGAAAAAAACTGCAGCACATTTATTACAAAAAACAATACAGGATAAGTTAATTACATCTGTGAAATCATAAAATAAAATACATTTTTACAAGATCGGGTAGAATCGTATTAGTATCCCAGATTTTTCAAAGATCATACATTTATAATTTTTGAGTATTTAATATATATGTATATATATGTATGTAACGTTTAGTGACTTGAGACTCGACACGGACTTGTGACGAAAGACTCGAGAACATCTCTGATAAAAGCTCTGGTCATATCCATAGGTGAATTATGAACCGGACAAATGGGGCCAGTGCCCAGGAGCCCGGGGGGGACCATCAACTTTGAAAACAAATGTTTATATGCTTAAATATGTGAGAGCTTATACAAGGTCCCCTCAACAGGGCCCTGTGACTATGAGGACCCCCTGACCTCTTATAGGACCCTTTTGCCTTCATAATTACTGTTTCTAATTAAAATATTTTTTTAACCTTATAAAATAACTCTTTAACCTTATAACGCTGCGCGTATCATATTTGATACATTACTTTCTAAAGCCTCTACGTCATCATCACGATGTGTATGAGATGTCTACTGTCTCCTGGAGAAAGTTTTCATGCTGTAGTACACCATTTTATGTAATTTTCCAAAATAGCTACCATCATGTTTTGATAAACTTTTTTATGTGAAATCTTTGCTGACTTTAAAGTAAAATTAACAATAACGTTTATTTTGTTTTTTGTTATTTCTATTTCAAAATTAGTACTTATAGAATTCAAGCAACATGAGCTTAAAAAGTCATTATTTTGTAGAAAAATAGGTTTAGCCAGGTTTAAAAATATAATTTTCTGACTATTATTTTATATGTTAGGCTTTATATGGTTAATCTTTAGTCTTTGTATAAAAGGGTTGTCGAACAAAAAGTTTATTATACTATTCATTGCTATAACTGCATGTTTGCCCTACATTACAAAAAATAACTTAGGTGGTTGGGGAAAAGAAAATATTGATATTTTACTTTGTGTGGTTCAAAAGTAATGATTAAACTAAATGTCGAGACAAAACCTTGTCTGAAAATTTAGTCATTTTAAATGCTTGAAGTTTTTTTTACAGAAAGAAAGAAAGAAAGACGAGAGCATCTTAAAGCAGATTAAAGGGCTTGTGTGTAAATTTTGAGAGCTGAAATTACGAACATTCCAAAACTCGTAGCTCATTTAAATATTGTGTCAATGTAATGTAGTCTTAGGGATTTTTGGACACTTTGAAAAGGCTTAAATGATGCCTTCACAGGACTTTTCAATGGAACAATAATAATAGTAGCCAAGCTGTAGGGTCATTTCTAAACAGAATTTCCCAAACAAATTACAAAATGACCACTATTTTTGTGCCCCACACCTTTCAGACCTTTGAAGCTCTCACAATGGAGGGTAAAGTCTTTGAAGGGAAGGAAGGGTTTAAAGATGATCAGTTCTGAATGGAACGCACCCCATCATTAAGATGAGTTAGAACAGATATAGCAGCGCAAGCCAGAACTGTCTGAACTCTTTGCCGAATTTCACCAAACCCTTGCATAGATACTGTAGAGGCCTACTGTATATGTTAAATTCATCAATATTTAAAGTGTTTGATGAAGCTAAAATATTTTATAATTTATTATGGCCCCTGCAAATATATGCATTTTGTTTGCATAATTTGTAGTATGTACATTGAGTTTACATTATGTACATCAATAGCTAAAAAAGTACTGTCTCTTTAAGAAGAATGGCTGTTCAGCAAATGTGTTTCTGTTGAGCGGTTTCTTTACCACATCCGTTGTGTGTTTGAATTAATCTTACTCTAAATAACAGAACAGCTATTAAAAGACCTAAATGACAATAGATTGAGTAGATCTCAACTTTAAAAGATAATTGGCCCCGGGGCCCTTGCTAGTCATAATTCTCCCCTTTTCTCCCAATTTGGAATGCCCAATTCCCACTACTTAGTAGGTCCTCGTGGTGGTGCAGTAACTCACTTCAATCCGGGTGGCAGAGGACAAGTCTCAGTTGCCTCCACTTCTGAGACCGCCAATCCATGCATCTAATCACATGGCTCGCTATGCATGACACCACGGAGACTCCACATGTGGAGGCTCATGCTACTAAAAACTCACCTTACACAGTCTATTTACAACAATTTACAAAATATTGGACTCATTCTTCACTCATACACAGACAGGCGAAGTATACTCTGGGCTTTACACAGATGAGTACTCACTATGTGCTCATCCATAGACTTCATTCTTACCACATACTACACAGTTTTTGCAATAAATGCGTTTGTATTTTATATTTTAAATGTGAGTTAATAATAAAATCTGTTTCCCCTTCTGTCACTCACTCGACGTTGTGTCGATGTAGTGACACTAGGGGTCGCTCTTGGGAGCCCCAAACACCTCTAATCTTTGAGAAAAGGAAATTTGCATTCCACTCCCCCAGACATATGGATATAAAAGGAGCTGGCTCGCAACCACTCATTCAGATTTTTTCTTCGGAGCTGAGCAGATGTGTGTCAGTGAGCTGAATTCCACTGCCAGTCCATTCACCTCAGATAGAAGCGTATGCTATTGGATATACGGCACATTTCAACGGCTTTCTCTCCTTCTGCACGCTTAGTGCAGACTATGCTCCTGGGCACTTCGACAGCTATACTGAGATAGTATATATTTCTGCAAAGAGTATATTTTCCTCTATCAGAGCAACACATTGACGTGATCTTTTTAAAGATGCCTTTCCGTCTTTGTGTGAGTCCTGGATGCGGTCGTTATCTCTCCACCTCCGACGGCCACGGGCGCTGCCTCACGTGTCTGGGCCGCGCTCACACTGAGGCAGCATTCGTGGATGGTTCGTGTTCTCATTCCAAGAACATGACCATGGCAACGTTGCGGTCGCGGCTTTCCTTCCTCCGAGGGAAAGCCACTCCATCCGTCCCCTGCGCTGCGCCTTCTACCTACAGGTACGAGGCCGGCCCGGCTGGCACTGGAGGCGATTTGGGGATTTCAATGGGTGCAGTCTCACCGGGTAATTCCCCACAGACCTCCCGTTCCCCTAACCCCTTCGAGTTCCGAGATGAGACCAGCTCACATCACGGCCAGCTTAACATCTCTTTCGGGCTTGTGAGCAGGATGAGTCCTCGATCGCTCCGTTGGAGAGCACACTGGCGATGTCGGATGCCGAGGACTCGACTGGGTTGCCAAATTCGGGTCTGCCAGCCCAGTCTGAGTCTGACGCAGAGCTGACTGCCATGCTTGCCCGGGCCAGCACGAGTATCGGGTTGGACTGGAACCCTCCACCTTCCCTAGCCCTCACGGCTAGATGACTGGTTCCTAGGCTCAGGGTGCTGCTCACAGCCGTGCCCCCTCAGTTCCCTTCTTCCCAGAAGTGCACGATGAGCTGATGAGGTTGTGGGGGGCACCATTTTTCTGCTCGAACCTGACTTCCCAGCTCGTCCGCTTTCATTACCCTTGACAGCGGAGCGGCCCACGGGTACGTGGAGATCCCTCAGATGGATAAGGCGGTTGCTGTGCATCTCTGCCCGCAAAACGCCGCCACCTGGCAGGATTGTCCGGCGCTCCCCTCCGGGGCCTGTAGGACAACGTCATCTCTGGCGACCAAAGCCTACAGTGCCACTGGACAGGCCGCCTTCGCCCTGCATGCCATGGCCCTCCTGCAAGTACACCAGGCCATGGCACTGAAAAAGCTGCACGTGGGAGGTCTTGATCCTGATGTGACGCAGGAGCTGCGCTTGGCGACCGACCTCGCCCTCCAGGTGACAAAGGTCATGGCGCGAGCACTTGGGCAGGCGATGTCCACCTTGGTGGTCCAGGAGTGCCACCTGTGGCTGAATCTGGTCGAGATGAGGGACGCCGACAAGACTCGCTTTCTCAACACTCCCATCTTCCAGATCGGCCTATACGGCGACACCGTCGAGGACTTTGCCCAGCAGTTCTTGGCGGTGAAGAATCAGACTGAGGTGATACATCACATCTTGCCCCAGAACGGCTCAAGATCCTGTACCCCATCTGCTTGCTGAGGGTGTCCCCCTGTGGCTCCGCCACAGCCCGAGCCCAGTTCTCGGCCCCAGCATAGAGCCCCCCGTAGGAAGCTGACGCCCCCCACCTCACGACCGGGCACAAGGACCCAGAAGGCTCCTAAGCGCCCCTGAAACAGATGACCCAGGCAGGGATATGTCCACTGCTACCATGGAGCTGGTATCCAGACCACTCCATCCCCGGTGGAGGGACGGGAGGTAAATCTTATGTTCCCTTTTGTTTTGTGTTCGCCGCACCCAGAACGGGCTGCGGTACCCACATTTTCAAAAAAAGAGCAGTTTCCTCACTCCTTGGGTCACACAGTTGGTGTTTACGACCGCCGTTATCACGGTGACCGGACACTGAGCACCTGAAGGATGCGTACATTCATGTCTCGGTTTTACCTCGTCACACACCCTTCCTACGGTTTGCTTTCGACGGCCGGGCATATCAGTACAAGGTCCTCACCTTTGGCCTGTCCCTGTCCCCTCACGTCTTCACGAAGGTCGCAGAGGCAGCTCTTGCCCCGTTAAGGGAAGTGGGCATCTGCATACTCAACTACCTCGATGACTGGCTGATTCTAGCACACTCTCGAGAGTTGCTGTGCGTACACAGGGACCTGGTGCTCAGGCACCTCAGCCGTCTAGGGCTTCGGGTCAATTGGGAAAAGAGCAAGCTATCCCCAGTTCAGAGCATCTCTTTTCTCAGCATGGAGTTAGACTCAGTCTCAGTCGGTGCTGAACTGCCTAAAGTCATTCAGGCGGAGGACAGTGGTTCCACTGAAACACTTTCAGAGGCTCCTGGGGTATATAGCATCCTCGGCGTCAGTCACACCACTCAGGTTGATGCACATGAGACCGCTTCAGCACTGGCTTCAGACTCGAGTCCCGAGATGGGCATGGCACCACGGCACACATCACATGGCTATCACACCACTCTGCCGCCACTTATTCAGCTCTTGGACAGACCTTGCATTTCTGCGGGCAGGAGTCCCCCTACAGCAAGTGTCCAGACACGTCGTGGTCACCACAGATGCCTCCAAGTTGGGCTGGGGCACCGTGTGCAATGGGCACGCAGCCGCTGGCTCCTGGACAGGACCACAGCTGTGTTGGTATATCAACTGCCTTGAGTTGCTGGCTGTACTGCTCACCCTGCGGAGGCTTTTGCCATTTATCCAGGGCAAGCACGTGTTGGTCCAGTCGGACAACACTGCGACAGTAGCATATATAAATCGCCAAGGCGGCCTACGCTCCCGTCGCATGTCGCAACTCACCCGCCATCTCCTCCTCTGGAGTCAGCAGTGGCTGAGGTCCCTGCGGGCCACTCATATCTCGGGAAGGTCTCAATGCCAAAGTGGACGCTCAGCAGAGAGTGGAGACTCCACCCCCAGGTGGTCAAGCTTATTTGAAGTCGGTTCGGCAAAGCACGGGTAGACCTGTTCGCTTCCCGGGAATCCTCCCACTGCCCGCTGACGGGAGCCCCCCTTGGGACAGACACGCTGGCACACTGCTTGCCCCGGGGGCTGCGCAAATACGCGTTCCCCCCAGTGAGCCTACTTGCACAGACCCTGTGCAAGGTCAGGGAGGACGAGGAACAGGTCACCCTTGTGGTGCCATACTGGCCCACTCAGACTTGGTTCTCGGATCTCACACTCCTCGCGACAGCCCCTCCCTGTAAGATTACCTTGAGGAAGCACCTCCTCTCTCAGGGATGGGGCACCTTCTGGCACCTGCACCCAGACCTCTGGAACCTCCACGTCTGGCCCTTGGACGGGATGCAGAAGACTTAAGTGGCCTGCCACTAGCAGTGGTAGACACGATCACTCAGGCCAGGGCTCCCTCTACGAGGCAGCTTTATGCCCTGAAGTGGCGTTTGTTGGCAAGTTGGTGTTCTTCCCGAGGTGAAATCCCCCAGAGATGCGCAGTTGGGCCAGTGCTTTCCTTCCTGCAGGAGAGGCTAGAGGGGCAGCTGTACCCCTCCACCCTGAAGGTGTATGTGGCCGCCATAGCGGCACACCACGATGCAGTGGATGGTAAGTCTTTAGGGAAGCACAACCTGATCATCAGGTTCCTGAGAGGCACCCGGAGGCTGAATCCTCCTAGGCCACGCCTCTTCCCCTCATGGGATTTCTCTGTGGTCCTCCTGGGCCTTTGGAGAGCCCCGTTTGAGCCACTCTAGCTGAAAGTCCTCTCTTTGAAGACGGCCCTCCTGGTTGCGCTCACCTCCATCAAGAGGGTTGGGGTCCTGCAGGCATTCTCTGTCAGCGATACCTGCCTGTAGTTCAGTCCAGTAGACTCTCACTTGGTCCTGAGACCCCGGCCAGGCTATGTGCCCAAGGTTCCCACGACCCTCTTCAGGGATCAGGTGGTGAGCCTACAAGCGCAGCCCTGGGAGGAGGCAGACCCTGCCCTGTCATTGCTGTGTCCAGTGTGTGCTTTGCGCATCTATTGGATTGCACGCAGATCTTTAGACGCTCTGAGCAGCTCTTTGTCTGCTTCGGTGGACAGTGGAAAGGGAACACTGTCTCCAAACAGAGGCTTGCCCACTGGATCGTGGATGCCATCGCTCTGGCATACAAGGCCCAGCCTGTGCCCGACCCTTTGGGAATACGAGCACACTCTACAAGGAGTCTGGCATCCTCGTGGGCACTGGCCAATGGCACTTCTCTAGCAGACATCTGCAGAGCAGTGGGCTGGGCAACACCCAATACCTTTGCGAGATTTTACAATCTCTGGGTTGAGCCGGTTTTTGTCCTGTGTTTTGTCAGGTACGAACAGGTAAGTCTGGTAATACGGAACAGCTGGCCGGGTGTATCGCTTGCATATAGCGCCTTTCTCCTCTGTGAGGCGAAGACGTGCGCTTCTTCTCCCAAGCGAGTTCACGAACCGTGAACCCTGGATGTCCTTCCTCCCTAGCCGAATCTAATACTCTGTGGAGAGAAAACATAGAGAGAAAACGCGCAGCTGGCGCGGCCTGCTCCAATGCTAATTACATCGCTTTCCCCCCCTCTGGGATGTGGGGAACTACATAACATCTTGTGGGGCTTTGGGGGAGGTTACGTGCAAACTGATGCACCTGTTATTACGCACACAGCAATTTGCTTGCACCTGCATCGGCAGTTCACGTAACACGGTCCAGCTGTTGTGGCGTTTTTCTATAGGGACCCCTAGTGTCACTACATCGACACAACGTCGAGTGAGTGACAGAAGGGGAACGTGTTGGTTACTGTTGTAACCTCCGTTCCCTGATGGAGGGAACGATACATTGTGTCCCTCCAGCCACAACGCTGTACTATCTGCTGAAATGGCTGGGACCTTGTCTCGGCTCCTCAGCACAAAACCTGAATGAGTGGTTGTGAGCCAGCTCCTTTTATACCCGTATGTCCGGGGAAGTGGCATGCAAATTCCACTCGGCAATTCTCATTGGCCTTTTCTCAAAGATTAGAGGTGTTTGGGGGTCCCAAGAGCGACCCCTAGTGTCACTACATCGACACAATATCTCATTCTCTCCATCAGGGAACGGAAGTTACAACAGTAACGAGACGATATCCTTTCTTATATGCTAAAATGAGAACTTTCCTTTATTTGATTATTTATCCAAGATAAGTAATTGAAAAAATATTTGTCTTCTTTATGTATAAATTTTGATTGGTTTATAAGTATTTTTATTTATTTTTTTATCATGTTACTGTACTTATGACTCAGTGAATGTATTCATACATTGTTCGTTCTGTGTAATTTTGTCTGCACAATGTGTGTACTTTTCAGGCGGTTCCTTACCCAAAATTTCCAGCTTATATCAATGTTAAATTAATGATCTGGAATAATTTCACTGTGATGGCATCTGCCCAGGCTTAAATGCGGAACAAATCATTTTGTCTTTAAATATGGGATGATCCCTTATTTTACGGGATGGGTGGGGTTGCCACTTTTGATCACGACTCCTAACCACATCCTCCAGAGTTTTAGCAATAAATGCATTAAGAGATAATATGCATTATTAATAAAAATGGTATATCCTTTCTTAGTTGCTAAAATGAGAACTTTTCTGACCCATGACATATATAAAAAATATTTTATATGTTAGAAATATATATTTATTTTAATTATTTGTCTTCTTTTTCTTATTTATGTATACATTTTGGTTGGTTTTTATGTATTTGTTTATTTTTATTTATTTGTTTATTTTTCCTTCACCTGTACTTGTCTTCATAACTTATAATATATATATATATATTATTGAACATTTATATTGAAAAACAAATCCACAGTTTTAGCACCATTTATGGAATTTTCAGATGGTCCCTTACCACACCCTCCACAGTATTAGCATGTTTTAACACAATGTGTAGACTTTTCAGACAGTAGGAAAATGTTCCATCTTATATCAATGTTAAATTAACGATCTGGAACGATTTCACTGTGACGCCATCTGACCAGCTAAAATACGGGACAAATCGTGTCCAATATTAATCTGACAGGGGATGCACTGACGTGTACAGAACAGGGGCTACAGTGCAAGCCCCTGCCCCTTTCGTTCATAAATCTAAAGGTGCCCTTTTAAGTGGAGGTGCCTTTAAGAGTGTGGAGGTGCCTTTAAGAGCACAGATATTTAAGCGGAGGTGTCTTTACTGTAGTGCAACCCCCCCCAACAACTATTGCTGCAAAATGTGATGTTTATTTTAAAAACTGATCATGTGTATTATTTGTTTCCTTTTTACCTCATCAGTGTTGTTTATAATGAAGGGGATGTCTAGCAGTTTGAGGGGTTTGATTTCCTCCATACAGAGCTTTGTACTAGAATGTTCTCTGTAGAATTCAAATGGGTCATATACATTTTACTGTCTCCACCGGCCACCCTGATATCGAGTAAAGCCCAAATGAACATACAAGTTTCGCTCTGGAGCATGCTGACCGTACGTGTCCACTGGCATGTGTGTCGACTGTTTTCAGTTTATTCAGATGAGAATACACTTCACATGCATGGCGCTCGGCTCCCATTGGAATTAACTGATAACCCTCGCATCACTTCGCTCACAAGGTCCCGGCCATTTCAGCAGATAGTACAGCGTTGTGGCTGGAGGGACACAATGTCTCGTTCCCTCCATCAGGGAACGGAGGTTATGAAAGTAATCATGACATTCCCTATCTGTCACTCACTCGACATTGTGTTGATGTAGTGACACTAGGGGTCCCTATACAAAATGCCACAACTATCTGAACTGTGTTACGTGGACTAGCAGTGCGAGACGGGCAGACTTTTGTGTGCCATGTAGCCAGCGTATCAGGCTGTCACGTAACCTCCCCCAAAGCTGCAATAAGCGTCGAATGGTCCTTCAGGAACAAGTCGACTGCTCAACAAATGGGGACAGGCTAGCCCAGCCGAGGCCTCTTTTCCCTCTTTTTTCTCCCCAGAAAGAGTGGAATTTTGTTAACGGACTGTTAACATAAAAAGAGAGTGCCTTAAGCTCAGCTGACTCCAAGGGCTCAAAGGGAGCTCCCCGTAGACCCTGAAGGACTACAGAGAGGTCCCACATGGAACGAGGCGTGGCCTAGAGGGGTTCAACCTCCTAGCGCCTCTCAGGAACCTGATGATCAAGTCGTGCTTTCCCAAGTACTTACCATCTACTGCATCGTGATGAGCCGAAATAGCAGCTACATACACTTTCAGGGTGGAGGGGGACAGCCGCCCCCCAACCTCTCCTGCAGGAAGGAAAGCACCGATCCGACTGCGCATCTCTGGGGGTCTCCTTGCCAATGGGTCGCCCGTCTCAGGGGCACTTCGAAACCTTCCTCGGGTTCTTGGTGGCCAGCCATGAGACGGGGGGCGTCTGCTTCCTGCGATGGGCTGCATGCCTGGGCCGGGCCACGGGGGTGGGCTGTGGTGGAGCCGGAGATGTTTCGGCAGGAAGACGCCCTTGGCGACGAGCAGACAGGGTGCAGGATCTTGAGCCGAGCCGGGTCAGGATGTGCTTTATAGCCTCCATCTGCTTCTTCACTGTCGAAAACTGCTGAGCAAGGTCCTCGACCATGTCGCCAAACAGGCCAACATGGGAGATGGGAGCATCAAGGAACCGTGCCTTGTCAGCCTCTCACATCTCTACCAAGTTGAACCAGAGGTGGCACTCCTGGACCATGAGAGTGGACATCGCCTGCCCGAGAGACCACGCTGTGACCTTCGTCCCCGGAGAGCGAAGTCGGTTGCCGAGTGCAGTTCCTGCATCAATCCCGGGTCAGAACTACCCTTGTGCAGTTCTTTTAGTGCCTTGGCTTGGTGTTCTTGTAGGAGAGCCATGGCGTGCAGGGCGGAGGCGGCTTGTCCAGCGGCACTGTAGGCTCTAGCCATCAGGGACAACGTAAATTACAGGCCTTGGATGGGAGCTTCGGGCACCCGCGCCAGGTGGCAGCGCTCTGCGGACACAAGTGCACCGTGAGCACCTTGTCCACCTGGGGGATCATCGAAAACCCCCTGGCCGATCCACCATCGAGGGTAGCGAGAGCGGGGAGCTGAAAGATCGGGAACGGGCAGTAAAAGGTGCCTTCCACGACCTTGTCAGCTCCTCGTGCACTTCCGGGAAGAAAGGAACGGGGCCGGGGTAAGGCTGTGAGTGGCTCCCCGAGCCCAGGAACCAATTGTCGAGCCGTGAGGGTTCAGGGGAGAGCGGAGGGTTCCACTCTAGCCTGATGCTCGTGGCCGCCCAGGAAAGCATGTCTGTCATTTCTGCATCGGCCTGAGACTGGGCGACCATTCCTGAAGGAGGAAGCCCAGCCAAAGCCTCAGCGTCAGACTGGATGAGCCCTCTCCTTTATGCTGCACTTGATAACTCATCATCTTCCGGGGCGCCGGACGAGATGTCGAACCCGCCCTGAAACGAGCCGGCGGTCTGAGCACGTGATCGGGGCAAGCGAGCGTGCTGGGGAATGGGAGGTCCGTGGGGGGATACCCGGCGGAGGTGGTCCCATTGAGGTCCCCAAATCGCACCCAGCACTAACTGGCATGGCCTCATACCCGTAGGTAGAAGGACCGAGGCGGGGAGCCGCTGGGGTGGCTTGCTTTCTTACGAATGCAAGCCATGACCGCAACGTTGCCATGGTCATGTTGGCACCTCATTCCCTCATCAGACCTCTCTGTAGTACTTCGGGGTCTACAGAGAGCCCCCTTTGAGCTTTTGCAGTCAGCCGAGCTTAAGGCACTCTCCTTGAAGACTGCCCTCCTGACTGCGCTCACTTCCTTCAAGAGGGAAGGAGACCTGCAAGCATTCTCTGTCAGCGAAACGTGCCTGGAGTTCGGTCCGGGCTACTCTCACGTGATCCTGAGACCCCGACTGGGCAATGTGCCCAAGGTTCCCACGACCCCTTTTAGGGACCAGGTGGTGAACCTGCAAGCGCTGACCCAGCAGGAGGCAGACCCAGCCCTGTCGTTGCTATGTCCAGTGCATGCTTTATGCATCTATTGGGATCGCACGCAGAGCTTTAGGATCTCTGAGCAGCTCTTTGTCTGCTCTGGTGCACAGCGGAAAGGAAGCACTGTCTCCAAGCAGAGGATCGCCCACTGGCTCATTGACGCCATAACTATGGCATATCACGCCCAGGACATGCCGCCCCCGGTAGGGCTACAAGCCCATTCTACCAGGGGTGTAACGGCCTCCTGGGCCCTGGCCAGGGGTGCCTCTCCAACAGACATTTGCAGAGCAGCAGGCTGGGCAACACCCAACACCTTTGCAAGGTTCTACAACCTCCGGGTGGAACCGGTTTTGTCCCAGGTAGTAGCACGCAATACAGAAGGTTACGTGTCAACCTGGTGTGCTGGCTATGAGGCACACAGTAGTTTGCCCACCACACAAGCCAGTTCACGTAACACAGTTCAGCCAATTGTGGCATTTCGTATAGGGACCCCTAGTGTCACTACATCGACACAGCGTCGAGTGAGTGACAGATAGGGAACATTATGGTTACTTGTGTAACCTCTGTTCCCTGATGGAGGGAACAAGACGTTGTGTCCCTCCTTCCACAATGCTGAATTACCCGCTGAAATGGCCGGAGCTTATATTTATTCAACTGTATCCTTCCATTTCATTTATAAATAGGAGTATAAAAAAAATAAAAGCATTTTTGAGTGAATGGATTATTAAGACCACCATCAGGCCGAATAGTTCTGAGCATGATGAGTAATAGTTCCAGTAGCATTTCGATTTGAGCAGGATGTGGGTTATCCCAACTAGAGACTCTGGATCATTGTTTTAAAGAATGGCCCAACAGTCAGAGGCAAAAAGGACATGCCAGACAGGTGATGAAGTAGATCCCAAAATCGGGTTAGTTCACCCAAAAATGAAAATTCTCTCATGATTTAATTAACTTTAAGCCATCCCAGATGTGTATGACTTTCTTTCTTCAGCAGAACCGAAGAGATGATTTTTCTAAACACATTTTGTTCATAAAATGAAAGTAAACAGGTGCCATCAGTCTGCTGGCTATTTGATGGTCCAAAAGGCATATTTAAGCAACATAAAATTAATCCACATGACTCAATCAATTAATGTCTTCAGAAGCAAACTGATTGGTGTCTTCAGAAGCAAATCAATAGTCGACGGATCAATGACGTAAGTGCAATGGTGCATTCACATGATAAGTCGGAACCGCACGCTTTGTTTACAACAGAGGAACGAATATCATTAGAGTTAGGTCATTACAAACATCAATCCAGCACTAGGCAAAAGCAACGATTTAAAGTTAAAAACATTTTAATTATCGATTTGTTTCTTGCACCAACCTATCGGTTTGCTTCTGAAGACATTAATTGATTGACTGGAGTCGTGTGGATTACTTTTATGCTGCCTAAATATGCCTTTTGGAATGTCAAATAGCCAGCAGTCTTATGGCACCTGTTTACTTTCCATTAAGCAGGATAATGAGGCCCACCTGCTGATCATTACTCATGATTGGCTCAGCCGAGGAATGGAGAGTACAAGAGGCCCACAACTCTCTTCACCTTGGAGAGAGATGCACAGAGAATTATTATTCTATCTCTTGGTCCCAGCTTTACATTTGTTGTTGTGCTAAAGTGAGTAGTATAATAGTCTTGTTTGTTGCGCTAAAGTGAGTAGTGTAACAATCTTGTCATTTGCAGTTGTGTACTGCTTATACTCCTGTTGAAATACTTGACAATTGAACGTGCAATTTCTACACTAGTGTTATTACCCCAGCTTTACTTTGTGTAACCCATTTAAGTTGTTTGTTGTGGGATTTTGATATTTATGGAGTGATGATGGCGTAGTGGGCTAAAGCACATCCAGGGGGGAGGACTGTCCCTGTAATAAGTGCACTGTAATTCGCTTTGGATAAAAGCATCTGCCAAATGCATAAATGTAAATGTAATGTAAATTTATAGAGAGGGAGTTAGGGAAGTGATTTGTGCTTTCTTAGGTAAGACCAATTGAGCAGAGTCTTGATTATGATGTAGTCAAACCTGCTGTTCTCAGAGCATATGAACTGGTTCCCGAGGCGTACCGCCAAAAGTTTCAAGCACATTCGAAAACAGTGAAACAGACGTATTTAGAGTTTGCACGAGAGAAAAGAGCACTGTTTGAAAAATGGTGTTTCTTCAGCAAGACCACTACCTTTGAGCAGTTACAGGAATTTCTCTTGCTGAAGGACTTCAAAAGTTGTCTGCCTGAAAGTGTCGTCATTCATCTAAATGAAAAGAAATTAAATTTGCTGCTGGATGCTGCTGTGTTGGCAGATGAGTTTGTCTTGACACACCGAAACGTATTTCCATCTGTCCGGCCATCGAATGCTTCACTTTCAAATAAAAACACTGTGACGCGAGACGCGACGTGTGTTTCAAAAGATAATGTTCATTCAGACAGTAAGTCTGCCTCTTGTGGAACAGACAGACGTGTCTGTTTTTACTGTCTCGAACCAGATCATATGATTGCTGAGTGTCAGGCTTGGAAATGGAAAAGTGCTGATGCAAAAACTAAGAAAGTTGCACTTGTCCAGACCATGCCTAGTTTATGTGGGGTAGAGGATGCATCAATGCAGCCTTTTCTCCTGTCTGGAACAGTTTCCTTTTCTGACACTGATCATAGACCTGTCGTAATTCTGAGAGACACTGGTTCAGCTCAGTCCTTCATTTTAAAGGAATTGCTTCATAATGTTTATCTAAAGTCTGACCTTGTGACTGGTCCAGTTAAGCTTGGAGAGCGTTCACAGTTACCTATTGATGGTGTTGGCCTTATATTAGGTAACGATCTTGTAGGTGGCAAGGTTTTCCCCCGACCAATAGTAACAAGTGAGCCTGATGTAAACAAACAGTCCAAACTTTTGCATCAGTTTCCTTCAGCATTTCCTGCGTACGTTGTGACACGTGCACAGTCTTTGAAGTTTGGAGATGTTGTTGACCTCTCTGACACGTTTTTAAGCATCCCATCTGAACCTCTTGAGTGTAAGTTAACTGTAGAACCTGAAGTTCTTGCTGGCTTTGGTAAGTCATCAGTAGAACCAGAGTTATTTCTTAAAGTCAGAAGAGAGCAGCTGGCTGATGCACAAAAGGCAGACCCTTCCTTAGTCGGGTGCATCAATGCAGTATTGGACATTACACATGTGCCTGAGGTTAGAGTAACTTATTTCTGGGAAGATGGCATACTCATGCATAGATGGAAACCCCAGCTCTCTGACTCAGAGGGACAAGACGTATGACAAATTGTCTTGCCCTCTGGTTATAATTAGCCCATGAGCATGTACTCTCTGGTCATTTGAGGGTCAGGAAAACCTCTCAACGTTTCTCTAGATATTTCTTCTGGCCTGTTTCAAATCATCTGTTTCAGAGTTCTGTAGAACGGTATGTCAACTAGCAGGTAAACCAAATCAAAAGGTTCCAGTTGCCCCGTTACAACCTATACTGGTAATGAATGAACCATTTTAAAGGTTAATTCTAGACTGTGTGGGACCATTGCCTAAGTCTATATCAGGGTATCAGTACATATTAACGATCATGTGCACCGCAACTAGGTTCCCTAAAGCAGTTCCGTTATGAACAATTAAAGCTCCAGCAGTAATTAAAGAACTGGTAAAGTTTTGTACTATGTTTGGGATGCCAAAGAAATCCAAATGGATAAGGGTTCGAACTTTACTTCCAAAAAGTTCAAACAGACTTTGGAGGCATTGGGGGTGTCGCATCAGTTGTCGAGCGCTTACCATCCTGAGTTGCTGGGTGCGCTCGTGCGGTTCCACCAAACCTTAAAATCCATGATTCATGCTTATTGTGTTGAGACTGGATGAGATTGGGATGTAGGTCTTCCTTTACTCATGTTCGCTGCCCGAGAGTCTGTGCAGGATGCTGTGGGATTTAGTCCTGCCGAACTCATGTTTGGACACATGGTTCGAGGACCCTTGAAAATGTTGAGCGAACATATGCTGGCTAAAAACTCCTCACCAGTGCCTACTTTGAACTATGTTAGCTCCTTCCGAGAATTACTTCATAAGGCCTGGGAGGTTGTTAAAGTAAATTTGGCTACAGCCCAGTCCAAGATGAAGACTTGTTTTGATAAGAAGAGTGTTGAACGAGAATTTAAACCAGGTTATCTTGTTGCTGTTCCTGGCTCATTGTTCCAAGCTAAGTTTTCTGGGCCGTATAAAGTTGAGAGAAAGCTTAGTGACACTGACTATGTGATCTGTACTCCTGATCGCCAACGAAAAACACGAGTGTGTCACATAAACATGCTAAAGAGATATCTGGTTCATACTGACAAATCTCTTCCTGTAGCTATAGCTTCTGCTGCTACACCCTCTTCTGTTAGCTACAGTCTAGATGATGATGAGTTGACGGACAAAGACCCTCAAAGCTCTGACAAACATTTAAAAAACACTGTGATATTGAAAGATTTGCCTAACTATCTTTCTCACTGTCTGACAGTCAGCGAGAGGAGGTGATTAGTTTAATGCACATGTACCCCACTCTGTTTTCGGATGTGCCAGGTAGGACCACCGTGCTGTTTCACGATATTGATGTAGGTGAGTGTACTCCAATAAAACAGCACCCCTACAGAGTAAATCCCAGAAAAAGAGAAGTTATGAAAGAAGCTGAATACATTTTGCATCACGAACTTGCAGTGCCCAGCCAAAGTCCGTGGAGTTCCCCCTGTCTGCTCGTTCCCAAACCAGACTCCTCTTTTCATTTCTGTACTGATTACCGTAAGGTAAATAAAATAACTAAGGCATATTCGTTTCCCTTGCCACAGATGGATGATTGTATTGATAGGGTAGGATCCTCACGGTTTGTTACCAAGCTTGACCTTCTTAAAGGATATTGGAAAGTGCCTCTTACTTGCTGTGCTTCTGAGATTTCTGCATTTGTAACACCTGATCACTTCATGCAGTATAAGGTACTCGCCTTCAGGATGCGTAACGCACCCACAACGTTTCAGGGGCATATGCAAAAAGTCCTGGCCAGGGTGAAAAATGTTGACATTTATTTAGATGATTTAGTCATCTATTCGAAAAAGTGGAGAGAGCAGAGCATACTCTTAGGTTGGTATTTAGCTGTTTGGCTGAAGCCTCGCTAACTCTGAATCTCAAAAAGTGCGAGTTAGGAAAGGCTGTAGTCACATACCTGGGCAAGCAAGTTGGTCAGGGGTGTGTGAAACCTGTTGCTGCCAAGGTAGAAGCCATCCTTAAGTTCCTGACCCCACGTAATAAGTGTGAGTTACGTCGATTCCTGGGAATGACTGGATACTACAGAGGTTTTTGCAAAAACTTCTCTGTGGTAGTCTCCCTGCTTACTGACCTCCTGAGTTCCAACAAAAGTTTCACATGGAGTAATGAATGTACCAGGGCATTTGAAGCTTCGAAAGATCTGCTTTGTAATGCTCCCATGCTTTCTGCTCCTAATTATGAATTGCCAATTAAACTGCAAATAGATGCGAGCGCTACAGGCGCTGGAGCAGTGTTGTTGCAGGAGGACAGTCAAGGTGTCAATCATCCTATCTCCTACATCTCTAAGAAGTTCACTAAATGTCAAGAGAGCTATAGTACCATTGAAAAAGAGGCTCTTGCTCTTCTGTTTGAATTGCAGCATTTTGATGTGTATGCAGGAGGTAGCTCTGTTCCCATTGTGATCTATACAGACCATAACCCCTTACTATTTCAATCACAGATGTCTAACTCAAACCATCGGTTGATGCGTTGGGCGCTCATTGTTCAGGAGTATGACCTTGACATCCGTCATATAAAAGGCTCCGAGAATGTGATTGCTGATGCACTTTCCAGAGTAGACCATGTTGAAAGTTAAGTTGGTATATGTGTGTATATTCTTTTCTTTTACTTTCTTTGGTAAGTTGTACTAGTAGAATTTACAACCTATGGTTGTAAACTTAATGGTGGGGGTGTTTCATCCCGAGGGACGTATAAATATTATATAATTGTGATGACAGGAAGGTGTGCTGTAACAATATTATATATAACTAATATAACTAATGTGTGCCGTAACAATATTATATATAACTAATATTACTCCATACTCTCTTGGGTAAATCCATTGTAAGTATACTGAAAGTACATATACTGTCAAATAAAGTGCAGCTGAAAAACTGTATGTGACAAGTTTCTGATCAGTCGAGGGAAATGAGGAAGCAGGAACCAGCTTACACACTTTAGTGTTGTTTATTTTCTTAAATTTTTCTGCATATACACAAACAGAAACTCAAACACTCAATAAACAAATCAATGCTCTCTCAACACAGGCAGCGTCATCATTGGAAACAATGATAACATAAGAAAACAAATGCACTCACTTGAGGTGGATAGATTTATTATTCCATAAGAAGAAATGCGCATAAACTGTGATGCATAGTTGCACATTTACCAAATAAACTCCTATTTAATTTAATAGGAATTCAAGATGCGCATCAAAAAAGGATTGTGACTGAACTCTTTCATAACTGAAATAGACAGAGGATCAATCATTAAATCTGAAAAGTTGCTGTTTCATTCTGAAATAACAGTGTCTAGAAGATCCAAAGCCTGCAAAGAGTTTGCAGAGCAAATAAATCAAATACAAACTTGAACTGTGCCAAAGAGCAGGTTTATTGACACTTTTGAAAAATCTATTATAAATCTGCACAGCAAAGACAAAAGGAAGGAGGAAGACGCACACATGATCTCCCAGAACATGATCTCACAGTGATTCCAGAACTGTGTGACATGCTGTCGCTCCCTCTAGACAAGTTCTTCTAGAGTGTTTTGTATGTGTGTTCTAAACCGTAAGTATTTTATTAATAAAAGAGTCACAGTGGCTACAATTTCTCCAGAAGTGATGATTTTGTTCTTTTGATCTTTCACATAAATTTAATTCACAACTTGGACAGAAACATAGCCACTCTCACTCCCTCAGTCAATCCAGCTGATCTTAAAATGAGTGATACAGCTACCCTTTTTAAAGGGTCTAGTTCCTCCCCTGAAATGAACAAATTCTCACAAGGATGGATGAAAACCAAACATAATACAATAACACAATAAAGTACAATGAATAACGTCCTGGTTACTTGCATAACCTTCTTTCCCTGATGGAGGGAACGAGACGTTGTGTCGATGTAGTGACACTAAGAGTCACTCTTGGGAGCCCGAAACACCTCTGGTCAAAGAAAATTGGCGAGTAGTATTTGCATGCCACTCCCCCGGATATTCGGGTATAAAAGGAGCTGGTATGCAACCACTCATTCAGGTTTTATGCTGAGGAGCCGAGACAAGGTCCGGGCATTTCAGCGAGTAGTTCAGCGTTGTGGCGGGATGGACACAACTTCTTGTTCCCTCCATCAGGGAACGGAGGTTACGCAAGTAACCAGGATGTTCCCTATCAGTGACTCACTCGACGGTGTGTCGATGTAGTGACACTAGGGGTCCCTATACGAAACGCCGCTTGTATTGCATGCCACTATCTGGGACGAAACCAGTCCCATGAGGGAACGAGGTGCGATCTGGAGGGGTTCAGCCTCCTGGCACCTCTCAGGATCTTGATGATCAGGTCATGCTTCCCTAAGGACTTACCGTCCACTGTGTCATGGTGTGCTGCTATAGCAGCAGCGTACACCTTCAAGGTGGATGGGGACAGCTGCCCTTCCAACCTCTCCTGCAGGAAGGAAAGCACCGATCCGACTGCACATCTCTGGGGGTCTTCCCGTCGGGAAGAACACCACTTAGGGAATAGACGCCACTTAAAGGCATACAGGCGCATCGTAGATGGGGACCTAGCCTGAGTGATCGTGTCTACCACCGCGGGTGGTAGACCGCTTAGATCTTCCATGTCCCATCCAGGGGCCAGACATGGAGATTCCAGAGGTCTGGTCGCGGGTGCCTGATGGTGCCCCGTTCCTGAGAAAGAAGGTCCTTCCTCAGGGGAATTCACTGGGGGGGGGGGCTGTTGCGAGGAGCGTGAGGTCTGAGAACCACGTATGGGTGGGCTAGTAGGGTGCTACCAGGATGACCTGCTCCTCGTCCTCCCTGACCTTGCACAGGGTCTGTGCAAGTAGGCTCACTGGGGGAAACGCATATTTGCATAGGTCAGGAGGCCAGCTGTGTGCAAGCACGTCTATGCCAAGGGGTGTCTCGGTCAGGGTGTACCAGAGCGGGCAGTGGGAGGATTCTTGGGAGGCGAACAGTGACTGTCCGAATCGACTCCAAATCAGCTGGACCACCTGAGGGTGGAGTCTCCACTCTCCCCTGAGGGTAACCTGCCATGACAGCACGTCCGCTGTAGTGTTGAGGTCGCCCGGGATGTGAGTGGCTCGCACCGACATGAAATGCTGCTGACTCCAGAGGAGGAGATGGCGGGCGAGTTGTGACATACAACGAGAGCACAGACTGCCTTGGCGGTTGACATATGCTTCCGTTGCTGTGCTGTCTGTCCAAATTAACATGTGCTTGCCCTGGATCAATGGCCGGAACCTCCGCAGGGCAAGCAGAATTGCCAACAACTCGAGGCAGTTGATGTGCCAGTGCAGTCGCAGGCCCGTCCATTAGCCAGCGGCTGCGTGTCCCTTGCAAACAGCACCCCAGCCCGTCTTGGAGGCGTCTGTCATGACCACAATGCGCCTGGAGACCTGCTCTAGGGGAACACCTGCCCGTAGAAACGAGAGGTCGGACCAAGTGCTGAAAAGATGGTGACAGACCGGCGTGATGACCACACACTGTGTCCTGCAGCACCATGCCCATCTCGGGACTCAAGTCTGAAGCCAGTGCTGAAGCGGTCTCATATGCATCAACCCGAGCGGGGTGGCCACCGCTGAGGATGCCATATGCCCCAGAAGCCTCTGAAAAAGTTTCAGTGGAACCGCTGTTTTCTGTTTGAACGCCTTCAAACAGGCCAGCACTGACTGTGCACACTCATTCGTGAGACACGCTGTCAAAGAGACTGAGTCCAACTCCAAACCGAGAAAAGAGATGCTCTGAACCGGGAGGAGCTTGCACTTTTCCCAGTTGACCAGAAGCCCTAATCGGCTGAGGTGCGAGAGCACTAAGTCCCTGTGTGCACACAACATGTCCCGAGAGTGAGCTAGGATTAGCCAATCGTCGAGTTAGTTGAAAATGCAAATGACCACTTCCCGTAACGGGGCAAGAGCTGCCTCTGCGACCTTTATGAAGACGCGAGGGGACAAGGACAGGCTGAAAGGGAGGACCTTGTACTGATACACCTGATCCTCGCAACCCGTGGAGACTGTCACATCGGGAGCGGATGTGTGCCACAGCTGGGTGCGCAGGGACGGGGAGACCACCGCTGGAGCACCAATTCTGCAAGGAGAAACCCATGGATGGTGGTCGAGATGACAACCATGCACACTGGGTATGTGACCCAGGGAAGGAGGAAACCTCTCTTTTGCTGAACTTTTGGGTAACGCAACCATTTGGGTGTGCAGCGAAATCAAATAAAAAGGCAACAAAAGATTCCCCACCTGGCCCTCCACCGGGGGATGGAGTGGTCTTACTACCAGCTCCAGTGCAGTGGGTTTCGTCAACCCTGGGTCGCCCATCTCAGGAGCGCTTTGACGACCTCCATGGGTTCTTAGCGGCCGACCGTGTGATGGGTGGTGTCTGCTTCCTGCAGTGGGCTCCACGCCGGGGCCGGGCCGAAGGGACGGGTACGGCGGAGCCAGTGCAGTCACCGCAGGGGGACGCCCTTGGCGACGAGCAGACGGAATGTGGGATCATGAGCCGTGCCGGGGCAGGATATGCCGGATAGCCTCCGTCTGCTGCTTCACCGTCGAGAACTGCTGGGGAAAGTCCTCGATGGTGTCGCTGAATAGGCCATCCTGGGAGATGGGGGCAGCAAGGAACGGTGTCTTGTCGGCCTCACCCATCTCGACCAGGTTGAGTCATAGGTGACACTCCTGGACCACTAATGTGAACATCGTCTGCCCGTGACCTTCGTCGCTCGGAGAGCAAGGTTGGTCGCCGAATGCAGTTCCTGCATCAGATCTGGTGTGGAACTACCCTCGTGCAGTTCTTTTAGCACCTCGGCTTGGTGGACCTGCAGGAGAGCCATGGCGTGCAGGGCAGAGGCGGCTTGTCCAGCTGCGCTGTAGGCTTTAGCCATCAGGGACGATGTGAACCTACAGGGCTTGGACGGGAGCTTTGGGCGTCCACGCCAGGTGGCAGTGCTCTGCAGGCATAGGTGCACCGCGAGCGCCTTATCCACCGGGGGATCACCGTATAGCCCCTGGCCGCCCCGCCATCGAGGGTAATGAGGGCGGGGGAACTGAGGAATCGGGACCGGGTAATAAAAGGTGCCTCCCATGATTTCGACAGCTCCTCGTGCACTTCTGGGAAGAAAGGCACTGGAGTGGGGCATGGCTGCTTTGAGTGGTGTCGCGAGCCCAGAAACCAATCATTGAGCCACGAGGGTTCAGGGGAGAGCGGAGGGTTCCACTCTAGCCCGACGCTTGCGGCCACCCGGGAAAGCATATCCATCATCTCTGCATCAGCCTGTGACTGGGCAATCGACCCCGAAGGGGGGAGTTCAGCTGAGGCTTCTGCATCTGACTGGACAAGCCCGCTCTCCGATGCTGCGCTCGAGAGCTCATCAGCTTTGCAGGCTCCGAACAAGAGGTCGAACTCACCGTGAGACGAGCCGGTGGACTCATCCGGAAGCCCAATCGGGGCAGACGAGCGTGCTGGGGAATGGGAGGTCCGCAGGGGGATACCCAGCGGAGGCGATCCCATTGGAGTCCCCAAATCGCCCCCAGTGCTAGCCGCGCTGGCCTCAAACCCGTAGGTAGAAGGACCGAGGCGGGGAGCCACTGGGGTGGCTTGCGAAACGCAACGATGCCATGGTCATGTTCTCGCAGTGAGAACATGAACAATCCACGAATGCTGCCTCCGTGTGGGTCGCACCCAGACACGAAAGACAGCGATCATGACCGTCTGAAGTTGAGAGGTAACGACTGCAACCAGGAATAACACACAATCGGAAAGGCATCTTTAAAAAGACGCGTCTTTAAAAAGACGTTCCGTGTGTGCCGCTCTTTTAGAGAAATATACTCTTTCAGAAAATATACTCTCTTTTTTCTGCAGTTCACCAGTGCAGAGGAGGGAGAAGCCATTGCGGCTCCGAAGAGAAAATCTGAATGAGTGGTTGCATACCAGCTCTTTTTATACCCGTATGTCCGGGGGAGTTGCATGCAAATACCACTCGCCAATTTTCATTGGCCTTTTAACAAAGACCAGAGGTGTTTCGGGCTCCCAAGAGTGACCCCTAGTGTCACTACATCAACACAACATCGAGTGAGTGACAGATAGGGAACAAGACAACCAGTATGCACACAGATAATACAACATTTGTTAACAGAAAGAGCACTTAACAGCAAAACTAAGAAGGAAAACCCCCTCTGTTATTAACTTCCCTCCTCTCACAACATTAAGAAATGATAGAGTCCAGTTGAAGTATGGCTGTTGCTTTAAAAACCGGATTAAACCAGATGGAATGTTTAGTTTGTGCAACATGTGGAATGGAAATTAAAAGCAGAATGGATGGTTTGGTGACATGTTTCACAAAATAGAAGGACTGAAATCAAACTGCGCTGTAGCATTATTTGAAAATGTAGTCTGACATAGAAAGCAGGAAGCACATACAAGAAACAGAACACAAGAAACACAATGACATCTTCCTAGGGAAAAAAACACCACAAAACAATCATATAACACATTTCTGATCTGATCAAAGATGTTTTTGTGCTGGTATCATCAGTATATGTATCATGTGTGTGTGTGTGTGTGTGTGTGTGTGTGTGTGTGTGTGTGTGTGTGTGATGTCCATGTAAGAGTCTGAATGTCACCAAGCCTGTGACAATGTATAAGAAATCAAAACTGCAATGTCTCCGTTAGCTTAGCAGGTATTCAGTTGTCATCAGAGATGTTTCCTAGCAATTAAATTGTGCAGGATAAGCGATGCTTTACAATGCAAGCAATTGTTCTACAGGTGTTCAATTATCAAAAGAGAGTATAGTTTCCATGTTTTACAAACCTGTGTCCGCAAATGTTGGCTTTCGGGAATCAGAGTTTCCTAGTTGAATTCAATCTTCAAGTGCTGTTCCATTGCACGTTTCCAAGTAAGAAGTTGAATTTAATGCAGCAAAACAGACCATGCTGGTGGAACAACTTTACTGATGTGGCAACTCACGATTAGTCACTTGCCCAGTTGATCTATTCTAATCCTGATTTCACAGCACCACAGTGGAAAAACACCATAGTATTGTATGTGTGTGCAGGGCTGACCCTAGCATTTTGGAAGCCCTGAGCAGATTTTCAAAATGGTGCCCCCCTATCTACAAGTACACCTAACCAAACACATCCAACATCAATAACTAAGCAAGTTTAAATTGTGCAAATAAACAAGTCTATTTAATCAAAAGCATACAGCTTAAAAATGCATAACTATCAACTGTAGTTTATCAGCACAGTTATATCTACTTCAGAAGTACAAAAAAGAAAGAACATAATTTTTTAAACAAACAAAAAACAAACATATATCACATGCACAAATTAATAAATGTATTTAACGAAGTTATGTGCAAATGAATAAATTACCAAGTTAAGGTATGGAAGGCTACAGTAGATAATATTTACACTTGCTGTAAATAGTGGCATATGCTATTTGCAATCTTGTGTATAATAAAACAGTATATAATCTAACAACATCAGTGTAGGTAGTATAAGTATTGTGACTGAACTTAACAACATCACTGGCATTGGGAAGAAACACACCTGATGTGCCACGTAATGGTACAACTGCTGTCTTTATATGCAGAGCGCGGCTATAGAGCGGTCTCTTTAGGTCCAGGAAACGGGTAACCGAGTGGCCGCCATGACCCTCGCTTTCCGCCGAACTTTGAGAAGCTGAGCCGCTGGGAAAAGCCGCCAACCATGCATTTCAGACCGGGAAAGCCGTGTATGCGCCGTCACCCCCTTCTCTACACTGCCCAACGTTTAGTGAGTCCCCCGATCATGACGAGGACACCGCGTTTACTTTCAGTGATATCAAACTCCCCTTAGAGACTTTATTTACACTTTTTGTGTAAATTTTTATTTAAAATAAACAACTTTCCAATAGCATGTACAGACACTGTCTGTCTTTGCTTATATGAAAAGATAAGGGGAGAATAGTGAAATTGGAAAAAAGTGGACTAGAACCTGGTTCGCACACACAACTAACCAACTGTCTAACTAATGTCGCCACATTAGCCAACAATGTATGACATGCACAGAAAGATACTCATAAGTTCTGAGTCATCGTAACTATCAAAAAACAGCTTATTCGATAAACCAACAACAAAAGAAACCCACGATTACATGAGACTTGTAATCATCTGCTTTTGACTTCAAAATGTAAACAGCTTTGAGAACAACACTTGCGCACATGTTATAAATGATAAAGTTTACATGCAAAGTGAAACAGGGGGAAGAGGGGAAAAAAATATATTTGTGCCGATCGGTTTTTGCTCAGTCCGCTAAATAATATTGGATAATGTACATATATCATAAAGCCAGTGGTCAGGTTCTTGAGTTTTTTGTTTTGTTTTGTTTTCACCACTAAATAACATTGAAAGGAGTTTTGTCACTTCAGCTTGTTCATAGAGGCTTTCAGACAACAAGGCATGATTATCTATAAAGCTGCTTTTTTAATGTGTATTGTGAAAAGTACTAGACAAATATAAATGACTACAGTGTAGACAAACTTATTTTCTCAAGAAAAACATGACAGTTGTCAGTTCATGTTAGTTTTTTCTCAACAGTCAACTAAATAAATGCAGTACTGTTGTTTAAGAGCGTTTTCAGACCTGTAGACTGTTTGATTTGTTCCGAAACAGGGACTAAACTGTTACAATGTTGCATTTTCTTCTTGGTTCGGTTCGCATTCACAAGGCAACATTTCAAAATGGACCAAAACTATGTCAATAAAAGTCACATGTGAGCAAGCTGTCCCCTTATTGGTCACTATGTTTGTTCACTGTTCCAGGATTAAGCTCATCCATTGATATACCGGTTAAAATGATATGACTGTAAAAAAATTTGTAACCATTACAAATTCGCCAGTTAGAGGTTGTGCTCCAAATACAAATAATCCATCACTTGGTTGGATATGAGTTGTAACATTTCCGTCATGGTTATTTTATCCATTATTATTTGCTTTTGCATTATTTCTCCATTGAAATGTGCCTGTTCTCACAGATCTATCTCTCTCCTTCTCTCGCACTTACACACACACACACACACACACAAACAGCAGAGTAAAGCCACGTTAAAAAAAATAAAATGGTTATTTGTAAAAAGTTGCTAATGGCGTCCTACCTGTGCTCTGCCGCTATCCTAAAGAGAGAAATGATCATACTAAAATTACCTCAGGAATTATAAAACACCTCCTATTTTAAACATGCAATTATATCTAATATAGTTGCCAAAAGGCGATATCCACATTTTGATGATGAATTACAGAGAAGTGCTGATCTACAGATGTCTTCTCCAAGGGTCTCTCAGTTATGTTCATGATTTTTATAAGGATATTGTTTAGTTCATTGGTCTGTTGGGTCGGTTTGCATTCTCACCACAAGCGAACTGCCCCAGGGTTTGTTTGCAAGACCTCGTTTAAGTGGTCTCAGACCAATTGTTTTGGTAACGGATCCGAGTGTGATTGCCATGTTCATAAATGCCTAAATAAACCAAACCAAGGGAGAAAACACGCCAGGTTCCGAATCAAATGCTCCAAATGAGCCAGGTGTGAAAACGCCCAAAGATACTTAGAGCTCTGCTTTTTATTTCCAATGTCAAACACTTTTGTGGCATTCATTATTTAAAAGACATGTTGTACAGTTGTGCTCAAAAGTTTGCATACCCTGGCAGAAATTGTGAAATTTTGGCAATGATTTTTAAAATATGACTGATCATGCAAAAAAAAAAAAATTATTTTATTTAAGGATAGTGATCATATGAAGCCATTTATCATCACATAGTTGTTTGACTCATTTTTAAATCATAATGATAATGGGAATCACCCAAATGGCCCTGATCGAAAGTTTACATACCCTTGAATGTTTGGCCTTGTTACAGACACTCAGTGACACACACAGGTTTAAATGGCAATTAAAGGTTAATTTCCCACACCTGTGGCTTTTAAAATTGCAGTTAGTGTCTGTGTATAAAATAGTCAATGAGTTTGTTAGCTCTCACATGGATACACTAAACAGGCTAGATACTGAGCCATGGGGAGCAGAAAATAACTGTCAAAATACCTGCTTAACAAGGTAATGGAACTTTATATAGATGGAAAATGATATAAAAAGATATCCAAAGTCTTGAAAATGCCAGTTAGTACTGTTCAATCACTTATTAAGAAGTGGAAAATTCGGGGATCTCTTGATACCAAGCCAAAGTCAGGTAGACCAAGAAAGTTTTCAGCCACAACGGAAGATTTGTTTTGGATATAAAGAAAAATCCACAGGTAACCTCAGGAGAAATACAGGCTGCTCTGGAAAT
This sequence comes from Myxocyprinus asiaticus, assembly GCF_019703515.2. Lineage (NCBI taxonomy): Eukaryota > Metazoa > Chordata > Actinopteri > Cypriniformes > Catostomidae > Myxocyprinus > Myxocyprinus asiaticus. The sequence goes on along the minus strand of NC_059392.1, from coordinate 14,774,075 downwards.
AGACGGTGTGGTTGTTTCAAGGAGCACAATACGACGATACTTGAACAAAAATGAGCTGCATGGTCGAGTTGCCAGAAAGAAGCCTTTACTGCGCCAATGCCACAAAAAAGCCCGGTAACAATATGCCCGATAACACCTTGACACGCCTCACAGCTTCTGGCATACTGTAATTTGGAGTGACGAGACCAAAATAGAGCTTTATGGTCACAACCATAAGCGCTATGTTTGGAGAGGGGTCAACATGACCTATAGTGAAAATAATATCATCCCCACTGTGAAGCATGGTGGTGGCTCACTGATGTTTTGGGGATGTGTGAGCTCTAAAGGCATGGAGAATCTTGGGAAAATTGATGGCAAGATGAATGCAGCATGTTATCAGAAAATACTGGCAGACAATTTGCATTCTTCTGCACGAAAGCTACGCATGGGACGCTCTTGGACTTTCCAGCATGACAATGACCCTAAGCACAAGGCCAAGTTGACCCTCCAGTGGTTACAGCAGAAAAAGTGAAGGTTCTGGAGTGGCCATCACAGTCTCCTGACCTTAATATCATCGAGCCACTCTGGGGAGATCTCAAATGTGTGGTTCATGCAAGACGACCAAAGAATTTGCATGACCTGAAGGCATTTTGCCAAGAGGAATGGGCACCTGCAAGAATTTGGGGCCTCATAGACAACTATTACAAAAGACTGCACACTGTCATTGATGCTAAAGGGGGCAATACACAGCATTAAGAACTAAGGGTATGCAGACTTTTAAACAGGGGTCATTTCATTTTTTCTTTGTTGCCATGTTTTGTTTTATGATTGTGCCATTTTGTTATAACCTACGGTTGAATATGAATCCCATAAGAAATAAAAGAAATGTGTTTTGCCTGCTCACTCTTGTTTTCTTTAAAAATGGTACACATATTACCAATTCTCTAAGAGTATGCAAAATTTTGAGCACAACTGTATGTTGAATCCTTGAAATAAGTTTGAGCGAAACATTTGTGGGTGCTTGTATCGTATTGTATTGTATCGTGAGGCTATGCATCATATCGTATTTGTGTATCGTATTTTAAATTTGTGTATCGATACATTTAACATATATGCATTTAAGACTATTATTGGCTTGACAGTAAAGTTTTAGTAAAACTATTATGAAGCACAAAACAATTCATGAAACAGCAAAAATTGAATACATTTAAGTGTATTATCACCAAAAATATTTGAATGTTTTTATTCTAATTTAAGAAGTGTTTAAAATCGACACAAAACCCACTGCTAGAGAAAACACACTTTGTGCAATTTTACTTTTGACTCAAAACTTTATACTGTAGTTACTGAGATGCAGCCCTTGTAAAAAAATCAACATGTGACAGCTAGCAACTCATATTAAGCTGGAGAATGAGAACATATTATATCATTTTTAAAAATTACACAAATCAGCTTTAAAGGTCAGAAAGACACAAAAAAAAAAAGAAAAAAAAAGAGCAAGAATCTGTTATTTCTTGTTATTTCTACCATGTACAACTTTCTTCTGAAATTATTGCCACTTGATTTCACTCCCATTGACTTCCTATCTAACACGTTTACTTTTATCTGAAAAGAGGCGGCTCTAGTCAAAAACGATTTGCAGACAGAACAATTCTGAACTTGTTCTTGTTCAAACTCAGCAAAGCTAGACAATGGAATTATATGCATTAATTTGCTTTCTTCTTTTGTGTTTTAAGACATATAGATCTTCATATGCAACGGGTAAAAACTATCTTTCATATGAAAATCTTTCACACCAAAACTGAAACAAAATGAACCAAACATTACTTCTAAATGTTTTAAAAAAGGTATTATAGTCTATTATCATCAAATCATGCATAAGCAATATAATAAATATTTGAAAATTTATAAGAATTTAAAACAGTATTCTCTGTGCTGGGGGGCTCTGACGTGATCATTCCCTTGGTCCCCCTCACCCGGAATTTGGGTGCGCAGTCGGATCGGTGCTTTCCTTCCTGCAGGAGAGGCTGGAGGTGTATGTAGCCACTATTTGTAGACTTGTTCCTGAAGGACCGTTCGACGCTCATAAGAGCGTTTGGGGGAGGTTACGTGATGGCCTGGTGCGCTGGCTACGAGGCACACAGCTGTCTGCCCGTCACACACCACCAGTTCATGTAACACAGTTCAGATAGTTGTGGCGTTTTGTATAGGGACCCCTAGTGTCACTACATAGACATCGAGTGAGTTACAGATTGGGAACGTCATGGTTACTTTCGTAACCTCCATTCCCTGATGTGTCCCTCTTGCCACAACGCTGAACTACCCGCTGAACTACCCGCTGAACTACCCGCTGAACTGGCTGGGACCTGGTCTTGGCTCCTCAGCACAAAACCTGAATGAGTGGTTGCATACCAGCTCCTTTTATACCCATATGTCCGGGGGCGTGGCATGCAAATTCCACTCGCCAATTCCCAAGAGTGACCCCTAGTGTCACTACATCGACACAACTTCTCGTTCCCTCCATCAGGGAATGGAGGTTACGAAAGTAACCATGACGATATCTGTTTACACCAGCCAGATTTGGAGTTGAAAGAATTAGGGCTGTCAGTCAATTTTTAATCGAAGTAATTACATGCTGATTAATCAATGAAATTGATCGTAATTAATTGCATATTTTTAATATTTGCTGAAAAAGGCACTAAAATAAAGATTATTCAATATATAAAAAATTTAATAAATAAACATAATACATAATAAATATAATATTTCATTTATAATATAATGATAAAATTAATAATAATATAATTTAATTAAAAGACATTACTTGATGCACTGTAAAATCTAATTAGTTGACCTTAGATTTTTCAAGGCAAACAGTATGTATGCTTTTTCTAAGTAAACATACTTATTTGGCTCAAGTAAACTGAACATACTTTTTTATGTTTAATTCATCGATGATTAAAGTATTGTTGTTTTAAATTTAATTATTTAAATTGGGTTGTAACATCTTATACAGTATGAGGGAAATTATGACTAGACTCTAGGTTAGCCATATGACACAATGGACTCTATTTAGTACTTCTTAGTGCACATAAATCTGCAGTTTTGTAAAGTACAGTTGAGTAAAGAAGACAGTCTTAAACTTATCAGGCTACAACTTCACCTGAGGTAACACTAATCACCCTCATGGTGACTTAACAAAAATCTCAATTATCAACCAGCTACAACAAAACAACAACACTAGTCACAAGAATTAAAACTAAATACATTTTTAACAAAAAAATATTATTTTACTACGAAAGTTCCATTGTTTTGACCAAACAAAACAATTTATGCAAGCACAGCCACAATTTTGTACTTTGTAATTTTGAGTTAGAAGTACTCAAAGCCAAAGTTTCAAGAACTAATGAATTTGAGTTATGATTAAAAAATGTGACATTTCAAGTAATGTGTAATTGGGTCCACTTAAATGTTTTTTTTAATTACAACTTTAGATTTAGAGAGTAACAGTAACTTAATTAAAACTAGTCATTATTATTAAATATTAATATTATTATTAATATCAAGTTGAATAAACAATTAAAAAAAAAATATAATTTGAGACTACTATTAGTATTTACAGTGTTTGTGGAAGACGAGTAAAGCATTGATTAGACAATACAAAATCTGGCTTTAGAATAGAGCCCAACTGATATGGGATTTTTGAGACCGATACCAATACCGATTTTAGAGGGGGAAAATTCTATGATTACTGATATGGTGGCCGATATATTTAATTTTTGAGCTGGAATGAAAACAGACATTTTCTATGTGGATTGTGCACTGATTTTGCACCAATATGACCATGCAAAGGTACTCAGAAAGCTACTTTCTTAAAAATATTTTTATCAAAGAATATTTGACATTATTATTATACATTGGCAACAAATTCTAGAAATGAACATTGAGAAAATAATCAATAAAAACACAATAAATAGCTTAATAAACATCAGTACTGTATGTTCAGCATCAGTCAGTCAGCTGACCATTTAAATAAAGAATAAATAAAAATACAATAAATAGCTAAATAAAAATCAGTACTGTTTAGTATCAGTCAATTGCTGACCATTTAAATAAAGAATAAATAAAAATTGAATAAATAGCTAAATAAACATCAGTACTCTATGTTTAGGATCAATCAGTTGCTGACCATTAAAATAAAGAATAAATCAAAATACAATAAATAGCTAAATAAACATCAGTACTGTATGTTTAGGATCAGTCAGTTGCTGACCATTAAAATAAAGAATATATAAAAATAAAATAGCTAAATAAACATCAGTACTGTCTAGTATGTCAATTGCTGACCATTAAAATAAAGAATAAATAAAAATAAAATAAATATCTATATAAACATCAGTACCGTTTAGTATGTCAATTGCTGACCATTTAAAGAATAAATAAAAATACAATACATAGCTAAATAAACATCAGTACTGTTTAGTATGTCAATTGCTGACCATTTAAATAAAGAATAAATAAAAATACATTAAATACAGGTGCATCTCAATAAATTAGAATGTCGTGGAAAAGTTCATTTATTTCAGTAATTCAACTCAAATTGTGAAACTCGTGTATTAAATAAATTCAATGCACACAGACTGAAGTAGTTTAAGTCTTTGGTTCTTTTAATTGTGATGATTTTGGCTCACATTTAACAAAAACCCACCAATTCACTATCTCAGAAAATTAGAATACATCATAAGACCAATAAAAAAAACATTTTTAGTGAATTGTTGGCCTTCTGGAAAGTATGTTCATTTACTGTATATGTACTCAATACTTGGTAGGGGCTCCTACTGCTTTAATTACTGCCTCAATTCGGCGTGGCATGGAGGTGATCAGTTTGTGGCACTGCTGAGGTGGTATGGAAGCCCAGGTTTCTTTGACAGTGGCCTTCAGCTCATCTGCATTTTTTGGTCTCTTGTTTCTCATTTTCCTCTTGACAATACCCCATAGATTCTCTATGGGGTTCAGGTCTGGTGAGTTTGCTGGCCAGTCAAGCACACCAACACCATGGTCATTTAACCAACTTTTGGTGCTTTTGGCAGTGTGGGCAGGTGCCAAATCCTGCTGGAAAATGAAATCAGCATGTTTCAGCAGAAGGAAGCATGAAGTGCTCCAAAATTTCTTGGTAAACGAGTGCAGTGACTTTGGTTTTCAAAAAACACAATGGACCAACACCAGCAGATGACATTGCACCCCAAATCATCACAGACTGTGGAAACTTAACACTGGACTTCAAGCAACTTGGGCTATGAGCTTGTCCACCCTTCCTCCAGACTCTAGGACCTTGGTTTCCAAATGAAATACAAAACTTGCTCTCATCTGAAAAGAGGACTTTGGACCACTGGGCAACAGTCCAGTTCTTCTTCTCCTTAGCCCAGGTAAGACACTTCTGACGTTGTCTGTGGTTCAGGAGTGGCTTAACAAGAGGAATACGACAACTGTAGCCAAATTCCTTGACATGTCTGTGTGTGGTGGCTCTTGATGCCTTGACCCCAGCCTCTGTCCATTCCTTGTGAAGTTCACCCAAATTCTTGAATCGATTTTGCTTGACAATCATAAGGCTGCGGTTCTCTCGGTTGGTTATGCATCTTTTTCTTCCACACTTTCCCTTCCACTCAACTTTCTGTTAACATGCTTGGATACAGCACTCTGTGAACAGCCAGCTTCTTTGGCAATGAATGTTTGAGGCTTACCCTCCTTGTGAAAGGTGTCAATGATTGTCTTCTGGACAACTGTCAGATCAGCAGTCTTCCCCATGATTGTGTAGCCTAGTGAACCAAACTGAGAGACCATTTTGAAGGCTCAGGAAACCTTTGCAGGTGTTTTGAGTTGATTAGCTGATTGGCATGTCACCATATTCTAATTTTTTGAGATAGTGAATTGGTGGGTTTTTGTAAATGTGAGCCAAAATCATCACAATTAAAAGAACCAAAGACTTAAACTACTTCAGTCTGTGTGCATTGAATTTATTTAATACACAAGTTTCACAATTTGAGTTGAATTACTGAAATAAATGAACTTTTCCACGACATTCTAATTTATTGAGATGCACATGTAGTTAAATAAAAATCAGTTCTGTATGTTTAGTATCAGTCAATTGCTGACCAATAATATAAAGAATAAATTCAAATAAAATAAATAGCTAAATAAACATCAGTACTGTTTAATATCAGTCATATGCTGACTATTTTAATACTGCCAGTCAATTAGGAGCAGGTTGTAAAACAAGAAGCATTTACACCTGCCGAGACAAGAGATAAACAGCGGTAGCGGTGTTACACCGTATTCAGCTATACAAGTTCAGGGGAAACTTTCAACGGTGAAAAACCAGAATTTTAAAAATTACATTTTGTAAATGCAATGACTGGAATTGTTCGGTTGAAGGGGGTACCAAACTGAGAATCCTGAACAAAACAGTTTGGTGAATACATGTTTACACATTCACTTCCACTTAGATGACAAGCAATGAAAGTAGCTACATGGTTAGCTAGTTAGCTATAAGCTCGTTGCCATGGAGAGTAAAAGACGGACTTTATTTACTTTCCAGCATTGCAAAAAGATGCTCTGATGTTTACCTACCAAACTGCTGCATTACTTATAGCACTGACAAACTATAGCTGGCAAACAGCAAACAGATGTGATAAACATGAGTTACATGGTTGTCAGGGACAGGGTTAACGTAATATTAGTTATATTGAAAAGGGGAAATGATGGGGTCATTGTTTAACTTTCCAATATATATTTCACAAACTAGTTAGCAACTTACCGAGAAGACACTGCTTACCTCCGCCCTGTCTGCAGAGCCACATCAGCTCAGCTCTGTAAACAATGGAGTCAGAGTGCGCTCTGCTGGACAAACTATATTACAAATCAATAAATCGGTCGGGCACTACTTTAGAAGTCAATATATTGTTTGCTTTATTTCCATATCATTAATCATAAGCCTTTTACTGACCTACAGTCCACTGCAATCCATTTTGAGTTCATCAGTATGTTGCTCTTTTTCACAGTACACATTCTTGTGTTCTGTCTGTATACATGCATTAGATGGATGATTTTGGTGCATCTCACTGTGGTTGTGTTTCACTTGTTTTCAGCATCTCCAGTCGCTGCATTTTACGAGACTTTGTGTCAAGTTAAAGGTAGTTTGAAACTTGCATTAAGAGACCCCTACACTCTGCTCCTTCCAGCTGTTGGTTTGTTTTTTGTAAAGCTGCATATTGCCTGTACTGCTGAAGCTGTGCTTACTGCCCCCTGCTGACTGGGGGTAGGGAATTTTCTTATTTCGGTAGCCTGATTAATTGCATAAAAAACTGAACAGGTTGTTTTTTTATATAATTTATCACAAACTGAATAACATTTTTAAATCAGCAGCCTTAAAAAGAATCAAACCAGAGGGAAAAACTATTTTCAGAGTTTGAGAAATTCCCCCATGTCACGATAATGGGCAATGGGATAACAAGCCTACTTGTGTGGGTAAGCTTCGAGCAGCACCTCTGGACTTGTGCTGAACTCATTGTATATAATCCAAATAAAGACAATCTTGTTTCAGATATTAGATGTGAATTTCCACGTGGCAAGCATGTTGCTAACCTGGAATTTTACTTCCATAGAGAGTTGAAATTGGATGTTAAAAGACTTTATTATTTTAAGCCTGGATATCAGCAAATGAGACGGGTGGCCACATGTACACGCGACGGCTGTAAACCAGATCCACTGTGTGCAGGTATGTCTTTCTGGTAAGAAGAGTACAGTCTGTGGTATTGATACATCATACAATATGACAGATGTTGTCCAGAAATTATAAAGCACCAGAAATCCCAAAGGCACAGATTGAGGGAATTTAGAGATAAAACTACAAAGTCTTCATATCATTACTCATTTTAGGTGAGCATACACAAAATCCTTTGAAAAATAGGTGGGCAAATGGCTTATACTTGCCCATGTGCTTGACTACACTACTGACTGCACTGGCAAGTTACAGCTTGTAGACAATTGCTAAAATCTTTTAATTCCATGTAATTTCTGTAATTTCATCATCCAATCAAATCATTATATATCTGGCCTTTGGGTAAGAAATAATATGAAACAAAGATCCATTAGTAATAAGCTTGTTTTATACAGTATGTACAGTTTTTTTCTGTTCTTTCCACACAGAAAAAGAAGGCTTTTGCATTACTCCATAGTTAGAGAACAGTTAAATAAACAGAGCATCCTCCAAGAAAAAAATCTATTACTCATGCAATACAGGTTATAAACCATTCTATAACATGTGAAAGGAAGTCACGAGAGCTGGATATAGGTGCGGCGAAACAGTTCTTTAATAAAATAAACAAAGTACAAAGTAATGGTGAAAACACAGGAAGAAAGTAAACAACCATGATGGGGTGATGGGAAAACACAGGAACAAAGGAAACATCCATGATAGGAACAGGTATACAAAGGAGGTCAAAACACATAACAGCTGACAAAGAAGAAGCAAACAACAGGGCATTATATACACAAAGACTAATGAATTAATGAAACACAGGTGAGGACAATCAAGGACAGCTGGCAGTGATGAGGGCAGGGATTTATGGGAAATGTAGTCCAGGGGGAACAGATGACGAGGAGAAACACAAGGCAAACAACAATGAATCATGACAGAACCCCCCCTCTAATGGGCAGCTCCTGAAGCCCAAGGAAGACTGGTCAGGGAGGCAGGGCCAAGATGGAGCCGGAGACCAAAGATACCAGAGCAGAACAGGAGGAAGGCCGGGAGACCAGAGCAGATTGGGTGGACGGCCGAGACACCAAAGAGGCCAGTGCAGATCAGGTGGACAGCCATGAGACCAGGGAGACCAGAGCACATCAGGCGGACGGCCAGGAGACCAAGGAGACCAGAGCAGATGAGGTGGATGGTCAGGAGACCCAGAAGACTAGAGCAGATCAGGCGGATGGCCAGGAGACCAAGGTGATCAGAGCAGATCAGGTGAATGATCAGGAGAACCAGAAGACCAGACCAGATCAGGCAGATGGCCAGGAGACTCAGATGACCAGAGCAGATCAGGTGGACAGCCAAAAGACCCAGGAGACCAGAGTATATCAGGTGGATGGCCAGGAGACCACTGTAGGGTAAGGACTTGATCAGGAGGCCTGGTTGGTGGCCACAGGGCTGAAACCGGATCAGGAGGCCTGGGTGGCGACCACAGGGTCGAGATAGGGTCAGGAGGCCTGGGAGGCGGCCACAGACTAGAGACTGGAGATGTAGAAGACTCTGAGGGTGGAGCCATGGAAGGCAGAGCTGTAGTAGGCTAGGAGAGCAAAGCCGTGGCAGGCGGAGCCATGGGAGGCTCGAGGGGTGAAGCCGTGGAAAGCGGAGCCCTGGGAGGCTCGAGGGGCAAAGCCGTAGAAGGCAGAACCATGGCAGGCCCGAGGGACAAAGTTGTAGAATGCAGAGCCATGGCAGGCTCGAGGGGGAAACCGTAGAAGGTGGAGCCATGGCAGGCTCGAGGGGCGAAGCCGTAGAAGGCGGACCCGTGGCTCGAGAGGTGAAGCTGTAGAAGGCGGAGCCGTGGGAGGGGTAAAGCCATAGGGAGGCTTGAGGGGTGAAGCCGTAGAAGGCGGAGCCGTGGCAGGCTTGAGGGGCGAAGTCGTAGAAGGCGGAGCCATGGCAGGCTCGAGGGGCGAAGCTGTAGAAGGCAGAGCCGTGGCTCGAGAGGTGAAGCCGTAGAAGGCGGAGCCGTGGCAGGGGCAAAGCCATAGGGAGGCTTGAGGGGCGAAGCCGTAGAAGGCAGAGCCATGGCAGGCTCGAAGGGCAAAGCTGTAGAATGCAGAGCCGTGGCAGGCTTGAGGCTAAAAGTCCAGGATGACTCGGAAATTACCTCAGTGGTCGTAAACATGAGCAGAGTCTCGGGAGTGACCTCTGTGGTCATGGCCATGGACAGAGTCTCGGGAGTGACCTCTGTGGTCGTGGGCATGGACTGAGACTTGCGAACAACCTCTGTGGTTGTGGGCGTAGACAGAGACTCAGGTACGACTGGCAATGTAGGCTCTGGGATGGACAAGGCTGGCAACGCAGGCTCTGGGACAGACGAGGCTTCCAGCTCATTGGCCATGGCGGGCATGGCCGTTGGCTCGTTGGCCTTGGCAGACAGGAGTACTGACAAACTGTGAGAAAGGGTCTTCATGACCCTATGCACCGACATCAAGGGTGGATAATTCAACTTGGAGACAAGGGCTGAGAAGGGCTTCAAGCAGGGAGTCGCGGAAGGCAAGGTTATGACATGGCATGGAACCAACTCAGACTTGACTGCGACATGGTGTGGAGCAGACTCAGACTTGATACATGGAGTGGAGCAGGCTGAGGCATTGCTGTGACATGGCATGGAGCAGGCTGAGGCATTGCTGTGACACGGCATGGAGCAGGCTGAGGCGTGGCTGTGACATGGCGTGGAACAGACTCAGACGTGGCTGTGATATGGCGTGGAGCAGACTCAGATGTGGCTGTGACATGGTATGGAGAGGACTCAGGCATGGAAGGCTCGGAAGCTAGGATCGGGACAGAGAGAAGAGGATCCTCAGAAGCGAGAGTTTCCTGGGTTAACCTCACGTACTCTCTACAACTGTGGTCTCCCGTCTCCGGCAAATCATTCCACTGGTGAGCTAATAGTCCAATCCGTTAGATCGACTTAAGATGGGGGTTCACAAATCCCGAGAAGCTGGCAATGCCGTTGAAAAGAAGGGAGTATTCCCCTATGGGCAAATCCTCCCGGCTCAGCTGGACGAACATTGGTGCTAGATCCATTTGTGCGGTCAGTTGTTCTGTAATGTGTGAAAGGAAGTCACGAGAGCTGGATATATGTGTGGTGAAACAGTTCTTTAATAAAATAAACAAAGTACAAAGTAATGGTGAAAACATAGGAAAAAAGTAAATAACCACGATGGGAAAACACAGGAACAAAGTAAACAACCACGATGGGAGATCACAGGAACAAAGGAAACATCCAGGATGAGAACAGGTTAACACAGGAGGTCAAAACACATAAAACTGACAAAGAACAAGCAAACAACAGGGCATTATATTCACAAAGACTAATGAATTAATGAAACACAGGTGAGGACAATCAAGGACAGCTGGCAGTGATGAGGGCAGGGAATTATGGGAAATAAAGTCCGGGAGGAAGAGATGAAAGGGGAGAAAAACAAGGCAAACAACAGTGAATCATGACACATTCTGTGACAAATGGTGAGAATCAGTGACATGCAATGAGTTTTCTTTGTCTGATGAACCAGAGTGTGTCAGTGAGTGTGTTTTATTATTGTCAGTATCAGGTGTAAGACAGATTTGTTTACTGAAATGTGTTTCTTGTGGTATCTCTTTACAGGAAGGTAGAATGTGGTGATTTTCCCAAAGTCAATAATGGAAAAATTAAGCAGACAAAAAATCATTATGGAAATTTTTTTTCAAGAGTTTGAATTTGATCCAGGATTCAAACCAAAAAAAAAAAAAAAAAAGCTTAATAAAATGTGTCAATGGTACATGGGAGACACCAGCCTGTGAGGATGACCCTCTCAAACTTTTATTACATGTCTACAGTAACAGACAGAAAACAGTGAACTGGACATGGAATCAACACTGTTAGCATGATTTACTAATCTTCTTGCACTTTTTCATGCACTGATATCTATTTTAAGCCTTTTTCCAGTGGATGTCCATTGTGACATGCCTCCCTAAGTGGAAAATGCTGCCATAAACTCTGACCCTCAGAAATATTATCCAGAAGGATCTTATGTAAGATACAAATGTCGAAATGTATTCACAGTGAGGGGGACTAGTAGAGTTTTTTGCCGCAATGCAACTTGGGGAAAAACACCAACATGTGAAGGTGAGTTTTGGCTGGTGAAGGAAGCTATGTTTTCAGAAAGTAAGAAACAATTATACCGCTGTGAAATCACAACAAGACAGAATATTCACAGTACATAGAGATACAGCACAAAACAAAAGCATTCAAGGAGTTTGAGTCTGTAGCCATGTTTACAAAACGTAGCTATTGTTTATTTATTTACTAAAATAAGAAATTTATTTTGTGTTACATACAGTGCATTCATAAAGTATTCAGACCCCTTCATTTTTCATATTTTGGTATGTTGCAGCCTTATTAATCTACAACCCATCAATCTACATTCCATATCCCATAATGAAAAAGCAAAAACCAGATTTTTTATAATTTTATACTTTTTACTTTAATAGCAAATTTATTAAAAAGAAAAAACTGAAATATCACATTGACATAAGTTTTCAGACTCTTAACTCTTAGTTGAAGCACCTTTGGCAGTGATTACAGCCTCAAGTCTTTTTGGGTATGATGCGACAAGCTTTGCACACCAGGATTTGGGGATTTTCTGCCATACTTCTCTGCAGATCCTCTCAAGCTCTGTCAGGTTGGATGTCAGTAAACAGTCATTTTCAGGTCTCTCCAGAGATGTTCAATTGGGTTCAAGTCCGAGCTCTGGCTGGGCCACTCAAGGACATTCACAGAGTTGTCCCTAAGCCACTCTTGCATTGTCTTGGCTGTGTGCTTAGGGTCATTGTCCTGTTGGAAGCTGAACTTTCAGCCCAGTCTGAGGTCCTGAGTGCTCTGGACCAGGTTTTCATAAAGGATATCTCTGAATATTGCTGCGTTCAGCTTTCCTTCAGCCCTGACCAGTCCCTGCCGCTGAGAAACACCCCCACAGAATGATGCTGCCACCACCATGCTTCACCATTGGGATGGTATTGCGTGGGTAATGAGCGGTGCCTGGTTTCCTCCAGACATGATGCTTGGAATTGAGGCCAAACAGTTCAATCTTCATTTCATCACAGTCAGAGTCCTTTAGGTGATTTTTTGCAAATTCCAAGCGGGCTTTCATGTGTCTTGCACTGAGGAGAGGCTTCCGTCTGGCCACTTAGCCATAAAGCCCAGATCGGTGGGGTGTTGCAGTGATGGTTGTCCTTCTGCAAGTTTCTCCCATCTCCACACAAGATCTCTGGAGATCAAACAGAATGACTATCAGGTTCTTGGTCACCTCTCTTACCAAGGCCCTTCTCCCCCGATTGCTCAGTTTGGCCAGGTGGCTAGCTCTAGGAAGAGTCCTGGTTGTTCCAAACTTCTTCCATTTAAGAATTATGGAGGCCAATGTGCTCTTGAGGAACCTTCAATGCAGATAAAAAAATTTTTGTAGCCATCCTGTCACTGAGCTCTGCAGGAAGTTCCTTTGATCTCATGGCTTTTGTTTTTGCTCTGATGTGCATTTTCAGCTGTGAGACCTTATATAGACAGGTGTACGCCTTACCAAATCATGTCCAGTCAATTGAATTTGCCACAGGTGGACTCCAATCAAAGTGTAGAAACATCTCAAAGATGATCCAGTGAAAATGGGATGTACCTGAGCTACATTTCATGTGTCATAACAAAGGGTCTGAATACTTGTCAACCTGATATTTCCATTTTGTTTTTTTTTGTTTTTTTGTTTTGTTTTTTTATATAAATTTGTTAAGTTATCAAAAATCTGGTTTTTACTTTGTCATTATGGGGTATGGAGTGTAGATTGATATAAACAAAAGAATAATTTAAAACATTTTAGCATAACACTGCAACAAAGTGTGAAAAAATGAAGGGGACTCAATACTTTCTGAATGCACTGTAAAACTGTTTTACATTGTTTTTATTTATTTTCCCTTATTTTTGTATGAAAGATTAATACTTAGGTTATAACTGTAACCCTGGTTGCCTGAAAGGAGGGAATGAATTGCTGTGTCAGTAAGCTGACACTATGAGAAGCTCCTCCCAGGAGTGACGATACCTGAAGCCCTTTGTAACCAAACCAATTTCATTGACAGATGGTGCTTTGCATCGCACACTTAATGCACACGTCACATCATACCATTTGTGAGCCAGGGCATCCAAGCCCAGTAGAGCTTGGGTCAAGGAGTACCATAGGCAAGAGTGAATTGTCTCCTGGGAGGCAAACAGGTCCAACTCATCTTCCCCAAACACCTTCCAGATCCTCTGAACCATCTGAGGATGCAATATCCATTCCCCTTGGCCAATAGCCTGATGTGAGAGTAGATCCTCTCCACAATTCATGTGACCATGCACTGCACAAATCAACAGGAGATAACTCTGACACCAAAAGAGGAGTCTGTGCAGCAAGCTTAACATAGACTGTGACCTCACTCATCCCTGGTGGATTATGTGAGCTACGACCACAGTATTGTCCATTCAAATCAGCACATGAATGCCTTGTATGGCTGAACAAAAAGACTTCAGAGCCATATAAACTGCTAGGAGTTCCAGGCGATTTATGTACTATGCCAAAGGGATGCAAAGGGCTCCCAAGCCCATTCCCAGTGCATCCTTATTTACAATTTTGCACCTGGTCACTTGACCCAGCACCATTCCTACCTATGGTGTTTTCCAGACAGCCAGTGCAGCCACACAATGGCACATCACCGTCAGAGGCCGGCAACCTTGTCACCAAGCATACTTAGGCACTCTCATTCTGACCCAACACTGGAGAGGTCTCATGTGCAACAAACCCATTGGGGTGACGGCGGCTGCTACCACCATTAACCTCGGAGCTCACTGAAAACATTTGAGTGGAAATGCTCTCCCCAGCTTGAAGATTGTCAAGTACTGGAGAATAGAACAAGTGCGCTTGTCCAATAGATGTGCCAACATTACCTCTGGGTCGAGTCTCATCTCAGGAACGAGACCTGCCAACTGGGCATTAAAACTCTCTTGGTCCCTTTACATTTAGTCATTTAGCAGACGCTTTCATAAAGTGACTTAAAAATGAGAAACATAAGAAATTTGTAATAAAAAAAGTCAACAATATCTTCACTATCACACTGCCAAGTTCTCACAGTGGCCAGAGTAGTAAAGATGCTAGCTTTAAAGATTTTTTTAATTGATAAACATTAAGTGCATTTAATGTGGATTTGTTAAGTATGGAACATGAAATTGACTTTGTGCTTTTTGTGATGGGACCATCAGGTGCTGCTTGTTCATTGACCACAGAGAATAGTTCAGACACTCTAAATGAATGAGCAGCATATCCCTGTGTTCACAAGCTAAATTTTCCAACTGTGCCAAAAATAAGCCAGTCGTCAAGGCTATTCAGAATGCGAATGCCGCTCAGCCTCAGGGGAGCAAGTGCCTCATCAACACACTTTGTGAATGTGTTGGGAGCCAGGTACAAGCCAAAGGGCAGGACCCTGAACTGGTACCCTGAGCCCCCGAAGGAGAATCTCAAGAATGACCTGTGTTGGGGGGGCTATTTGAACATGAATGTATGCGTCTTTCAGATCAATCATAATGAAACAGTCTCGTTGACAAACATGAAACAAAAACTGCCTTTCAGTGGCCATCTTGAACGGAGACTTCAACAGTGTCCGATTCAAGCATCTCAGGTCTAAAATAGGCAGAAGCCCTCCGTCCTTCTTGCTGACCAGAAAATACCAGCTGTAAAGGCTTTCTGGATGTCATACAGTGGGAAAGACTCTATTGTGTCCTTGGCAAGAAGTGTCTGTATCTCCGCAAGCAAAACCGAGCATCCCTCACAGTCACGATGGAGGATAGTACACCGAAGAAGAGAGTCGGCCATCTGGCAAACTAAAGAACGTAGCCATTTACGACTGTGTTCAACACCCAACTAGAATTGCCCAGAATATGATGCCACACGTCTGCATAATGGGCCAGAGGACACATGGGTCCGCTCGTGTCATCTGGGGGCTATGCACGGCTTGCCCTCAGGGAGCGGTCGCCCCGTATGCTCAGCATAGCAGGGGTAGGAAATATGCTCTTTTGTGAGTCTGTATGTACACCTCGAGCAGTTGTATTGAAGCGAGAAAACTTTATTGGAAAGTGACAATTTTCTGGCATGGATCCAACAGCAACACAAACAGAAACATTGTTTATAGTATCTTCTCGGCCCGGGTGATCGAAGACAGGGAGAGTGTCGAGGGAAACAAGGCAGGGGCACAGGGTCGGTGTCCGGGCCTTCTTTGGAGCCGGAACTAATACCCCCATGGAATCCAGTGCCCGTTCTAGTCCATTTCTTTCAGCAGGTCAGCCTGGTACACCTGTAAAACCGCCATGGTGAACAAAGCGGAAGCAGCCTGACCTGCAGCCACATACACCTTGTCCATAAGCACAGAAGTGATGCGGCACAGTTTGGATGGAAGGGCTGGGTGGGCCTTCCCACCCTGCACTGAAGAGGGGAAGAGATGGGCTGCCACCGCCTCCTCAACCAGGAGAATCAATGTATAACCCCATGATGCGGCCTGGTCCAGCTTTGTGAAGGCAGCTGCCCCTGAAATGTACATGCGTACAGAGTAGGGCACACGCCACATTTTGATCAGCTGGTCAAGCAGCTTGGGGAAAAACAGTCCAGGATGGCACAAAGCAGAGTCATGGCGATTCTGTAAAAACTGTTTGTCAAGTCGGGAAAGCTCCAGCTCGTCTGCCGCGGGCCATTCAAACTGGAGTTTCTCGACAGCCCAGGACAGAACCTGGCTCAACCCTGCAGGGAGAAATGCACATAGACTCGTTCACTAAGCAAAACCAGTCCTTGCCTTCAGACCGCGTGAGCAAAATCACATCAATCTCCTCCATGAAATCGACAAAAGTGATCGCACTGTGCATGCAATGGTGGGGCACAGGTCATCAAAGGCAAAATCCACGGACAAAAGTGAGACAACAGACGATCCACCCATCGGAGAGTGGGATATAGCATTTGCAGGGTGTAAAACACTTACAAAATGCCACCATTACAAAGACTTTAAGTAAATGGCTTTTTGAGTGCTTGTGTATACAACGATAATGTTTATCACACACATAAACACACAATTCACTTTTAGCTTTGAAGGATACACTAATGTCCGACCAGAGCATAACAGCAAATAGAAAATAAACCACTCAGTGAAGCATAGTATCAACGGTGATGAAAAGCTCTTCCGTCTTCTCGCGCACTCAAGGCGGTAAGTAATCCTCTCGTTATATGGCATGCATGATCAACAGTGAAGTGTAGCTTGATCGTCAGGCACCACAGAAGCAGAGATGAATCCACTCGCTGTAGGGATGCTGGTTTGATGAAGCGCAGGCTTGAGCATTCAGAGTATGAAGAATCGTGACCCTTAAGGAAATTCTGGCATGATGACACTCCATCTCCGCTTATATGCTCACAGTGACATGCGCATAAAGGCTGAAATATGAAGTGCTACCTGCCAATGAAACTGCCATGAATATAAAGGGCTTTGGGTATCGTCATCCCTGGGAGGAGGTCCCCATGGTGGCAGCTAACTGACAGGGCGTTGAGTCCTAACTTTAAAGGGAACCTACTCCTCTCTGATTTCTCTCTCTTTTTTGTTGTCTCTTATTGCCAGCTTTCTGTTTTAAACCTCTTCGGATAGTAAACAATGCCATAATGGTAAATGAAAAACAAGACAAGACAAAACAAAATATTCACTTGGAGATACAGTACAACTATGATTATGTTGAGGGGTTTGAGTCTAGATGGACCACTGCCAAGTGTGATATACAAACCTGGATTTATCCAAACTGTATTAGTGAGTGAAATGTAATTTCATAAATTGTATTTCTCAATTATTATTTTTAATAAAGTGTTGAGCTTATCATACATACTGTATAGTTATATTTAACCAAATCTAAATGGTTCCTTTAGGAAAATCTCAGTGTTACAATCAAACAAAGAACATGATGTTTGTGACACTCTTAATTGAGAAAAATAATTACAACAACTTTGAAATTTTGAGATACAAGTGCAATAGTCCGTATGATGAAATTCAAGAAGGATCTTGGACATGTGAGGAAAAATGGCATGGAATGTTTGTCTGCACAAGTGAGTCCCCTAAAATCGTTCAGTTACACTCATTTAATACTGTTTAAAAAGCATCACAGGATGAAACTCATGAAGTCATCTGCGAGAATGTCCAGTGTGACAGGATCCTGCCACCCCGTTCGTTTTGCTTGTGTTTTTGTTTTTTTAGCACATGGCTTTTGTTTGGTTTTGCCTTTACCCCATTTCAGTTAGGACAACTCTTAGAGTAGTATAACATTTTTTATTCTGTACATAAATGACATGGTATGGGCTGGGTCTTGGCGAACTAGATCTACTCTACGCATGCTGCTGCTGCTACTTGACATGAGTAAATATGCTGCTGCTGTTGCACGGAATGCATGCACTGCTGCTGCTGACAGAGAGGTGTGCAGCTTCTACTGAACAAACATAAAAAAATCCATCCCTGTAAAGCAGATCTAGACATGTGATGCTGGAGAGGTGGAGGGGGAAACGCTGCGTGTTACCATGCTGCTGCAGCCGTGCCGCTACGATGCGTAGGCAGGTTATATATAATTTGAGGAAAAAAAGGGGTTCTGATTGGTTAAACTGTTGCTTAGCATTCTGATGTCACTTTGCTTAAATTAGTTCACATTTACTATATAGTCTGGTCAAAAAAGAGTTAACAATGTTGACAAATTATAAAGATGTATAATTTGTCAACATTATGAACAGGACACTATATAGTAAATGTGAACTCATTTAAGCAAAGTAAAGTCAAACCCATGGGTGGGGTCAATGAGCATCAGCAGGTTAACGTAGCAAGGTGTGCCAGGGTGACCTATCAACCTGTGCCACAGAGTTTCCTAACTGAACTTAATTTGTCATTTCAGTTAGGACAACTCACGGAGCAGTATAACATATTTTTTTATTATATAGGTATGACATGGTATGGGCTTGGTCTTGGCAGACTAGATCTGCTCTACGCCTGCTGCTGCTGCTGCACGGAACCCATGCGCTGCTGCTGCTGCTGACAGAGAAGTGTTCTGCTTCTACTGAACAAATATAAAATCCCCCAAAACCATGTTAAAAGAAAATAAATAGACAAGCAAATAAGGTGATCTATTGACTTCCATTTTAAACGCCACACTGGAACCCAGATTTTTATTTTTTTTTTTAAAGAAAAGGAGAGACGAGTCGAAATAAATATTTGTGGTAATCAACATTATGCCACAAATGCTGTTGAATGAGCTTAATATGTACTGAACCCGGAATATTCCTTTAAGTGCTTGTACTATGTAAAAAGTGCAGTTTAGCTGTCTAAATGTGACACTTTTCTGATTTACATCTGTGCTCGTGGGGAAAACGAACATTAAGAAAACACCCCGCTAACATTTTCACGTGAAGATATGGATCGGCTTCTTTCAGCTCCTTGTGAAAATGCATTTTTGCATTATTTTGGGCATTTGCTATGCACATGACGTCATTGCCGTGGTAACCAGACACATTTCAGCTGATTTGCTGAGGACTAGAATGAATGATATGTATATACATTTCACAAATCCAGATCATAACTAAATTTACAAATGATCCTGTTAAAAAGTTTACAAGCTCTTGGTTCTTAATGTCATGTGTCCTCCTTCAGGTTCATTGGCTGTAGCCATTTGTGATGTTTGTGCATAGCACTTCGTGTTTGGTCTCTCAACCACAGTGGCTGATCCAGATTTGCCACTCAAGACAATTGAGGGGCTCATACTCAACTATTACAAAAGGCTACAAACAATCATTTATGCTTAGAGGCAAAAATTAATAATAATAAAAAATATTTTTTAAAGTATTTAATTATTTTCTAATGGAGCATACTTCAATATCTGTTAAACAGTACTGAATAAAAACAAAACATAAATTTTTGTTTTTGCTCATTTTAAAGAAAAACTCTTAAAGATTCTACAAGGGGTATGTAAACTTTGAGCACAGCTGTATATACAGTATTTTTATTCAGTGCTGTTCAAATGTCTTAGGCACATCAGGTGCTTCACAAAAATGTTTGTCTTAAGACAAGCTATTTTATTCCGCTTAGTGTTTTAATTGGAAATATACATTTTAGACTATAGTAGTATACTCACTATCATGCATTGAATTACAGGAATAGTTCATCCAACAATTATCATCTTTAGTAATTCTCTCATAATTTCCTCACCCTTATGTCATGTAACGTGTGCTGGCTGCAGGCAACAATGTAGCAGTTTATTTACAAATGTGATAAGCAGTAACACTAACTACAAACATTGACATGACTATACACATTCAATATTTGACAACTAGACAATGCAAACATGAGGGCTTAAATACAAGACATGGGAGAACATACACCAACCAACAAACAGAACTCACAACAAGCTAATTAAACAATAAACCAATGAAAACATGACACATGAACATGGAGGGAAAACAGAAATCACATGACAAGGGAAACAGGAACTAAACATTTCAAAATAAAAGATATGAATCAACAAAATACACATGACATGCCATCTCAAACTCCTAAGACTTTCTTCCAAAGAATTCAAACAAAGATTTTAATGGAAATATGACATCTATTTGTTCACACAATGCAGGTGAATGGTGACCAAATCTTTTAGCTCCAAAAAGGAGAGTGTGAGTTTTAGAGAGAGTGGCTGAAAGGGCAGAGGAGAGAATGAGAAGAGATGAGGGAAGAGAGACTTTAAAATGTAAAAAAAATAAAAATAATAAGTTATACCAACAAACACCCTACATGCTTTTTCAATTTTTAACTATATAATAACTACACGTTAGATTAGTAAATAGTCATTTAATCATGATGTTGTAGGGCTGGAGGAAGATCATCAAAATCTGGAGCAGAGACGGCTGCAGCAAAGTGGTCTTTTGTGTGTTCACTACTCTGCGGGTCTGTTATGTGCTGGTCATCAGGGTCTTCATTGTTCAGTTGGCATTCTTCTGGCTCCGTGATGTCACCATTTGTGATGCAAATGTTGTGCAGTACAGCAGAACAAGCTATGACCTCTGGAGCAAAGACTGGCTTAACTTAAAGGGCCTTGAAAAAGATGGATCGCCATTGTGTTTTCAAACTGCCAAACGATTTCTCAATTTTGCATGGTGGGAGTTGAAACGACGTTGACTTGCATTCTGGAGTGGCTCTCTGTATGGTGTAATAAGAGAGATTGGGTGGCTAAGGCAGGGGTAATCTCCATCTCCTAAAATGTGGTATCCCTTTGATGGGTACAGTGCCTTAGTGTAGATTGGGCTGTTCTTGAGCTCTGTGGAGGCATGGACAGATCTGGGATAACCCACAAAAATGTCCAGGTATTTTCCTTGCTGGTCCTGTAGCTGGATGGAATAAAACAACTTTCTGTTTAAGTAGCACACATTAAGTAACAGCAGATGGTGGCTGCAAAGATGGGAAGCAGATTACACTCTGTTTGATCTGGAGGATCTTTTTTGTGACTCTGTGAACAATCATGTGCACTGTCGAAACGGTGTATGTCAAATGTTCTGCAAACAACCCGGTAAGAACTTGCACTTGCCAGCCAAAATGTTAAGACCAGAGTTTCGAGATCTTGACCCCATCCATGGTCAAAATCCTCATGGAGGGTGGTAATGAGGTAGGTCAGGGTTTGTCTGGTAAGCCTAAAGTCTGGCCTCAGGTCACTTGTCCCATGGGCACTTGTGGTTTCAGCCAACAGTAAGGAGTTGGGATCCCAAACTATAACTAAATAAAGTTTTTAAATATCTTGTAAGAAATTTTTCAGGAGTTCAATGGATCTGTTCTTCAGTTATTTAGATTACAGCTAATTGTATATTGTCTTAATAACTTCTTACCGATGGGTGGTGTCGACGAGCTAACAACGCACACTTCAAACTTGTTGCTCTTTGTGTAATACACCTTTTTCTTCTCCTCAGGAAAATAAGATTCACCAGAACCAAAACCAATAAGACAGAGTAAATTTTTGCATCAAGTTTGCCTCCGGACTCGGGTGGAGGACACTAACAAGAAGAATCCCATGAAAATGTGTGCTCGTGCACTTGTGTTAGTTTTTGTTGGTAGTTTAATTTTCTCCAATTTGTGTGTGTGTGTGTGTGTGTGTGTGTGTGTGTGTGTGTGTGTGTGTGTGTGTATATATATATATATATATATATATATATATATATATAAAGACTGTAGCGCTTTCATTCTTTTTATCTTTAAATGACATCTATAGTAAGCAGATCTTTTATCTTTTATGAAAAATAAAATACATAAACATGACAAGTTGTTGAATTATTTTCTCTTTAGCATTAATGTAATAATCATAAATGAACAGTTATGAAAAGATTAATTGTATTATTATTGTTGTATTACAATACATTTTGTATTAATGTAAAAATAAAACAAAATGCCAGGGGTATGCACAGTTTACATTTAATTGATATGCCTTTAATTGCATATTATAAAAGGACTTAATGAATGAGTGAATGAGTGGGCGATTTCAGACACAGCTTAGGATGAATGTATCCTCAAATCAACGTGCAACACAACAACATTTATTTTATTCTCTGCAAACGATACCAGAGACAATAACAAGAAGGACAACGAGGAGATTTAATTTAAGAAAAGAAAAAAAAAAAAATCAGTAACCCTACCAAAAACCGGGACTGTCCTGTGTGATAAACTGGGACAACTGGTCACCCAAATCTTAACTAAATTATAAACAAAACATTTCGCTGCCCAAAATAACGTAATATTTCATTGTGCATTTTATTGTGGGGAAAAAAAAACAAACTGTAAAAGAACATATTTTAAACAGCTCGTCAGTGCTTTGAAAATAGAAAAACAATAAATAGTTGCTGTGTATCTGTTTTTCAGAGTTGAAGTCTGCTTTAGCAATAACAGATTTTTCCACCCGACTATTTAAAAAGTTAGTTAATTCATCAAGGGCCAGTTTTTGACAACACTGCATTGACCACAAGAGAATACAGATGCTATATGTGTGAATACATTACACCTAAAAAGACTTAATAGCCCAATATTAATAATATTTGTCTGAATTTTTATTTTGATATGTTGTTTTAGTAAACTGTGAGACATGATGTGGGTTACTTGACTCAATTTTAAGTTTTTAACCACGACGAAACCGCGATGCGAGCACCATCTTGGCTGCACAAAACGCATGCGATTAAACAGTTGTCAGGTCCCCTGCCATGTGAAACAAACTCTGGCTATGTCTACGACATCAGGGGGTGCTACAACTGCTTGCAGACAGTGTCCATTTATTTCTGTTTCGTTATTTTTATTTATTTATTTTGTTCATTGCCTCACAAATCAAATGTCATTGGACTCGGCTGGACACTGAAAGAGGGTTGTAAAAGGGCCTTAACTAACTGGTTGAGGAATGAGATGCAAAATATACTATACCTCCTTAGAAATAAATCTATTTTATACTATGTTAATATAAATTCCATTATTATTTGGAATTAAAATATATAATTATTTTGAAATATATTTCAAATTTGTATACTTTCTAATCACCATTTTTTGTATCTAATCTATAAACTTTTCAAATCAGAACTATCTTTACATAATTATACATTCGGTGCATACAGAAAACCTTTATTGAACATTTAAATAAAATTATAGTTCAAATTCAGTACTTGTGAATATACTGTATGTATGTATTCAAATTACACTTTCCATTCTAAATTTTTAAATGTACAGTGTGTGACATAGATATATATATATATATATATATAAAACACCGAAAACTATAATTCCCTTATCATTTACTCACCCTTATGCCGTCTCACTTTTCGCACATACAATGCAAGTCAATGGCATCAAAAACAGACACACGAGCATGCTTCAACTACACAAGAGAGCACAGTAAACATTGACAGAAAACAATACACTGGCAAAGAAAGAAGGGAAACACAAGGAATAATTAGGGAGAGTAATCAGAGTGAAGCAGGTGGAAACGGGTGAGAAATGAATTGCCTTGATCAGCGTCTCCCAAGATCGGTCAGCGTTCCCATGGAAACGCTGATCACACATGCCGGCTCCACCTGTGAGACAAAAGGGAGAGAAAAACAAACAACAGTATGAGCTGGCACAAATGCAGGAACTGTGACACTGTGGTAAACAAAATGGACACTACAGCCTGTGTAAGGGGGAAGTCACCCACTGGTCCAAGGACGGTATCCAATGGCGTGGCTGAAGGTCTCCTGCGTGTTCTGTCTTATCGTGCGTGACATTAAATAATACTTTGATTATTTGATTTGAGTTCCATGTTTTATTAATCTTATCATTAATTATTTTATTATATTTAATTAATCTGACTCCAATTATGAAAAACCTCGTTGATGTATCTATGCTCTGAATTTTAGTAATTCTCTCTTCTAGACTGCATTTGTTATTTCAATGTTATTTTGGTTCTGTGCCGGCCAGACACAGGTCCTTTAACTACAAATTCATCAGTTTCAGATATTAGTAAGTTTTAGACTAAGTCCTTATAGGTTCTCGGCTTTATCCGTTTAGTCTTATTTGGCTAAGTTCTATTATAGATTCTAGGTTTACCGTTTAGCCCCTTGTCAATTAAGTTCTGTTTTACAGATTCTCGGTCCTACCCTTAGTATTCCTGTTTAATTCTACTTGGCTACATTCTATTACAGATTCTCGGTTTACCGTTTAGCCTTTTACATACTTAACTAATGGGTTACCTCTGAAGTAGCTTAATTAAGCCAACTCTGACCATAGATTTGTAGTTAACAAGAAATATACTGGAAAACAGTCCTTCAGAATGAATCATAATAACAATTTATTTACCAGGTAATAGTAATGCATTCAAACAATCCAATTAAAATAATAAATCAAACTCAAATCTATCAGTGAACCAAGCATTATAATATAATTAAAGTTGTATTCCATTCAAACATTTACCAAACATAAGAAATACAAATTGCAATTACCTGGTAGTGAAAAAACTACATGCAAACAATGAAGCATGGGAGATCTGATTTACAGATTCCCAGAGCTTCTCTGCCATCCTTCCTTAAGTACCAAACAATTCCATTGTTATTTCAGATGTGTGTTTGATGTTATTTAGGATTTGGTTTCCAATTTAGGGAGTTGTAAGTCGACCTTTGATTGAGTAGGTTGTTTGATGTTTACAAAGAATACACCTAATCTGCATACAGCCTCTGGTCTCTGTGTGAGACTTGGGAGGGGCATGCCCCGGATAGAATACTGTATTTTATTAAGTTCTTAAACCTTACTTGTGATTCGACTTTGCTGAAAGGGAATGAGACCGTTTTACCAGTTGCACTGAGACCTCTTGAATGATACCAAACATGTATGATCAGAAAACTTTTACATTACAGAACAGGATAAGTCATAACTTAGTTTTTAGTGTCCTTAAAGTGACCTGAGGTGAGAGAGTGAGAGAGAGAGAGAGAGAGAGAGAGAGAGAGCAGAAGTGAGTGTGATTTGCGTTTTATGGTCCCCAATCAGTAGAGTGTGTTTTCTCAGGTGGAGATGCTCCTCTGTGTGAGAGTTTTGTGACGTTGGTTCTCACAGAATACTTTGACTTTCCCGGAAGTGATGCAAACAATTCTGTGACAGTCTAACACCTGTATGGTCTGTAGGTTCAGAACTTGCCTCGTTCCTGTATGGGTGATGGATGACATAAGAAAAACACATGTGGTCAGCGCTAAATACAGGTCTAAATGTCATCTAAAATGTTTTGTGGT
Source organism: Myxocyprinus asiaticus (assembly GCF_019703515.2). Taxonomy (NCBI): domain Eukaryota; kingdom Metazoa; phylum Chordata; class Actinopteri; order Cypriniformes; family Catostomidae; genus Myxocyprinus; species Myxocyprinus asiaticus. The sequence continues at coordinate 14,748,467 of NC_059392.1, read as the reverse complement.
CGGATTATAAAAAACACATACGGATGTGGTCAAAAACACGTGACCACATCGCTTTTGAGGTGTGAACACTAATCCGTCCTGTATGCATCCCGGCAGCAGTGAAGTGTCACCTCTGTAGGAACAGCATGTGAGCTAGGAATTAATTTAAACAGTCCTTATTCTAAATCATTATTATGTAAGGAAATGTATAATGGAATTAGTCGCATTTAAGAACCATTAAAGATAAATGACAAATAATTAGATTATTTGTCTGAATAAAATTCTCCACCATTAAAATCGTAATACAATGTCTTGTTGTATATGCTCACATTTTCTATTGTAAGGAATTAGCTTTAATAAGAGAATTAGGATTAAATCACCTATTGGAGTAATATTATTCTCATGGCTTATTGAAAATAATATCATACATATTTGGTATAGCTTTGAAGCGAAATCTTTTAAAAACAGGGTTGAGATTATTTATCAAAATATGCCACAGTCAAATTATCTTTGAATACAGACAAACTTTAATGCTATTCTAAACATAAAACTAATCTAACACATACAACATGAAACAGGTTGGTGCGTAGTGACAGAATGTGAAATAAATGATCAGTACAGAGAAAATAAATTTTATGGAGTCTGTTGACAATGCCTTAAGAACAATTTATCCTTCTTTGAGTCTAAATCAATTTGTAATCGGATTTCCCAAAGTATTTAACTAATACACCAGCACTTTGAGCAAAAGTCTGGAGATGTACTTGCATGTCATTGCGTTTCCTTGCGTTGCTTGGTTCTTTGGCGTTTGTAGAAAGTTTGTCCTGTCCATGTCTTGGACTCTGTAATGGTTGTTGATAGTTATTGTCTGGATGGATGATGAGGCGGACTTTGAAGTGAGGCCTTCCGCAAGAAAGACTCGCGGCTCCCGTTGGGTGTGTGAACCATAGAGCAGAGAGTGAGAGGCTTCCTCGGGACTTCGGGTCCAGAGTTTCCTTGGGCTCTACATGCCACGGAGGATGAGGAGCTGCAGAGGAAGTGAAGAGCAAGAGAGCCGAAGAAGAGAGGAGGCCGAGAGACAGTTCCAAGAGGCAGTTCCAAGAGGGCCTGAAAAAGAAACTCCAGCACACCAAAGCACAACTGGAAAAGGTCATGTTTGATTTTAACTGCGTAACTTAGCACACAAGGCTTATGTTAAACAAAGAATGGCCTCAAGAATGGCCCACAAGGCATCATCAGTCTCAAGCCTTACCTCTCAAAACCAAGGGCTGGCATCAGAAAAATATGTAGCATCACAGCAATGCCAGGTGCTTCAGTATAGAGCGGAGTACACCACATGGCATTCAAGAGCATGACCCCCACATTAGTGTCAGACCCATATGGATGTCCAACCACTGGGAGAAACCGTGGAGCAGACCATGTCCCTCAAGAAGTCCAAAAGAAAGGACGACATGGGAACCCAGATGGACACTTAAAGGCAACCAATGATGAAAGCCATCTTAACACTGTGCAGACAGACACAGAACGGAGCCTGCACACGGACACAGAACTAAGCCTGCACACCAACTAGATGAGCCACCTGCAGAAAACTCACCAGAACTGCTGAAGCTACTCACAGCATACTTCAAGCAGAATCCACTCAAGGCCAACCATAAAGACATTTCATACTTCTGTCATGACCAACGAAAGGAATTCAGGTGCCAGGCACAATAGTGACTGACACGGCACCGGCTTATGGATCAAAAACTCAGCCAGTAGCCTCAACCACCTTCTAATTCAACATGACAGAAACTCAGTCATATAGCAGCTCATGACGAGTTATATACAGACATCAAGAACTGTGTGAAAGACTTCTATGAACTGTGGCTTCATCAGCACCCACAGTCACCTAGAGGATCCAGATTAGCCAAAACACAAAGCGCCAATCTTCAAATGGGTCCACCAAAACCAGCTTGACAGAAACAAGCTCCAAGACCAGAAATGGGGGGAGTTTGAAACAGTCTGACACAGTTTGAAACAGTCTGACACAGTTTACAACAGTCTAGCATACAGCTAAAAAAGTCTGACATAAAAATTGTCCTTACAACAAACCTTTAACACACCCAAACACTATAGGGAAATATCAAACTGTTTTCCTCGTAGATAAAGCACCCAACAGGAGTCGCAAGTCTTCCTTGTGGAAGGCCTCACTTCAAAGCCCACCTCATCATCCATCCAGACAATAACTATCAATGAGCATTACAGAGTCCAAGACATCGACAGAATGAACTTTCTTCAAATGCCAAAGAATGAAGCAACACAAGGAAACACAATGACATGCAAGTACATCTCCAGACTTTTGCTCAAAGTGCTGGTGTATTAGTTAAATACGTTGGGTAATCCGATTGCAAATCAATTTAGACTCAAAAAAGGATAAATGGTTCTTAAGGCATTGTCAACAGACTCCATAAAGTTCATTTTCTCTGTACTGATCATTTATTTCAAATTCAGTCACTACTCACCAACCTGTTTCATGTTGTATGTGTTAGATTAGTTTTATGTACAGAATAGCAATAAAGTTTGTCTGTATTCAAAGATGATTTGATTGTGGTATATTTTGATAAATAATCTCATCCCTGTTTTTAAAAGATTTCACTTCAAAGCTATACCTAAAATATGTGTGATATCATTTTCAATAAGCCATGAAAATAATATTACTCCAATAAGTGAATTAATCATAATTCCCTTATTAAAGCTAATTCCTTACAATAGAAATTGTGAGCATATACAACAAGCCATTGTATTACGATTTTAATGGTGGAGAATTTTATTCAGACAAATAATCTAATTATTTGTAATTTATCTTCCTTATAATGGTTGTCGAACGTGACTAATTCCATTATAAATTTCCTTACATAATAATGATGTAGAATAAGAACAGTTTAAATTAATTCCTAGCTCACATGATGTTCCTACACCTCTCACCTGTCAGTCAACCACTGTGCTAAAACAAGAGTTATCACATCAACGTGCACTATCCGGACAGATTTTGCAGTTGCACACAAATATCCTTGTTTATATCCGCATCTCCCACTGCACGCATTTAGATGCGCTATACAATATGGAATAGACTTTCTGTGGAACCCCAACCCTCTACTCTGGGCCCCCCAAGCCCGGGCCAAAAGGTCCATTTGTACCTCCTTATCGGTGGCCCTGACCAGTCCTAAAGCTTTCGGATGCAGCCTTGACCTGGGTATGTCAGATAAGAGAGACATCCAAAATGTGCCGTACTGGGGTATTCCAGGACGAGGACCACTGCCCTACTTTTTACATGATAGTTTTTCCATATAAGTTTAATCTGTGATAGTCTAGGATATAAATTAAATTTCAAAGGGCGTTAAAAAAATACAGACCTAAAATATATATTTTTTTATTTTTTATAAACCAAGCAAAATGTCAACTGAATCTCCTGAATCTTCATATCATCAATTCAGAATGATGTTCATATTAAAATGTTCAGAACAAAACTCTGGACTGTTTCATGTGATCTGATTAAAACACCATCACTTAGGGACTTGTCATGCAAACCACTTGGTGGTGCAGTTGCTCCATAAAATATGTGATTTCCAATGAGTAGGCCTGCTCTGGTTGTGGCATACTGATATTTGGAACCACTGTGAAGTAAAATAAGCTATGTTTGCTGTAAAAGTTAAATGTCTTTTGCCAAAATGTGTACTCTCATTCTCATGATTATATCAAGTAACCTAAATACTGTGGGGTTCAAAAATCAACTTGAGTCCACTTGTGAAAAAGCTTCCATTTTATATTATTTTTTTTATTGCGAATTATATCATCATTTTAAGATCTTGAAATTCTCATGTTTTTGCTTTATTGACAGCATGCACTCAAGTTGGCATGGACTGATGGGGGGGATGTGCCTGGCTATTGGGATATGTTGTAACAAGGTCACCGTGTGTTCAATGAACTGCATATTTTTTCCTCTGCAATAAATGTGAATGTTTATTTAGCATTTTGTATATCCAGGTATGTGCCAATACAGAAATTGGCTTTCAAAAATAAAACTACTCTGAGGATACACTGAAGTAAAATGTGTGACAACCAACATAGTTTTCCCTATAAGCTGTTATTGATTGTTACTACATAAAAATAAAATAACATTTAAACACTGTAAGCTCCAGAAAACTGCATTCTGCTTTTATGGTTAAAAAAAAAAAAGAAAAAAAAACAGAAAAAACATTTATTTAGTGTGAGATAATGAGGTTCATTTAGGACAACAGGTACAAGTTTTTTGTGGAAGTTTAGCACACTCAAATATTTTAAGTAGCCTCCATTACAAATTATCTCTGTGTTATCAGCTCAGTAGATGACTCAATTCTAAAAGACACATTTTGCAATAGCAGTACTGTTGCAATATTTGAAAGTTTGAAAATATAATGAAATTTCCTCCTTATATCTCTAGTTTCTTTGCAACAATGCCCCATCGGTCAGATTAATTTAATATATACTGCTCTTCTTCAGTCCAACACCCTGTCGGTTTGTGATTTGTCCCTCTTCGGACCACTGTCGGTAGGTACATACCACCACTGACCGGGAGCACCCCATAAGCCTTGCCATTTTAGAAATGCTCTGACCCAGTCGTCTGGCCATAACACATTGGCCCTTGTCAAAGTCGCTCAGGTCTTCACTCCTGCTAATTTCTCCTGCATTCAACATGTTGACTATGAGAACTGATTATTCGCTTACCAGCTTATCTTGCCAGACCTTTATATGTGGCCTTGTTAGAAGATCAACATTATTTGCTTCACCTGTGAGTGGTCATAATGTTTTGGCTCATTGGTGAATACACTCAGTGATGGGGATGGGAATCATAAGGAATTTAACAATTACAGTTCTGATTCCTCTTAACGATTCCAGTTCCGATTCCTCTTAACGGTTCCGGTTCTTTAACGGTTCCAGTACGATTCCAGTAATCCTTTAAGTACATTTTTTTTTATTTTTTTTTATAATTATTTGGAAATGAGAAATGCAATTATATTTGTATTTACTACCCTCTGCAGTCTACCAAACAATATCAGAAATAAATGTAATACAGTTCTTGTAAAAGGTGTGTTTACAGACTTTTTAGAGACATAATTACAATCCAGTAATAGATACTAACTATGTTTTAAACAAACAAACCTAAACCAACAAGAAATATGATGGCATTTTCATTCATTTGTTTATTATTTTATAAAATCTCTCATGTAGCTTTAATTATACATTAAATCGCTGCTGCAGAGATGTGCTGCTGGAAACACTGTCAGACTATTTCAGGACACTGTTCCAGCCGCTTTGGCGGAAAATTGCACACAGGAAAACCATTAATGGAACCGAAAGTCACGAAGATCATCCGCTTCCGGAATTTTTTAAAGAATGGAACCAGTTCTGAATAAGAACCGGTTCTCGGTTCCCAACTGTACTCAATGAGCACTTTATTAGGAACACCACGGTTTTAATATAAGTTCCCAATGTGGTCTTTTGCTCTTATAGCCCATCTGCCTTAAGGTTTGACGTGTTGTGCTATTCTGCTCACTACAATTGTACAGAGTGGTTATCTGAGTTACCGTAGCCTTTCTTTCAGCATGAACCAGTCTGGCCATTCTCCGTTGACCTCTCTCATCAACGAGGTGTTTCCATCCACAGAACTGCAGCTCACTGGATGTGTTTTTGTTTTTGGCACCATTCTGAGTAATCTCTAGACCAGGGTTCCTCAATAGGCGGCCCACAAGAGAGAAATGTTTGGCCTGCGATAAAGGCCCGTTCACACCAAATCCGTGATGATGACATTTCCAGAATCTTAAAAAGATAATCCAGTTCTACCATATCAAATGCCTTTTTGGCATCAAGTGAGATGGCAGCGACTGGAGTCTGATCATTCGTGACTGACCACATGATATTGATGAAACACCTAATGTTATCAGAAGAGCTATGGCCCCGAATAAACCCCACCTGATCTATATGTATGAGATGTCATAACTTTACTTAATTGGTTAGCCAGAATTTTTAACAAAATTTTAATGTCTAGCTGGATCAGGGAAATTGTATGGTAACTCTTACACTTGTTTGGATCTTTGTCCTTTTTAAGAATCAGACTGATCCGGGCTTGTGTCATGGTTGGCAGAAGCTTTCCATTCTTTAATGATTCCATACAAACTTCTAACAAAAGTGGAGCTAGTTCTGTAGCATAAGATCTAAAAAAAAATCAGCGGCAAAGCCATCTGGCCCCGGAGCTTTGCCTGTAGGCAGGGCCATAATTACCTCATCAAGCTCATCTCAGAACTGAGAATTGTTTTGCTCAGTCGTCAGTTTAGGGAGATCTAATGGTTCCACGATGTTTCTAATATCTTCATCAGTAGACGAAGATGTGGAACTATAAAGATCAAGATATAATTTTTTAAAAGCATTGTTAATATCAATGGCCAAGGTAAAAATTTCACCACCAGCAGATTTCACTGAGGGAATGGTATAAAAAGACTCTCTCTGCTTTATATATCTAGCCAAAAGCTTCCCTGCTTTGTCCCCCAACTCAAAGTATGACCGTCTTGCCCTGAATAGCCAAAACTCCACCTTTCGTGACAAAATAGTATTATATCTGTATTTCAATCGGGTCAGTTCTCTAAGGCCATCAGACAACATTCGGCACTTCAGTTCTGTCTCGGTACTTTTAATATTCTCTTCCAACTTCACGAGTTCTCGTGCTTTGTATTTTTTGGTGAATGTGGCATACTGTATGATCCAAAGAACCGCCTTAAGTGCCTCCCAAGCCACGCCCACAGAGGATATTGAGGACCAGTTGGTCTCCATATAGACATTGATTTCAGCCTTTAACATTTGTTGGAAATCAGGATTTTGCAAAAGGGATACATTAAAGCACCAACTTTATGACTTCTTTTTCTCCATATGTGGCAACACCTCTAAATTCACCAGGGCGTGATCTGAGACTAAGGGTGCTTTCACACTGGCAGTTTAGTTCGAAATAGAGCACGGTTTGCATGAAAATATTTTATTGTGAAAGCTGTCATGCGGACCGGGGAGCACACCGCGGTACCGAACCCGAGACTACCTGTAGGAGGTGGTCTGAGTTCGGATGCAATGGAACTGTAGCGCAATTTGCGTGAATGTGAAAGCAACTCGGACTCAGATGCGCACTCATTCAGAAAGTAAAGTAAAATGCGCATGCATTTTAGCCAATGACGACATCAATCTATCTATCTATATACCTTATAAATACTATATATAAATACTATTATAGGTAATAAATATAGGGTATAATAGGAGATGACAGTGGCAATAACGTCACCTTGGACACGAGCGTGAGTGAGCGTGCAGTGTAAACAAAGATGCAAATTAATTCCTTGCAATCAATGAGTTACGCCATGAAGCGCACATATACGCAGTTGTCATTCACTCTGCTGTGCATAATGGCACCAAAAAAACAAAAAGTATGATGAGTCGTGTTGTGTTCTCCATGCGTATTTGTGATGATGTAAGATGAACGCAAATGGACCGGGGTTCGATAGAATCAAGTGAGCATGAAACCAGACCAACACTGCAGGGGGCACAGGGAACAATCGCACTCGGAATCGGACCACAGCAAACGTGCCCAGTGTGAAAGCACCCTAAGATGTTTCCAATTGAGCAATCAATGACAGAAGAAATGAATAAATCTTATAGACAGATGAAAAAAAAAAATTAGTTCCTGCCAGATGGTTCAAAAGTCTCCAAATATCTGTAAGACCAAGATTTTTACACTATGAAGTGTCAATATTGCTCTAGGGGGCTTGCACACTTTTGCTTCACTATGATCAAGGACTGAGTCCATCAATAAATTAAATTCTCCTTCAAATATTATATCATGAGGGGTGCCAGCGGCTTGCAACATCCCTTCAAGATCTATAAAAAACTCCTGATCATCAGTGATAGGTGTGTAAATATTAGCTAAAATCAACCTTTGCCCCTAAATTTCTGCTAAAACGATAATGACTCTTCCTAATTTATCTTTAATATGTTTGAGACATTTGAATTGTAGATGCTTATTTATCAATGTAATGACTCCCCTGCTCTTATTTGAGCCAGCACTAAAGAAAACATGTCCACCCCATATCTTCCCAAATGTTTCAGCTTCCTATGGGGAAAGATGTGTTTCTTGAAGAAACACTATATCATATTTCTTACGTTTAAGAAAAGAAATAACCTTCCTTCATTTTATGGGGTGCCTCAGCCCATTCATATTCCATGTGGAGAGAGATAATCCACTCATATTAACATCTGACATTTTGATATATTAGAAAAAATAGATTGTGTATCAAAATTAAAATTATAAAGACCACATTAGTGCAACAGTGAAACCCCAAACTTCCCTCCGAACCAAAAAAACTTGTGCATGACAGCGCCAACTGGCATCCATCCCTCTAAACACAAACAGTCCATGTATGCCTACGAGAGTCCCCGTGACAACTTTGCCATCAGATTGCTCAAGTCCGGTGCTTCTGTACACATTTTGTGAGACAGAATTACATAACAGAAAATAATCTATAAAACAAACTCCAGCCAATAGGCAGAATAAACACAAAGAATGTGCAGATTTATTCACAAAACTGTATCGAAGATGTGTTCCTCCACAAAATAAATTCCAGCCGCTAGTGGAACTAACACATAAAAAAATAAAACCGTTCAGTTTCCTCGGACAGTCAAACGAATGTTCAATGAGCCAGCTGTTTCATAAGTGCAGCAGATGCCCTAATCCTTCCAATGTCCTGCAAAAAATACTCCACAACACAAACTCCAGCCAGTAGCAGGCATAAGCACAAAGAACATGCAGATTCATCCACAGCTGTCCTGAAACAAAAATGGCACCCAGCTTTTTCAGACAGTCAAGTGTATGTACAACGAGACTGCTCACTTGGGGGCCACATGAGAAACATCAAATGGTTTACTCACCACATTGTCTGGAGAAGTTTGCTGTGGGCATGTAAATATTTTGAGGCCATCCTTAGTATCTATTCTCAATTTGGCCAGAAGCATCAGTGCAAAAGCGATCTTCCATTGATGTAATATTTTCTTCCATTCCTTGAATCGATCACGTTTCTCTCTTGTCGTATTCGCAAAGTCTAGGAACAAGAAAATGCTGTGATTCTTCCAAGAAAGCTTTCCTTTGCTCCTCGCCTCATGCAACATGAGCTCTTTATCGGATGATTGCAGAAATTTGGCCAGAATAGATCGGGGCCTGTCTCCCTCAGCCAATCTGCAAGCCAGAACCCTGTGAGCTCGCTCGATTTCCAGCTTGTGGCCTGTTATGTCGAGCAGATTCGGAAAGAGCTCGTCTAGGAATTTCACCATATCTCTGCCTTCTTCATGCTCAGGAATTCCAATAAATCAGATGTTGTTTCGTCAATTAGGATTCTCCAAATCCTCCAGTTTTTCCCAAATGCGTTCCAAATCTACTTTGGTCACTAGCGGATTAGCAGCTAATTCCCTCTCTGATGACTCCAGATAATCGATCTGCATCTTGATGTCCCCGATTCTTGTAACCAACTCAGAGAATTTAATTTCCATCGCAGCAATCGATCAACGTATTACAGCAAGATCCTCTTAGTCAGCAACAACTTTCGTCAGCATCACAGACATGCTTGACAGTTGCCGTTGAATTTCTCCCGCCGCACCGTCCAAATGAATCCCTGGTCTGCGGGCCCATCTGAGGCACCAGCTTGAGCACGTAAGTGTCTTTTAATATCTTGAATATCTTTGCCATGTTGACAAAGAACACATATGTAGCAGGGTGTATCATATCTCACCGGTTTATGACATAAAAATAATTAAAAACAAGCAAAGTGAGCAGAGCTCGCCATTTACACGACCGTTCCTCGCATGGCATCACATGACCTCCCCAAAGACCTTAAGTTTAACGTTTTAATGTTTTCCAAAACTGTAATATCCAGTAAACTTCATTCTGCTTTTATGATTTAAAAACATTTATTTAGTGTGAGATAATGAGGTTCATTTAGGACAACAGATAATTATTTATTTTTTTTTTTTTTTGGTTGTTTTTTTGTGTGGTTTACACACTCAAATGTTACCTTAGTTACAGACTATCTCTATGTGTTTATCAGCACAATAGATGGCTCAATTCTAAAACACATTTTGCAATGGCAGTGACAAACACATTTTGCAATGGCAGTACTATTGCAGTGTTTGAAAGTTTGAAAATATTATGAATTTTCCTCCTTATGTCTCTAGTTTCTTTGCAACAATGCCCCATCGGTCAGATTAATTTAATAAATATTGCTCTTCTTCAGTCAAAAAAATCAAACTACATGAGGTAGTGCAAAAGATCTAACAAGAGAAAGCTGCAGAAGACAGAAAACATTTTGGAAACGGCCCTTTGCTGCTTGCTGTTCTTGGGTTACGTAAATGTGTGACTCAAGAAACTGTACTTCTCTTTAAAGGAGCTATCTCTTAGTGTGTCCAAATGACATGTGAATTGCAGCATCGGATATGATATTGTATTTTTTTTTTTTTCTAAAGGAAATGTTATCTTTGCACAGAGAGGTCTGGTGTAAGTGAGATGTCTTTCTGACTTTGGTAAAGCAGAGTAGATTTTCAGAGACAAAGATGAAAAAAAGCTACAGTCATTTGTGAAGTGCGCTCAGACGTTCAAAAATGAAAGTTCCTATAAAACACCTCAGCTTTGCCTTTTTGGTATTATCCTTTACATTTGTACAAGCTCAAGGTAAGTTTACTGCCCTTCTTCTTTACTTTTTTATTTTATTTTGTTATTTATTTTAATGTCATTTATATTTAGATTTCATTGATCAATTATATACACATTAAATACACTTTTCAACTTTTCTTCAGGTATGCATTGTTTGTCCTTTTAAGAATGTCTTCAAAAGGACATTAAATATGAAAACATAGAATGATTGGAGAAAAATTCCTACAAAAATAATGATAGTGAAAATTAACTGCCAGACAGACTCATATCATTAACCTTATAAAAGCTGTTTTATTTTATATTTAGAGGGTCCCCTGATGGAGTCTGCCATGTTAGAATCACATGACCATGCAAATACTATTCGCTTAATCTCAGTAACAGCAGAGTTTCACAAACACTTTCACTCATGGATTAAATTAATCATGACTGACTGTGAATAATTTCTACAATGGCATCAGTAACTGAAAACTAATGCATTTGAATGATGCTGCATTCACACCACTAGGTGTCAGTGTAAGTCCAAGACGACATATACAGACACACACACACACACACACACACACACACACACACAAAATAAAAACATTTCTGAGTGCACATTTAAGTATTTTTATGGAAGAAAAGGGGTTTCTGTTATTGAAGACATTTTCATAGTTGTCCAAAGAACACATTAGAGTAGGTAAAAATACTGACATTTTATTTTTACTGCTGTAAAACTAAGTTGTGTATTTTACTCACAATATTTAATGTGCACTATTTTTTTATATATTTATTTATTTTTTATGTTGTGCTTGGAAATAGAATATTTGTCACACAGATGAAACTGGATTAAATTGGCAGCATTTTCAAGTCAATTCAGTTTCTTAAATTTTTTAGAGAGTATAATGGCATTTCTTTATTAGTATCAAGTTAGCGTGCTGTCTATTTTTAACACCTTACACGCTCTATTTACAACTATTTACAAAATGTTTATAAATGTTTTTTATAATTAATTAATAATTATTGTAAAGTGTTACAGAATAAAACAAAATACTATAATAGCCTAAACACATTTAGAAACCTTTAAACAACTTTTACAGTTAGGGTTAGATTAAAAATAAAAATAAAGTCAAGTAGACTAAATATGTAAGTTACCATTTAGTGCAGGATTTTTTTTTTTTTTTTTTTTTTTTTAGTAAAACGTAAAACATTACCAAATACCAAAACATGTTAGTAAGAATGATGTGTATTTTAAAAACTGATCATGTGTATTATTTGTTTCCTTTTTATCTCATCAGTGTTGTTTATAATGAAGGGGATGTCTAGCAGTTTGAGGGGTTTGACTTCCTCCATACAGAGCTTTATACTTGAATGTTCTCTGTAGAATTCAAATGGGTAATATACATTTTACTGTCTCCACCAGCCACCCTGAAATTGTGTAAAGCCAGACTGAATGCGCAAGTTTCGTTCTGGAGCACGCTGAACATGCTGTCCACTGGCGTGTGTGTCCATTGTTTTCAATGTATTCTGATGAGAATCCACCTGATGAGCGTAGCGCTCGGCTCCCATTGAAATTAATTGACAACCCTCACATCACTTCGCTCACAACACGCCAGTGAACACCCAGTATAATGTGTGCTGTAGCGGTTCGTGTGAAAGCATGCTTCGTTCGCCCTGCACAGATTATAAATTATAAGAGGCATGAATACAATTAAATTTCCATCGTCAAAATTCATAGAATTGTCAGTGCGGGAAAAACCCTGAAAAGGTCAACAGCCAAAGTGGCTGGTAAGAGTGACGGAGTAACCACCACTGCCAAGTTTACCCGCATTTGACAGGTTGGTGGTTGTTAATTTCAACCCCTGGTTGCACAGTTGTTTAACGTGTTTTTGGATCATTCTGCTGACGAAACGTTGAAAAAATGTTTCAGTAAAATTTCAGTATAAAACTCTTGATAACATGAGTTGTGGAAATTTTTATTTGATCTAGGAGATTTTTGATAGCTTTATACAGTGAATATGATTAAAGAAGTGAAAAGTCTATCCCTCACATCCTCGTTTTCATTTATGTCAAAAATCAAAGATGTCTTTTATGATCCCACAAACCTTCCACACAGTTTCATAAAAATCTCGGCCATTGAGTAGACTAGAAGTTCAATCTAGGTGTCATTAAAAAGCTGCAATCTTCAGCTTTGAGATGATGTATAATATTTCATTGACAGTTGAGAACATATTTTGACAATGATTTGTTTATCATTCGTTTTATTGCATATTTTGATCTGGACATCTGAGACTTAATATTGGATTATTTACCAAGCTCATAGACAAGTAGAAAATGGCTCACTTTGAAGAAAACAACCTAAGGTAAGAGCTGATATAGAGTTTGTGGCTACTTGGGGCTTACAGAAGCAGTAATCAGAGCAGACATGAGACATTTGTCTTTGTTGTCTTACAGAGATCATATTTTACTCCATGATTCTTTCGAAAATCATTTGAAATGTGGTGTTATGGCAACAACATTAAAACAAATAGTCACCTTCTTTTCAGCTTTCATCTGAGAAATAACTTGACTATTTCAGTGTTATTTGAAAAACTTTTATATATTACCACATCATTACCACAGGGTTGCACTCATTTGCGCAACAGAGGTTTTCAGGCCCTATGTAACATAAATGCAAAATGTATGTGAAAAAATCAGATTCCATGCTTTCAAACGGTATTACATGTGACTATCTATGTATCCACGGACTTTAAAATTTTAAGTGTAAACCTATTACACACTCCAGGCCCTGCCCACAGACCCGTTAAGGGGTTAAGATTCAGCCTACCTTTTATTTTATGGTCATAATGAGAAGAATTTGATATTTCACTCACTAAAAGGCTTTTAAAAAGAAGTAAAAATGATTTCTCTTATATTTCAAGTATTTTTAGTGATAATTAAAGTCTCTTGTACCACCATGTTCAACTTTCTTTAGGCTGTGATTAAATTATTTCCACGTGATTTGACTCCCATTGACGTCCTAACACATGTTTACTTTTTATCTGAAAAGAGGCGACTCTGGTCAACAAATATTTGCTGACAGAAAGATTCTGATCTTGCTCTTGTTCAACCTCAAAAGCAAGTTGCATTGTTTTACGAAAGCCAACGGGTGGAAATGGACCCATGGTGCTTGAGCCCGTCATTGCTGCTTGCAGCTATGTTTATTATTAGGGACCGAGAGGCCTGCACCGTAGGTGCTAAAGCCCTATTATTTTTGGAATTTTTTTCACAATTATTACTAATTTTTATTTTTATTTTTATTTTTTTAACGCATTCACCCATTTATAAGGCATTCATCATGCTTAAAAACTCAAGAAACTTGGCACACACATCAGACCTGCGTAAAATCAAAAAGCTATGTAGTGTTTAGGCTTGGGTGTAGCTGAGGAGCTCTACAGCGCCTCCAAATGCAGGCAATGGTATGGATGAAGTTGCTCAGATGTGCACAAGATTTGGTATGGTTACTGCTCTCATCATGTTAGACAAAGTTCACTTGGTTGTATTTGACTCCGCCCAACAAAATCAGCCATGTTTTCCCACGGTGTTTTGAGAGGCTTATGATGGCTGAAAACTTATGAAAGTTTACACATACATTTGTTTTAGGACATCTTTTGATTTGATACTGCAATTCAGCATAGACGTGCCTCGTCGGTTCCACAGAGCCCCCTAGTTCATAAATGCATATTTCTTCTTTCAAAACTCTTGAAACTTGGCACACTCGTAAAAGTTTGGCAAGATTTTATAATTTTTTTGTAATTTGTCTTGGGTGTGGCCAGTGGACTCCATAGCACCCCCGAACATTTTGAATGAGTTTATCACTGTGGTTGCCACAGAGTTTGTCTGATATTCACAAGTTTTGGTGAGGACATTGTTCTCACCATGACAGACATATTTCCCATTGACTTGTATTAGCTTCACCCAACAGGAAGTCGGCCATTTTGGTTTGTTTGAAAAATGCATGCTCTGAAATTCGAAACACTCCTCAGAGGGATTTCATGTTACAGGTACCAAATGTGGGCGACATCATGCCAAGACATTGACAATGCTAAATTGCGAAAGGATTTTTGACATATCGAACAGTGTTGCCATGGCGATGCGATAAATTAACATTTAAAAAAATTGGAATAAAGAAATGTCTCATATCTTCTGCGTGCACTATGTAATTTACCTCGAAATTGAGCCAAATGTTTGTTCTTGCAGGCTGATCACATTGATGTGGCTATTGTGGGTCACAGTCATAACGCCACCAACTGGCAGAAGGAAGTGTGTCACTTTGAACAGACTTTGAAATATCCCTCTTATTTTTTACCTGAATTGCTTCAAACATTTTTAGATGTCAAGACAGTGCAGATTTAAAATTCTGAAGGGATTCTTGATATCTTAACCTGTTACCTGGCACCCCCACTTTGGTGAGGAACAAGGTAAAAGACATACCAAAAATAATGAAATCTTCAAAATTACTCAATCTGTTACTAACACAGAGATAAAGTGCAAACACAAAAGAAAAAAGAAAAAAATCATATTTCACACTTATTATGAAATAAATACACAATGCTGTGGGATAGATGCCTAAAAACACAAAAGGCTAAAGCCTTAGGTCTTACCAAGCTACACTATATTGCCAAAAGTATTCGCTCACCCATCCAAATAATGGAATTCAGGTGTTCCAATCACTTCCATGGCCACAGGTGTATAAAATGAAGCACCTAGGCATGCAGACTGCTTCTACAAACATTTGTGAAAGAATGGGCCGCTCTCAGGAGCTCAGTGAATTCCAGCGTGGTACTGTGATAGGATGCCACCTGTGCAACAAGTCCAGTCGTGAAATTTCCTCGCTACTAAATATTCCACAGTCAACTGTCAGTGGTATTGTAACAAAGTGGAAGCGATTGGGAATGACAGCAACTCAGCCATGAAGTGGTAGGCCACGTAAAATGACAGAGCGGGGTCAGCGGATGCTGAGGCGCATAGTGCGCAGAGGTCGCCAACTTTCTGCAGAGTCAATCGCTACAGACCTCCAAAGTTCATGTGGCCTTCAGATTAGCTCAAGAACAGTGCGTAGAGAGCTTCATGGAATGGGTTTCCATGGCCGAGCAGCTGCATCCAAGCCATACATCACCAAGTGCAATGCAAAGCGTCAGATGCAGTGGTGTAAAGCACGCCGCCACTGGACTCTAGAGCAGTGGAGACGCGTTCTCTGGAGTGACGAATCACGCTTCTCCATCTGGCAATCTGATGGACGAGTCTGGGTTTGGCGGTTGCCAGGAGAACGGTACTTGTCTGACTGCATTGTGCCAACTGTGAAGTTTGGTGGAGGGGGGATTATGGTGTGGTGTTGTTTTTCAGGTGCTGGGCTTGGCCCCTTAGTTCCAGTGAAAGGAACTCTGAATGCTTCAGCATACCAAGAGATTTTGGACAATTCCATGCTCCCAACTTTGTGGGAACAGTTTGGGGATGGCCCCTTCCTGTTCCAACATGACTGCACACCAGTGCACAAAGCAAGGTCCATAAAGACATGGATGAGCGAGTTTGGTGTGGAAGAACTTGACTCTCCTGCACAGAGCCCTGACCTCAACCCGATAGAGCACCTTTGGGATGAATTAGAGTGAAGACTGCGAGCCAGGCCTTCTCGTCCAACATCAGTGTCTGACCTCACAAATGCGCTTCTGGAAGAATGGTCAAAAATTCCCATAAACACACTCCTAAACCTTGTGGAAAGCCTTCCCAGAAGAGTTGAAGCTGTTATAGCTGCAAAGAGAGGGCTGACGTCAAATTAAACCCTATGGATTAAGAATGGGATGTCACTTAAGTTCATATGCGTCTAAAGGAAGATGAGCGAATACTTTTGGCAATATAGTGTATGTTTCAAATTTGAAAGTGATACTAGCAAAAATGAGCTTTCTGTAAGCCTTTATCTAAGTGCTTGTCTGAGTGCCTTTCTGAGAAGGCTACCGTTGTCAAGGATTCAGACCCGCAAGTTTGAAATGAAGCGATAATTTATGCTAACTATCAGCACCCACATATAGCCGTATTCATAATTTCATTGGATACATGTCCTCATAAATTACAACCCTCTAGAATGCTATTGGTAGATTTTTTTAACCTAACAAATTTGCTTATGCATGAACAGACATCATTAGAAACGGCTGTTCTCATGCTATTTTCTAAAACTATGAAGCCAGTTTTATTCAGAAAACATCAGAGGTGTGATATTATGTTCCAGACACTATACTAAACGCATTTATATGTTTGTTTGTTTATTTTTATTTTATTTTATTTTTATCGAAGGGCATGTTAGACGCGCATAGTTTGTCGAATAAAAAGGATGACATCATCGTATTTACCGATTTCATGATGTAATGGAAGTTCTATGGATTTCTATACACGTTTGCGTGTTTTGGGTCAGAGATTTACTGTGGTTGTCGTGTAATGGACTTTTGCAGTCAAAACAGACGGATGTCATCATTTATTGTTAATAAACATATTTCTTATTTTTTATTTAAATAAAATATTATAAAAATAAATCAACTGAAATGTAAAAATACTACAAAATCTATATGTCTAACCCAGTTCTGAGTGGCAATTATCAAATCAAAATCAATCAAATCACTTTATTGTCACTCAACCTCATACACAAGTGCAACAGTGGGTGAAATTCTTGGGTGCAGTTCCGAGCAACTTAGCAGTCATGACAGTGATGAGACATATACCAATTTACAATAAACATCAGAGTTACACAACACAATTTACATATCTAATATAAACATAATTACACACCACACAATATACAAATAATAATATACAATGTACAGTATGCAATACACACAATATAGAATACACATACAATATAGAATGCACATTATACAATAAAAATGGTATATATAATATATACAGTAGGTTGTATTGTGCTGTGTTGCCAGTGTGTTACAAGAAAATGTCCAATAGAGGTCAGCCAAGCTCCATTGTTGAATGATTCCCAAACACTCAGGTGACTCACTCTCCACCCCCCATGTGGTCCAAATCGCTCTGAACCGGTGTCGTTCCTGTTTGCTGATTTGTGCTGTTAAAAGAAACATCATAACACATTAATTTCTTTGTATTTAACAAGATAGCTTCTGAGAGCCGTGAAATTATTCCAAGTTTTTTTGCAAGTGAACAGCCACAGTAGCCTATTCAGTTCTTAATACGTTTATTAGTTTTAATTCTACTAGAAGCTGGCGCAACTTGTGTTGACGGTGTTTGTGTAATTGCGTAGTCCTATATATTAGCTAATATTCAAAATATTTCTTTGACATTTCAGCACAATGTTTAAAATCATATTATGTGCCGTTCACATGCTTGAATATGTTTGTTTTTGCACTAAAATTACACGCAGCGCTAAAAAAGAGCGAAACGTATGTGTCTTGACTCGAGACGTTTAAGAGTTTAGGCTCTTTTAAACTTGACATGGCATCTAAAAATACGAACATGCCGTCAAAGACATCTATCTAGCGCTCATTTACATTGAATCATTTATAAAACAGCGCGGACAGACACAAAAACGCGCTCAATGTAAACGGCCCCTCAGTGTAAGACTAGAACTCTGTAGAAAAGTTTGATCACACTTGCCTATTCTTTATTATTTGTTACTGCACATTTTAGATTTTAGAGTATAACATCATCAAAACTAAGAAGTAACACAAAAGTATGGAAATTATGCATGACCAAAACAAATTAAATCAGAAACATCTTCTATTTGAAATTCTTCAGTGTAGCCTTTCATCTGTTCCAGCTCTGAACAGTTCATTTTCTCAATCAACTTCAGGTGCGTCCTGGGATAGTTTTTTAAACCGTCTTGAATGATTTCATATGCTGGACACTTGTTGGCTACTTTTCTTTATATATATATATATATATATATATATTAATGTAGTAATAATAATAATAATAAAATACAACAAATAAAAGGTTTGTATAGACATCTATAATTAGGCCAGTTTATTTTTGAGTATAGAAGTAATCCCAAACGTTTGACCATAAGCCTTTAGATCAAAAGGTTTTAAGATTATGAGAAACAACTTAGTGTCCTTTGGACTGGTTGTGTAGGCTATATTTATTTTATATTTATAATTTATTTATATTAATTTTATTTACTAACTTTTACTATTTTTTTTTATTTCATTTATATTGTATCTTGCACTGCATTTCAGCCAGCTGCGTCAAATCCTAAAGACACGCGGACAAGTTTCGTACACTTCTCTCCCGTCTGCCGCTGTCTCTTCTCCTTCTCCTGGAACGCGAGGCAAGTGTGGCGCGCAGGTGGAAGTCATTCGCCACTTATCTTCCCGGCCTCGCTCTGCCCTGCTCACCACAAAAGGCTATTTAAACAGTTGCGTATGAATAATGAATGCAGATTAAAAGTTAATTTACTTCATTTATTTCGAAAGAGAACAGAGAAGAAAAAAAAAATGCAACAATAAAAGAAACTGAGATCTATTGCCACATAATTGCAACAAAATTACAAGGCTAAATGACTTCTGCTCAAAATAAACTCTACCTAGACCAACTTACGCCTAATGCATTGAATTACATTTGTTAATTTAAAGCAATTTTAGGGATATATAAAAATGGTTACTGACTTCATTACAATATAATCTTCAGATCTACATGTTTTTTCAATAAATATATTAAATTATAGCAAAAAGTAAAATTAATCAGTTAGCAATAAAACAAAAAATACTGTGTGTGTGTATAATATATATATATATATATATATACACACACATACATACATACACACACACAATTATTAGGCAAGTGAGTATTCTGATCTTACCATTATTTCCATGCAAATTTTCCAACTCCAAACCATATAAACTTGAATGCTTATTGGATTCAATCCTTTTCAGGTGATATATATTAGTGTAATTAGGGAGGGTGTGGTGAAAGTGACTAACACCTTATATCAAGGTGTGCACAATTATTAGGCTGCTTCATTACCTCAGGTAAAATGGGCCAAAAACGAGATTTAATTGGCACTGAAATTAAAAACTTGTAAAATGCCTTTCAGACGGATGCAACACTCTTGAAATAGCTAAACTATCGATGCATGACCACCGGACAATCAAACGTTTTGTTGTGAATAGTCAACTGGGGCGCAAATAAAGCATGGAGCAGAAAAGGCGCAAATGAACTGCAAAAGACTTGAGAATAATTAAACGTGAAGCCACCAGGAACCATTATCCTTCAGTGCCACCATATTCCAGAACTGCAACCTACCTGGAGTGTCCAGAAGTACAAGGTGTCAAGTGCTCAGAGACATGGCCAAGGTCATGAAGGCTGAAACACAACCACCACTGAATAAGATTCACAAGTTGAAGCATCAAGATTGGGCAAAGAAATACCTGAAGACAGATTTTTCAAAGGTTTTATGGACCGATGAAATGAGAGTGACTCTTGTATCGCTTTTCCACCAGGGCTGGTGGAGGAGCTGGAGCCGGTGCTGGCCAGAGGGTGGCACTTGCTCAGAACCGGCTCGCGTTTCAACTGACAAGCGAGCTGAACCCACTAGGTCATCAACAATGTGGAAGTTACGCAACAAACACAAACATGGCCCTGTACGCAGCAAATATCAAATGTCTGTTTTTCGTTTTACAGACCTCACTTTCGTTCGTTCGGCTCTTCGTCTGCAAGGAGTTGGTGCAGCTTCTCGCAAGGCACGACAACGGGCACGGTATACATTAATATTTTATATATTTTACCTCTAACATTATGATGAGTTTACCCGAGGTAGCTCAGTTCAGCTAAATTAGCTATTGTTGTACGCTCTAATAATAATAATCACATTGAAACTAATTTAATTTATTTTTCAATTGTTTATTTTTTAACAGCTAGCTCTGCAGATTAGGGCAAGACGCTTGGCTGTTGTGTGGGTGTATCCTCGAGCGCGCCACTGGTGGGATACCATCATTCCTGGATTTAATCTGACGCAGTTTATTCAGAATTTTCGCGTTTCCTGAGAGTCTTTTGATTACATTTCATCTCCGTCGTGTTCTGGAAAGCACAGGCACCAATTACCGTTTGTGTGTACCTGTGAGAAAATGAGTAGCCATTGCCCTATGGAAGTTGGCCACTGGAAGTGAATACAGAAGTATATGTCACCTTTTGGGGGTAGGCCTAACCACTGTTTTCAACTGTGTGAAAGATTTTTGCAACACAGTGAATAAGGTACTTCTTCCTGTACACATCAAGTTCCCAGATGCCAGAAAATTGGTCGAAATGGCTAGTTTTTTTGAACAGCAATGGAGAGTACCACAATGTGTTGGTGCTATAGATGAAAGCCACATCCCAATAATTGCACCCACAGAGTATCCTCGGGATTTTTTCAATAGAATAGAATGGCATTCAATTGTCTTGCAAGCAGTAGTGGATGGGAAAGGGTGTTTTTGGGATTTGTGCATTGGCTTTCCTGGAAGTGTGCATGATACGAGGGTGTTCAAGCAGTCACACTTGTGGGAGAGGTTAAGTGATGGACATCTGTTAAGTCAAAACAAGATGAACATTGCTGCCTGTGATGTTGGACACTACCTTATAGGAGACCCTGCTTACCCCCTGCAGAACTGGCTAATGTAACCCTTTTTAGAAACTGGCAGATTGACCCCCAACAATAGACATACAATTACAGGTTAAGCAGTGCAAGGTCTGTAGTGGAGATGAGCTTTAGGAGGCTGAAAGGATGATGGCGCTGTCTCCTAAAGAGAAATGATTGCAAACTGGAACTGGTAAAGAAGATGGTACTGACCTGCTGTGTGCTTCATAATACTGTATCTGTGAGGAACATGGAGACAGTTTCAGTGAGGATCACCTGTCTACGCTGCATTTAAGCATACAGCCCCCTGTCCAACCAGTTCCTGAGCATGGGCAACCAGAAGGAAATGATGTGCGAGCTGCATTGCACTATTTCAGCAGGCAGGATGAGGGATGTTCTTAATTTACTAATTGGTATTCATAATAGTCATTTTGGAGGTGATAGATTTATTCACCAAATCAATATTCTTTATATGTTAATTTGTGGTAGCTAGTTTTGGATATAATGTGAAGACACAACAAGACAATGTATTAAAAGTCAGATTTATTAAATTAAATGTCTATGTACAACAAAAAATATTGATTTAAAAAGTGAATACAAGGTTTAAGTGTAATTCTTTGAACAAGCACACATACACATTGAACAACTGCACAAAAATAAACAAAGTGTTCAGTGCAAAAATGTAAGATGTCTTTAGCAAAGCTTGAAAATATTCCAGCAGGTCCTGGTTACTGTCACGTTTACTTTTTTCTGTGTAAGAGAACAGTAACAAATTAGAACACAATTTAAAGGGAACTAGTGTCATAACACACATAGGCATATTTTTGGATAATGTTTGTTGTGCGAAGCAATGCCATTACCTGCTCTTCTGCTCCTCTGTGTATATGATGAGGCAGTCTCTGCCTCCTCCAGGTCATCTTTCTGTTCATCTAATGCGCTGGTTGACTGACTTGCCGGCCGATGTCCCAGAACGGAGTCCATAACGTCAAAATTAATAATTTTGCTCCATCCACTGCCGCTTCTGTTCATCTCTGTTTTTTGGTCCCTGTATTCCTTTTTACATTTTTTTTTTTATTTGTTGACCACTTGATCGGCGGAACGGCTAAATCCTAAGGTGGCCATTTACCCTGCTATCTCATATACGCGCTTTTTTCTGATGCTACTTTCCAATTTGTCTTGAATTTCTCTCGTCGACCAGATGGCAAAGAGAGAGTTGGTCTCTTCTGCTGACCACTGTTGAGCCGACATGTTTAATCTCTAGTCGTTAATGTTTACCGCAACTCCGAAAAAAGACCAGCAAGGTTTCAGTGCTGGTTCGGCTCCAGGAATTGGGCACCGGCCCAGGGTTTTTTTGTGTGGAAAAGCGCAGCCCGGTTCGAGATTGGGCTCCAGCTCCGGCCCCGGTGGAAAAGCGATATTGATGGACCAGATGGATGGGCCCGTGGCTGGACCACTAATGGGCACAAGGCACCACTTCAAGTCAGGCACCAACAAGGTGGAGGAGGGGTACTGACGTGGGCTGCTATCATTAAGGATGAGGTAGTTGGACCTTTCTGAGTTGAAGATGGACTGAAATTCAACTCCCAAACCTACTGCCAGTTTCTGGAAATTACTTTATTCAAGCAGTGGTACAGGAAGAAGTCCTCCGCATTCAAGAAGGCCATGATCTTTATGCAGGACAATGCTCCCTCACATGTATCCAAGTACTCCACTGCTTGGCTAGCCAGTAAGGGCCTCAAAGATGCACAAATAATGACTTGGCCCCCTTCCTCACCTGACTTAAATCCTATTGAGAACTTGTGGGGCCTTCTCAAACGTGAGATTTACAGTGAGTGAAGACAATACACCTCTTTGAACAGCATTTGGGAGGCTGTGTTTGCTGTTTCAGCAAAAGTTGATCGTGAACAGATGAAGAAACTATATATATATATATATATATATATAATGTTTGTGTGTGTGTGTATATGTATGTATATAAGACTGCACACTGTCATTGATGCTAAAGGGGGCAATACACAGTATTAAGAACTAGGGGTATGCAGACTTTTGAACAGAGGTCATTTCATTTTTTTCTTTGTTGCCATGTTTTGTTTTATGATTGTGCCATTCTGTTATAACCTACAGTTGCATATGAATCTCATAAGAAATAAAAGAAATGTGTTATGCCTGCTCACTCATGTTTTCTTTAAAAATGGTACATGTATTACCAATTCTCCAAGGGTATGCAAACTTTTGAGCACAACTGTATATGTGTGTGTGTATATATATATATACACACACACTACCGGTCAAAAGTTTTGTAACACTTACTCATTCTTTATTATATTTTCTTTTCTTTTTTTTCCCACATATTAGAATAATAGTAAAGTCATCAAAACTATGGAATAACATAAATGGAACAATGGGAATTATGTTGTGACTAAACAAATTCAAAAATAAATCAAAACTGTGTTATATTTTAGCATCTTCAGAGTACTCACCCTTTGCCTAGAATTTGCAGACATGTACTCTTGACATTTTCTCAACCAACTTCTTGAGGTATCACCCTGGGATGCTTTTTCAACAGTATTGAAGGAGTTCCCATCTATGTTGGGCACTTATTGGCTGCTTTTCTTTATTATTTGGTCTAAGTCATCAATTTCAAAAACATTTATTTTTTATTTTTTATTAAATTGTAGTTTTATAATGAAATATATTAATATGGTGGCACAATTATATATTTTTCTACAAAACTAATTTCAAACATTTACGCATACGCCTTCAGATCAAAAGATTTTTAAGATCATGAGAAAAATTTCAGTCAAGTGTTTCAAATCTTTTGTCCGTTAGTGTATATTGCAGACCTCTGCCTTAACATGATTTCCTGCACAATAAAAAACACATTCAACAACACTCAACAGCCTTACTTTTTCAGCAGTCACTGTGGCACAGTCACACACAGCTCCGTGTATCTGTCTCTCCCCATCTGCTGCTGTCTTCTCTCCTTAAATACTCCCGCCGCTCCTCCCTGGAACACAAGACTGGTGTGCAAACAGGTGGAAATCATTTAAAACTTATTTCTCCAGCCTCGCTCTGCCCTGACGCTGCTCGGCCATGCCCTGCTTGCCACAATATAGATAGATAGATCAAAATTGATATGTATATTTGGTATTGGGGGCTGATAACATGGATGTGATCTTTTTGTTATGCTCTTCCACTTACATATTTGTTGGGAAAATGTGTAAAGCGGAAGTGGTTTGCCCAGTTTCCCTACTTCTTAGCATATTTAAGTCATAAAGTGATAGTGGGGAACTCTTGCTACATGTACGCAATCTATTCAGTACTTCCGCAAAAGCTGAGTCTTTTTGTCAAACAATGATTGTTAATTCTGACAGTGCAAATGTGCTGTTCCACAAATACAATGGAGCATTTTGGAAATACAATGGTTTCCCTCTCACAGGTGGCAATTGGAAAAAAATCTCCCACAGCAATTATACTAACTTTACCAAATGGAGAGTAGTCACCTGTCTGATTTTTGTCTTAGCCTACCATGGACATAGGCTAGTAGGCTGTGGTTTACCATAGAAATTTCATCTATAATCAGTATATGCAAGTCACTAAATACCACACGCATTATATTTATTTTTCCTGATTTAAAATGTATTATGGGTGGTCTTGGCCCCCAAGTTGAAAGCAGCAATTCCAGTAGGTACTGTCAATAGAATAGAAACTTTGTTTGGTGCTGTTGCAGTTTGGGATAATAATCTGGTCGCTTCATAATGAATAGCTCTGATTAAATGTGACTTTCCTGTTCCTGCACCTCCAGTAACAAATACATGGAAAGGCTCTGGTTTTTACCTCTAACTTTCTCTAAGCACCACTGTCTTACTTGATAGAAAATATCTTTTTGTTTGGAGTTTAGAGACCTAAGTAGATTGAGAGAATTTGATCTACAGAAGACATTCAAACTAGATTCAAATCGATTGCTTTTTTCTTTTCGAATGGATAGATCAGGAATTATATCAACATGCTTTACAAGTTCTTTTGATGAATCTCTAATTTCTTGTTGATATTACAAGCGTTCTGACTCCTGCACAGGACACATATCACACGTTTGCCAGTTTGCTCAGGCTACATTTTGCGAGGGCCATACATCCCACTGTGACAGGGGGACCCCTCGTTGTTATTATATCTCTGGACTTGAATCATACATTGGTCTGTTTTGTGCCAGTGCTAAAATTCCGTGTTCTACTAAATGTTGTCTTTGATTCCAAATCTGAAAAGTAAGGCAGAACCATGAAGAAAGTTTGATTTTGAGATATTTCTTTTGTTTATTTTCACTACTCTTTTGCATAGGCATTGTCACGGTAGGCGGTAATGATCCTGGAAAAGTGTGTGTCTTCCCCTTTTCCTATGACAAGCAGATGTACTTCGAATGCACAACAATCAATAACAACCACATTCCCTGGTGTGCCACAACCAGTGATTATCCCAAAGACAACAAGTGGGGTAATTGCCCTTTTACAGGTAAATAATCAACATGGAATCTTTAATAGCCATTTACAGCCATTTCTGTACATTTTTGCATGTTAAAGGTAAATACACAAAGGTACTACATGTTGAAGTTCAGTGGTATGCAGAATGAAAGTAAAACTATAGGCCTTTCAGAATGAATTTCTGAATCTTGGTATTTCACAGAACAAATCATGTGAAACACACTGGCTATACACTTTCAGAATTGCCTGAAATGGTTTGTGCCTAAATGCATGATATCACAAGAGAGACACAGTAAATTCTGTCCATGTTTTGTGTGTTATTGTTATTGTACCTCTGGACTTGAATCAGACATTGGCCTGTTGTGTGCCAGTGCTAAAATCCAGCAGTTCATGCATGCAAAATTACATGAGTTTACTGACTGGGTCAAAAAAAGCAATGTTATCTCTATCCGTTGCTTCCACAGTTGTAAAATACATTCAATAAAGCATTTCAAGTCATTCTGTCATTAACATTAAGTATATATCCTATACACAGGGCCTCCTACCACTGGTGGAAACAGTAATGGTGCACCCTGTAAATTTCCATTTAAATACAACAATAAGGATTACTATTACTGCACTACAGACAATGAGGAATCAAAAAAACTCTGGTGCGCTACAGTTTCAAATTATGCTCAAGACGCAAAGTGGGGATACTGCCCCACATCAGGTAAGTTAGTGTGTCTCCTTTAATAGATGGATCATTTTGCAGAATACTTTGTATATTGTTTTAATTATGCAAAATGAATGTGACTAAAAAAGGAGGGTGCTCCATCTCAGTGTAAGCTGGGAAAACAGCCATGGCATGATAAAAAAAACAATCAAAAAGATATATTAATGTATATGAGAATAAACATACAGATTGTGTATATGCTGGTGTTGTTTGATGAATAATCCTGGGAGTGAGAGCTTATGTTTGAAGTTATATTTTCCTCTACAGTGTTGCATCATGGTTCCTGTGCTTCTCAGCCTCCACATGCTTAGCATTTATTCTGTGTTCTACTAAATGTTGTCTTTGATTCTAAATCTGAAAAGTATTTGGAGATTTAAGGAAGGCAGAACCATGAAGAAAGTTTGATTTTGAGATATTTCTTTTGTTTATTTTCACTACTCTTTTTGCATAGGCATTGTCACGGTAGGCGGTAATGATCCTGGAAAAGAGTGTGTCTTCCCCTTTTCCTTTGACAAGCAGATGTACTTCGAATGCACAACAATCAGTAACAACCACATTCCCTGGTGTGCCACAACCAGTGATTATGCCAAAGACAACAAGTGGGGTAATTGCCCTTTTACAGGTAGATAATCAACATGGAATCATTTATAGCCATTTCTGTTCATTTTTACATGTTAAAGATAAATACACAAAGGTAATACATTATGAAGTTCAGTGGTGTGTAGAATGAAAGTAAAACTATAGGCCTTTGAGAATTAAATTAATAGTTCACCCAAAAATGAAAAGCTGCTTATAATTTACTGACCCTCAGGCCATCCAAGATGTGTCCAAGTCTCTTTCTTCATCAAAACAGAATTTAAGATTTTTAATATTTCATTTCAGGCCTCCTCCTTTAAACAATGCAAATGAATGTCCTCCATTTTTGATGGTCCAAAATGCATATTTAGGGTGCATCAAAATAATCCACATGACTCCAGTCAACAAATAAAGTTCTTCTGAACCCAAATGATTGATTATTTTTAGAAACAAAACAATACTTATGTACTTTTTAACTACAAATGTTCACTTCCGTACATGTCTGTGATGCACACTCATGAGAGGGATGACGTAAGCTCGTTGGTAAGGTCACGCATCACGTGGAGGACGAGGCAGGAAGCGCGTGCATCAAAACCAATCAAAAAGATGTATTACTGTATATGAGAATAAACATACAGATTGTGTATATACTGGTGTTGTTTGATGCATAAACCTAGGAGTGAGAGCTTATGTTTGAAGTTATATTTTCCTCTGCAGTGTTGCATCGTGGTTCCTGTGCTTCTCAGCCTCCACATGCTTAGCATTTATTCTGTGTTCTACTAAATGTTGTCTTTGAGTCCAAATCTGAAAAGTATTTGGAGATTTAAGGAAGGCAGAACCATGAAGAAAGTTTGATTTTGAGATATTTCCTTTGTTTATTTTCACTACTCTTTTGCATAGGCATTGTCACGGTAGGCGGTAATGATCCTGGAAAAGTGTGTGTCTTCCCCTTTTCCTATGACAAGCAGATGTACTTCGAATGCACAACAATCAATAACAACCACATTCCCTGGTGTGCCACAACCAGTGATTATCCCAAAGACAACAAGTGGGGTAATTGCCCTTTTACAGGTAAATAATCAACATGGAATCTTTAATAGCCATTTACAGCCATTTCTGTACATTTTTGCATGTTAAAGGTAAATACACAAAGGTACTACATGTTGAAGTTCAGTGGTATGCAGAATGAAAGTAAAACTATAGGCCTTTCAGAATGAATTTCTGAATCTTGGTATTTCACAGAACAAATCATGTGAAACACATTGGCTATACACTTTCAGAATTGCCTGAAATGGTTTGTGCCTAAATGCATGATATCAGCAGAGAGGCACAGTAAATTCTGTCCATGTTTTGTGTGTAATTGTTATTGTACCTCTGGACTTGAATCAGACATTGGCTTGTTGTGTGCCAGTGCTAAAATCCAGCAGGTCATGCATGCAAGATGACATGAGTTTACTGACTGGGTCAAAAAAAGCAATGTTATCTCTATCAGTTGCTTCCACAGTTGTAAAATACTTTCAATAAAGCATTTCAAGTCATTCTGTCATTAACACGAAGTATATATCCTATACACAGGGCCTCCTACCACTGGTGGAAACAGTAATGGTGCACCCTGTAAATTTCCTTTTAAATACAATGATAAGGATTACTATAACTGCACTACAGACAATGAGGAATCAAAAAAACTCTGGTGCGCTACAGTTTCAAATTATGCTCAAGACGCAAAGTGGGGATACTGCCCCACATCAGGTAAGTTAGTGTGTCTCCTTTAATAGATGGATAATTTTGCAGAATACTTTGTATATTGTTTTAATTATGCAAAATGAATGTGACTAAAAAAGGAGGGTGCTCCATCTCAGTGTAAGCTGGGAAAACAGCCATGGCATGATAAAACCAATCAAAAAGATGTATTAATGTATATGAGAATAAACATACAGATTGTGTATATGCTGGTGTTGTTTGATGCATAATCCTAGGAGTGAGAGCTTATGTTTGAAGTTATATTTTCCTCTGCAGTGTTGCATCGTGGTTCCTGTGCTTCTCAGCCTCCACATGCTTAGCATTTATTCTGTGTTCTACTAAATGTTGTCTTTGATTCCAAATCTGAAAAGTATTTGGAGATTTAAGGAAGGCAGAACCATGAAGAAAGTTTGATTTTGAGATATTTCTTTTGTTTATTTTCACTACTCTTTTGCATAGGCATTGTCACGGTAGGCGGTAATGATCCTGGAAAAGAGTGTGTCTTCCCCTTTTCCTATGACAAGCAGATGTACTTCGAATGCACAACAATCAATAACAACAACATTCCCTGGTGTGCCACAACCAGTGATTTTGCCAAAGACAACAAGTGGGGTAACTGCCCTTTTACAGGTAGATAATCAACATGGAAACATTTATAGCCATTTCTGTTCATTTTTACATGTTAAAGATAAATACACAAAGGTACTACATTATGAAGTTCAGTGGTGTGTAGAATGAAAGTAAAACTATAGGCCTTTGAGAATTAAAGGAATAGTTCACCCAAAAATGAAAATTTGGTAATAATTAACTCACCCTCATGCCATCCAAGATGTATCCAAGTTTCTTTCTTCATCAAAACAGAATTTTAGATTTTTAATATTTCATTTCAGGCCTCCTCCTTTAAACAATGCAAGTGAATGTCCTCCATTTTTGATGGTCCAAAATGCATATTTAGGGTGCATCAAAATAATCCACATGACTCCAGTCAACAAATAAAGTTCTTCTGAACCCAAATGATTGATTATTTTTAGAAACAAAACAATACTTATATACTTTTTAATTACAAATATTCACTTCCGTACATGTCTGTGATGCACACTCATGAGAGGGATGACGTAAGCTCGTTGGTAAGGTCACGCATCACGTGGAGGACGAGGCAGGAAGCGCGTGCATCAAAACCAATCAAAAAGATGTATTACTGTTTATGAGAATAAACATACAGATTGTGTATACGCTGGTGTTGTTTGATGCATAATCCTAGGAGTGAGAGCTTATGTTTGAAGTTATATTTTCCTCTGCAGTGTTGTATCGTGGTTCCTGTGCTTCTCAGCCTCCACATGCTTAGCATTTATTCCGTGATCTACTAAATGTTGTCTTTGATTCCAAATCTGAAAAGTATTTGGAGATTTAAGGAAGTCAGAACCATGAAGAAAGTTTGATTTTGAGATATTTCTTTTGTTTATTTTCACTACTCTTTTGCATAGGCATTGTCACGGTAGGCGGTAATGATCCTGGAAAAGTGTGTGTCTTCCCCTTTTCCTATGACAAGCAGATGTACTTCGAATGCACAACAATCAATAACAACCACATTCCCTGGTGTGCCACAACCAGTGATTATCCCAAAGACAACAAGTGGGGTAATTGCCCTTTTACAGGTAGATAATCAACATGGAATCATTAATAGGAATTTACAGCCATTTCTGTACATTGTTGCATGTTAAAGGTAAATACACAAAGGTTCTACATTATGAAGTTCAGTGGTATGCAGAATGAAAGTAAAACTATAGGCCTTTCAGAATGAATTTCTGAGTCTTGGTATTTCACAGAACAAATCATGTGAAACACATTGGCTATACACCTTCAGAATTGACTAAAATGGTTTGTGCCTAAATGCATGATATCACCAGAGAGACACAGTAAATTCTGTCCATGTTTTGTGTGTTATTGTTATTGTACCTCTGGACTTGAATCAGACATTGGCCTGTTGTGTGCCAGTGCTAAAATCCAGCAGTTCATGCATGCAAAATTACATGAGTTTACTGACTGGGTCAAAAAAAGCAATGTTATCTATATCCGTTGCTTCCACAGTTGTAAAATAGTTTCAATAAAGCATTTCAAGTCATTCTGTCATTAACATTAAGTATATATCCTATACGCAGGGCCTCCTACCACTGGTGGAAACAGTAATGGTGCACCCTGTAAATTTCCATTTAAATACAACAATAAGGATTACTATTACTGCACTACAGACAATGAGGAATCAAAAAAACTCTGGTGCGCTACAGTTTCAAATTATGCTCAAGACGCAAAGTGGGGATACTGCCCCACATCAGGTAAGTTAGTGTGTCTACTTTAATAGATGGATCATTTTGCAGAATACTTTGTATATTGTTTTAATTATGCAAAATGAATGTGACTAAAAAAGGAGGGTGCTCCATCTCAGTGTAAGCTGGGAAAACAGCCATGGCATGATAAAAACCAATCAAAAAGATGTATTAATGTATATGAGAATAAACATACAGATTGTGAATATGCTGGTGTTGTTTGATGCATAATCCTGGGAGTGAGAGCTTATGTTTGAAGTTATATTTTCCTCTACAGTGTTGCATCATGGTTCCTGTGCTTCTCAGCCTCCACATGCTTAGCATTTATTCTGTGTTCTACTAAATGTTGTCTTTGATTCTAAATCTGAAAAGTATTTGGAGATTTAAGGAAGGCAGAACCATGAAGAAAGTTTGATTTTGAGATATTTCTTTTGTTTATTTTCACTACTCTTTTTGCATAGGCATTGTCACGGTAGGCGGTAATGATCCTGGAAAAGAGTGTGTCTTCCCCTTTTCCTTTGACAAGCAGATGTACTTCGAATGCACAACAATCAGTAACAACCACATTCCCTGGTGTGCCACAACCAGTGATTATGCCAAAGACAACAAGTGGGGTAACTGCCCTTTTACAGGTAGATAATCAACATGGAATCATTTATAGCCATTTCTGTTCATTTTTACATGTTAAAGATAAATACACAAAGGTAATACATTATGAAGTTCAGTGGTGTGTAGAATGAAAGTAAAACTATAGGCCTTTCAGAATTAAATTAATAGTTCACCCAAAAATGAAAAGCTGCTTATAATTTACTGACCCTCAGGCCATCCAAGATGTGTCCAAGTCTCTTTCTTCATCAAAACAGAATTTAAGATTTTTAATATTTCATTTCAGGCCTCCTCCTTTAAACAATGCAAATGAATGTCCTCCATTTTTGATGGTCCAAAATGCATATTTAGGGTGCATCAAAATAATCCACATGACTCCAGTCAACAAATAAAGTTCTTCTGAACCCAAATGATTGATTATTTTTAGAAACAAAACAATACTTATGTACTTTTTAACTACAAATGTTCACTTCCGTACATGTCTGTGATGCACACTCATGAGAGGGATGACGTAAGCTCGTTGGTAAGGTCACGCATCACGTGGAGGATGAGGCAGGAAGCGCGTGCATCAAAACCAATCAAAAAGATGTATTACTGTATATGAGAATAAACATACAGATTGTGTATATACTGGTGTTGTTTGATGCATAAACCTAGGAGTGAGAGCTTATGTTTGAAGTTATATTTTCCTCTGCAGTGTTGCATCGTGGTTCCTGTGCTTCTCAGCCTCCACATGCTTAGCATTTATTCTGTGTTCTACTAAATGTTGTCTTTGATTCCAAATCTGAAAAGTATTTGGAGATTTAAGGAAGGCAGAACCATGAAGAAAGTTTGATTTTGAGATATTTCCTTTGTTTATTTTCACTACTCTTTTGCATAGGCATTGTCACGGTAGGCGGTAATGATCCTGGAAAAGTGTGTGTCTTCCCCTTTTCCTATGACAAGCAGATGTACTTCGAATGCACAACAATCAATAACAACCACATTCCCTGGTGTGCCACAACCAGTGATTATCCCAAAGACAACAAGTGGGGTAATTGCCCTTTTACAGGTAAATAATCAACATGGAATCTTTAATAGCCATTTACAGCCATTTCTGTACATTTTTGCATGTTAAAGGTAAATACACAAAGGTACTACATGTTGAAGTTCAGTGGTATGCAGAATGAAAGTAAAACTATAGGCCTTTCAGAATGAATTTCTGAATCTTGGTATTTCACAGAACAAATCATGTGAAACACATTGGCTATACACTTTCAGAATTGCCTGAAGTGGTTTGTGCCTAAATGCATGATATCACCAGAGAGGCACAGTAAATTCTGTCCATGTTTTGTGTGTAATTGTTATTGTACCTCTGGACTTGAATCAGACATTGGCTTGTTGTGTGCCAGTGCTAAAATCCAGCAGGTCATGCATGCAAGATGACATGAGTTTACTGACTGGGTCAAAAAAAGCAATGTTATCTCTATCAGTTGCTTCCACAGTTGTAAAATACTTTCAATAAAGCATTTCAAGTCATTCTGTCATTAACACGAAGTATATCCTATACACAGGGCCTCCTACCACTGGTGGAAACAGTAATGGTGCACCCTGTAAATTTCCTTTTAAATACAATGATAAGGATTACTATTACTGCACTACAGACAATGAGGAATCAAAAAAACTCTGGTGCGCTACAGTTTCAAATTATGCTCAAGACGCAAAGTGGGGATACTGCCCCACATCAGGTAAGTTAGTGTGTCTCCTTTAATAGATGGATCATTTTGCAGAATACTTTGTATATTGTTTTAATTATGCAAAATGAATGTGACTAAAAAAGGAGGGTGCTCCATCTCAGTGTAAGCTGGGAAAACAGCCATGGCATGATAAAACCAATCAAAAAGATGTATTAATGGATATGAGAATAAACATACAGATTGTGTATATGCTGGTGTTGTTTGATGCATAATCCTAGGAGTGAGAGCTTATGTTTGAAGTTATATTTTCCTCTGCAGTGTTGCATCGTGGTTCCTGTGCTTCTCAGCCTCCACATGCTTAGCATTTATTCTGTGTTCTACTAAATGTTGTCTTTGATTCCAAATCTGAAAAGTATTTGGAGATTTAAGGAAGGCAGAACCATGAAGAAAGTTTGATTTTGAGATATTTCTTTTGTTTATTTTCACTACTCTTTTGCATAGGCATTGTCACGGTAGGCGGTAATGATCCTGGAAAAGAGTGTGTCTTCCCCTTTTCCTATGACAAGCAGATGTACTTCGAATGCACAACAATCAATAACAACCACATTCCCTGGTGTGCCACAACCAGTGATTTTGCCAAAGACAACAAGTGGGGTAACTGCCCTTTTACAGGTAGATAATCAACATGGAAACATTTATAGCCATTTCTGTTCATTTTTACATGTTAAAGATAAATACACAAAGGTACTACATTATGAAGTTCAGTGGTGTGTAGAATGAAAGTAAAACTATAGGCCTTTGAGAATTAAAGGAATAGTTCACCCAAAAATGAAAATTTGGTAATAATTAACTCACCCTCATGCCATCCAAGATGTATCCAAGTTTCTTTCTTCATCAAAACAGAATTTTAGATTTTTAATATTTCATTTCAGGCCTCCTCCTTTAAACAATGCAAGTGAATGTCCTCCATTTTTGATGGTCCAAAATGCATATTTAGGGTGCATCAAAATAATCCACATGACTCCAGTCAACAAATAAAGTTCTTCTGAACCCAAATGATTGATTATTTTTAGAAACAAAACAATACTTATATACTTTTTAATTACAAATATTCACTTCCGTACATGTCTGTGATGCACACTCATGAGAGGGATGACGTAAGCTCGTTGGTAAGGTCACGCATCACGTGGAGGACGAGGCAGGAAGCGCGTGCATCAAAACCAATCAAAAAGATGTATTACTGTTTATGAGAATAAACATACAGATTGTGTATACGCTGGTGTTGTTTGATGCATAATCCTAGGAGTGAGAGCTTATGTTTGAAGTTATATTTTCCTCTGCAGTGTTGTATCGTGGTTCCTGTGCTTCTCAGCCTCCACATGCTTAGCATTTATTCCGTGATCTACTAAATGTTGTCTTTGATTCCAAATCTGAAAAGTATTTGGAGATTTAAGGAAGGCAGAACCATGAAGAAAGTTTGATTTTGAGATATTTCTTTTGTTTATTTTCACTACTCTTTTGCATAGGCATTGTCACGGTAGGCGGTAATGATCCTGGAAAAGTGTGTGTCTTCCCCTTTTCCTATGACAAGCAGATGTACTACGAATGCACAACAATCAATAACAACCACATTCCCTGGTGTGCCACAACCAGTGATTATCCCAAAGACAACAAGTGGGGTAACTGCCCTTTTACAGGTAGATAATCAACATGGAATCATTAATAGGAATTTACAGCCATTTCTGTACATTGTTGCATGTTAAAGGTAAATACACAAAGGTTCTACATTACGAAGTTCAGTGGTATGCAGAATGAAAGTAAAACTATAGGCCTTTCAGAATGAATTTCTGAATCTTGGTATTTCACAGAACAAATCATGTGAAACACATTGGCTATACACCTTCAGAATTGACTAAAATGGTTTGTGCCTAAATGCATGATATCACCAGAGAGACACAGTAAATTCTGTCCATGTTTTGTGTGTTATTGTTATTGTACCTCTGGACTTGAATCAGACATTGGCCTGTTGTGTGCCAGTGCTAAAATCCAGCAGTTCATGCATGCAAAATTACATGAGTTTACTGACTGGGTCAAAAAAAGCAATGTTATCTCTATCCATTGCTTCCACAGTTGTAAAATACTTTCAATAAAGCATTTCAAGTCATTCTGTCATTAACATTAAGTATATATCCTATACACAGGGCCTCCTACCACTGGTGGAAACAGTAATGGTGCACCCTGTAAATTTCCATTTAAATACAACAATAAGGATTACTATTACTGCACTACAGACAATGAGGAATCAAAAAAACTCTGGTGCGCTACAGTTTCAAATTATGCTCAAGACGCAAAGTGGGGATACTGCCCCACATCAGGTAAGTTAGTGTGTCTCCTTTAATAGATGGATCATTTTGCAGAATACTTTGTATATTGTTTTAATTATGCAAAATGAATGTGACTAAAAAAGGAGGGTGCTCCATCTCAGTGTAAGCTGGGAAAACAGCCATGGCATGATAAAAACCAATCAAAAAGATGTATTAATGTATATGAGAATAAACATACAGATTGTGTATATGCTGGTGTTGTTTGATGCATAATCTTGGGAGTGAGAGCTTATGTTTGAAGTTATATTTTCCTCTACAGTGTTGCATCATGGTTCCTGTGCTTCTCAGCCTCCACATGCTTAGCATTTATTCTGTGTTCTACTAAATGTTGTCTTTGATTCCAAATCTGAAAAGTATTTGGAGATTTAAGGAAGGCAGAACCATGAAGAAAGTTTGATTTTGAGATATTTCTTTTGTTTATTTTCACTACTCTTTTGCATAGGCATTGTCACGGTAGGCGGTAATGATCCTGGAAAAGAGTGTGTCTTCCCCTTTTCCTTTGACAAGCAGATGTACTTCGAATGCACAACAATCAGTAACAACCACATTCCCTGGTGTTCCACAACCAGTGATTATGCCAAAGACAACAAGTGGGGTAACTGCCCTTTTACAGGTAGATAATCAACATGGAATCATTTATAGCCATTTCTGTTCATTTTTACATGTTAAAGATAAATACACAAAGGTACTACATTATGAAGTTCAGTGGTGTGTAGAATGAAAGTGAAAATATAGGCCTTTCAGAATGAATTTCTGAATCTTGGTATTTCACAGAACAAATCATGTGAAACACATTGGCTATACACTTTCAGAATTGCCTGAAATGGTTTGTGCCTAAATGCATGATATCACCAGAGAGGCACAGTAAATTCTGTCCATGTTTTGTGTGTAATTGTTATTGTACCTCTGGACTTGAATCAGACATTGGCCTGTTGTGTGCCAGTGCTAAAATCCAGCAGTCGTGTATTTTGTTAATTCATTTTTTTCATATCTTTTATTTTGAAAAGTTTAGTTCCTGTTTCATGTCATGTGTCCCTAGTCATGTGATGTCCTTTTTCCCACCATGTTCATGTGTCTTGTTTTCATTGGTTTATTGTTTGATTATCTTGTTTAGAGTTCTGTTTGTTATTTAAACCCTCATGTTTTCCATTGTCCTTTGTCAAGTATTGAATGTGAATGTAACTTTGTTGTTTTAGTCAAGCCAAGTCAAGTTTATATCTTGTCAAGTGAAGTTAATGTTTATTTTTCATGTTTATAGTTAGTGTTATTGGTTCTCACTTTTGTTAATAAATT
Source organism: Myxocyprinus asiaticus (assembly GCF_019703515.2). NCBI lineage: Eukaryota > Metazoa > Chordata > Actinopteri > Cypriniformes > Catostomidae > Myxocyprinus > Myxocyprinus asiaticus. The sequence goes on along the minus strand of NC_059392.1, from coordinate 14,711,370 downwards.
TGCACTTGGGTTCTTCATTTCATCGTCATCATAATTGCCATCAGCAGAAACAATGTTACAGAATACTTGACCGCAAATGACCCCAGCAATTCAGCTCCTCCGCCTACGTCAGGGGAATCATACCCTGGAGTACTATGTGGAGGACTTCTGCGCTCTAGCATGCCAGGTGGATTTTAATGAGGTGACCCTCAAAGTCTGTTTCGGATTTGGACTGAATGAGCCCATCTCTTTTCTGATGCCAGGCGGTCAGAGTACTCACAGCCTGGCTCAATATATCGACATCACCCTACAGATTATTGGTTCCACATTCACTGTGGGGGAGGTGGATGCCGAGCCAGCATTCCACAGCATGGCCGCCGAGCCAGCGTTCCTCGTCATGGTCGCTGAGCTAGCACCATCTTTTGTCCCAATGCTTGAGCCTGCTCCATGTCACGTCACAGCCACACCTGAGCCTGCTCCTTGCCACGTCACAGCCACGCCTGAGCCTGCACCATGCCACGTCACAACCACGCCTGAGCCTGCTCCATGCGACATCACAGTCACGCCTGAGCCTGCTCCATGCGATGTTACAGCCACACCTGAGCCTGCTAAATACAATGATAAGGATTACTATTACTGCACTACAGACAATGAGGAATCAAAAAAACTCTGGTGCGCTACAGTTTCAAATTGTGCTCAAAATGCAAAGTGGGGATACTGCCCCACATCAGTTAAATTAGAGTGAAGTTCAGTGGTATGTAGATTTGAAGAAAAACTATAGGCCTTTCAGAAATAATTGCTGAATCTTGCTATTTCACAGAAAATATCACGAGAAACATGTTGGCTATACACTTTCAGAATTGGCTGAAATGGTTTGAGCCTATATGCATGATATAACCAGAGAGGCACAGTAAATTCTGTCAATGTTTTGTGGGTAATTAGGGCCCGAGCACCGAAGGTGCAGGCTGAGAGGCCTGCACCGTTGGTGCTAAAGCCCTATTGTTTTTGGAATGTTTTTTTCACAATTATTTTTCTTTTTAACACATTCACCCATTTATAAGGCATTCATCATGCTTGAAAACTCAAGAAACTTGGCACACACATCAGTCCTGTGTAAAATCAAAAAGTTATGTAGTGTTTAGGCTTGGGTGTGGTCGAGGAGCTCTACAGCACCTCCAAATGCAGGCAATGGTTGGGATGAAGTTGCTCAGATGTGCACAAGATTTGGTATGGTTACTGCTCTCATCATGTTAGACAAAGTTCACTTGGTTGTATTTGACTATGCCTAACAGGAAGTCATCCATGTTGGATGCAATGTGGGATTTTCACATTTTCCCACTGTGTTTTGAGGGGCTTACGATTCAGCAAAGACATGCCTCATCAGTTCCACAGAGCCCCCTGGTTCGTAAATGCTTATTACATTTTTCAAAACTATTGAAACTTGGCACACCCATCAAAGTTTGGCATGATTTTATCATTCTTTTGTCAATTGTGTTGAGTGTGGCCAGTGGACTCCATAGTGCCCCCTAACATTTCGAATGAGTTTATCGCTGTTGTTGCAGCAGAGTTTGTCTGATATTCACAAGTTTTGGTGAGGACATTGTTCTCACCATGACACACATATCTCCCACTGGCTTGTATTAGTTCTGCCCAACAGAAGTGCTCATATCTTTGGCGTGCATTGTGTGATTTAGATCAAAATTGAGATTTATGTGGCTGATCACATGGATGTGACTATTGTGGGGCACAGTCATAGTGCCACCAACTGGCACCAGGAAGTGTGGCACTTCTCACAGACTTTGGAATAGCACTCTCATTTTTACATGAATTGCTTCAAACTTGTTTAAAATAATGTCAGGACAATGCTGATGTGAAATTGGTAAGGATTTATTGATGTCTTTTATAGTGTTGCCATGGCAACACATTGAATGTTATTATTCCTTTCTTTATATATTAGGTGTTTTTTGAGGCACTTGGAATGCTTAAATTTACACGACATTTAAAGTTTCTCATTTTTGTTAATACAAGCCGGCAGTTCAAGCATTTGATGGTCTGTGTGTGCTTTTTATTCTTTTTCCAAGTTTCATTACTGCTCTTCTGAACCTAGATACTGGTCCAGTGTACCTTAAAACTAAGGTGACTCAAAGTGTTACACAATGGAATTATATGCAACAATTTGTGGTCTTCTTTTGTGTTTAAAGACATATGGATCTTCCAATGCTGGAGTTAAAAATGTATCTGACATATGAACATCTTTCACACAAAAACTGAAACAAAATGAAGCACTATGTTACTTCAAAAGAAATTATGAATGGTAGCTTATTCACTTTGTTGAGTATTTTAAACAGTATTCTCTGGGACAACATTTCTCGTTGTCCTACCCACTTTAGACACAGCGTATGGGCTGTCAACTTTTAATTTAAAAACATACAAGGATTGTTAAAAAATATTGTCTTAAAATTAAAATCAGTAATAGATGACAAACTTAATTCCATGGATCATAATGAACAATAATGGTTATTACTGGTGGTATTTTTCATCTTGTTTTTTCAAAGGACAAAATTGGTGTTCGACACACTTTGTGTTTCATGAAGTGATAAAATTCACAGCACTTAAAATGCCACATAAAGCTGCTGTGGAGCTGGTGGAAGAGTGCTACAAAGATGCCATATTAACATTAAAATACTTATGTTATAAAACTAAACAATTTACTAAATAAGCTGGGAAAATGCTTATCACGATGAACTCTGATATCTTGATAATATTTTATAAAACCTTTTAGACGCGTTAAACTTTAATGCAGAACTGTTAAAGTAAATTTTATTTTCTTTAAAAATCGCATTATATAAGTGTGCCTTCATTATTCTTTGTAAATTCTTTGTTTGCACTCTAATCAATGTCCTGTGTATTTCAATTGCTTATATAGAATTAAATGTATAAATATTTCTAGTTTTTCACAGAAATTGCATTCTAGGAGTATTTACCAGTAAGTTTTGGCATTTCAAAAATGTATTTGAATTATGATTTATTAGCTAATGTTTAAGTCAAAATTATTTTGTCCCTAAAAGAAAAACAAACACATTCTGTTGTTATTATTTTTAATGCTTGACCTCTTCTTAACTTAGTATTGGTTCATTTTGTTTTGAACAGAAGTAACTTGTCAGATTAAGTCAACCAGTTATGGAATGGAAAGAATCGAACCAGAGGGAAAAACAATTTTCAGAGCTGGAGAAACAGTAAAAATTACCTGCTCTGAAAGATACTGGATATTTGGCATAAAAGAAACCACAAAATCATTTACATGCCAAATTGACGGGCAATGGGATTACGAGCCTACTTGTGTGGGTAAGCTTGCAGAGAATCACTTCTTGACTTGGTGCTGAATCCATTGCTTATTATTAAAAGAATGTGAATCTTGTTTCAGATATTAGATGTGAAGTTCCACATGACAGGCGTGTTTCTGATCCAGAAATTTACTTTAGAGGAGACTTAAAATTGGATGCAGAAATATATTACTATTGTAATTCTGGATATATTAAAATGAGACGGCTGGCCAAATGTACACGAGACGGCTGGAAACCAGATCCACTGTGTGCTGGTATGTTGTTCTATAAAGTGTAACAATCTGTGGTACTGATACATAATTCACATGAATTCTGTGATTAATTAGTATGTTGGATGTTTCCCAGATATTACATGTGAAGCACCAACAATCCCAAATGCAGAGATTGAGGGAGATCAGAGACAAAACTATGAAGTCTCTTCAAGAATAGTATATAAATGTCACTCTGGATTTAAACCAGAGCAGCGTGTACAAATCACCTGTAATTCCCAGGGCCAATGGACAGGCATACAGCACTGCACTGGCAAGTTACAGTTTGTTGACAATGCAAGAGCCTTAAATTACATTTAATGTCATTAACCAATCAAATAATTATATTTGATATACTTACCATTGATAACTCAGAAACCAATTAAATGAAATGACTTTGTGTTAATATAGTTTTTTATGTACTTTCCCCACAGCAAAGGAAAGATTTTGCATTACTACATCTTTGAAAAATGGGTTCACAGAAAGTGAATTAAAGGCATTTTATTTATACTGAACCAAATACATGGGGCTTTGGTTGGGTGGAGCTGAAATATATATTAGTGTTTTTTTTTTTTTTCTTTTTTGCTTTGCGACATATCTATTGCTAGTGCATTGTACTAATTTGTATACATATTACTATTGTCCAATTTTTTGTTATTTTGATTTGTAATATATGTCTTTTTCCAGAGGATGTGCGTTGTGACATTCCTCCAAAAGTGGAAAATGCAGTCATGACCTCTGACCCTCAGAAATTTTATCCTGAAGGATCTTCTGTAACATACAAATGTCGAAACTTATTCACAATCAGGGGGCCTAGCAGAGTTTTTTGCCACAACGCATCTTGGGGAGAAACACCGAAATGTGAAGGTGAGTTTTGATTGGTGATCGTAACTATGTTTTAATGACCCATTCAGAAAGCAATGCCATTATAGCGCATTAAAACCACAACAAGAGCAAATATTTACGTGGAGATACAGCGCAATACAAATGTGAGGAGGTGCTAAGTTTTCATCTCTCTTTTTCTTTCTCACCAATAACTTTATTTCAACTGTTGATCACAGTATTCATACAATCAAAATGTAAATGTATTGTTTATTTACTGCATAAGAAAACATTATTTGGCTCTACAAAATGACATTTTTATATTACTTTATTATTAAACATTGTTACACATTTAATAACAATTTAGCTTATTTTTGTATAAAAGATTCACCTCTCTGATTTCTTCTTGTTTTTGTTGCCTCTTACTGGCAGTTTTCTGTTTAAAACCTCTTCGGACAGTAAACAATGCCATGCTGGTAGATGAAAACCAAGACAAGAGAGAATATTCATATGGAGATACAGTACACTATAAGTGTGTTGAGGAATTTGAGTCGAGGGAGACAACTGCTAAATGTGACGTACAAACCTGGATTTACCCGAAATGTATTAGTGAGTAAAATTTAAAAGAACCGTCTTTCTTTCTTTCTTTCTTTCTTTCTTTCTTTCTTTTTAAGGAAATGTTGGGCATTCCATACATACTGTACAGTCAATAATTTTTTTTATAAATTATATCTTAAAAAAAAAAAAACTTTCACTGAACTTACATTGAACCAATTCTATATTATTCCTTTAGAAAAATCTCAGTGTTCCAAACCAACAAAGTACATGACGTTTGTGACACTGTTAAATGAGAAAAATGTGTACAACAACTTTGAAAATTTGTCATACAAGTGCAAAAGTCCATATGATAAAATCCCAGAAGGTACTTGGACGTGTGAAGATAAAGAATGGTATGGAGCATTTGTCTGCACAAGTGAGTCCCCTTAAAATCTTACAATCACATTTGCTTACCCATTGGACAAAAACTGGTTGGACCCGTGATAATTCAACCCCAAAATTTTAGAGAATGTCATGATGTTTTCTTACCATTTAAAAACATAATATATACAGTACATACACTTTGTGTTCTTTGTGCCACAACATTCTTCTTGCTGCTTTTCATGATATTCAACGTTTCACTAGAAATGTTGAGAGGTCTGTATCACCTCATATAAGTGTGTGCATTGTGCATGAATGAGAGGGACTATTGATCAGTGTTGGGTGTAATGCGTTACAAATTTTAAATTAAGTAATCTGATCACAGTTACAGACATGAATAAAATTGCATTACTTTAATTACATATTTATTGCTAAGACAATAATATTAAGTAGCATGCATTTTAAAATGTATTACGGTCCTATGTTAGTACTTTTATGTGTGTTGCTGTGCAGCTAATGAGCATGCGCTCTAACAAACCACTTTGGCATAGAGGACACGTATGGAGGCGACGGCAGATGAGTGAACTGTGTTACTATGGATGCAGCGGAGTGTAGTTGTTTATTTAAATTGAAAATGAAAGCATTTCAAGATTTTATGCGCTCATAATCAATCTCAGCGAGCTCTGTGTCAGCTCCCAGCCCTGGCTGGAGGAGAGAGACACGCATGGCTCAAATATCCTCAAATATCCGCGCTCTTCCCCATCCTCGCACATCTCCCTCGTGTGTCCCGCTGCAGCTGCCGTGGGAGGACAGGGTATCGGCTTCAAGTGTATATGAAAAACAGTCAGTGGCGGACTGGCCATTGGGAGAACCGGGACTTTTCCCGGTGGGCCGGCCACGAAATGGTGCTGCATGGGCCGCCACGTTATGCAGAACGCGCCACAAAACGGCGCCGCGATATGCGGGAGGAGGCAGCGATATGCAGAAAAGGACAGCAACCCCCCCGCTCAACAACGTAACTTTTTGGCCAGTTTCTATGTAAAATCCCGAGCCGAATTTTCTTCCCAGTCCACCCCTAAAAACAGCGCACGTTCCGTCTGACAGAGGCTGTGTCTCATTTGGAAGGCTGCATCCTCCGGAGGTCGCATTTCTCGGCCGCATATGTCAGAGGCTGTCTCGTTTCATAAAAGCGATTAGGACACTTCGAATGCAGCCTTCGAATGCGATGTTCTTTCACGGGAATTCGGGGGATGCATGAGGTGTAGTGATGGGTCGTTCATGAACGATTCGTTTATTTTGAATGAATCTTTTATGTGACTCAGAAGAACGAGTAGTCTCAGAGAGTGATTCGTTCATTTTGTGTTGGCCGCACATGTGCACTGCACAATCTCCATTCGTTTGTTATGTGAAAACTGCATAGGTGCTGTACAAGAAACAGAAATGATTAGTTCGTCTCGAGTCTTCTGGTCCGAGTCGTTCGTTCTTTTGTCACGTGACAGCCGTATACGCTATGCAGTGACAAAAGAACGAATGATTCGTACAAGAAGATTCCAGAGGTGAACTAATCTTTCTGTTTCTCATAATCTATCCTTGGCTGCATTATACATTTTTCCTTATTGGGAATATAATCAGAGTTTGCATAAGTAGACGTGTTGGGGGGGGCGTTTGGCTATTGAAAATGTAAAATTTGGATTTAATTCTGCTCAAATGAACGAAATTACTTGAATAAAGATTCGTTCATTTTGCTGAACGAGACTCAAAGATTCAAGTCAGTACAATGATCCAATCTTCCCATCACTAATGAGGTGTATCCTTTGTGGGCACTCACAACCCACAATTCTTTGCTTCAACGGAAATGTCAAGAAATTATCCATAAATATGATGTTCAAATGCAAGTAATGTTAATTAAATGTTAAGTAAAGTTGAAGTACCTCAGTAGATGGGTACAGAGTATATAATATGTGTTATTATATTAAAATAGAATTAAAATAAAGTATTAGACTAAAAGTATACCTGTAAAATCTATTTTCCTTTCTCTTTACATCTTTATAACTCTCCTAAAATTTACCTCATACATTCTCTTCTAAAGGGAATTTGTTACCTTCTCACTCGAAGCGATCGCACTTGTTAAAGAGTGGCGTGCTGTCATAGCAACCATGTAACATTCCGTTTCCGTTTGTCCAACGAAGGCCGTCTCGTTTAAATGAGATTTGTTTAAAGGAGGACGCTCAATATACTGCAGCCTTTAAATGTCCTACCTAGCACGCAGCCTTCGAAACGAGACACAGCCAGAGGGATGTCGCTCAAGGTGGAAACATTTGCAGAATGGCATCTTGAAAAACAGCTCTTTTATGTTCTTTATGTACTGTCCACAATACAATAGTGCGCATGTGATAACGGATACTCAATTCATCAGAGCACAAGCAGGGAGGTAGAAATAATCCATGTGCTGTAAAGTTGTGTAAACACACACATGCTGCACATGTACACACACAAACAGACATACTGTACATGCACACATACACATGCATGATGCAACACACAAGCAAACCTGTATATTCACACCGAAAAGAAACAACAAGCATTCAAATACACAATGGATTCACTATCAAAGCTGTTTGCAAATGTTTTCAGTTCATAAGTATTATTTTTCTGTCTTTCACACCAAAACAAACACAGATAAACAAGCATACTGTACACATACATGCCACACACAGCTAAGAGGGTTGTAGATAGCGGACACACACACACACACACCACTGAAGATACTACTACAGCATATTTGAGATAAGGAAGTAACTTCAAAGTAATTAGTAATCTGATTACTTCCCAACAAAGTGATCAGTAAAGTAATCAGATTTCAATTTTAATCAGTAGTGGATTACTTTTTTTTTAAAAGTAACTTGCCCAACACTGCTATTGATTGAGTGAATAAGTGAGAGCGGAACAGAGAGAGGGAGATTTCAACTTACACATTAGTTTCATAAGTGATACATATTTGTGTCTATTAACTAAGCCATTGTAATGCCTGAACACAGCAATAATATAAAAATAACATTTGAAAATCTGATCATTAGAATACTTTTGAAATATTGAATAACTATGAAAAAAAATCCCCAAAATAAACATGAACACATTTGACAACATTAACACAGTTTTCATTATCTCTAAAAAATATTTTTCTTTTGGAGCAGAAAGTTAAGAGTAGAACAAGTGCACAGTATACATGGGAACTCCTTTAATACTGTTTTCAAAGCATCACAGGATGAACCTCATGAAGGTGGTTGAAGGAAAAGTGTGCAGAGATGTAAACAACATTGTCTGACAAAAGAGAATGTTGGCAAAATTTTGCCAATTCAAGATGAAATTTAAGAGTTCTTGTTGGTTATTTTGTATTTTTTTTTTTATTTCTTATGATTTTTTTTATTTGGTATTTTTTAACACTGGGAACATTTTTTTAACATAATGCCCATACTTTGCGTCTGTGGTATTTTCACAGTTTTGATAGCTTTACTTTTATTATATGTGGAAAATAGTATTCATAAAACATGAGAGGTAATGTACAAACATTAATTGGTATATATATATATATATATATATATATATATATATATATATATATATATATATAGATGATGCTCAATCAGATTTAAAATAAAAAATGTCCAGCAAAAAATATAGATGATTCAAAGTGAACAAATATTTTCTGTGGAAATTGTGAAACTGCTGGACATAAATGTGTTTGTTACTATTATTTGTTTAGGTGAAATCTGCCCACCACCACCTCATCTTGAACATGGAGACTATACTGTAGTTAGAAAGAATGGTGAAGTAATTACAGAGGTTTATTATACTTGCAAAAGAGACTATGTGCTAGATAAACAACAGCAATATTATAAGTGTCAGAATGGGAGATGGGAGACCCCTCCAAAGTGTCTGGGTGAGTCATCTATTTCTAAATTATTCTCTTGAGTCTCTCTCTCATCAAGAACTATTTTACAATTTGTGTCTAATCAGATTGATTTTGTCTGTCATAGAGCCCTGTGAAATTACACCTGACATTATTGAGAAGTACAGTGTACAACCCCCCCAATATAAGGTCTATGTAAAACATGGTGACACGTATTGGCTTTATTGTAAGTCTGGATGGAATATTGGGGATCGGTGGAGATCTGAATATCTGGAAGTGTCGTGTTCTAATGGAGAGTTCAAATCTGACAAAACTTGTAAGTACATCTGAATATGTATTTTTACACCCACATTAGTCGAGGTGTTTATAGTCATGGTGATCTGTATGTTTAACTGAAAAGGATTAAAGTGCCCGTGCCAGAAGCAGAGAGTAAAATGCTACAATATCATTAAATATGGATTAGGATGAATGACCAGCGTCGTTCACACTTTCCATGTTTTAAACATTCTCTATTTTATTTTGTGCACTTATAATGTCATAAGGTCATTGACACAGCAAATAATCTTTTGATACTTTTCTTCAGGCAATAAAAAAAATAGGTTGAAAAGAAGATTTGGAGTGGAAACACTGAGGTAATGAAAATATGAACTTCTCCATGAATTTAAGAGAGTGTTTTTTAGAGGCATTAAATGAATGAACCACAAACAGGACATGATGTTACATATGATGATGCTGTTGACCGCATTTAAATGAATATCTGTGTGATTTCAGGAGATTTCTTTTTAGCACTACAATTTGATGAAATGAAGTCCTAGTTATTGTTAAACACAAGCACTGAACCTATACAAGTGTGTGTACATGTTTTGGCATGTAAACTTAAGGAAAAACGTTGTTATATTTCTATCTATAATTATGTATTCTGTCCTGTTAAGATCTGAAGATCCCTCTGATGTATCCAGAGCATGAAGATGGACACACACACACACACACACACACATGCGCGCTTGCTAATGCTTCCATTAACATGCTAATTGGCTAACTGCAGTTTAGTATCCTTTTGAATTATTTTGTTATTTTATTTACACATACACTGAAAAAAAAAAAATGTTAACCTAAAAATGTGCTTCATGTTGTAACATCTAAATAAACTGATTTGAATCAAGTCAATCATATTATTTAACATCACTTAATAACAGTGGTGTAGTAGTCACTGAAGAGGTGGGCATTTATCAAGGTGCCCCCCCCCCACTGATCTCAAAATGCCATATATTCACACTTATATAAAAGGAGTAAGAAATTTTTATTTTTCATTACATAAATAATAATAACAATGTATGGTCCTTTGTAACCATAATCTCATTTGAACTTACAAAATGTATGTCAGGGTAAGTTTCTAGCTGGCATCGTTAACACTTCACTACTAAAACTTGCTATTCTATTTAAATTAATAGGTTTGATTAACTGTTCTTTTAATTAACAGTAGAATGAATACTTTATACAACCCCGATTCCGAAAAAGTTGGGACAGTATGAAAAATGCTAATAAAACAGAAAGGAGTGATTTGTAAATTATATTCACCCTTTGCTATATTTAAAGCACCACAACTAAACATTATATGATGTTTTATTGTGAATTTCATTGTTTTGTTTTGTTTTTTGTTGTTGTTACATACAGTCATTTCAAATCAGATGATTGCAACACACTCCAAAAAAGTTGAGACGGGCAATTTAAGACCAATAACAATTTGACGAGTTGAAATAACAAGGCGATGTTAAACAGGTGAGACAATCGTATCATAGTACATAAACAGCCTCCAAAAACAGCCTAGCCTTCAAGAGCAAGGATCATTCGAGATTTGTCAATTTGCCAACAGATGCTTCAGCAAATAATCCAGCACTTTGAGAACAATGTGCCCCAAAGACAAATTGTAAGGATTTTGGCCATTTTACCCTCTACAGTGCACAATATAGTTAAAAGACTCAAGGAATCTGGTCAAATCTCGGTGCGTAAAGGGCAAGATGAGAAACACTTCTGAATGCACATGATTCATCAGACATCACTGTCTTAAAAACATCATTCATCTGTAATGGATATCATGAACATGGGCATGGGATTACTTTAGTAAACCTTTGTTAGTCAACATCATTCGCCACTGCATCCACAGATGAAAGTTAAGACTCTACTATGCAAAGTAGAAGCCCTACATCAACACTGTCCAGAAACGCTGCCGACCTCTCCTGGCTCGGTCTCATCTTAGATGGAAAGTAGAACAGTGGAACCGTGTTTTTTGGCCCGATGAGTCCACATTTCAAATAGTTTTTGAAAAACACAGCCGTCATGTTCTCCGGGCCAAAGAGGAAAAGGACCATCCAAGCTGTCATTAGCGTCAGGTCCAAAAGCCCGTGTAACGTTTGGACATTATCAAGACGCTCGATTGGCTCATCTGGTCATAAAATCACCCCCTTTCCCCTTCTTCACACTAAATCACTAGCCCGGCTCCAACATTCTACAAGATGATGGTCACTAAAAGACCCTTTGTCACATTAGTTGCCTTTGCAGATGCTAAACAGAAACATCTCTAAGTCTCTCCTGTAACTTCAAAGGCATTCCACAAGACAACCCCCCATCGCCGGACATGAAATGTCATGTGATGGAGAAACACTGAAAAAGCAAATACACATTCCCTGCATTTAACTCATAATCAAACTATCCCAAAATGTATATGATATATTCCTGTGCTGTATATATGTCCCGATGTTATACTAACCTAGTTATGATTCTTTAGTTATGTTAGGGTAACTTCGAATGCTGACATCCAGGTTTAAGTATGTATCACTGTTTTAATGTCTGCAGACCCCATCTGTTTGGTATTGAAATTATACTGTCTTTATGCATTAATTAATGGTGTATAGTATGTTACTATAAAATTCATAATACTTTTTTACCATACTTTGGTGTAAAACTGTACAAATTCCTAGACCACCATAAAACATGCAAATAGGCCGTGAAGGAGAATAAAAGGAAGATTTCTCCCGCTGAAAGTTGACACCTATGATTGGTCATTTAAAAAAAAGATGGGTGTGAACTGATTTGGCCTTAAGAGACCTCTGCTCAAGAGTATCTTTGCTCATTCCCTTGTGAGACGGACACTTCCTGACTTTCCGGCAACTTGCTTTCAAGTTATCTTCGTTCAAACTTCCCGCAGACAAATGATCTATGGAAGAATCCAACAAACGCTTCAGCTCACGAACTCAGAGAATCTCCGTATCCTACACGCATCCGAACTCTTGTTCAGCACTAAAGCCAATTTAAGTAACCGTTTTATAAATCTTTAGATGCATCATTAAGCTTTGACCCCTTTCTTTTAAGGTGATTTTGATTTTCTGATGGTTCTCAGTGGTTGTAGTTAACTGATTGTAAATCTTGCCATTCTTTGCTCATCTCCCTCTCTCTTTCTTTCTTTACTTTTCGGAATTCTGTATATGTATTCTTTGCTTAAGTTTAGTTGTATTTACCTGTAGTTTTATTTATTAAACTCATTATATCCACGCTTGATTGTCTCTGCGTTTGCGGCTCACACATCAAAGTCACTTAAACGTTGATGTTAGTACTACAGTATATAGAACAAGAAAATTATTTTTCTTGGCCAGAAGAATAATCTTTAAGAGTTGATAGAAGATCGTACTATCGGTTTGGTAAACGAACAGATCAGTCGATTTAAAATTAATTCTGCTCAAATTAATTCTGAAAGAGGATCTATATATATTTATAATTAATTATAACCCGTTGTAATTAAGTATATTAATGCAGACAGATATGTAAAAATTTTGGAGCAGCATATACTGCCATCCAGCACTGTCTTTTCCAGGGATGTCCCAGAATTTTCAGCAGGACAACTTCAAACTATATACTGGCTGAATAAGCAGAGAGTGCGGGTGCTAGATTGGCCTGCCTGCAGTCCTGACCTGTCTCCAACTGAGTGTTTTGCTTTATGATGCACACAATATGGCAACAAAGACCCCGTACAATTGTGCAGCTGAAGACCTGCAGAATGGATGAATGCAGGAAAATTCCACTTTTTAAACATAAACTTTTGTTTTCAGTGCCTAAATGCCTAATAAGTGTTATTAGAAGAAATGGTGATGTTTCACAGTGGTAAACACTCGACTGTCCCAACTTTTTTGGAGTGTGTTACAATCATCTGATTTGAAATTATTGCACATAAAAATAAAAAACAATGAAATTCACAAGGTAAAAACATCATATAATGATTAGTTGTGGTGCTTTCGATATAGCAAAGGGTGAATATAATTTACAAATCACTCCTTTTTGTTTTATTAGCATTTTTCATACTGTCCCAACTTTTTCAGAATTCGGGTTGTACCTTAATTAATAAACTAATACATACATTACGTTATACATAAATTGTTAAGCATTGTATAGGTAATGACTAATGAGTGTAGTTATTGATCATGTTAACACGTTATCTTATATTATGATATACAGTACATAAGAATTTATGATTAGGCTATTTGTTTTATTTGTGTACAAAAATTCTCTTTTCTGTGTATAGTGAAATAGCTTTCCTATTAATAAATACAAAATTAAGATGATTTGATATCATGAGGGGGAAAAAGGCATATCTGACAGCAGTAAAAAACAGAAAAAAATTCAAATTTGATACAACTACGGGACAACTTGTCATCTGCGAAGAGCATAAAAATCTAGCACAGAGTATTTTCTCAAAGTTTAATAGCATACGTTTTTGTTTAAATGCATTAATATTTTAACTTTTAGCAGTGAAGTAAATATATAGCGCAAATTATGGTGACCAGTGTGACTGGCGCATCAGCATTTCACGGTAGAGTAGTAGATTCTAGAAATGCCCCACCCCTTATTGAAATGGAAAATTTGATTGATTAGAAAATATCCAATCGCATCTAAAACAAACATTCTGATTGGTAGTTCAGCTGAGTCGAACTCTCTATCTGCCCATGCCTTAAGTTCAGCTCTTCTGCCTCCCGTTGCTCCATTCGAATTTATAGAGAATCTCTGTACACTAATTAAAACAAATAATAATAATCACTTTTCAATCAACGGTTCTGGGGTATCACCTCAATATATTTAAAAGTTATGGGTCAAAATCCTCCTTGCTGTTCTGGTGGCCATACATATCATAACTCATCACAGCTGGTCGTACGCAAAATCCTTTGAAAGTTAGGTGGGCATACGGTGTATGTGCTAGACTACACTACTGCTTAATAAACATGACTACTTTAGTTTACACCAACAAAACCAATTTAAGGGTTAGATCAAAGACAAATAGCTCCTTAAAGTAACAGTTATAACAAAATAGCTTAGATGGTTGGAATAAAGAAAATATTGATATTTTACTTTGTGTGGTTCAAAAGTAATGATTAAACTAGATGCCAAGACAAACTATAATGTTGGTCTGACAAAACCTTGTCTGAAAGTTTAAAGTAGTTTTAAATGCTTGAAGTTTTTTTTTACATAAAGACAGAAGAGAGCATCTTAAAGCAGAGTAAAGGGCTTGGTGTAAGTTTTGAGAGCTGAAATTACGAACATTCCAAAACTCGTAGCTCATTTAAATATTGTGTCAATGTAATGTAGTCTTAGGGATTTTTGGACACTTTGAAAAGGCTTAAATGATGCCTTCACAGGACTTTTCAATGGAACAATAATAATGGTAGTCAAGCTGCAGGGTTATTTTTAAGCAGAATTTCCCAAACAAATTACAAAATGATCTCTATTTTTGTGCCCCACACCTTTCAGCCCTTTAAAGCTCTCACAATGCAGGGTAAATTCTTTGAAGGAAACAGGGTTTAAGGATGATCACTTCTGAATGGAACGCACCCCATCATTCAGGTGAGTTAGAAAAGATATAGCAGAGCGAGCCAGAAATGTCTGAAATCTTTGCCGAATTTCACCAAACACTTCCACAGATACTGTAAGGGCCTACTGTATATGTTAAATTCATCAATATTTAAAGTGTTTGATGAAGCTAAAATATTATGGCCCCTGTAAATATATGTATTTTGTATGCATAATTTGTAGTATTTACATTGAGTTTACATTATGTACAACAATAGTACTGTCTCTTTAAGAAGAGTAGCTGTTCAGCGAATGTGTTTCAGTTTCTTTACCACATCCGTGCTGTGGTGTGAATGTATGAGGTCTTTTCACCCATACAATGCAAGTCAGTGACATCAAAAACAGACACACGAGCATGACCACTACCTTATGAGAGATAACACATTGCCGAAGGGAGAAAAAAAACTTTTACATTTTAAAAACAAATTTCCCTATCTGTCACTCACTCGAAGTTGTGTCGATGTAGTGACACTAGGGGTCGCACTTGGGAGCCCCAAACACCTATGATCTTTGAGAAAAGGCCAATGGGAATTGGCGAGTAGAATTTGCATGCCACTCCCCCGGACATACAGGTATAAAAGGAGCTGGCTCACAACCACTCATTCAGATTTTTTCTTGTGGTTGTGTTCAGCGAGCTGAATTCCTCTGCCGATCCATTCACCTCTGAGAAAAGCTGTTGGATTTACGGCACATTACAGCGGTTTCTCCCCCTAGTACACCGATTGAGTGCAGAGAACGCCCCTGGGTGCTTCAACAGACTAAAAGAGTATATATTCCTACAACAAGAGAGTATATTTTCTCTAAAAGAGTGGCACTGACGGAAAGCATCTTTTTAAAGATGCCTTTCCATCTGTGTTTAATTCTTGGTTGCGGTCATTACCTCTCCGCTTCTGACGGCCACAATCGCTGTCTCACGTGCTCGGGCTGGCTGTCTCACTGTCTGCAAGAACATGACCATGGCAACGTTGCGGTCGCGGCTTTCCTTCGTCAGAGGAAAAGCCACCCCAGCTGCTCCCCGCCCCGGTCATTCTACCTATGGGTATGAGACCGCGTCGGTTAGCACTGGGGGCGATTTGGGGACCCCAATGGGAGCCACTCCACCGGGTAACCCCCCACGGACCTCCCATTCCCCAGCATGCTCGTTCGCCCTGGTCGAGTTCTGGGATGAGACCACCGGCTCACCCCAGGGCGAGTTTGCGGTATCATTCGGGGCTCGCAAAGAGGATGAGCTATCGATCGCAGCATCGGAGAGCGGGCTGGTTCAGTCCAAGTACTCGACTGGGCTCCCAACTTCGGGTGCAGTCGCCCAGTCGGAGGCCGATGTGGAGCTGGTGGCCATGCTTGCCCGGGTGGCTGCAAGTGTCCCTCCACCCTACCCTGAACTGCTCATGGCCGCGCTGCCCGGACCCGATCTCTGAGCTCTTCCAATCTCACTACCCTCAATGGTGGGGCTTCCAGGGAGTACTCGGCAATTCCCCAGGTGGACAAGGCGGTTGCTGTGCAATTGCTGTGTCCTACTCGGCTACGCAATTCAGTTCGCAAGGCGCCTGCCTGGGTTCAGCGGCGTCCATTTTACCTCAGTGAAGGGTGAGAATGCTGCTGCCCTGTGTGCGGAGATCGCAACCCTTCTGCGGAAGGATACAATAGAGCCTGTCCTTCCAGCCAAGATGAAAGGGTTCTACAGCCCCTACTTCATTGTACCAAAGAAAGACAGTGGGTTGCAGCCAATCTTGGACCTGCGAGTACTGAACGGTGCCTTGCACAGACTCCCTTTCAAGAAGCTGATGCAGAGACACATTTTGGCAAGTGTCCAGCATCTGGATTGGTTTGCGGCGGTAGACATGAAGGACGCATATTTCCATGTCTCGGTTTTACCTTGGCACAGGCCCTTTCTGCGGTTCACCTTCGAGGGCCGGGCGTACCAGTACAAGGTCCTCCCCTTCAGTCTGTCCCTGTCACCTCGTGTCTTCACTAAAGTCGCAGAGGCAGCCCTTGCCCCGTTAAGGGAAGTGGGCATCCGCATCCTCAACTATCTTGACGACTGGCTGATACTATCTCACTCTTGAGACGTGTTGTGTGCGCACAGGGACCTTGTGCTCAGGCACCTCAGCCGTTTGGGGCTTTGGGTCAACTGGGAAAAGAGCAAGCTCTCCACGGTGCAGAGCATCTCTTTACTCGGGTTGGAGTTAGACTCAGTCTCTATGAGGGTGCGACTCACGAGCGAGCGTGTGCAGTCGGTGCTGAACTGCCTGAAGTCATTCAGGCGGAGAAAGGAGGTCCCACTTAAGCAATTTCAGAGGCTCCTGGGGCATATGGCATCCTCGGCAGTGGTAACGCCGCTCGGGTTGATGCATATGAGACCGCTCCAACACTGGCTTCTGACTCGAGTCCCGAGATGGGCATGGCATCGCAGCACACATTGCGTGGTCGTCACGCCGATCTGCCGCCACTTGTTCAGCCCTTGGACGGACCTTGCATTTCTGCGTGCAGGGGTCCCCTTAGTGCAAGTGTCCAGGTGCATCGTGGTTACGACAGATGCCTCTGAGCGTGGCTGGGGCACCATGTGCAATGGGCACAGAGCCGCGGGCTCCTGGACAGGGCCATGACTGCGTTGGCATATCAACTGCCTCGAGCTGCTGGCAGTGTTGCTCACCCTACGGAGGCTTCAGCCGTTGAACCAGAGCAAGCACGTGTTGGTCCAGACGGACAACACGGCGATGGTTTGCGCTGTCACAGCAGGTCATGCTCAAGGGAGAGTGGAGACTCCACCTCCAGGTGGTCCAGCTGATTTGGAGTCGATTCAGTCAAGCACAGGTAGACCTGTTAGCTTCCTAGCTTCCTGGGAATCCTCCCACTGCCCACTCTGGTATGCGCTGGCACCCAGCTGGCCCCGGGGGCTGTGCAAGTATGCGTTCCCCCCCTGTGAGCCTACTTGCACAGACCCTGTGCAAGGTCAGGGAGGAAGAGGAGCAGGTCTAGTGGCAACCTTCTGGCCCACCCAGACTTGGTTCTTGGACCTCACGCTCCTCATGACAGCCCCTCCCTGGCGAATTCCCCTGAGGGATCTCCTCTATCAGGGATGGGGCACCATCTGGCACCTGCGACCAGACCTCTGGAATCTCCATGTCTGGCCCTTGGACGGGACGCAGAAGACCTAAGTGGCCTACCACCCACAGTGGTAGACATGATCACTCAGGCTAAGGCTCCCCCTATGAGGTGCCTGTATGTCTTGAAGTGGTGTCTGTTCACTAAGTGGTGTTCTTCCCAACACAAAGAGCCCCAGAGATGCGCAGTCAGGTCAGTGCTTTCCTCCCTGCAGGAGAGGCTGGAGGGGTGGCTGTCCCCTTCCACCTTTAAGGTGTACGTGGCCGCTATAGCGGCACACCATGATGCAGTTGACGGTAAGTCTCTCGGGAAGCATGACCTGATCATCAGGTTCCTTAGAGGCGCGAGGAGGCTGAATCCTCCCAGACCATGCCTCATTCCCTCATGGGATCTCTCCGTGGTTCTGCTGGGGGCCCTGTTTGAGCCTCTAGAGCCAGTTGAGCTAAATGCGGTCTCCTTGAAGACTGCCCTCCTGACTGCGCTTACATCCATCAAGAGGGTACGGGAACTGCAGGCATTCTCTGTCAGCGACACGTGCCTGGAGTTCGGTCTGGAATATTCTCAAGTGGTCTTGAGACCCCGACCGGGCTATGTGAACAAGGTTCCCATGACCCTGTTTCGGGATCAGGTGGTGAACCCGCAAATGCTTCCCCAGGAGGAGGCAGTCCCAGCCTTGTTGTTGCTGTGTCCGGTGCGTGCTTTGCGCATCTATTTGGATCACACGCAGAGCTTTAGGCACTCTGAGCAGCACTTTGTCATCTTCAGAGAACAGTGGAATGGGAGCGCTGTCTCCAAACAGAGGATCGCCCACTGGGTCACTGATGCAATTGCTTTGGCATACCACACCCAGGTCGGGCTACGAGCACACTCTACCAGGAGTGTGGCGGCCTCCTGGGCCCTGACCAATCATGCCTCTTTAGCAGACATCTGTAGAGCAGCGGGCTGGACAACACCCAATAATTTTGCGAATTTCTACAATCTCCAGGTTGAGCCAGTTGAGCCCTGTGTGTTGTCAGGTATGAGCAGGTAAGTATACGGAACAACTGACCGGGTATACCGCTATATATAGTGCCTTTCCCCTCCTGGAGGGGAGACATGCACTCTTTACCCCCCAGCTGTGTTCACATAACCATGGACCCTGGATGTCCTTCCTCATTAGCCCTGTGGCAGGCGAATTCATGGAGAAATTTGATGCCGGCCCAGTACATGTGCTAGTAGGCCCTGTATTGGGGTAGGTGCACTACATGCGCTGGTTGCCTGTGTGTAACCCCATGTGATGTATCTTCCGCGATACGGTTCCCCTGTTGGTAAACCCGTGTCTTCCTTTGGCAGAGCCCCCTCTGCCACCGGTCGCCGTGTTTGTAGAGCTCCATCCCCTCTTGATAGGACCTACCATGGGGACTTCTCCACTGTGATACTGCCAACGAGATTCAGTAAGACCATGTGACGTATTTCATGCAATTACCTCCACTTCGGGCAGGGTGTGGTCTCCATAGTGTCTACCCCTTGGGAACGCTTATGGCCCCCAGCTGAACGATTTCCACTCTTTTTTGGGGAGAAGAGAAGAGGCCACGGCTGGGGCGGCCTGTCCCCATTTTGGGCAGTCGACTTATCCCCGAGGTGGAGCATTGGGGAGGTTACGTGACGGCTGGGTGCGCTGGCTACGTGGCACACAGTGGTTTTCCCACACTCACACAGCCAGTTCTCATAACACAGTTCAGCTAGTTGTGGCATTTTTGTAAGGGGACCCCTAGTGTCACTACATCGACACAATGTCGAGTGAGTGAGAGATAGGGAATGTCTTTCGTAACCTCCGTTCCCTGATGGAGGAAATGAGACGTTGTGTCCCTCTTGCCACAACACTGAACTACCCGCTGAAATGGCCGGGACCCTGTCTTGGATCCTCAGCACAACTCCTGAATGAGTGGTTGCGAGTCAGCTCCTTTTATACCTGTATGTCTTGCGGAGTGGCATGCAAATTCCACTCGCCAGTTCCCATTGGCCTTTTCTCAAAGATCAGAGGTGGTTGGGGCTCCCAAGAGCGACCTCTAGTGTCATTACATCTACACAACGTCTCATTCCCTCCATCAGGGAATGGAGGTTATGAAAGTAACCAAGACGTTTTACATTACAGTTTTTCCATATAAATTTAATTTGTGATAGTCTGGGATATAAATTCAATTTCAAAGGGGAGTTAAAAAATACAGACCAAAAATATATATATATATTTTATATAAACCAAGCAAAATGTCAACTGAATCTCCTGAATCTTCATGTCATCAATTCAGAACAATGTTCATATTAAAATGTTCAGAACAAACTAGTGCCGATATTAGCCTTTCACCGATATATCAGTATCGGCGTATATTTTACCGATATGCGCCGATATGAAAACTTTTTTTCAGAAAATATAATGCAGAAAACAATGCTTTAGAATTGGTGTCATAGTGTAGTTTGTCCAGCAGAGTGCACTCCGCCTCCACAGTTTACAGAGCTGACTCTGAGCTGATGGTGGTTCTGCAGACAGGGCGGAGTTAAACGGTGTGGATTTGAGCAGTCTCTTCTCATTAAATTGCTAACTAGTTTGTGAAATACATACTGGAAAGTAAAAAAAAATGACCCCATCATTTTATATAACTAATATAACGTTAACCCTGTCCCTGACAATCATGTCACTCATGTTTATCACATCTGTTTGCTGTTAGCCAGCTATAGTTTATCAGTGCAGTAAGTAATGTAGCAGATTGAAAGGTAAACATCAGAGCATCTTTTTGCAGCTCAGCCGACAATGGTTCGGTGGTGGATTTTGTGTGGTGAGTGTTGATTTCACGCTTCGCTGTTACCTAGTTGGTGAGACACAATGCTGGAAAGTAAATAAAGTCCATCTTTTACTCTCCGTAGCAACGAGCTTATAGCTAACTAGCTAACCACGTAGCTACTTTCATACCTTGTCAGCGTGTAAACGTATTCACCAAACTGTTTTCTTCAGGATTCACAGTTTGGTACCCCCTTCAACTAAACAAGTCGTTGCATTTATAAAATGTAACATTTAAAAGTCTGGTTTTCCAGACATTAAAATAGGATACGTAATAAAACTATATTTAATAAATAGTATATTTGCCCTGTGTAAATAATAATATTATTATATGTATTATAATAACTATAATACATCTGTATTACTAAACTGTATCTAAAATAAATGAGGGGCGATAAATTCTAATACAACAGGCTGGAAAAATAGACATTTATTCATTTTAATATCCTAAATATATATATATATATATATATTTTGAGTGTGTTGAAAATTGACACCAGGCGATGCACCCTAAAAACTGCACCGTTAGATCGGTTTCATGCTGAAGAGCCGCTTAAAAGTACGTTTTTTTTTTTCTCAATTGTAAATGTAAATGAGTTTAAATGCCAACACCATCATATATGTATCCGTATGTATTTAGTTTATTCGTAGGGTTACATTCTACCTAAATTTAATGGTGCAACGCTCAAATATTTAGTAGAGAGTTCTTGTGACTTAGTGCCCATTTACGCTACAAATAGGCTAAGTTGTAACGTACGTATAGCTGGTGCAACCGGCCCCTGATGTTTATTTAGCTATTTATTTTATTTTTTATTTATTCTTTATTTAAATAGTCAACCATTGACGATACTAAACATACAGCACTGATGTTTATTTAGCTATTTATTGTATTTTTATTTATTCTTTGTTTAAATGGTCAGCAATTGACTTATATTAACAGTACTGATGTTAATTAAGCTATTTATTTTATTTTTATTTATTCTTTATTTAAATAGTCAGCAATTGACTGATACTAAACATACAGTACTGATTTATATTTTATTTATTCTTTATTTAAATGGTCAGCAGTTGACTTATACTAACAGTACTGATGTTTATTAAGCTATTTATTGTATTTTTATTTATTCTTTATTTTATCAGTGTTCATTTCTAAAATTTGTTGACAATGTATAATAATAATGTCAAATGTTCTTTGATAAAAATATTTGTTTAAGAAAGCAGCCTTCTGAGTACCTTTGCATAGTCATTGGTGCAAAATCGGTGCACAATCCACATAGAAAAGGTCTGTTTTCGTTGCAGCTCAAAAATTAGCTATATCGGTCACCAAATCGGTAATCGGTATCATCTCAAAAATCCCATATCGGTCGGGCTCTAGAACAAACCTCTGGACCGTTTCATGTGATCTGACTAAAACACCATCACTTAGGGACTTGTCATGTGGACCACTTGGTGGTGCAGTTGCTCCATAAAATATGTAATCAACGAGTAGGCCTGCTCTGGTTGTGGCATACTGATACTCAGGACCAATGGGAAGTAAATTAAGCTATGTATGTTAAGTTAAATATCTTTTGCTAAAACTTGTACCCTCATCCTCATATATCAAGTATATAATCTAAGTACAGTGGGGTTCAAAAATCCACTTGTCCACTTGTGAATAAGCTTCCATTTTATATAATTTTGTATTGCAAATTATGTCATTAAGATGTTGAACTGAAAAATCAACCTGAAAGTTTCTGATTTTTGCTTTATTGACAGCATGCACTCGAGTTGGCATGGACTGATGGGGGGATGTGCCTGGCTATTGGGATATGTTGTAACAAAAGGTCACTGTGTGTTCAGTGAACTGCATATTTTTTTCCTCTGCAATAAATGTGAATGTTTATTTAGCATTTATATATCCAGGTATATGCCTATACAGAAATTGACTTTCAAAGATAAAAATACTCTGAAGATTCACTGAAGTAAAATGTGTGACAACCAACATAGTTTTCCCTATAGGCTGTTATTAATACTCCATTAAAAAAAAAAAAAAAAAAAAAAAAAAAAGTCTCTTACAAACATTTATAAATTCTGCTTTTATGGTTAAAAACATTTATTTAGTGTGAGATAATAAGGTTCATTTAGGACAACAGATACAAGTTTTTTTGTGGAAGTTTAGCACACTCAAATGTTTTAAGTAACCTCAGTTACAAAACTATCTCTATGTGTTTATCAGCTCAGTAGATGGCTCAATTCTAAAAGACACATTTTGCAATGGCACTGACAAACACATTTTGCAATGGCAGTACTGTTGCAATGTTTGAAAGCTCGAAATTACTATGACCTTTTCTTCTTATATCTCTAGTTTCTTTGCAACAATGCCCCATTGGTCAGATTAATTTAATAAATACGGCTCTTCTTCAGTCCAACTCACTGTCGCCGGTTTGTGATTTGTCCTTCTTCGGACCGCTGTCGGTAGGTATTCACCACTACTGACCAGGAGCACCCCACAAGCCTTGCCATTTTAAACATGCTCTAACACAGTCATCTGGCCATAACAAATTGGCCCTTGTCAAAGTCACTCAGGTCTTCACTCCTGCTCAGGTCTTCACTTATATATATATATATATATATATATATATATATATATATATATATATATATATATATATATATATATATAATTATTGGAAATGAGAAATGCAATTCTTTTTGTATTTATTACCCTCTGCAGTCTACCAAATGATGAGATCATTTCAGATTTCTACAGAGCAGATATAACAAATCCAAAATAAACGTAATACAATTCTTATAAAAGGTGTGTTCTCATTAGAATGATTCTTTTGGGAACTGTACCGGTAGCACCATATGTTTTGGGCTGTAGATTCAAAAGAACCTGCTCATTAGAATGATTCTTTCTGGAATCTAACTATACAGGAAGCACCATATGTTTCGCACTGTAGATTCAAAAGAGCCGGCTCGAGATCAGGAATTAAATTCACTGGCAGAACTGTGTGTTTTTCACTGTAGACTCAGTAGAGGGCAGCACTGCTGCAGAGATGTGCTGCTGGAAACACTGTCAGACTATTTCAGGACACTGTTCCAGCCACGTCAGCGCAAGAGAACCGTTAATGGAACCGAAACTCACGAAGTTCATCCGATTCTGGTATTTTTTAAAGAACTCAGTTCCCAACCTTACTCAGTGAGCACTTTATTAGGAACACCACGGTTTTAATATAAGTTCCCAATGTGGTATTTTTCTCTTGTAGCCCATCCACCTCAAGGTTTGACGTGTTGTGCTATTTTTCTCACTACAATGGTACAGAGTGGTTATCTGAGTTACCGTAGCCTCTCTGTCAGCTCGAACCAGTCTGGCCATTCTCCGTTGACCTCTCTCATCAACAAGGCGTTTCCGTCCGCAGAACTGCTGCTCACTGGATGTTTTTGGCACCATTCTGAATAAGCTCTAGAGCAGGGTTCCTCAATAGGCGGCCCACGAGAGAGAAATGTTTGGCCTGCGCTAAAGGCCTGTTCACACCAAATCCGTGACGATTATGTGAAACAAATTTCCGAAGAAAGATATACACACAGAGTGCGTAAAAAATAAAAATGAAAAACAATTTCACCCCTGTACATTAGGTGGCACTGTGGCTGTTCTAAAAACATTTATACCAGTCTTATGCCCGCACTTTCAGCTGTTAGAGATAAATATATTGAATGCTGCTAAAGCATTCATTTACCTAATTTGGCATAAGGTTTTTTCCATGGTGTGGATGCATACTGAGGAGTATATAATCTGTGTTTTTATGCAAGTGAGATGAGTAAAGATTGTTGCATAAATATATGGTGCATTCCTACTAGGACTTATTTATCATTCAACAATGACAAACCATGGTTTACAGCAAAACTCAGACAGCTTCATTATGCCAAAGAGGATGCTTACGGAAGCGGGGATAAAATATTGTATAATCAGGCCAACAACACACTGACTAAGGAAATTACATTGGTTAAAAGAAGCTACTCTGAGAAGTGTAACAGGTCGTGTTACTTATAACTTAGTTTCTCCATTTTGGACCAATTAGCAATTCAGAAGACCACTAAGCTCAGCTATGGAGGTGGAGGGTAATTGCTGAGGGATGACAGGAGACCAAAATTAAGGTAAGTATTAAACAATTATTTTAATAAACTGTTCTCTCAAACTGTAGGCCTTTCCCCTTTTTAAAAGAAATAAAATACTAGTAATAGAATAAAATCAAAAGAATAAACAATTCAAAGTAAATTACATCAATTCAACAAAAAGGAAAACTCGAGCAAATCACTGTTAAGTTCACACTGGAGATACATTTACCACATACTCATACAGTGAAATATACA
Source organism: Myxocyprinus asiaticus (assembly GCF_019703515.2). NCBI lineage: Eukaryota > Metazoa > Chordata > Actinopteri > Cypriniformes > Catostomidae > Myxocyprinus > Myxocyprinus asiaticus. The sequence continues at coordinate 14,685,984 of NC_059392.1, read as the reverse complement.
GTAACACAGATTTGTTCAGATCCAACAAACTCAAAATCACTGTCTGCAAGTGTTGTTCAATTTCAAATGTCACGTACGATAATGATAAGTTCAATTTTCAAAGTTCAAATCGATCACTGATATCAGTTTCTTCTTTTACTTATCTCAGTTCCAAATTCCATATATGAAGAACCACAGTCTCTATCCAGGAATTATTTTACCTTGTGCAACCATCTTTCCACCTTCTCTCTTCTCCGGTAGTCTGCATATCTGCTGATTCAGCAAGTAGGCGGGCTCTACTGCACAACTTTCTGATTGGATAAGGCACTAACTCACTTAATAATTAGAAATTATTTGCATCACACATTTTATTTTATGAGATATATTCGATAACATCACCAATCATTAAGTTATTTATTTTTATTTGTCAACCTCATTAATTTATATGAATATATATTCTTTTTACCCCTCAATTAGTCTGGGTTACAGAAGCTAAAAAATATTTTAAGCTAAAGACCCTGTATCAATGTGGACAGGCCTGAAAGACATTACTAACTTCAAGACACCATTGCCCAAACCTGTAGGGAATCAACAGATGGCTAATGACCTAATGTGTTTTACTGTAGATTTGAAAAGCCCAGTCTCACACCCCACACCTGCTTTAACCTTCACTTCACACATACACCAACACCTCCTGCAACCACCCTCCTCCTCCCCATCGCTACTCAACCTGCACTTAAGATCTGTTAAGAGGATGTGTGCCGGGTCTTCCGGAACCAAAAGACAAGGAAAGCACAGGGCCCAGATGGTGTTTCACCCACTTGTCTAAAATCCTGTGCTGACCAGCTGGCCCCCATCTTCACACAGATGTTCAACAGATCACTGGAGCAGTGTGAAGTTCCCTGATGCTTCAAACACTCCACTATCATCCCTGTCACACAGAAACCCAAGATCAAAGGACTTAATGACTACAGACCCTTCACTCTGACGTCTGTGGTCATGAAGTCATTTGAGAGACTGGTGTTGGCCCATCTGAAGGACATCACGGGACCCTTTCTGGATCCCCTTCAATTTGCGTATAGAGTATACAGATCTGTGGATGATGCAGTCAACATGGGATTGCATCATATCCTGCAACATCTGGACAGACCAGGGTCATATGCATGGATCCTTTTTGTGAACTTCAGTTCAGCTTTCAACACCATCATCCCAGCTCTCCTATGGAATAAATTAAACCAGCTCTTTGTTCCCATGTCTATCTGTCAGTGGATCACCAGCTTTCTGACAGACAGGCAGCAGCTGGTGAGACTGGGATAATTCACTTCCAGCACATGTGCAATCAGCACTGTGCCCCCCAGGAATGTGTGCTCTCCCTACTACTCTTCTACCTGTATACCAATGACTGAACCGCCAAGGACCCCTCTGTCAAACTCCTGAAGTTTGCAGACAACACTACTGTCCAAGATGATGATGAGTCTACATACAGAAGGGAGATTGAACGGCTGGCTCATTGGTGCAGTCATAACAACCTGGAGCTCAACATGCTCAAAACAGTGGAGATGATTGTGGACTTTAGGAGGTACACCCCAACATTGACACTGATCACCATTCTAAACAGCACTGTGGCAGCAGTGGAGTCATTCAGGTTCCTGGGCACTACCATCTCACAGGACCTGAAGTGGGAGACCCACATTGACTCCATTGTGAAAAAGGCCCAACAGAGGTTGTGCTTCCTACACCAGTTGAGGAAGTTCAACTTGCCACAGGCACTGCTAATCCAGTTCTACTCAGCAGTCATTGAGTTTGTCCTCTACATTTCAGTAACTGTCTGGTTTGGTTCAGCTACGAAATCGGATATCAGAAGACTACAAAGGACAGTTCAGACTGCTGAGCAGATGTTTGGTTCCCCCCTGCCCTCCCTTCCAGAACTGTACACTTCCAGAGTGAGGAAAAGGGCTGGAAAAATGACTCTGGACCCCACTCACCCTGCCCACTACCTTTTTGAACTGTTGCCTTCTGGCTGGCGCTACAAAGCTCTGAGCACCAGAACTGTTAGGCACAAAAACAGTTTTTTCCCTCAGGCTATCCATCTCATGAGCAGTTAATGCTGCCCCATTGTGCAATAATTATGTGCAATACACAGCTTTGTCAATTATATTTATTGAACTCTCTAAAATCTCTTCTGCATTACATTCCCTTGCACTAAATATAACAGATTTGTATATGTACATATATATATATATATATATATATATATATATATATATATATATATATATATATATATATATATGTATATATGATATATGTGTGTGTGTGTGTGTGTGTGTGTGTATTTTTTTATATTTATTTTTTGTATTATTATTATTGTGTATTTCTATATATATACTTATATTTTCTATTGGCTTTTTATTATTATTATTATTATTATTATTATTATCTCTGTCTTGTTGCTGTATTTTTTGTGCACAGGTAGCTTCTGTCACCAAGAAAAACTCCTTGTATGTGTAAGCATACTTGGCAATAACGCTCATTCTGATTCTGATATACGTATGTCCTTTTTAAATTTGTACATGTATTTTGTTATGAGTATATTCCAAACGGACTCCCGAAGCCAATTAATTTTATATAATGTCTGGATTAATGCCTGGATAATATAACACAACGTAATGTGATACAAATACACGTGGAATAGTGCACAGTAAGAATAACATTGTACAGTAAAAGATATGATGCATAGCCTAATATAATTTATAAAAAAAAACATTGTCACACTGTCTTTTCTTTATTGAAATGATTGCAATATTTTGTTATATTATCTTTAAGAACAATAATAATATTTATGCTAATAGGTCTAATAACTGAATCTGCAGTTAGTGAAAGTGCAGGGAGTAGATCCCGTTTGGAGATGAGCAATAACAGCTGACTCGCATGGAGGACATGAAGATCCAGACTGTAAATTTTTTTTTTTTTTTTTTTTTTTAGCATACTAAGTTGTGTAGCTTTGTGTATCTGTATACAAACAAACTGTTCATAATTATTTGAATAAATAAAACAGGCAACTAATACTGAGAAAAAGAACTAATAAAAATATGAATATTTATGTGTAACTCTTTTAATAATAAAAACAACAATAGTAATAATAATAATAATAATAATAATAATATTAGCAGCAGCACAAAAACTTTGTCATTACATCGACGGATGTGACCCTTAAATTTGTATTGTTGACAGAATTTGGCCCTTGGCGAAAACTAATTGGGACACCTTGCTCTAGAGACGGTTGTGCATGAAAATCCAAGGAGATCATCAGAAATTACAGAAATACTCAAAATACTCAAATACTCAAAATTACAGAAATACTCAAACCGGCCCGTCTGGCACCAACAATCATGCCACGGTTGAAATCAATGAGATCAAAATTTTTCCCCATTCTAATAGTTGATGTGAACATTAACTGAAGCTCCTGACCCATATATGCTTGATTTAATGCATTGCCTTGCTGCCACACGATTGGCTGATTAGATAATCGCATGTATAAGTCGGTGTACAGGTGTTCCTAATAAAGTGCTTATTGAGTGTATCCACCTTTTTCACTGGCAGCGAAATGTCCCATTATGCTTAGCGCATTCTTCCACTGCGGATGCTAAAGACTTCTGCTTCGCAGCTTATTCACATTACAAAGCACTGAAAATATCAATAACAACAGTCAAAAACGGTGTTGTGTTTACTTAACACAAATCCCTTTCTCACTAAAGGCTGCGTATGGACATACGGTTTTGACAGCAATCCCACGAATGGATAAGTTCATACACAATCTAATCACATACATTTACATGGTAAAGTTACTCCACATGGCTCTAGCACTTTCATCTGTTTTTTTGTTGAGCACTTCAAAATGAAAACAGACAAATCCCAGACATTTAGAGAATCTAGAAATCCCAAACGGATGCTTTTTAAGGTTAGTAAAAGAGGACATATCCGTGAAAAGAGGGCATCCCTTGTGAAAATCAAGAGTTCATGGCAAATTTGCCACAAACTTTGTCCATTGTTGCCAAAGGTTTGCCAGAGGTTCACCACCAACGGCGAAGAGCTGCAAACTTCTGGCAAACATTTGTGGTGAATCAAATTCTAATTTTCATATGAAAAAACGAGTGGCAAATTTGCTACTAGTTTATGTTTTTGTAAGGGATGTGGTCATAATAGGTTCCATTTAAATATTTTCAGATTTAAGGGACGTACCTTTGCATTATTTCTGCATTAACAAGTGCTACCTTCTCACATATAATGCTCACACACATGAGATATGTACCTTGTCAAAATAATTCAAATTTAAAAAAATGAGGAGCTTGGTTTAAATATTTTCCCTCTTTGTTGTATGCCAAAATGACAGACAGCATTTGGAATTATCCATCAATTTTAAAAAAAAAAAAATAGGTGTGACATACAATTAGGTTAATGTTAGAGGGTGTTATAACAATACATATGGCTTTAAAACTACTGGAAAATGAATGTTACAGTGAACCCTCCACCCCCCACCCACAGAAGCTGCCAATGCCCGAAACATTTAGAATCGAACCAGATGCAACCTCTGCTTATTACATCTGGTTCGATTCTAAATGTTTCGGGCATTGGCAGCTTCTGTGGGTGGGGGGTGGAGGGTTCACTGTAACATTCATTTTCCAGTAGTTTTAAAGCCATATGTATTGTTATAACACCCTCTAACAGCCTCCGCTGCTCGCCATCACCAGTAAGCAGAAGTGTGGAGCACCCAAGAGGAAGCCTCAAACTTTAATGGCACCACCCATGGAGAAGTCAGGAAAAGGTGGATTATATGAAATAGAGAGTAGGTCACCATGCTTAACAGCACTTGCCATACAGCCAAGTTACAAACAGCTGTGGTAAACAAAATGCACGCTGCAGCCCGTATGGTCTGTAGGTTCAGAAATTGCCTCGTTCTTGTAAGGGTGATGGATGACATAAGAAAAACACATGTGCTCAGTGCTAAATACAGGTCTAAACGTGGTCTAAAACCACATACGGATGTGGTCAAAAACACATGTGACCACATCGCTTTTGAGGTGTGAATGCTAATCCATCCTATATGCATCCTGACAACAGTGAAGTGTCACCTCTCACCAGTCAATCAAACGCTGTGCTAAAACAAGAATTATCACATCAACGTGCGCTACCCAGACAGATTTTGCGGTCACGCACTATATCCGTGTTTATATCCATGTCTCCCACTGCATGCGTTTAGATGCGCTATACAATATAGAATAGCCTTTCTGTGGACCCCTCCCCCCACCCTCTACTCTGGGCCCCCCTCAAGCCAGGGCCCAGGACAAAAGTTCCAGTTGTACCCCCTTATCGGTGGCCCTGACCACTCCTAAAGCTTTCGGATGCAGCCCTGATCTGGGTGTTTTCAGATAAGAGAGAGATCCAAAATGTGCCATACTGGGGTATTCCAGGATGAGGACCACTGCCCTATGAGAGATAAGAAATTGCCAAAGGCAACTTTTTATATTACAGTTTTTCCATATAAATTTATTCTGTGATAGTCTGGGAAATAAATTTAAAAGGGAGTTAAAAAATACAGACCTAAGATGTAGTTTATATATATATATATATATATATATATAAAAACAAGCAAAATGTCAACTGAATCTCCTGAATCTTTATATCATCAATTCAGAACGATGTTCATATTACAATGTTCAGAACAAACCTCTGGACTGTTTAATGTGATCTGATTAAAACACCATCACTTAGGGATTTGTCATGTGAACCACTTGGTGGTGCAGTTGCTCCATAAAATATGTGATTACCAATGAGTAGGCGTGCTCTGGATGTGGCATACTGATACTCGGGACCACTGGGAAGTAAAATAAGCTATGTTTGCTGTAAAAGTTAAATGTCTTTTTTGCTAAACTGTGTACTCTCATTCTCATGATTATATCAAGTAATCTAAATACTGTGGGGTTCAAAAATCTACTTGTGAAAAAGCTTCCATTTTATATGATTTTTTATTGCAAATTATATCATCATTTTAAGATGTTGAACTGAAAAATCAACATTTTTGCTTTATTGACAGCATGCACTCGAGTTGGCATGGACTGATGGGGGATGTGTCTGGCTATTGGGCTATGTTGTAACAAAAGTTCACCGTGTGTTCAATGAACTGCATATTTTTTCCTCTGCAATAAATGTGAATGTTTATTTAGCATTTTTATATCCAGGTATGTGCCTATACAGAAATTGGCTTTCAAAAATAAAACTACTCTGAGGATACACTGAAGTAAAATGTGTGACAACCAACATAGTTTTCCCTATAGACTGTTATTGATTGTTACTACATAAAAATAAAAAAAAAAAAAGGAAAAAAGAATAAAGTGAAGTCAAAGAACTTAGTTTTTTTTGTAATTAACATTTTGTATTGATTCAAAGAAAAACCCCAGCCTTCTACCTGCCACCTCCTCAAAAGCTGCCACCCTCCCCATCTACGCACACCACTCCGGAAATGATGGCGCTCTGTCCGACTTCCAACCCCTTAAAATGATTTGTCTGCCAATCATTATACTAGTCAAAACCCAATTTTTTATATATTTGTCCCCCAAATTTATGACCGCCCCATCGCCCAAAATACAAAGTCTGGGGCAAAGTAAAATTTGAGTGTCCAAAACATCACACAAATAACTCTGAACCTTCAACCAAAAATCTTGGATCTTATCACACCCCCAAAAGACATGGGTTGTGTCTCCAACTTCTGACTGGCATTGCCAGCAGGTAGGTGTGTCTTTAAAATCTATGTAAAATCTTAGATTTCATAAGGCAAACCCTTGCATCTCTAGATGCAGACTTGACATTTTTTAGAATCCTAGTCCACACTCCCTCCTCCAATACCAAGTACAAATCTTTCTCCCATAATCTCTTGATAGAAGTTAAAGCTCCGTCCCTCAAACTCTGAATTAGCAGGGAGTAATACACTGATTTTTCATGACCTTTCCCAAAAGCAGTAATCACCTCTCCCAAAATATCTGCCACTTTAGGGGGGTGTGTGCTACTCCCAAAAACAATACAGAGCAGGTGTCGCAGCTGTAAATACCTATAAAACTGAGATCTAGGGATCCCAAAATGATGAACCAAATTCTCAGAAGATCTCAACACTCCACTCTCATACAGGTCACAGAGTGTACTAACCCCCCTCACAATCCACTTCGTCCAACAGAAAGGGGACTTACTAATATGTAATTTAGTTTTCAGCCATATGCTTGAGGCAACATTTAAATAAAAGTCAGAATTAAACACTCTGGACACTTTTGTCCAAACCACATGCAAATGCGAGGTAACCGGTTGTAACTTAACTTCTCCGGTTAGTTTGATAGAAAGGCTTTGCAATGCCGAAATAGGGGCAAGGACTTCCTGTTCAATACGAAACCAGTGAGTGGCTCGTTCAGGTGGAAGCGACCAATGAGCCAAATATCTGAGACAGAATGCATAATAATAAAATAGGGAGAGTCTGTAGCAGGTAGTTGAATTTTGGAATACAATTCATTTTAATAACATTAACCTTACCAATCATAGATAAATGTAATGAAGCCCACCTACTCACATCACTCGAAAACCTTTTATTAAAGGGTCAAAATTAACTCTAACTAAATCACACAAATTAGCTGGGAATAAAATGCCCAAATACTTAATGCCCTGTTTGGGCCACTGGAAGGTGCCCGGCTGAAAATCGGTTACTGGGCAGTGCGCTGTCAGAGCCAAAGCTTCAGATTTAGACCAATTGACTCTGTAACCTGAGAATTTAGAGAATGAACTAATAATCCTGTGGAGACAAGGCATAGATCTCATGGGGTCAGAGATGAATAATAAAATATAATCTGCATAAAGCAAAGGTTTATGTGCCACACCTCCCACCATCACCCCTGGAAAATCATCCTCCTTTCTTATTGCAGCCGCTAATGGTTCCAGGGCCAGACAGAACAATAATGGGGAAAGAGGCCAACCCTGCCAGGTGCCCCTATCCAGAGTAAAATAATCTGAAATTAATCCATTTGTTTGTACCGCTGCTACCGGGTCTCTATAAAGTAACTTAATCCATTCAATAAAAGTATTCCCGAACCCGTACAATTCCAAAATCGTAAAAAAATAATCCCATTCTACCATATCAATGTCCACAAAAACTCCACCTTTCGTGACGAAATAGTATTATATCTGTATTTCAATCTGGTCAATTGTCTGAGGCCATCAGATGACATTCGGCTCTTCAGTTCTGTCTCTGTACTTTTAATATTCTCTTCCAACTACATAAGTCCTCGTGCTTTGGATTTTTTGGTGAATGATGCATACTGTATGATCCGACCCCTAAGAACTGCCTTAAGTGCCTCCCAAGCCATGCCCACAGAGGACACTGAGGACCAGTTAGTCTCCATATAGACATTGACTTCAGCCTTTAACCTTTGTTGAAAATCAGGATTTTGCATGTGGAAACACCTCTAAACTCAAATGTTTCCAACTGAGCAATCAGTGACAGAATAAATGAGGGACTTCCAGCAACATCCCTTCAAGATCTATAAAAAAGCCCTGATCATTAGCATTAGGTGCGTAAATATTAGCCAAAATCAACCTTTGCCCTTGAATTTCTGCTAAAACTATAATGACTCTTCCTAATTTATCTTTAATCTGTTTGAGACATTTGAATTGTAGATGCTTATTTATCAATGTAATGACTCCCCTGCTCTTACTTGAGCCAGCACTAAAGAAAACATGTCCACCCCATATTTTCCCAACATTTTCAGCTTCCTGCGGGGAAAGATGTGTTTCTTGAAGAAACACTATATCATATTTCTTACATTTAAGAAAATAAATAACCTTCCTTCTTATATGGGGTGCCCCATCCCATTCACATTCCACGTGAAGAGAGATAATTCACTCATATTAACATTTGACATTTTGATATATTATAAAAAATAGATTGTGTGTCAAAAATAAAATTATAAAGACTACATTCCACATTAGTGCAACAATCAAACCCCAAACTTCCCCCCGAACCAAACAAACACAAAAAAGGAAAACGTGCGCATGACAGCGCCAACAGTGTCCATCCCTCTAAACTCAAACAGTCCATGTACGCCTACAAGAGTCCCCGTGACAACTTTGCGTCGGATTGCTCAAGTCCGGTGCTTCTGAACAAATTTTGTGAGACAAAATTACATAACAGAAAATAATCTATAAACAAACTCCAGCCAATAGGCAGAATAAACACAAAGAACATGTAGATTCATTCACAAAACTGTATCGAAGGTGTGTTCCTCCACAAAACAAATTTCAGCTGCTAGTGGAACCAGCACATAAAAAAAAATAAATAAATAAATAAAGTCGTTCGGTTTCCTCGAACAGTCAAATGAATGTTCAATGAGCCGCTGTTTCATAAGTGCAGCAGATGCCCAAATCCTTCCAATGTCCTGCAAAATATACTCCACAAAACAAACTCCAGCCAATATGAGGCATAAGCACAAAGAACGTGCAGATTCATCCACAACTGTCCCGAAGGAGTGTTACTCCACAAAACAAACTCCAGCTGCTATGAGGCATAGGCACAAAGAACGTGCAGATTCATCCACAACTGTCCCCAAGGAGTGTTATTCCACAAAACATACTCCAGCCGCTAGGTGAAACCAACATAAAAAGAAACAAATATGGCGCCCAGCTTCTTCAGACAGTCAAGTGTATGTACAGTGAGACAGCTCACTTGGGGGCCACATGAGAAACATCAAATGGTTTACTCACCCCATTGTCTGGAGACAATGTTTTCTGTGGGCATGTAAATATTTTGCGGCCATCCTTAGTATCTATTCTCAGTTTGGCCTGAAACATCAGTGCAAAAAAAATCTTCCATTGATGTAATAGTTTCTTGCATTCCTTGAATCGATCACGTTTCTCTCTTGTCAAATTCACAAAGTCTGGGAACAAGAAAATGCTGTGATTCTTCCAAGAAAGCTTTACTTTGCTCCTCGCCTCACACAACATGAGATCTTTATCGGATGATCTCAGAAATTTGGCCAGAATTGATCAGGGCCTGTCTCCCTCAGCTGATCTGCGAGCCAGAATCCTGAGAGCTCGCTTGATTTCCAGCTTGTGGCCTGTCATGTCAAGCAGACTCGGGAAGGCTCATCTAGGAATTTCACAATATCTCTGCCTTCTTCATGCTCAGGAATTCCAACAATTTGGATATTGTTTCGCTGATTACGATTCTCCAAATCCTCCAGTTTTTCCCAAATGCATTCCAAATCTACTTTGGTCGCTAGCGGATTAACAGCTAATTCCCTCTCCGATGACTCCAGATAATCGATCCGTCTCTCGACGTTCCCGATTCTTGTAACCAACTCAGAGAATTTCATTTCCATCGCAGTAATCGATCAACATATTAGAGTAAGATTCTCTAAGTCAGCAACAACTTTCGTCAGCATCACAGACATACTGGACAGTTGACGTTGAATTTCTCCCTCCGCACAGTTCAAACGAATCCCTGGTCTGCGGGCCCATCCGAGGCACCAGCTTGAGCATGTAAGTATCTTTTAATATCTCCAGAGCCTGAGGATTTTTAATTCTTTGCCATGTTGACTTCAAAGAACAGATATGTAGCAGGGTGTATCAAATCTCACCTGTTTATGACATAAAAATAAGTAAAAACTAGCAAAGTGCGCAGAGCTCGCCGTTTACACATCCACTCCCCGCATGGCATCACGTGACCTCCCCAAATGTCATGGATCCTTCTGACCCACCTACCAATTTCATTCAACCCTCTCACTCTCCTGAGTACTGATCACCCACACCTGCCTCCAAACATTGCATCAATCAACCCCTCTATATAAATCTCACTCCCCTTCCATTCTGCGTCTGGTCTCAACTTCGTGTACAGACTCACTTACCTGTATCTCCAGCGTTAACGATTCCTCTCCTCTCCAGCGACTCTTCTACTCCAAACATTTCCTCTCTAGCGACTCCATTGTCCATCTCCTCAAAGCAAGCTTTGTTGTTGCAAAACCCTCCACCTCAAGGAAAGTCACCATCTCTATCAGCATTAGTCTTCATCAAGTAAACTATCCCAGTACTGTTACATCATCACTTACCTGCTGTCTTTGTTTGTGTGTCAGTAAATACCTGCTTGGGTTCAAACATCATCCTCGAGTCTGAGTATATGTTACAGAAAACCAGACCGACAAGAATCATGAACCCAACAGGTCCGGATCACATCCAGGAGCTGGTTGAAACACTACGGCGTGCACTCACTCAACCCTCTAATCCCTCGGCTTCACCCGCTCCCAGCACTTCCGCAATTTCTTCACCGGTCTACTCCGCCAGTCCCGTGGTCAATCCAGTGCCCTTCTCAGGATCGGAGGAGGACTGCGGTGGTTTCCTACTCCAATGTTCGCTCACCCTTGAGATGCAGCCGCATCGATTCCCCACTGAGCGGTCGAAGGTGGCATACATCACCTCCTTGCTGTCTGGAAGAGCACTTCAATGGGCCAATTCACTCTGGGAACAGAAGAGTCCAGTAATACAGTCTCTTGATAGCTTCATTCAGCACTTTAAGGAGGTGTTTGGAAGTTCTGAGGGTGACACATCAGCTGCTGAACAGCTTCTCAAACTTCATCAAGATCAGTCCTCTATTAATGACTATGTTCAAAAGTTCCTTATTCTGGCAGCATCTAGTGGCTGGAATGAGTCCACTCTACTGACCACTTATTGCCATGGACTCAATCCCAAACTGCGGCTGGATCTCTCATCATATGACAATACCATGAGGCTGGAGCACTTCATTCAATTCTCCATCAGAGTAGCCAACCGGATGAAGAGCTGCCTCAATGAATTACCCACCTTGCGGTCCCCGCCTTTCCCTTCACTGAGGTCCCCTCTCCACTCTCCAGAATTTAGTAGCGAGCCCATGCAAATGGATGCTTTTTGTCTTTCCACTGTAGAACGCCAACGCCGGCTGAGACAGGGTCTGTGCCTGTACTGTGGTGGTAAGGGACACGTAATCTCTGCGTGTCCTACTCGACCTCCCCGTCCTCAGGTGAGCCACCTGACCACAACTATGGTCAGTACTTCTCCTTTAGTAACCTGTGTAATGCTTACAACTCCTGATATATCTCTTTCAGTACCCACACTACTCGACTCAGGCTCAGCCGGCAACTTCATCTCGGACGCGCTCTGTCACCAACTCCAGCTTCAAAAATGACCCTGCGAACACAAACTTCAAATCCACTCCATAATTGGCAAGCCCTTAGGAAGCGGTTTTATTCGTCACAGCGTGGGTCCCATAAAACTCCAAGTGGGATGGCTGCATAACGAAGACATCACCCTACTGGTTCTGGAGAATTCCACCACAGACATCATATTAGGGCATCCCTGGCTTATACAACATTCTCCAGTCATCTCCTGGGTTTCCGGCGATGTCCTGAAATGGGGGCCTCAGTGTTTCCCTGCCTGCTTCCCAAACTGACTCACTCACAGACCCTGCATGCCCATCAGAAACTCTTCCCTTCTCAATGTCAACACCACCACCATTGAGAGCCCTGCCAGTACAACCCCTCTGGAGATCCCTTCCTGTTATTCACACTTCCACGACATCTTCTGTCCTTTACTTGCCTCACAACTACCACCTCATCGACCATGGGACTGTGCGATAGACCTCATCCCTGGTGAGTCAGTACCCCGTGGCAAAGTCTACCCACTTTCCATTCCTGAGTAGAAGGCCATGGAGGATTATATCAAAGATCTATCGCCGCTTCATCATGAACTACAGTACCCTCACATCCCCGCTGACCTCTCTTCTCCGATCCAAACCCAAATCTCCCTCCTGGACCTCCGAAGCTTCACACACCTTCCAACTCCTGAAGGATGCCTTCACCTCTGCCCCACTCCTTGTACACCCTGATCCGAATAAACCATTTATCGTTGAGGTAGACGCCTCCACCAGCGGCGTAGGAGCAGTCTTGTCTCAGCAGCAGGGAAAACCACCGCTACTTCATCCATGTGCCTTGTTCTCCAGGAAACTCTCCCCAACGGAGCAGAACTATGACATCGGGAACCGAGAGTTGTTTTACCCCCACATGTCATAGTAAGTCCCATTCAATGGTCCCTGGACGATAGCATCCGCGAAGCCTCCGCCACTGAACCAGCTCTGTCGGGATGCCCTATACCCTACTCTCAACGTCTCACACTTATCGACTACGTATACTCATCCTTGGGCACTGGCCATCCTGGGACCAATAGGACCATCTCGCTTATCCAGGACCGGTTCTTGTGGCCCCACATGGTTCAAGATCATCACTGCAACCCAGTACTGTTACGGCATCACTTACCTGCTGTCTTTGTTTGTGTGTCAATAAATACCTGCTTGGGTTCAAACATCATCCTCGAGTCTGAGTATTCATTACACCAAAACCTTAAGTTTAACATTTTAGTGTTTGTCAAAACTGTAAGATCCAGTAAACTGCATTCTGCTTTTATGGTTAAAAAACATTTATTTAGTGTGAGATAATGAGGTTCATTTAGGACAACAGATAAACTTTTGTGTGTGTGTGTGTGTGTGTGTGTGTGTGTGAAAGTTTAGCACACTCAAATGTTACCTTAGTTACAGACCATCTCTATGTGTTTATCAGCACAATAGATGGCTCAATTCTAAAACACGTTTTGCAATGGCAGTGGCAAACACATTTTGCAATGGCAGTACTATTGCAGTGTTTGAAAGTTTGAAAATATTATGAGTTTTCCTCCTTATGTCTCTAGTTTCTTTGCAACAATGCCCCATCGGTCAGATTAATTTAATAAATATTGCTCTTCTTCAGTCAAAAAATCAAACTACATGAGGCAGTGCAAAAGATCTAACAAGAGAAAGCTGCAGAAGACAGAAAACATTTTGGAAACGGCCCTTTGCTGCTTGCTGTTCTTGGGTTACGTAAATGTGTGACTCAAGAAACTATACTTCTCTTTAAAGGAGCTATCTCTTAGTGTGTCCAAATGACATGTGAATTGCAGCTTCAGATGTGATATATTTATATATTTTAAAGGAAATGTTATCTTTGCACAGTGAGGTCTGGTGTAAGTGAGACGTCTTTCTGACTTTGGTAAAGCAGATTAGAGTTTCAGAGACAAAGATTTAAAAAGGCTACAGTCATTTGTGAAGTGAGCTCAAACGTTCAAAAATGAAAGTTCCTATAAAACTCCTCGGCTTTGCCTTTTTGGTTTTATCCTTTACATTTGTACAAGCTCAAGGTAAGTTTACTGCCCTTCTTCTTTACTTTTTTCATTTTGTTATTTATTTTAATGTCGTTTATATTTAGATTTCATTGATCAATGATATACACATTATTAACATTACTTTTAAACTTTTATTCATGTCATCATGTATGCTTTTCAGAATGTCTTCAAAAGGACATTAAATATGAAAATATAAAATTCCTACAATAATAATGAAATAGTGAAAATTAACTGCCAGACTCATATCATTAACCTTATAAAAGCTGTTTTATTATGGAGAGTTTCCCCTGATGGAGTCTGCCATGTTAGAATCACATGACCACGTAAATACTATTCGCTTAATCTCAGAAACCGCGCAGTTATTAAAAACTTTCACTCATGGATTAAATTAATCATGACTGACTGTGAATAATTTCTACAATGGCATCAGTAACTGAAAACTAATGCATTTGAATGATGCTGCATCCACACCACTAGGTGTCAGTGTAAGTCCAAGACGACACACACACACACACACACACACACACACACACACACACACACACACACACACACACACACACACACACAAAATAAAAACATTTCTGAGTGCACATTTAAGTGTTTTTAAGGCAGAAAAGACATTAAGGTAGGTAAAACTACTGATATTTTATTATTAATGCTGTAAAACTAAGTTGTGTATTTTACTCACAATATTTAATGTGCACTATTTTTTTTATGTTGTGCTTGGAAATAGAATATTTGTCACACAGAGGCAACTGGATTCAATTGGCAGCATTTTCAAGTCAATTCACATTTTTTAGAAAGTATAATGGCATTTCTTTATTAGTATCAAGCTAACATGCTGCCTATTTTCAACACCCAAAATTAAAAGCTCACCTTACACACTCTATTTACAACTATTTACAAAATGTTAATAAATGTATTTATAATTAATTAATAAGTGTTACAGAATTTGTTATAAAAAATAAATAAAATAAAAACACTATAATAGCCTAAAAACATTTAGAAACCTTTAAATACAACTTTTACAGTTAGGGTTAGAATAAAAATAAAAAATAAAGTCAAGTAGACTAAATATGAATCTATACAAGTTACCATTTAGTGCAGGATTTCTTTTTTTTTTTTTTTTTTTTTTGTAAAACATTACCAAATACCAAAACATGTTAGTAAGAATGAAATGTATTTAAAAATAAACTGATCATGTGTATTATTTGTTTCCTTTTTATGTCATCAATGTTATTTATAATGAAGGGGATGTCTAGCAGTTTGAGGGGTTTGATTTCTTCCATATAGAGCTTTATACTTGAATGTTCTCTGTAGAATTCAAATGGGTCATGTACATTTTACTGTCTCCGCCGGCTACCCTGATATCGAGTAAAGCCAGACTGAACACGCAAGTTTCACTCTGGAGCACGCTGACCGTACGTGTCCACTGGCATGTGTGTCCACTGTTTTCAATTTATTCTGATGAGAATCCACCTCACGAGCGTGGCACTCAGCTCCCATTGAAATTAACTGATAACCCTTGCATCACTTCGCTCACCACACGCCAGTGGACACCCAGTATAATGTGCACTGCACAGATTATAAGTTATAAGAGGCATGAATACAATTAAATTTGCATCGCCAGCAGCTCCGAGTCACCCGACATTCATAGAATTGTCAATACAGGAAAAACCCTGAAAAGGTCAACCACCAAAGTGGCTTGTAAGATTTTTACCCACATTTGACAGGTTGGCGGGTGTTAATTTCAACCCTTGGTTGCACAGTTGTTTAAAGTGTTTTTGGATCATTCCGCTGATGAAACGTTGAAAAATTGTTTCAGTAAAATTTCTGTATAAAACTCTTGACAACATGAGTTGTGGAAAATTAGATTTGATCTAGGAGATTTTAGATAGCTTTATACAGTGAATATGATTAAAGAAGCGAAAGTCTATCCCTCACAGCCTTGTTTTCATTGATGTCAGAAAAAGATGTCTTTTATGATCCCACATGCCTTCCCCACAGTTTCATAAAAATCTTGGCCATTGAGTGGACTAGAAGTTCAATCTAGGTGTCATAAAAAGCTACAATCTTCAGCTTTGAAATGATGTATAATATTTAATAGACAGTTGAGAACATATTTTGACAATGATTTGTTTATCATTTGTTTTATATTGCATATATTGACATCTGAGACTTAATATTGGATTATTCACAAGTAGAAAATGGCTCACTTTGAAGAAAACAACCTAAGGTAAGAGCTGATATAGGGTTTATGGCTACTTGGGGCTTGCAGAAGCAATGATCAGAGCAGACGTGAGACATTTGTCTTTGTTATCTTACAGATATCACATTTCACTCCATGACTCTTTCGAAAATCATTTGAAATGTGGTGTTATGGCAACAACATTAAAACAAATAGTCACATTCTTTTCAGCTTTCATTTGAGAAATGATTTGACTATTTCAGTGCTATTTGAAAAATGTTATATATTACCACATCATTACCACAGCGTTGCACTCATTTGTGCAGCAGAGGTTTTCAGGCCCTATGTAACATAAATGCAAAATGTATGTGGAAAAAATCTGATTCCATGCTTTCAAATGGTATTACATGTGACTATTTATATATCCACAGACTTTTACATTTTAAGTGTAAACCCATTAGACACTCTAGGCCCCGCCCATAGATCCGTTAAGGGGTTAAGATTCAGCCTACCTTTTATTTTATGGATATAATGAGAAGAATTTGATATTTCACTCACTAGAAGGCTTTTTTCTGTTATATTTCAAGTATTTTTAGTGATATTTAAAGTCTCTTGTGCCACCATGTTCAACTTTCTTTAGGCTGTGATGAAATTATTTCCACGTGATTTGACTCCCATTGACATCCTATCTAATACATGTTTACTTTTTATCTGAAAAGAGGCGAATCTGGTCAACAAATGTTTGCTGACAGAAAGATTCCTATCTTGTTCTTGTTCAACCTCAAAAGACTCACAACGCAAGACAGTTGTAACCCAGGTTAAAATTCTAACAGTCACATAAATATAAATACGCACCTTCAAGTATCTAAAATAAAATAATATACCTTACCATAACATTCTAGGATACTAAATTAAGCAATTAAAATGTATATAACACAGTTTTGACGTGAGTGATAAAAAGGAACACGGGCCCATTAAGAACCGGGCACATGCGCTGATCAGATAAGAGAAAGCGCTAGATGAGCAGATGAGAAGAGACGCTGGAATTGATCGGTTGAGTGAAGAAGTAAACTTTGATTATATGTATGAAAAACACCTGTGGGATTTACTTCATGTTTTCATGTTTGTGAATTTGAAAGAAACAGATTTGGACAGGTCTTTTTGAACATCTGATAATTCATTTCAACGAGATGGCGAGCCACACAACTAACCACTAAGGAGGATAGAAACTGTTTCATATCAGCCATCTGCAGAAAAGGCAACTTTACTTGGATATTTTCCCGCCGACAGCAATTGGACTGAGTTGATTACAGAGAACTGACAGTAGCCAGAGCTGTGTACTGCTGATGTTGTGTGATGTGAAACCAGCTTTGATGTGAATATTGTAACTTTTGTGAATTGTCTTATTCTCTTGAATGTTGAGTTTGTGCTGTATTTTTTGTGTTAAAACAGAAAAGGTATTTTGGAACATCCTGAATATTACTGTCTAGTGAAAAACACAGAGTGAGCAAGGGAAAAAACAAACAAATCAGTTAGGCCTAAAAGCGAATAAAATAGAATTGTATTAGTTCTGAACTAAAACAATATTAACCAACTAGGCGAACCAAACTAGTTCAATTCATAGAAGAAAACCTATAGGAAAAAGAAGGGGTAAAAGTGCAAATAAGGTCAAAAGGTCATTGTAACAGATGTTCGTATTTGGATCAAAAGGAGGAAGCAGGACACGGCAATTCCAACACAGGAGTGTCTTTAATTCAACTCAAAACTCGTACGCTTGACAACACGCTGTACAGCTTCAAACGCACACAAAGTCAAGGTGCTTCAATCAAAGAACAACGGCAGCAGCCAACACACATACAGGTTCTCCGCTGGACACTCTCTCCCTCTTTCGGTGGACTGGGCCTTCTTTATCTTCCCCGACTCTCACTGTGAACATGGAAATGGTAATTAGTCACAATTCATCTCAGGTAGATGTCCTTACCGCTTTCTCTCTCCCCAGATAGGCCCTCGACCACACCCTCACCTCCACAATCATCTAATTTTATTTTATTTTATTGTTTGTATTTTTTTTTTTTTTTTACTTAAAGTGTAATGTGACATTTAATATTTCTCACTTTTGTTAATACAAGCCGGCAGTTCAAACATTTGATGGTCTGTGTGTGCTTTTTATTCTTTTCCCAAGTTTCATTACTGCTCCTCTGAACCTATATACTGGTCCAGTGTACCTTAAAACTAAGGTGACACAAGTGTTACATAATAGAATAATATGCAGTAATTTGTGGTCTTCTTTTTGTTTTTTAACAATCCTTGTATGTTTTTAAATTAAAATTTGACAGCCCATACACTGTGTCTAAAGAAGGTCTAAAGAATAATGAGAAATGTCGCCCCAGAGAATACTGTTTAAAATACTCAGCAAAGTGAATAAGCTACAATTCATAATTTCTTGTGTAATAACATAGTGCTTCATTTTGTTTCAGTTTTTGTGTGAAAGATGTTCATATGTCAGAAAGAACCTTAAATTACGTTTAATATCATTATCCAGTCAAATTATTATATTTGATATACTTCCCATTGATAACTCAGAAACCAATGAAATGAAATGACTTTGTGTTAATACAGTTTTTTATGTTCTTTCCCCACAGAAAAGGAAGTATTTTGCACTACTCCATCCTTGAAAAACGGGTTCACAGAAAGAGCCTCCATAAATGAGAAAGAAATGTTTTACTCATGCAATACAGGTTATAAACCATTCAGTGGCAACTGGTGGGAATCAGTGACATGCAAAGAGAGGTCTTGGTCTGATGAGCCACAGTGTATCAGTGAGTGTGTTTTATTATTGTTAGTGTCAGGTGTAAGACAAATTTGTTTACTGATTTTATTTTATTTATTTATTTATTTATTTTTTTTTGTGGTCTCTCTTTACAGGGAAGGAAGAATGTGGCGCTTACCCCAAAGTCAATCATGGAAAAATAAAGCAAACAAAAAATCATGATAGAGAATCTGCAGAATTTGAATGTGATCCAGGATTTAAATCAACAAATAGCTTAATAAAATGTGTCAAAGGTACATGGGAAACACCAACCTGTGAGGGTGAGCCTCTCAAACTTTTATTACATGACTCTGAGTGACAGAAAACCTACAATGTTAACATGATTTACTCTAAACCCTGTCTTCTTGCAGTTTCTGATTTGTCTTTTATGGCTTTTTTTTCCAGAGGATGTGCGTTGTGACATTCCTCCAGAAGTGGAAAATGCTGTCATACCCTCTAAACCTCAAGAATATTATCCTGAAGGATCTTCTGTAACATACAAATGTCGAAACTTATTCACAATCAGGGGGCCTAGTAGAGTTTTTTGCCACAGTGCAACTTGGGGAGAAACACCGAAATGTGAAGGTGAGTTTTGATTGGTGATCGTAACTATGTTTTAATGACCCCTTCAGAAAGCAATGCCATTATAGTGCATTAAAACCACAACAAGAGGAAATATTTACGTGGAGATACAGCGCAATACAAATGTGAGGAGGTGCTAAGTTTTCATCTGTCTTTTTCTTTCTCACCAATAACTCAATATTTCAACTGTTGATCACAGTATACATACAATCAAAATGTAAATGTATTGTTTATTTACTGCATAAGAAGAATATTATTTGGTTCTACAAAATGACATTACATTATTCTATTACTTTATCATTAAACATTATTGTTAAACATTTAATAACAATTTTGCTTATTTTTGTATAAAAGATTCTCCTCTCTGATTTCTCTCTTCTTGTTTTGTTGCCTCTTACTGGCAGCTTTCTGTTCAAAACCTCTTCGGACAGTAAATAATGCTAAGCTGGTAGATGAAAGCCAAGACAAGAGAGAATATTCACACGGAGATACAGTACGCTTTGAGTGTTGAGGGGTTTGAGTCGAGGGAGACAACTGCTAAATGTGACATAAAAACCTGGATTTACCCGAAATGTATTAGTAGAGTAAAATTTAAAAGAACCATCTTTCTTTCTTTCTTCTCTTTCTTTCTTTCTTTTTTAAGGAAATGTTGGGTATGTCATACATACTGTACAGTCAACAGATTTTTTTATAAATTCTATCTGAAAAAAAAAAAACCTGTTAACTTTCGCTGAACTTACATTGAACCAATTCTATTTTGTTCCTTTAGAAAAATCTAAATGTTCCAAACCAACAAAGTACATGACGTTTGTGACACTGTTAAATCAACAACTTTGGGAATTTGTCATACAATTGCAAAAGTCCATATGATAAAATCCCGGAAGGTACTTGGATGTATGAAGATAAAGAATGGCATGGAGCGTTTGTCTGCACAAGCCCTTAAAATCTTTACAATCACATTTGCTTACCCATTGGGCAAAAACTGGTTGGACCCATGATGATTCAACCACAACATTTTAGAGAATGTCATGACGTTTTCTTACCATTTAAAAACATAATATATACAGTACATATACTTTGTGTTCTTTGTGTCACTTGAAATGTTGAGAGGTCTATATCACCCTCATATAAGTGTGTGCATTGTGCATGAATGAGAGGGACTATTGATCAATGTTGGGTGTAACGCGTTACAAATTTAAAATTAAGTAATCAGGGGCCATTACACCAGCTATTACAACTTAGTCTAGTTGTGGCGTAAATGGGATTTTTTTTTTCACAATTTACGCACTACTAAATATTTGAGCGTCGCACCATTAAACTTAGGTAGGACGTAACCCTACATATAAACTAAATATTTACGGAAGCTTCCGACCAGGAGTAACTGATGGAATAAAAAAGCAGACTCATTTAACGACATCAATGAGCTCATGTTTTGCGTGACAGGCATCAATCATTTCGACATATATGATGATGTTGGCATTTACACTCGTTTAAATTTACGAGAGAGAGAAAAAAAAACATACTTTTAAGTGGCTCTTCAGCATGAAACCGATCTAACGGTGCAGTTTTCAGGATGTCTCACCCGGTGTCAAGTTTCAACATATACGAAATATATAAGATATTAAAATGAATAAATGTCTATTTTTCCAGCCTGTTGTATTAGTATTTATCTATCACCCCTTATTTATTTTAGATACAGTTCCTATTTATTGTTATTTACACAGGGCAAATATACTATTTATCAAATCTACTTTTATTACATATCGTATTTTAATGGATATATAATTTATTACAGCTGACAGTTACGGGTTACATGGTTTGAACATCAACTGTAACTAGATAAAACTGAAATTCACAGCTTTTTAACACTTCTGTGTACAAATATGAAGGCTGTTTATTGGATCAATACAAGTAAACATATTATGCGACTATGCCTCACTTTACTGAGAGCTTACGACCTACTAGTTAAGTCTTGCCTTAAGAACGGGTGGTGCAACCAAATTAAGCACTGACTTACAAACTAACTAGTAGTTACTAAGCCCTTAGTGTGAACTTTACCTCCCAACTTATGTGAGACCTTATGCACAGCTGGTGCAATCCTACCCTGATCTCAGTTACAGAAATGAATAAAATTATGTTACTTGAAATACACATTTATTGCTAAGACAATAATATTAAGTAGAATACATTTTAAAATGTATTATGGTCCTATGTTAGTACTTTTATGTGTGTTGCTGTGCAGCTAATGAGCATGCGCTTTAACAAATCACCATGGCATAGAGGACACTTATGGAGGCGATGGCAGATGAGTGAGCTGTGTTACTATGGACGCAGCGGAGTGTAGTTGTTTATTCAAATTGAAAATTAAAGTAAAGCATTTTATATATATATATATATATATATATATATATATATATATATATATATATATATATATATATATATATATATATTTGTAGTTGTTGTTTTTTGGTCACAACATAATGCACATACTTCTGTCTGTGGTATTTCACAGTTTTGATAGCTTTACTTTTATTATATGTGGAAAATAGTATTAATAAAAAATGAGAGGTTATGTACAAACATTTAATTGGTATATACAATATATATTTGTAGGGCTTTACTGGTTGTTTAGATCAGTGTTACTATCAGAAATAATTAATAATTATTTCTGTAGTTATTAATCAATATTTAAATTAATTAATTGGATCTAACTCATTAAAACCTCATATAGGACTCCAGTAAATGTAGTGTGCTACGTTTAGGAGCAAGTATGGTTATTAGCAATAATTAATAATTATCAAAGATAATTATTAATTATTAAAATCAATAGAACATTGATGAGAATCAATGTTAGCTTTTTTTTAATCCTTTAAAATCAACACTTATCAATTGTTAACATCGATGAAACATTAAAATTAACACTAGCTTATTGATCATTCTAATTCAATCAAAGATAATTATCAATCATCAAAAATCAATAGAATATTAATAAGGATTAACATTGACGGGGCACCACCCTGAAATTAGGGACTAATAACCGAATATTAAAACAGTCTCAATATTAGATTGTTTTCTTAGGAAAATCGACATCCGAAGAATATCGATTTTCGAATAAAAAAACAATGAATGAAGGTTTGAATCTGAGCACTGACATCCCGTCAGCATGACACAGGTGTATGCAAAACAAACCAAAACACTTCTCTTTGTATAAGTTTATTTATGCAGTAATATCAATTAATAATTAATACAATGCAGTCAATGAACTTCCGACTTACAACTACAAACTAAACAGTGATATGATTAGATATGGAAATAAAATAATCCTATAACACATAAGGTGTGTGTGTGTCAGTGTGGTTAGTGAGAGAGAGAGAGAGAGAGAGAGAGAGAAAGAGAGAGAGAGAGAGAGATTATTCAGTGACAGCCCGAAAGCTGATTTCGCGATAGCTGGAGATAAAGCAGCCGCGTTCATCACTCAGAGACGCGGTTTTACGAGCGGGCTCGTAAAAGTCCTGTGTTATTTGACTCTTTAATGGATGAACTCAGTTGCTGTCTCACCCGCGATGGCGAAAATGCACAACAGTCCAATTTGGTTGGACCACAATACAGCAAAACAAATTCGTGATAATTAATACCCTGAGTATTAATAATTAGCGGACATGGCGGTCCGTAAACTGTACAAGCAAAAACCTTGAAACACAAGAATAACACACTATAATATTCTATCTCTGCCCAGACGTAACCTCTTACTTGAATCGCATGAGGACACAGGTAGAATGTGTTTTCCTCCGTCCTTTAACTCTGACCCGGTTTCTTGAGGCTCGTGTGATGACGAGAGCCGTTTCCTCGCGCTGTCGGCGGCCGGTATGGCTGTTGATTCTCAGAGGGCGGTACGGCTGTTGATTCTCGGCGGGCTGGCGGAGAACTCAGAAATGTCGACTTGATTGAAAGATGGAAGAGAAATCTTTAATCTCTTCACTTCTGTAGGCCAACGGATGAAGATGCGAATTACTCGGCGGTCTCCTTCGGATCCGTTAGAGTGTTCGGTTGAACACAGAGTAATCTCAACTCGTCCAGCGAGATGGAGATTGTATGGCTACAGTTTCAAGTCGGACATTACTTCCTTATGCCACGAGGTTGCACCGGAGAGCAGCAAAAAGCTACGTCCGTTTCGCTGAACGAAGTCGCCGGAAGCCACTTTGGAAGCATTTCAGAATTATTTGAAGTCCTGATGATGTCATGTTTGAGGGACGTTCTGTTGTGTGCCTCATCCAATAGGAGTTGAGCGCTCGATCCTTTAGTGAGCAAGGCTTCATGGATTTGTAGTCTGTTTTGGACTCCCTTTGTTTGATTTTGGCACGATTTTTATCAGTAAGATTTACGACTTAGAAGGAGGGGGCTTGAGGAATGTTTTTTATGACTGTTAGGCCTGCCTTTGTCTTCTATCTGAATACATGAGGCCCAATTGTATATATACATATGATGCTCATCAATCAGATTTAAAATAATAAACAATGTTCAGCAAAAAATTGAGATGATTTCAAAGTGAACAAATATTTTCTGTGAAAATTGTGAAACTTCTCAAAATGGACATAAATGTGTCTGTTACTGTTATTTGTTTAGGTGAAATCTGTCCACCACCACCTCATCTTGAACATGGAGACTATACTGTAGTTAGAAAGAATGGTGAAGTAATTACAGAGGTTTATTATACTTGCCAAAGAGACTATGTGCTAGATAAACAACAGCAATATTATAAGTGTCAGAATGGGAGATGGGAGACCCCTCCAAAGTGTCTGGGTGAGTCGTCTATTTCCAAATTATTTTCTTGAATCTCACTCTCATCAAGAACTATATTTTACAATTTGTGTCTAATCAGATTGATTTTGTCTGTCATAGAGCCCTGTGAAATTACATCTGACATTATTGAGAAGTACAGTGTACAACCCCCCCAATATAAGGTCTATGTAAAACATGGTGACACGTATTGGCTTTATTGTAAGTCTGGATGGAATATTGGGGATCGGTGGAGATCTGAATATCTGGAAGTGTCGTGTTCTAATGGAGAGTTCAAATCTGACAAAACTTGTAAGTACATCTGAATATGTATTTTTACACCCACATTAGTCGAGGTGTTTATAGTCATGGTGATCTGTATGTTTAACTGAAAAGGATTAAAGTGCCCATGCCAGAAGCAGAGAGTAAAATGCTTCAATATCATTAAATATGGATTAGGATGAATGACCAGCGTCGTTCACACTTTCCATGTTTTAAACATTCTCTATTTTATTTTGTGCACTTATAATGTTATAAGGTCATTGACACAGCAAATGTTCTTTTGATGCTTTTCTTCAGGCAATAAAAAAAATAGGTTGAAAAGAAGATTTGGAGTGGAAACACTGAGGTAATGAAAATATGAACTTCTCCATGAATTTAAGAGAGTGTTTTTTAGAGGCATTAAATGAATGAACCACAAACAGGACATGATGTTACATATGATGATGCTGTTGACCGCATTTAAATGAATATCTGTGTGATTTCAGGAGATTTCTTTTTAGCACTAAAATTTGATGAAATGAAGTCCTAGTTATTGTTAAACACAAACACTGAACCTATACAAGTGTGTGTACATGTTTTGGCATGTAAACTTAAGGAAAAACGTTGTTATATTTCTATCTATAATTATGTATTCTGTCCTGTTAAGATCTGAAGATCCATCTGATGTATCCAGAGCATGAAGATGGGGACACACACACACACGCGCGCTTGCTAATGCTTCCATTAACATGCTAATTGGCTAACTGCAGTTTAGTATCCTTTTGCATTATTTTGTTATATTATTTACACATACACTGAAAAAAAAAAATGTTCTTCATGTTGTAACATCTAAATAAACTGGTTTGAATCAAGTCAATCATATAATTTAATATCACTTTATCACAGTGGTGTAGTAGTGACTGAAGAGGTGGGCATTTATCGAGGAACCCCCCAAAAAAACAAACAAAAACAAAACAAAAAACATGAACACATTTGGTCTCAAAATGTCATATATTTACACTTATATAAAAGGTGTAAGAAAATTATATTTTTCATTATATAAAAATAATAACAATTTATGGTCTGTTGTAACCATAGTCTCATTTGAACTTACAAAATGTATGTCAGGGTAAGTTTCTAGCTGGCATTATTAACAGTTCACTACTAAAACTTGCTATTCTATTTAAATTAATAGGTTTGATTAACTGTTTTTTTAATTAACAGTAGAATGAACACTTTATACAACCCCAGTTCTGAAAAAGTTGGGACAGTATGAAATGCTAATAAAATCAAAAAGGAGTGATTTGTAAATTATATTCACCATTTGCTATATTGAAAGCACCACAACTAAATATTATATTATGTTTAACCTTTTGAATTTCATTGTTTTTTTTTTGTTTTGTTTTGTTATTGTTGTTGTTACATACAGTAATTTCAAATCAGATGATGTGCAACATACTCAAAAAAAAGTTGAGACAGGGCAGTATAAGACCAATAACAATTTGACGAGTTAAAATAACAAGGCAATGTGAAACAGGATATGTTAAACAGGTGAGGCAGTTGTATCATAGTATATAAAGAGCCTCCAAAAACAGCCTAGTCCTTCAAGAGCAAGGATCATTTGAGACATGTCAATTTGCCAACAGATGCTTCAGCAAATAATCCAGCACTTTGAGAATAATGTTCCCCAAAGGGCACATTCACCCTCTACAGTGCACAATATAGTTAAAAGATTCAAGGAATCTGGTCAAATCTCGGTGCATAAAGGGAAGGACAAAAACTGCGTGATCTCTGATCCCTCAGACGTCACTGTCATAAAAAATATAATCGATCTATAATGGATATCATGAACATGAGCTTGGGATAACTTTAGTAAACCTTTGTTAGTCAACACCACTCGGCGCTTCATCCACAGATGCAAGTTAAGACTTTACTATGCAAAGCAGAAGCCATACATCAACACTGTCCAGAAATGCTGCCGAATTCTCCTGGCTTGATCTCATTTTAGATTGAAAGAAGAACAATGGAACCATGTTTTTTTGGTCCGATGAGTCCACATTTCAAATAGTTTTTTAAAAACATGGCTGTCGTGTTCTCCTGGCCAAAGAGGAAAAGGACCATCCACACTGTTATTAGTGTCAGGTCCAAAAGCCAGTGTCTGTATGGGCCAAGGGTGTGCCAATGCCCATGGCATAGGTAACTCACACACCTGTGAGGGCACCATTAATGCAGACAGATATGTACAAATTTTGGAGCAGCATATACTGCCATCCAGCTCCATCTTTTCCAGGGACGTCCCAGAATTTTCAGCAGGACAACTTCAAACTACATACTGGCTGAATAAGCAGTGCTAGATTGGCCTGCCTGCAGTCCTGACCTGTCTCCAGTTGAGAATGTGTTTTGCATCATGAAGCACACAATATGGCAACAAAGACCCCGTAAAATTGTACAGCTGAAGACCTACATAATGGATGATTGGAGGAAAATTCCACTTTCTTAACATAACTTGTGTCTTCAGTGCCTAAATGCTTAATAAGTGTTATTAGACGAAATGATGTTTCACAGTGGTTGACACACTTGACTGTCCCAACTTTTTTGGAGTGTGTTTCAATCATCTGATTTGAAATTACTGTACATAAAAAAATAAAAAAATAAATGAAATTCACAAGGTAAAACATCATATAATGTTTAGATGTGGTGCTTTCAATATAGCAAAGGGTGAATATAATTTACAAATCACTCCTTGTTTTATTAGAATTTTTCATACTGTTCCAACTTTTTTTCGGAATTCGAGTTGTACCTTAATAAACGTCATGGTTACTGGTGTAACCTCCGTTCCCTGATGGAGGGAACGAGACGTTGGTGTCGATGTAGTGACACTAGGGGTCCCTCCATCTGGGAACGGAGGTTACACCAGTAACCATGACGTTCCCTATCTGTCACTCACTCGACATTGGTGTCGATGTAATGACAGTAGGGGTCCCTATACAAAACGCCACAAGGCTGAACTGTGTTATGTGAACTGGCGGTGTGTGGTGGGCAGACTTGCTGTGTGCCTCATAGCCAGCACACCAGGTCGACATGTACACCAGGTTTCCACTCCCCAAAAAAGAAGGGTGATTATCAGACTGGGTCGCTAGGTCTAGTCGGGGGGTGTCCCTCCCAAGGGGAGGACACCGCGGAGACCACACCTCACCCCAAGAGAGGGGGGGATATTTAAGTGGAAGAATACATCACATGGTCTTTCCAACCATGTGGAGAGCCTTCAAGGTAGATCCTGCCCAATGGGGGAGGAGTTACTACAACATGGAGACTGGGGCAGAGGGGCTCTGCCCAAGGAAGATGCAGTTTGCCAGCAGGGAAATTAATTAGCAGAAGATATAGATCTCATGGGGTTAGCCTTACAGGGAACCGCCACATGTGGAGCACCTACCCCATAACCGGGCTCTTAGTTAGCTCTTAGTACACTACTGGGAATTAACAGCGCACGTCTTCAGCTCAAAAGGAGGTGGAAGGCGCTATGTGCAAGCGATACACCCGTCCGGCTATCCCGGGCTTATCCGCTTGTTGCGTGCCACTACCTGGAATGAAACCGGTTCCACCCGGAGGTTGTAGAACCTTGCAAAGGTGTTGGGTGTTGCCCAGCCCGCTGCTCTGCAAATGTCTGTTAGAGAGGCACCTCTGGCCAGGGCCCAAGAAGCCGCTACACCACGGGTAGAATGGGCTCGTAGCCCTACCGGAGGCAGCATGTTTTGGGTGAGATATGCCATAGTTATGGTGTCAATGAGCCAGTGGGCGATCCTCTGCTTGGAGACAGCGCTTTCTTTCCGCTGTGCACCAAAAGCAGACAAAGAGCTGCTCAGAGGTTCTAAAGCTCTGCGTGCGATCCAAATAGATGCGTAAAGCATGCACCGGACACAGTGACGACAGGGCTGGATCTGCCTCCTCCTGGGACAGCACTTGCAGGTTCACCACCTAGTCCCTAAAGGGGTGGTGGGAACCTTGGGCACATAGCCCGGTCAGGGTCTCAGGATCACGTGAGAGTAACCTGGACCAAACTCCAGGCACGTTTCGCTGACAGAGAACGCTTGCAGGTCACCTACCCTCTTGATGGGAGTGAGTGCAGTCAGGAGGGCAGTCTTCAAGGAGAGTGCCTTAAGCTCGGCTGACTGCAAAAGCTCAGAGGGGGCTCTCTGTAGACCCTGAAGAACTACAGAGGTCCGATGAGGGAACGAGGTGCGGCCTGGAGGGATTCAGCCTCCTGGCGCCTCTTGGGAACCTGATGATCAGGTCGTGCTTCCCTAAGGACTTACCGTCGACTGCATCGTGGTGTGCTGCTATGGCAGCAGCATACACCTTCAAGGTGGAAGGGGACAGCCTCCCTTCCAACCTCTCTTGCAGGAAGGAAAGCACTGATCTGACTGCGCATCTATGGGGGTCTTCCCGACGGGAAGAACACCACTTAGCGAACAGATGCCACTTAAAGGCATACAGGCGCCTCGTAGAGAGAGCCCTAGCCTGAGTGATCGTGTCTACCATCGCAGGTGGGAGACAGCTTAGGTCTTCCGTGTCCCATCCAGGGGCCAGAGATGGAGATTCCAGAGGTCTGGGTGCGGGTGCCAGATGGTGCCCCTTCCCTGAGAAAGAAGGTCCTTTCTCAGGGGAATTTGCCAGGGGGGAGCCATCACAAGGAGCGTGAGGTCCGAGCACCACGTCTGGGCGGGCCAGTAGGGTGCTACCAGGACGACCTGCTCCTCATCCTCCCTGACCTTGCACAGGGTCTGTGCAAGCAGGCTCACTGGGGGAAACGCATATTTGCGAATGCCAGGGGGCCAGCTGTGTGCCAGCTCATCTATGCCGAGGCGGGCAGTGGGGAGGATTCTTGGGAGGCGAACAGGTGCACCTGTGCCTGTCGAATCGACTCCAAATCAGCTGGACCACCTGAAGGTGGAGTCTCCACTCTCCCTTGAGGGTAACCTGTTGTGATGGCGCATCCGCCGTAGTGTTGAGGTTGCCCGGGATGTGAGTGGCTTGCAGCGACTTGAGGTGCTGCTGACTCCAAAGGAGTAGACAGCGGGTGAGTTGTGATATACAACGAGAGCGCAAACCACCTTGGCAGTTGACATATGCTACCATTGTCATGTTGTCCGTCTGAACTAACATGTGCTTGCTCTGGATCAATGGCCGAAACCTCCGCAGGGTGAGCAGAATTGCCAGTAACTCGACGCAGTTGATGTGCCAATGCAGTCGCGGACCCGTCCAGAGGCCGGCGGCTGCATGCCCATTGCAAACAGCGCCCCAGCCCGTTTTAGAGGCATTTGTCATGACCACGATGCGCCTGGAGACCAGTTCTAGGGGAACACCTGCTCGTAGAAACGAGAGGTCAGTCCAAGGGCTGAAAAGACGGTGACAGACCGACGTAATGGCCATGCGGTGTCCCGTGGTGCCATGCTCGTCTCGGGACTCGAGTCTGGAGCCAGTGCTGAAGCGGCCTCATATGCATCAACCCGAGCGGGGTGGCCACCGCCGAGGATTCCATGTGCCCCAAGACCCTCTGAAAAAGTTTCAGTGGAACCGCTGTTTTCTGTTTGAATGCCTTCAAACAGGCCAGACTGACTGGGCACGCTCGATCGTAAGGCACGCCGTCAAGGAGACTGAGCTTGACCCTCGAACGTGAACCGCAGGAAGGGTCTGTGTCGAGAAAGGATCGAGACGTGAAAGTACGCATCTTTCAGGTCTACCACTGCGAACCAATCTTGATGCCGGATGCTCGCTAGAATGCGTCTTTGCATCAGCATCTTGAATGGGAGTCTGTGTAAAGCCCGGTTCAGTACTCGCAGGTCCAAGATTGGCCGCAACCCACCGCCTTTTTTCGGTACGATGAAGTAGGGGCTGTAAAACCCTTTCTTCAACTCGGCTGGAGGGACAGGTTCTATCGCGTCCTTCCATAGGAGGGTAGCGATCTCCGTGCACAAGGTAGCAGCGTTTTCGTCTTTCAACAAGGTGAAGTGGACACCGCTGAACCTGGGCGGATGCCCGGCAAAGTGAATCGCGCAGCTGAGTCGGACGGTCCGGACCAGCCCTCGTGACGGATTGGAAGGCGCAAGCCATGCGTCCAAGTTCCGGGCAAGGGGGACCAAAGGGACAACATCATCGGATGTACCAGCAGGTGGGGCCTCGCGGCGGGGTGGAGCTCGAGGTGCCACACCACGTTGTGGCCGTGCTGAGTCTAAGAACATTGAAGCACTTACCTGGCTCCTTGTGACCACCCCCGGAACAGCCTGGGATGGGGAGGAAGAGGCCTGTCCTCGTGATCCGTGGAGGCTGCCACATCGGGGGTGGATTTGTGCCACAGCTGGGTGCTCAGGGGCAGGAGACCGCCGCTGGAGCGCCAACCTGCCAAATGGGATGGTGGACGGTGGTCATGATGCCAGCCGTACACAACGGATACGTGATCCAAGGAACAAGAAAACCGTTGCTGAGTTCTTGAGTACTGCAGCCACTTGGGCATGCAGCTCAATTAAATGCAAAAGGTAACAAAAAGATGAAGATCTGCTTACCAGCTCCAGAGCAGCAGGTTTCGTTGTCCCTGGGTCGCCCGTCTCAAGGGCGCTTTGAAGCCTTTCACGGGTTCTGGGCGGCCGTGAGACGGGTGGCGTCTGCTTCCTGCGGTGGGCTCCAGGCCGGTGCCGGGCCGAAGGGGCGGGCTGCGGCTGAGCCGGTGCAGTCACCACAGGAGGACGCCCTTGGCGATGAGCAGACGGAGTGCGGGATCTTGAGCTGCGCCGGGGCAGGATATGCCGGCTGGCATCCATTTACTGCTCTACCATTGAGAACTGCTTGGCAAAGTCCTCGACGGTGTCGCCGAATAGGCCCGCCTGGAAAATGGGGGCAGCAAGGAATAGTGTCTTGTCGGCCTCACCCATCTCGACCAAGTTGAGCCAAAGGTGGCGCTCCTGGACCACTAGTGTGGCCATCGTCCGCCCGAGAGACCGCGCCGTGACCTCCGTCGCTCGGAGAGCGAGGTCGGTCACCGAGCGCAGTTCCTGCATCAATCCCGGGGCGGAACTACCCTCGTGCAGTTCCTTTAGCGCCTTGGCGGACTTGCAGGAGAGCCATGGCATGCAGGGCGGAGGTGGCTTTTCCAGCGGCACTGTAGGCCTTGGCCGTCAGAGACGATGTAAACCTACAGGCCTTGGACGGGGGCTTTGGGCACCCGCGCCAGGTGGCGTCGCTCTGCGGGCATAGGTGCACCGCGAGCGCCTTTATCCACAAGGGGATTGCCGAATAACCCTTGGCCGCCCCACCATTGAGGGTAGTGAGGGCGGGGAAGCTGAAAAGATCGGGACCGGGCAATAAAAAGTGCCTCCCGCGACCTTGTCAGCTCTTCATGCACTTCCGGGAAGAAAGGAATGGGGGCGGGGCGTGGCTTTGAGCGGTGCCGTGAGCCCAGGAACCAATCACCGAGCCGCGAGGGTTCAGGGAAGAGTGGTAAAATCCACTCTAACCGATGCTCGCGGCTGCCCGGGAAAGCATGTCATCATCTCCGCTTCAGCCTGTGACTGGGCGATCGACCCTGAAGGGAGGAGCCCAGCTGAGGCTTCCGACTGGACAAGCCCGCTCTCCGATGCTGCGCTCGAGAGCTTATCACTTTCGCGGACTCTGAATAAGAGGTCTATCTCGCCGTGAGACGAGCCGGCGGACTCACCCGGAAGCCCGATCGGGGCAGACTGGGGAATGGGAGGTCCGTGGGGGGATACCCGGCGGAGGCGGTCCCATTGGGGTCCCCAAATCTCCCCCAGTGCTAGCCGCGCTGGCCTCAAACCCGTGGGTAAAAGGACCGAGGCAGGAGCCTCTGGGTTGGCTCGCTTTCTTACGAAGACGAGCCGTGACCGCAACGTTGCCATGGACATATTCTCGCAATGAGAACATGATCATCCACGAACGCTGTCTCCGCGTGAGCAGTGCCCAGACACGAAAGACAGTGATCGTGACCGTTAGAAGGCGAGAGATAACGAGCACAACTAGGAATAACACACAATCGGAAAAGCATCTTTAAAAAGACGTTCCGTGTGTGCGCTCTTTTAGAGAAATATATACTCTTTTAGAGGGGAAAAATGCTCTTTCAGAAAATATACTCTCTAGTTTTTCTGCCGAAGCACCCAGGGGCATTCTCTGCAGTGCAGAGGAGGGAGAAGCCGCTGAAATGCGCCGTCAGATCCAGCAGAGGTGAATGAACAGTAGTATTCAGCTCAATGAGCATGACCGTTCAGCTCCGAAGAGAAAATCTGAATGAGTGGTTGCATACCAGCTCCTTTTATACCCGTATGTTCGGGGGAGTGGCATGCAAATACCACTCGCCAATTTTCATTGGCCTTTTATCAAAGACCAGAGGTGTCTCGGGCTCCCAAGAGTGACCCCTAGTGTCACTACATCGACACCAACGTCGAGTGAGTGACAGATAGGGAACTAATACATACCTTATGTTATACATAAACTGTTAAGCATTGTATAGGTAATGACTAATGAGTGTAGTATTGTTCATGTTAATATGTTATCTTATATTACGATATACAGTACATAAGAATTTATTATTAGGCTATTTGTTTTATTTGTGTACAAAAATGTTATTTTCTGTGTATAGTGAAATAGCTTACCTATTAAGAAATATAAATTAAGATGATTTCATGAGGGGCAAAAGGCACAAATGACAACAGTAAAAAACAGATTGTATCAGATTTGATACAACTAGGGGACAACTTGTCATCTGCGAAGAGCATAAAAAAACCTAGCACAGAGTATTTTCTCAAAGTTTAATAGCATAAGTTTTTATTTAAATGCATTAATATTTTAACTTTTAGCAGTGAAGTAAATATACAGTGCAAATTATGGTGACCAGCACTGCTGGAGCATCAGCATTTCACTGCAGAGTAGTAGATGCTAGAAATGTCCCGCCCCTTATATATCCAATTGCGTCTATAACAAGCATTCTGACTGGTAGCTCAGCTGAGTTGGACTGTCTAACTGCCCGTGCCTTAAATTCAGCTCTTCCGCTCCGTGCGCATTTATAGAGAATCTCCGTACACTTATTAAAACAAATAATAATAATCACTTTTCACTCAACGGTGCTGTGGTATCACCTCAGTATGTTTAAAAGTTATGGGTCAAAATCCTCCTTGCTTTTCTGGCGGCCATTCGTATAATAGCTCGTTTTAGCTGGTCATACACAAAATCCTTTGAAAGATAGGTGGGCAAACGGTGTATGCCTGCGTATGCCTTAGACCAGTGTATCCCAATCACTGTGCTGCGTGAAAGATTGTCAGGTGTGCCATGGATATTAATCAAATTCACACAAAATAAATCAGGGCTCCAGACTGCGACTAATTATGGGACCATTTTTCCTAACAGTGCGATTAAACTTAGCAAAAGGACTACAAAGTTGGCCGACTCTCTGATTGTGCTCTGTCGTTTTTTTGTTGCATATGAGAAATTTCAAATTGCTAACATTCCAAACGTGAAAGGAAATAACACCCAGATCAGTCAGTGCGGCTTAATGGACAGATCAGCGAAGAGACTTGCATTTACACGTGGACTTGTCTCGAGCGCTCTGCCGCGCAGATCATCATAAACAGCGCTGCGAGAAGCACGGGCTGGGTCGTGGATTCGGCACTGATTATTTGTTTAAAACCTCTATGAAACCCAATAATGTGTCAATGAATAAACTATTTAAAATAATATTAAACGGCCCCAACATTCAAAATAGCACTGAAAAGACATAAAGGAAAAATCTGCACCATGAACAGACAGAAATGGTAAGGCTTTCAGTCCACACATCACAGATATTAAAAAATATTTACCATGAACTTATATCAATATATCGGGGTAGTGAGGGAATACCATTTTATTTCTGTATGTGTTTTTTTATGAAAAATGCCATGATTTGTTTTGTGGTTACTTACTGCTAATCATGGTTTTACTTTTACCTTTGGTTACTATGATTTTATTATTGCAAATACCACAATTAAAACTATATAGAACTTTCCTTTTGTGTAAAATATTTTCTAATGCTCTTTGAACATTCATTCAACATTCAAAAATGTTAGTCTGGAGCCCTGTAAATAAATACATGAATAAAAAAAAATAATAATAATTACTTGTTTTGGCATTGCAATAATTAATTTGCAAGAACAAATATACAAATTAAGAAATGAAGCAAATATGTTGTTTTTTCATTACCCAATTAGCGCACTTGTACATGCATACGTGACTTGTTTTTTGCATAGCCGAATTTGAATCATTACGAGTAAATGCTACTAATATGGACAGAAAACATGGACAAGTTCTTGAAAAGGAAAACTATGGACAATGGTTATGTGGGATAGAGGTGTGCCGTGGGACTACATTCGTTTACACCAATAAAACCAATTTAAGGGTTAGATCAAGGAGAAATAGTTCCTTAAAGTAACAATTGCGGAAACCATGTTTTACTTAATTAAAAGGTGCTTAAAGCCTTAATTAATGAATTTTGAAACATATGTACAAAATCATGAGCACTCACATGAGATAAAAACCAGACATGGGGACTCAAGTTTGAGACTCGCTGTCAAGTCACATATTTATAGACTTCAGACTCGACTCCAGACTCGACCTAAAATGACTTCAGACTTGACTCGACTCGACACAAATTTAAAAAAACAACTCAAATCTTTTAAGCTTAACTTCAGTGGCAGCTGGTCCATAGGGGGCGCTGGGGCACCAGCCCACCTGGTGGAAAGTGTTTCTTTATTTTTATTTTTTTTAAATAAACATTTTGAAAGTTATTTTTTTAAACTTATTTTAAGTATGTTTGTGTTTAAAATTCTTAATAATGTGTAATATATAAAATATTAATCATTATGTGGGGGAAAATTAGCTTCCTTTTCACCCTTTCTCTCGTCAAGAGTCCTGACCACCACTGACTGCACATACTTGGAGCGCTTTTTCCAGCACCCCTCGGCGGAGCAGTGCCAACCAATGCTGACACAAGATATTCACATGTGCAAAAGAAATTTAGCCAATCAGCAGCCTCGATATTATGGCCTGAGGATGCGCAGTCGATGGTGGTCGGGACTCTTGACATAGTCATGTTCACGTTCCCTCTCACCCCAGTCTGCCCCCAAATTCAATAATATGTCTTTAGCAAAATTCATTTGAGAGGAGAACTTTGGTGGAGAAACTACGGGTAAAAGAGCTTGGCCCAGATCAACCTGACATCAACATCAAATAACAGGCTAGCGAAAAGAGCAAAACGTACACGATGCTTCTCCCATACTTGGTACAGCAGAAAGGCTTGGCTAGCTGGATGTAGTCATGCAAATGCCTTATTTTGCTTTCCATGTCTACTTTTTAAAATGATGGGGACAAGATGGAACATGGACTGTTTTAGGATTAAGGGACCTAAAACATTTATCAGAGAGGACGAAGAAACATGAGTCTACAAGAGCACATATGTACAATAGTGTCAAGCTAGCAATCCCTGGCAGAGTCAACATATTATGCAACTGGACCAAGGCCACAAAATCGGGGTAAGAAAGCACAATGAAGAGGTGGATAAGAATAGGTACATTTTATCAAAGATAACTGACACACGTTTGAAAATTTTTAATTTGTTTAATATTGGCATTAAATAATATAAAGAATAAAAGAGAATTCAGTGTAAAATGCAGTTTACGTCTGGACTTGGATTTACTGATAAATCCATCTGCCTCCATAACAAAAAAGCGCAAACATTTTACCTGTGCGCACATTGGCTTAGAGCCCCACTTGAAAATTTAGGTACCAGCCGCCACTGCTTAACCATTAATATCTTAAAAGGAAGAATTTGTGTTTTATTTGTATGGTTTTATAACATCTGTGTCACATTTCCCCATGTGTCATGATCGATTGGAACTTTATCATAGAATTTGATGATGTATTTCCCAAAAAAACCCAAAATGTGATAAAAGTCCCATGAAACATGACGGCACCTGCCATATGTGCTCACATTTGGTTGTGCCCTCAGAAGCAGAAACTTCAGTAAGAACACATTCTCAAAGATTAGTGTAGGGCCTTGGCCCACTCAAAATGGCAGCAGAGACCGCATGGCCCTTTGTTCTATAATCAAAGGAGAGCCATTGAACTCAGTTTCCCAGGATCCTTCACAAATTCACAACTGGATGTGAAGTCCCGCCCATGGACCCAGTCTCAAACGCCATTGGTCAAAAGCGGCCTACGACCGATGATGTTATCTTGTCAATAAAACCAGCGGACAGATGTAATTCGGCCTCTCTGTGCTAAGCTCTGGCTGGCTGTTAAGGGACATCTGTACTGTGCAAGTACTGAAGGAGTTTTCCCTCCATTTTGGACCGAGTACAAAGAGACCACGTTTTTCTAACCTCACCATTTGGCCACGGTAGAGTAAGATTAACTTAACTTTGTTCAGGTCTTATAGTATACTTATAACAACCGGTTCAGTTTCACTGTAAAGCAACAGTGAATTTATTTTGAAAAACGGAAAGGCGACCAGTTTCCCTTCTCCCTCTTTTTCATTCAACGTTGATTACCTTCTGCATTCTTCTCCATCACTGGATCCGAAGAATAAAGCAGAGACGCGTCTTTTCGCTGACGAGCGTAAGACAAGGGACCATCCAGACCGTTTCTCTTGACCGCTAAATGCAACAGGAATTCCAACGGACAACCCTACTGAAATCACACAGGATTTCCCAAGTAAGGCTTGATATCTGGGCAGATTTAGTTTAGAAACTGTGATTTTTTTTGTGAAACTAAATCGTATTTTTGATTCTAAATGCTGATGTTTTGAGTATATTTGTATGTTAAACTCTGCTCGCTGTTTGCTGTTTCGAGTTGGGGGATTTGTATTTAGTTTTCTTTTGGGGTTACGTTTGTTTTGTTGAGTGATCTGAACTAGTAATTCAGTCCCACTGTTACGAGCGGTTACCCTCAATTAAACTGCATGCACTTTTCCTCTCTCTCTCGCTGTCATTCTCTCTCTCTCACTGATATTCATTGAGTGAGCGGCGCCGTGGTTTATGTTCAACTCAGGCTGGTGAACCAAATTCTCCCACCTGTTCCGTCAGTTCCTTTGTGTGTCTGCTCATTTCCACCCTCACGTGGTATCAGCTCCATTTTGGATCTAACCCTCCATTTTGAACCTGATCCTCCATTTTGATCCCTTTGTTACCACATCTGGACACACACACACACACACACACACACACACACACACACACACACACTCATATACACACACACACACTAGCATATAGCTCCACTGTTAGTTTAGGATTTCCTTGATTTATTTGTGGATTATATTCAGATAGTATTGGCTGTGTTCACTACTGCTTGATTATAATAAATCTTGTTATATTATAATAAGTACTCCTGTTTGTTTTTGTTTGAATATTGTGTTGAAGCCAACCTCTGCCACGTCAAGAACTCCCAAGTTACCTCAGAGTACTGTTATTTTATTGGTGTTAGAAACTAACTGTAACTAGATTACTATTAGATTTGTACAGCAATAATTTAACTAGTTTTTCCCCTTTTTGATTATTTTGATTAACAATTAAGATACTCAACCTACAGGGTAGATTTTGTTTTTTGAGACTCAATCAGTAACTTGCTATCATTTTTCTCTTTTCAAAGAGTGGTGCCCCGAGAATAGAATTTAATGAGTTAAATTCTATTTAATTATTATTTAATTGTTATTTAATTATTCCATAATTAATGACCATTAATTATTGATTATTTCTGATGGTAAAACTGATTTAAACAACCAGTAGCACCTACATTAGTCACATTAATTAACACACAAAGATAGTTAATATTGTACTGTCGCAAACATTGGGCATTGTAGCTACATGAATCATTATGATCGCCAACCAGATTTCATTTTTATACCTAATGATATCGCATTACATTGCATTGCATATGTCATATTGCATTGCTTGTGTGTGTATTCTGAGCCTTCTTGAACAGACCGTGAAAAAAAACTGCGGTGCCTTTATTACAAAAAACAGTACAGGATAAGTTAATTACATCTGTGAAATCATAAAATGAAATAAATAAAATAAATTTTTACAAGTTCAGGTAGAATCCTATTAGTATCCCAGATTTTTCAAATACCGTAGACTTTGTCATTTCGAACCAGTCTGGCCATTCTCTGTTGACCTCTCTCATCAACAAGGCATTTGAAGAATAGAATCTCAGAATGCTATTCTGAGATATGGGTTGGCGCTATTTTGGTGGCACGAGGGGGACCTATACAATATTAGGCAGGTGGTTTTAATGTTGTGGCTGATCAGTGTATATTTGTATGTATATAGATTTCTATTAATGACCAACTTACATTAATGTTGAAAACATCAGTTCATTTAAAGGTCATTAATAAAAATCTATATACAGGCTACTGAAAGTTTACTGAACGTTTGTTGAAACACTGTTTACTAGCTATAGCAAGTCAGTCGATAAGCTGTTATTTTGCTGCTGTTATACAGGCTATTGATAGTCTACTGAATATTTGTAGAAACATTGTTGAAACACTGTTTACTAACTATAGCAAGCCAGTTGATAAGTCAATTATAGTCAGTTAAATATCTACTATGTCAGTTTAATATGGACCATCCAAATAAAGTGTTACCGAAATGACGAACATTCCAAAACTCGTAGCTCGTTTAAATATTCTATCAATGTAATGCAGTCTTGGGGATTTTGGACACTTTGAAAAGGCTTAAATGATGCCTTCGCAGGACTATTCAATGGAAGATAATAATGGTAGCCAAGCTGTAGGGTCATTCCAAACAGAATTTCCCCCAAACAATGACCAAATGACCTCTATTTTTGAGCCCCTAAAAGAAAATTGGCCCCAGGGGCCTTGCTAGTCATAATCCACCCCGATCATATCATTAACTTTATAAAAGCTGTTTTATTTTACACGGAGAGGGTCCCCTGATGGAGTCTGCCATGTTAGAATCTCATGACCATGCAAATACTACTCGCTTAATCTCAGTAACCGCACAGTTATTAAACACTTTCACTCGTGGATTAAATTAATCATGACCGACTGTGAATAATTTCTACAATGGCATCAGTAACTGAAACTAATGCATTTGAATGATGCCTCATCCACACCACTAGGTGTCAGTGTAAGTCCAAGACGATGTACACAAAAAAACCCCAAAAACAATTCTGAGTGCACATTTAAAAGTGTTTGTAAGGCAGAAAAGTGTGTGTGTGTGTGTGTGTAAGGAGGGATGCGCACAAAATGGTGGATGTGACTCTCGTGGAGAGTATGTCATGCGAGACTTCCGGCCAGAGAATATGGCCACGAATGTGGGTGGAGAGAAACCAGTCAATAGCGTCTACCAGTTACCGCGTGTATCCGCTTGTATGATAGCTTAGGGACATAGCTGAGCTTTATCACAAAGGTATCTACTAGCCAAAAATGTGCGCGAGAATGTTTGTGAGGGGTCACGTGTGTGTGTCTGGTTAGTATGAGAGAGAGAGAGAAGTAAGTGACGGCCCCAATGCCAGTTTCGCGATCGTGGGAGAGAAAGCAGCTGATAGTTTATCACACAGAGACGCGGTGGACAGCTCATAAACCGTCCCGCGGTCTTTGATTCTTCAATGGATAAACTCAGTTTGCCGGTCTCACCCTCGATGGCGGAAATGCACAACAGTCCAATGTGGTTGGACTACAATACAGCAAATCTCATTCGTGATAATTAATACCCTGAGTATTAGCAATGAGTGGACATGGCGGTCTGTATACTGTACATGCAATAACCTTGATACACAAGAATAACACACTATAATATTCTATCTCTGCCCAGATATAAACCTCTTACTTGAATCGCATGAGGACGTAGAATGTGTGTTCATCCGTCCTTTAACTCCGACTCGGTTCCTCGAGGCTCAGGTGATGACGGGAGGCCGTTTCCTCGCTCTGTCGGCGGGCGGTACGGCTGCTGATTCTCGGCGGGCTAATGGAGAAATCAGCGACGTCGACTTGATTGAAGATGAAAGAGAAATCTTTTATCTCTTCACTTCTGCAGGCTAATTAACTAACTAATTATCCTCTCAGCAGTCCAAACTGTCCTTTGTAGTCTTCTGATGTCTGATTTTGTACCTGAACCAAACCATACAGTTATTGAAGTGCAGAGGACAGACTCAATGACCGCTGAGTAGAACTGTATCAGCAGCGCCTGTGGCAGGTTGAACTTCCTCAGCTGGCGAAGGAAGTACAACCTCTGCTGGGCCTTTTTCACAATGGAGTCAATGTGTGTCTCCCACTTCAGGTCCT
Source organism: Myxocyprinus asiaticus (assembly GCF_019703515.2). Lineage (NCBI taxonomy): Eukaryota > Metazoa > Chordata > Actinopteri > Cypriniformes > Catostomidae > Myxocyprinus > Myxocyprinus asiaticus. The sequence continues at coordinate 14,644,776 of NC_059392.1, read as the reverse complement.
GTGAGATGGTAGTGCCCAGGAACCTGAATGACTCCACTGCTGCCACAGTGCTGTTTAGAATGGTGAGGGGAGTCAGTGTTGGGGTGTTCCTTCTAAAGTCCACAATCATCTCCACCATTTTGAGCATGTTAAGCTCAAGGTTGTTTTGACTCCACCAGACAGCCAGCTGTTCAACCTCCCTTCTGTATGCAGACTCATCGTCATCTCGGATGAGGCCGATGACAGTGGTGTCATCTGCAAACTTCAGGAGCTTGACAGAGGGGTCCTTGGTGATGCAATCATTGGTGTAGAGGGAGAAGAGTAGTGGGGAGAGCACACATCCCTGGGGGGCACCAGTGCTGATTATATAGGTGCTGGAAGTGAGTTTCCCCTGTCTCACAAGCTGCTGCCTGTCCGTCAGAAAACTGGTAATCCACTGACAGATAGACATGGGAACAGAGAGTTGGTGTAATTTATTCTGGAGTATAGCTGGGATGATGGTATTGAAAGCCGAACTGAAGTCCACAAAAAGGATCCTTGCATATGTCCCTGGTCTGTCCAGATGTTGCAGAATATGATGCAATCCCATGCTGACTGCATCATCCACAGACTTGATTGCTCGATAAGCAAATTGAAGGGGATCTAGAAAGGGTCCAGTGATGTTCTTCAGGTGGGCCTACACCAGTCTCTCAAATGATTTCATAACCACAGATGTCAGGGCGAAAGGTCTGTAGTCATTAAGTCCTGTGATTTTTGGTTTCTTTGGGATGGGGATGATAGTGGAACGTTTGAAGCAGCATGGGACTTCACACTGCTCCAGTGATCTATTGAAGATCTGTGTGAAGATGGGGGCCAGCTGGTTAGCACAGGATCGAAGACATGCTGGTGAGACGCCATCTGGGCCTGAAGCTTTCCTCGTCATTTGTTTCCAAAAGACGCGGCTCACATCATCTTCACAGATCTCAAGTGCAGATTGAGTAGCAGGGGGGAGGAGGAGGGGGGTTGCAGGAGGTGTTGGTGTTTGTGTGAAGTGAAGGTCAGAGTGGGTGTGGGGTGTGAGATTGGGCCTTTCAAATCTGCAGTAGAACACATTCAGGTCGTCAGCCAGTTGTTGGTTCACCACAGGGTTGGGGGTAGGTGTCCTGTAATTTGTGAATTGTTCCATGCCACTCTACACTGATGCAGGGTCATTAGCTGAAAACTTGTTTTTCAGCTTCTCAGAGTATCTTCTTTTAGCTACTCTGATTTCCTTTTTCCGTGTGTTCCTGGCCTGATTGTACAAGACTTTATCCCCACCCCTGTAAGCATCCTCTTTTGGTCTGATGAAGCTGCCTGAGCTCTGCTGTAAACCACGGTTTGTCGTTGTTGAACTTTAAATAAGTCCTAGTAGGAATGCACATATCCTCACAGAAACTGATATATGATGTAACAGTAGCTGTGAGCTCATCCAGGTCTGTGTCTGCAGCCTCAATAACACTCCAATCCGTGCAATGGAAGCAGGCTTGTAATTCCCGCTGTGCTTCATTGGTCCATCTCTTTACATTCCTTACTACTGGCTTGGTTGATTTTAATTTCTGCCTGTAGGTTGGAAGAAGATGAACCAGACAGTGATCAGAGAGTCCCAAAACTGCTCTAAGGATAGAGCGATATGCATCCTTTATTGTTGTGTAGCAGTGATCCAGTATTTTCCTCTCTCTGATGGGGCATGTAATGTGCTGTTTGTATTTGGGCAGTTCACGTGTGAGATTTACTTTGTTAAAATCCCCAAGAATAATAATAACTGAGTCCAGGTATTGTTGTTCCGTGTCTGTGATTTGATCAGCCAGCTGTTGCAGCGGCGCATTCAAAACATGCATTTGGCGCGATATACACACTCACCAGAATAAACGAGGAAAACTCCCATGGCGAGTAGAAAGGCTTACAGTTAATAAAAAAACGCTTCCAAATTAGGACAGCACATACTCTTTAATGTTGTTACATCTGTACACCAACTTTCATTGATGTAAAAGCAAGTTCCACCGCCTCTCGTTTTCCCCGTTAACTCCGCGATGCGATCCGCTCTGAACAGTTGGAAGCCCGGCAGATATAACGCACTGTCCGGAATGGCTTCACTCAGCCAGGTTTCTGTGAAGCCCAAGGCAGCAGAGGTTGAAAAGTCCTTGTTTGTGCGGGTGAGGAGATGTAGTTCATCCGTTTTGTTGGGAAGAGAGCGGAGATTCGCAAGATGAATGCTCGGCAGTGTTGTTTGAAAGCCCCACCGACGGAGTTTGACCAGCGCACTGGCTCGTCTTCCTCACCTGCGTCTCCTGAACAACAAAGCCGTGCCTCCAACTAAAATGTCTAGCAAAATGTCTGAATATTCAAAAATCAGGGAAAGACTGTCTGGTATAAGCTGTCGAATGTTCAGCAGTTCGTCTCTGGTAAAACTGACTCCAAAAAGATTACTAAACACAGGACAACAAACAATAGGAGCGCTCCACACCGAGGCGGCCATCTGTGGCGCCATCATGATGAGACATTAGGGCCCAAGCACTGAAAGTGTGAGGCCCTATTGTTCTTCTAAGGATTATTAGGGCCCAAGCACTGAAAGTGTGGAGCCCTATTGTTCTTCTAAGGATTTTTTCTTCTTCTTCTTTTCAAGGTTTTCAGTACTTTTGGGGTACATAACATGTACTGTTGCCATGGCAATGCATTAAATGTCATCATTCCTTTTTGTGCATATTCACATGTTTTGAAGTATTTGGCAAGCTTGGTTTTTAAAGTTTGTTAATAAACATATGTCTTATTTTTTATATAAATAAAATATAATACAAAAATCAACTGAAATGTAAAAATAATAGAAAACTGTGTCATAATGTGTATATGTAATGAGTGGCAATTACAAGAAATGTCCAATAGAGGGCATCCAAGCTCCATGAATGATTCCCAAAATAACACAGATGATATTTTGTGTGGCGTCTAAAAGGGATCCCTCTTTCGTACGTTATGTGTAAGTATGTGTAACTACATTCTTCAGTTAATTATATTTCTCATTTCATGTGTTAAACATCTCCCGTTCTTGAGTTGGAGTTTTCATCTGATCTGTGTATGTTTTGATTGCCGATCCGGTGCAGGAATGTGTTATTTTGAATTTATGAAAAATGTTTGTTCTGGCTGTTATCAATGTCGTTTAGTGTCAGCAGTTTTTTCTGTAGCTCGCGCTCTTTTCCAGGAAATAGAAAACCGAAATATATCCCCCATGATTGCCTTCTCGGTCGTATTGTTTGTTTGTATGTAGAGCGTGTGTTTTGTCTTTATCTCTCTCTCTCTCACTTTATCGCTCTCAGGTGTGGGGTCACTATGCGATCTGATACTTGATGTGCAGCGCCAGCATGCAGTGTGTTTTCTTCCTATATAAATGGAGTGTTTCATGGCTCTGTTGTGCCATGGGGGTTCGTGAGCTGTGCCATCTTAGTCACTGGTGCTCTCGCGCAAATTCCCGGAGTGGATTTTCCCGCAATTTTTTTGTTGTTGTTTGTTTTTAAATCTTCGCAGTGTTGATATGGCAGCAAGTAAACAAATTAAGTTTCGTCTTACCAGCGTGTGTGACAACTAACCCCACGTTTGAGTTTGAGCTCTTTTCTAGTCGAATCCCATAGAAAAATGCAAACAAATGTGTCCCCACTCATTATATACATCAGCTGAGGTGCGGATGCAATATTTGTTAATTAAAACATATAGTTTCATATGGATGGATGGATTAGAACATTTAACCTCTTATGCAACGTGCCGCTCACATGCTTGAATGCGTTTGTTTTTGCAATAAAATAACATACAGCGCCACAAAGAGCAAAACGTATGTGTCTCAACTCGAGACGTTTAACAGTTTAAGTTTTTTAAACTTGACATGGCGTCTAAAAACACAAACAAGCCGTCAAAGACATTTATCTAGCGCACGTTTACATTGAATAATTTATAAAACAGCGCAGACGGACACATAAACACGCTCATTGTGAACGGCCCCTCAGTGTAAGACTAGAACTCTGTACTCTATTGAAAATGTAACATTTTAATTTAATTCTGCTCAAATGAACAAAATGACTTGAATAAATATTCATTCATTTTGCTGAACGAGACTCAAAGATCCAAGTCAGTAAAATGATCCGATCTTCCCATCACTACTGGCGCTGTCTCTTCTTATTAAATACTCCCGCCTCCCCTGGCTGGAACGCGAGTTCGGTCTGGCGCGCAGGTGTTAGTCATTCGCCACTTATTTCCCGGCCTCGCTCTGCCCAGATGCCGCTCGGCTCCGCCCTGCTCACAACAAAAGGCTATTTAAACAGTTGCATATGAATAACGAATGCAGACTAAAAGTTAATGTACTTAATTTATTTTGAAAGAGAACAGAGAAAAAAAATGCAACGATAAACTGAGACCTATTGCCAAATAACTGCAAAAAAATGACAAGGCTAAATGACTTTTGTGCTCATTAAACTCTACCTAGACCAACTTAATATCTAATGCATTGAAATACATTTGTTAATTTAATTGAAAGCAATTTGAGATGTTTCTACAACTTGATTGGAGTCCACCTGTGGTAAATTCAGTTGATTGGACATGATTTGGAAAGGCACACACCTGTCTATATAAGGTCCCACATTTAACAGTGCATGTCAGAGCACAAACCAAGCCATGAAGTCCAAGGAATTGTCTGTAGACCTCTGAGACAGGATTGTATCGAGGCACAGATCTGGGGAAGGGTACAGAAAGATTTCTGCAGCATTGAAGGTCCCTATGAGCACAGTGGCCTCCATCATCCGTAAATGGAACCACCAGGACTCTTCCTAGAGCTGGCCGCCTGGCCAAACTGAGTGATCGGGGGAGGAGGGCCTTAGTCAGGGAGGTGACCAAGAACCCGATGGTCACTCTGACAGAGCTCCAGCATTTCTCTGTGGAGAGAGGAGAACCTTCCAGAAGAACAACCATCTCTGCAGCACTCCACCAATCAGGCCTGTATGGTAGAGTGGCCAGACGGAAGCCACTCCTCAGTAAAAGGCACATGACAGCCCACCTGGAGTTTGCCAAAAGGCACCTGAAGGACTCTCAGACCATGAGAAACAAAGATTGAACTCTTTGGCCTGAATAGCAAGCGTCATGTCTGGAGGAAACCAGGCACCGCTCATCACCTGGCCAATACCATCCCTACAGTGAAGCATGGTGGTGGCAGCATCATGCTGTGGGGATGTTTTTCAGTGGCAGCGACTGGGAGACTTGTCAGGATCGAGGGAAAGATGAATGCAGCAATGTACAGAGACATACTTGATGAAAACCTGCTCCAGAGCGATCTGGACCTCAGACTGGGGCGACTGTTCATCTTCCAACAGGACAACGACCCTAAGTACACTGCCAAGATAACAAAGGAGTGGCTACGGGACAACTCTGTGAATGTCCTTGAGTGGCCCAGCCAGAGCCCAGACTTTAACCCGATTGAACATCTCTGGAGAGATCTGAAAATGGCTGTGCACCGACGCTCCCCATCCAACCTGATGGAGCTTGAGAGGTCCTGCAAAGACGAATGGGAGAAACTGCCCAAATATAGGTGTGCCAAGCTTGTAGCATCATATTCAAAAAGACTTGAGGCTGTAATTGGTGCCAACGGTGCTTCAACAAAGTATTGAGCAAAGGCTGTGAACACTTATGTACATGTGATTTTTTTTTTTTTTTCGTTTTTTTATTTTTTATAAATTTGCAAAGATTTCAAACAAACTTCTTTCACGTTGTCATTATGGGGTATTGTTTGTAGAAGTTTGAGGAAAATAATGAATTTAATCAATTTTGGAATAAGGCTGTAACATAACAAAATGTGGAAAAAGTGAAGCGCTGTAAATACTTTCCGGATGCACTGTATATTCAATGTACATTAAAACATAAACTTGCTTTTCTGCACAATAAACAAAGACATTCAACAACATTCAACAGCTTTGCTTTTCAGCAGTCACTGTGGCACAGTCATACACAGCTCCATGCATCTGTCTCTCCCCATCTGCTGCTGTCTTCTCTCCTTAAATACTCCCGCCGGTCCTCCCTGGAACGCGAGACTGGTATACAAACAGGTGGAAATCGTTTACCACTTATCTTTCCAGCCTTGCTCTGCCCTGACACCGCTTGGCCATGCCCTGCTTGCAACAATATAGATAAATAGTAGAGGTGTAACGCTTCAAATTCCTCATGGTTCTGTTTGTATCACGGTTTTAGGGTCAATGTTTCAGTACGGTTCGTTATTTGTTATGTACAGAAAAAGAAATATTACTGCCAAACCCAAATAAATATATTCTATTTGGTAAACACTTCCAAGAGATTTGCCCTCACTACAAATCACTATGGTTTTACAGCAGTAAATGGTATTTGTAGTAAAATCATAGTAACCACAAAATTAACAGTTACTGTCATGGTTACAATACTATAGTAAAATCAAGGTTACTATATGGAAATTACAGTTACTATTGTAAAACAATGGTTAACTGTATCAAAACTATGATTTTTGCCAAGAAAACTATGGTGACAGCAGTCATTGTTACTTCAGTCATGGCTACTACAGTATTACTGAATAAATCCATGGTTAATTTTCATTAGGTGTCCTTAACTAACAAAAAATGCTCTAATTACTAACTCAACATTTAACTTAATACATACATTTATGCATCAACATAATGTGCATTTCATATTCAACTCAACATATATTCAGAAGTTGTGCATCACTATAGAATGATTAACATTGCTGTAAAAATGTATGCTAGAAGAGATGTCATAATGCAACATGAGTGTTTTAATCATATGTGGAAATCCCACATCTTTATCATAGGAATGGTGGCATATATCTAATACACATTGTATGTTTAGGGTTTACATTAATGTTGAGTTGTTGCTGTGATCATCATGCTTTGTTTTCCGAAAGCTACCGAGTGGAAATGGACCCATGGTGCTTGGGCCCATCATCACTGCTCGCAGCTATATTTATTATTATTTTTATTATTAGGGCCCAAGCACTGAAATTGCGGAGACCCTATTGTTCTTCTAAGGATTATTATTATTTTTATTTATATTATTATTATTAGGACCCAAGCACTGAAAATGCAGAGGCCCTATTGTTCTTCTAAGGATTATTATTATTTGTATTATTATTATTATTATTATTCTCCTTTTCAAGGTTTTCAGTACTTTTGGGGTACATAAAATGTGTGAAAACACTTGAAAGTTTACACACACATCAGAGTCGCTGGCCATTAGACCGTGACAGAGTTACAGGTGGGAATGTGTGGGAGGGGCTCTGCGATGCCACCTAGAACATGGGCATTTTTGGGGGGTATGTAGCACATCCCTTTTGAGCTACAGTCACCAAACTTTGTACACATATAGATCTCATCAAGCCGGACAACTTTCGTGCTGACAGTCATAAGCTCTGCCCAAAAGGAAGTTGGCCATTTTGGATTGTTTGAAAAATGCATGTTAAGGAATTTGATATACTCCTCCCAGGGATTTCATGTTACAGGTACCAAATGTGGGCGACATCATGCCAAGATATTGACGATGCTAAATTGCGAAGGGATTTTTTATATATCAAACGATGTTGCCATGGCGAAGTGATAAAATAACATAAAAAAATGGAATAAGGAAATGTCTCATATCTTCTGCATGCATGGTGTGATTTTACATAAAAATTGAGCCAAATGTTTGTCCTTGCAGGCTGATCACATTGATGTGACTATTGTGGGTAACGGTCGTAGCGCCACCAACTGACGGAAGGAAGTGTGTCACTTTTAACAGACTTTGAAATATCCCTATTATGTTAGCCTGAATTGCTTAAAAAAAATTAGAATATTGTCAAGACATTGCAGATTTAAAATTCAAAAGGGATTCTTGATATCTTAAATACTGTTGCCATGGCAATGCATTAAACATCATCATTCCTTTTTGTGCATATTCACGTTTTGAGGTATTTGGCAAGTTTGGTTTATAAAGATTATTGTTAAAAAACATATGTCTTAATTTTTATATAAATAAAATATAATAAAAAATATCAACTGAAATGTAATAATAGTAGAAAACTGTCATAATGTGTATATGTAATGAGTGGCAATTACAAGAAATGTCCAAAAGAGGGCATCCAAGCTCCATTGCTGAATGATTCCCACACACTGGCCTCTCGCTCAGGGTTGCCAGATAATATTGCAAAACACCCTAAGCAGACATTTATATTTAGCCTTTTGTCATACTCAATTTATGCAATCTGGCAACCTTGCATTCGATCTTCGAAAAATAAATAAAATACTTAGCCCTCAATAGTGCAATATTACGCTCAAAGAAATGTGTGATGCAGAAAATCTGTTCATTCTTGAGGCTGCATGTGCTGTTTTGTGCCAAGTCTGTGAGCAAACCTTTTCAGTGACGAACTTTAGTAAAATCCCAATAGATCTTTGCATCATTCACACACGGAGGGGACACACAAGCAAAACAAAGTGAGAGGAATACTTTGTTCTTTGTGTTATTTGTGAAGTCCTTCACACCGGTATGCAAATGTTACTCTGGCAGTAATCATTTATTAGTGTCTTGGAGCCTGTCAGTGCATTCAGCAGCTGACGCTTGAGTTAGTGTGAGCGTGCACATGTATAAATGGTCAGAAATGCAAATGGCGTTATTATGTGTCTCTGTAAGCGAGCAATGCACTGTTGCTCCTGCTGATAATCGATAAAGCTGTCAACATTGCAATTTGCAAGTGCTCAAGGTTGGAGCGTCTTTTGACGCCTTTCAAATCATGACTTGGAATTTAAATGTTTACTTAAATGCACAAATATATCAACTTAAATTGTATTTGAGTTTGTGGTCGTCACTGTCTGAACTTCGGAGGTCGCTGGGTTTATTTTTTTATTTTTTTCAAATATAGAACGATCAATAAACGTGTCTGTTTTTCCGCTACTCTCGTCTCCCCGCATCTTTTATTGCATTTTATTTTTAAAGTGTAACACCCATCCACTGACATACAGTGGCAGACGTATTAATTTCTTTGTATTTAACAAGACAGCTTTTGGGAGCCGTGAAATTATTCCACGTTTTTTCGCAATTGAACACAGTATTCAGCTCTGAATAAGTTTATTAGTTTTAATTCTGCTAGAAGCTGGCGTGACTTGTGTTGATAGTGTTTGTGTAATCACATGGTCCTATATATTAGCTAATATTCAAAATATATATATTTTTTTATTTCAGCACAGTGTTTGAAATCATGTCTTGTGCCGTTCACATGCTTGAATGTGTTTGTTTTTGCACTAAAATTACACGCGGCACCACAAAAGAGCAAAACGTATGTGTCTTGACTCGAGACGTTTAACAGTTTAAGTTCTTTTTAACATGACATGGGGTCTAAAAACATGAACAAGCTGTCAAAGATGTCTGTCTAGCACACGTTTACATTGAAATAATTTTTAAAACAGCGCAGACGGACACATAATTGCACTCAATGTGAACGGCCCCTCAGTGTAAGACTAGAACTCAAGTCAAGTGAGCTTTATTATCATTCCACTATATGTAGAGACATACATAAATGATACCCTTATGAAAACTTACCATGGCTTTACTGTAGTAATATTGTATTAGTGACCATGAGTACATCATGATGGTGCCGCGGATGGCCGCCTCGGTGTGGAGCGCTTCTATTGTTTTGTTGTTTTTGTTTGTTTGTCCTGTGTTTAGTAATCTTTTCCCAGTCAGTTTTACCAGAGACAAACTGCTGAACATTCGACAGCATAGACCAGTCAATCTTTTCCCAGATTTGGAATATTCGGACTTTTGTTTGACATTTTAGTCGGAGGCGCAGCTGTGTTGTTTAAACGCGCTATGAGACGCAGGCGAGGAAGACGAGCAGGCACGCTGGTTAAACTCCGTTGGCGGGGCTTTCGAACAAGTGGCCGAGCATTCATCTAGTGAATTTCCGCTCTCTCCCTAACAAAATGGATGAACTGCATCTCCTCACCTGCACAAACAAGGACTTTTTAACTTCTGCTGCCTTGTGCTTCACAGAAACATGTACATCTGCCGGGCTTTCAGCTGTTCAGAGCAGATCGCATCACGGAGTTAACGGGGAAAACGAGAGGCAGTGGAACATGCTTTTACATCAATGAAACTTGGAGTACAGATGTAACAACGTTAAAGACGATGTGCTGTCTTAATTTGGAAGCGCTCTTTATTAACTATAAGCCTTTCTACTCACCGCGGGAGTTTTCCTCGTTTATTCTGGTGAGTATGTATATCGCGCCAAATGCGTGTTTGAATGCCGCACTGCAACAGCTGGCTGATCAAATCACAGACACAGAACAACAATACCCGGACTCAGTTGTTATTATTCTTGGGGATTTTAACAAAGCAAACCTCACACGTGAACTGCCCAAATACAAACAGCACATTACATTCCCACCCAGAGACAGAAATATACTGGATCACTGCTACACAACAATAAAGGATGCATATCGCTCTGTTCCTAGAGCAGCTTTGGGACTATCTGATCACTGTCTGGTTCATCTTCTTTTAACCTAAAGACAGAAATAAAAATCTGCTAAGCCTGTAGAAAGGACTGTAAAGAGATGGACCAATGAAGCAGAGCTGGAACTACAAGCCTGCTTTGACTGCACTGATTGGAGTGTTTTTGAGGCTGCAGCCACAGACCTGGATAAGCTCACAGATACTGTTACATCATATAATTAATAATTATAAGGGGCAGTGGTGGCTCAGCAGTTAAGGCTCTGGGATACTGATCAGAAGGTTGGGTGTTCAAGCCCCAGCACTGCCAAGATGCCACTGTTGGACCCTTGAGCAAGGCCCTTGACACTATCTGCTCCAGGGGCGCTGTATCATGGCTGACCCTGTGCTCTGACCCCTTAGCTGGGATATGTGAAAAAAAGAATTTCACTGTATATGTGCAAAATATATAATGTGTGATAAATAAATACAATTATTATATTATTAATTATTAAGAACACACTGAATAAGGGAATCAGAGTGGCTAAAAGAAGATACTCTGAGAAGCTGAAAAACATGTTGTCAGCTAACGACCCTGCATCAGTGTGGAGTGGCATGAAACAACTTACAAATTACAGGACTCCTACCCCCAACCCTGTGGTGGACCAACAACTGGCTAATGACCTGAATGTGTTCTACTGCTGATTTGAAAGGCCCAATCTCACACCCCACACCCACTCTGACCTTCACTTCACACAAACACCAACACCTCCTGCAACCCCCCTCCCCCCCCTACTACTCAACCTGCACTTCAGATCTGTGAAGATGATGTGAGCCGCATCTTTCGAAAACAAAGGTTAAGGAAAGCACAGGGCCCAGATGGCGTTTCACCTGCATGTCTTAGATCCTGTGCTAACCAGCTGGCCCCCATCTTCACACAGATCTTCAATAGATCACTGGAGCAGTGTGAAGTCCCATGCTGCTTCAAACGTTCCACTATCATCCCCATCCCAAAGAAACCAAAAATCACAGGACTTAATGACTACAGACCTGTCGCCCTGACATCTGTGGTCATGAAGTCATTTGAGAGACTGGTGTTGGACCACCTGAAGAACATCACTGGACCCTTTCTAGATCCCCTTCAATTTGCTTATCGAGCAAACAGGTCTGTGGATGATGCAGTAACATGGGATTGCATCATATCCTGCAACATCTGGACAGACCAGGGACATATGCAAGGATCCTTTTTATGGACTTCAGTTCAGCTTTCAACACCATCATCCCAGCTATACTCCGGACTAAATTAAACCAACTCTCTGTTCCCATGTCTATCTGTCAGTGGATTACCAGCTTTCTGACAGACAGGCAGCAGCTTGTGAGACAGGGGAAATTCACTTCCAGCACCTATACAATCAGCACTGGTGCCCCCCAGGGATGTGTGCTCTCCCCACTATTCTTCTCCCTCTACACCAATGACTACATCGCCAAGGACCCCTCTGTCAAGCTCCTGAAGTTTGCAGATGACACCACTGTCATCTGCCTCATCCAAGATGATGATGAGTCTGCATATAGAAGGTAGGTTAAACAGCTGGCTGTCTGGTGCAGTCAAAACAACCTTGAGCTGAACACGCTCAAAATGGTGGAAATGATTGTAGACTTTAGGAGGAACCCCCCAGCACTGTCCCCCCTCACCATTCTAAACAGCACTGTGGCAGCAGTGGAGTCATTCAGGTTCCTGGGCACTACCATCTCACAGGACCTGAAGTGGGAGACCCACATTGACTCAGGCGCTGCTGATACAGTTCTACTCAGTGGTCATTGAGTCTGTCCTCTGCACTTCAGTAACTGTCTGGTTTGGTTCAGCTACAAAATCAGTCATCAGAAGACTACAAAGGACAGTTCGGACTGCTGAGAGGATGATTGGTTGCCCCCCTGCCCCCCTTCAAGAACACTTGCAGAAAGAGGAAAAAGGCTGGAAAAATCACTCTGGACCCCACTCACCCTGCCCACTACCTCTTGGAACTGTTGCCTTCTGGCCGACGCTTCAGAGCTCTGAGCACCAGAACCGTCAGGCACAGGAACAGTTTTTCCCACAGGCTATCCATCTCATGAACAGTTAACTGCCCCTTTGAGCAATAATTAATGTGCAATACACAGCTTAGTCTTTTTATATTATCCAACACATCCTACCTGTTCTGCCATTACATTCCCTTGCACTGTACATAATCGATTTGTATTTAGATTTGCACTACATATGTGTATGTGTATGTATATGTATGTATATATATGTGTATATATGTGTTTATGTATGTGTGTGTATATGTATGAATGTATGTGTGTATGTATGTATGTATCTATGTATATGTGTATGTGTGTGTATATATGTACGTGTATATATATATATATATATATATATATATATATATATATATATATATATATATATATGTCTATTGTGTATTCTATATATACTTTTTTCTTTTCAATATTTATCTATTTTTTATTGAATTTTAATTATTTTTTTAAAGTCTTGTTGCTGTTTTTGTATTGTTGTGTACTGGAAGCTCCTGTCACCAAGACAAATTCCTTGTATGTGTAAGCATACTTGGCAATAAAGCTCATTCTGATTCTGATTCTCATTCTGATTCTGACTGTCGTAACCATGTTTTTTTTTTTTTTGCCAAGACATCGAAGATGCTAAATTGCGAACAGATTTTTAAATATCGAATGGTGAATGGCAAAAATAGGCATACAGGATGTGTCTCATATCTTCTGCGTGCATTGTGTGATTTAGATCAAAATAGAGTTGTATGTTTTTTCTTGGGGGCTAATCACATGGACGTGGCTATTGTGGGTCACGGTCATTATGCCACCAACTGGCAGCAGGAAGTGTGGCACTTACAACAGACTTTGAAATAGTCCTCTTTTACCCAAATTGCTTAAAAATTGTTTAGACACTGCTAATGGAAAAAAGAGATGCTTGATAGCTTTAATAGTGTTGTCATGGCAATGGATTAAATTACATGAAGTTGTAGTCAAACTGGTATGGTGGCATATACTGTATCTATTACACATTGTATGTTTAGGGTCCAAGTTTACATTAATGTTGAGTTGTTGCTGTGTCCATCATGCTATGTTTCCTGAAAGCCACCGAGTGGAAATGGACCCATGGTGCTTGGGCCTGTCATCGCTGCTTGCAGCTATATTTATTATTATTTTTTTTCTTCTTCTTTTGAAGGTTTTCGGTACTTTTGGGGTACATAACATGTGTGAAAACTCTTAAAAGTTTCGCTGGCCATTAGGGCGTGGCAAAGTTACAGGTGGGGGGTGCACTGTGGCGCACCTAGAACATGGGCATGTTTGGGGGGCTATGTAGCACATCCCTTTTGAGCTACAGTCACCAAACTTTGTACACATATAGATCTCATGAAGCCAGACAACTTTTGCGCTGAAAGACATAAACTGTGCCCAAAAGGAAGTTGGCCATTTTGGATTGTTTGAAAAATGGATGCTGTGGAATTTGATATAATAACTCATAAGGATTTCATGTTACAGGTACCAAATGTGGGAGACATCATGCCAGGACATTGACAATGCTAAATTGGGAAGGGATTTTTGATATATCGAATGGTGTTGCCATGGCGAAGCGATAAAATAATGTCAAAAAAATGGAATAAGGAAATGTCTCATATTTTCTGCATGCACAAAATTAAAAACATCAAAATTGAGCCAAATGTTTGTCCTTGCAGGCTGATCACATTGATGTGACTATTGTGGGTCACGGTCGTAGCGCCACCAACTGGCTGAAGGAAGTGTGTCACTTTAAGCAGACTTTGAAATATCCCGGTTATGTTAACCTGAATTGCTTCAAAAGATTTTAGAATAATGTCAAGACAGTGCAGATTTAACATTCAGAAGGGATTGCTGATATCTTAAATACTGTTGCCATGGCAATGCATTAAATGTCATCAATCCTTTTTGTCCATATTCACATGTTTTGAGGTATTTGGCAAGCTTGGTTTTTAAAGTTTATTGTTAATTAACATAAGTCTTAATTTTTATATGAATAAAATATAATAAAAATATAAACTGAAATGTAAAAATAATAGGAAACTGTGTCATAATGTGTAAATGTAATTAGTGGCAATTACAAGAAATGTCCAATAGAGGGCATCCAAGCTCCATGAATGATTCCCAAAATAACAGAAGACATTTGGTGTCCTGTATAGAAGGGATCCCTTTTTCATATGGTATGTATATGAAGTATGTGTAACTACGTTCTTCAGTAAATTACATTTCTCATTTTATGTGTTAAACATATCCTGTTCTTGAGTTGGAGTTTTCATCTGATCTGTGTATGTTTTGATTGCCGATCCGGCGCTGGAATGTGTTCTTTTGAATTTATGATAAATGTTTGTTCTGGCTGTTATCAATGTCATTTAGTGTCAGCAGTTTTTTCTGCAGCTCGCACTCTTTTCCAGGAAATAGAAAAGCGAAATATGTCCCCCATGATTGCCTTCTCGGCCGTATTGTTTGTGTGTATGTAGAGCATGTGTTTTGTCTTTATCTCTCTCTATCTCTCTCTCTCCCTCTCTTAATCGCTCTCAGTTGTGGGGTAACCAGGTGATCTGATTGTTAATGTGCAGCGCCGGCATGCAGTGTGTTTTCTTCCTATATAAATGGAGTGTTTCATGTCTCTGTTGAGCCATGGGGGGTTGTGAACTGTGCCATCTTGGTCACCGATGCTCTTGTGCAAATTCCCGGAGCGGATTTTCCCGGAGGTGGCTATTGAAAATGTAACATTTTAATTTAATTCTGCTCAAATGAATGAAATGCCTTGAATAAATATTCATCCATTTTGTTGAACAAGACTCAAAGATCCAAGTCAGTAAAATGATCCGATCTTCCCATCACTACTGGCGCTGTCTCTTCTCCTTAAATACTCCCGCCTCCCCTGGCTGGAACACGAGTCCGGTCTGGCGCACAGATGGAAGTCATTCGCCACTTATCTTCCCGGCCTCGCTCTGCCCAGATGTCGCTCGGCTCCGCCCTGCTCACCACAAAAGGCTATTTAAACAGTTGCGTATGAATAACGAATGCAGACTAAAAGTTAATGTACTTCATTTATTTTGAAAGAGAACAGAGAAAAAAATGCAACAATAAAAGAATCTGAGACCTATTGCCAAATAACTGCAACAAAATTACAAGGCTAAATTACTTCTGTGCTCATTAAACTCTACCTAGACCAACTTAACACCTAATGCATTGAATTACATTTGTTAATTTAATTGAAAGCAATATTAAGGATATATAAAAATGGTAAATGAATTCATTACAATAGAATCTTCAGATCTACATATTTTTTCAATAAATAATTATATTAAATTATAGCAAAAATGTTAAATTAATCAGTTAGCAATAAAATAAAAATTAACAATTAAAATTGAAATATATATATATACACACTGTGGTTGAGTGTGTGTGAGATATACAGGTGCATCTCAATAAATTAGAATGTCGTGGAAAAGTTCATTTATTTCAGTAATTCAACTCAAATTGTGAAACTCGTGTATTAAATAAATTCAATGCACACTGACTGAAGTAGTTTAAGTCTTTGGTTCTTTTAATTGTGATGATTTTGGCTCACATTTAACAAAAACCCACCAATTCACTATCTCAAAAAATTAGAATACATCATAAGACCAATAAAAAAAAACATTTTTAGTGAATTGTTGGCCTTCTGGAAAGTATGTTCATTTACTGTACATGTACTCAATACTTGGTAGGGGCTCCTTTTGCTTTAATTACTGCCTCAATTCGGCGTGGCATGGAGGTGATCAGTTTGTGGCACTGCTGAGGTGGTATGGAAGCCCAGGTTTCTTTGACAGTGGCCTTCAGCTCATCTGCATTTTTTGGTCTCTTGTTTCTCATTTTCCTCTTGACAATACCCCATAGATTCTCTATGGGGTTCAGGTCTGGTGAGTTTGCTGGCCAGTCAAGCACACCAACACCATGGTCATTTAACCAACTTTTGGTGCTTTTGGCAGTGTGGGCAGGTGCCAAATCCTGCTGGAAAATGAAATCAGCATCTTTCAGCAGAAGGAAGCATGAAGTGCTCCAAAATTTCTTGGTAAACGGGTGCAGTGACTTTGGTTTTCAAAAAACACAATGGACCAACACCAGCAGATGACATTGACACCCCAAATCATCACAGACTGTGGAAACTTAACACTGGACTTCAAACAACTTGGGCTATGAGCTTCTCCACCCTTCCTCCAGACTCTAGGACCTTGGTTTCCAAATGAAATACAAAACTTGCTCTCATCTGAAAAGAGGACTTTGGAACACCGGGCAACAGTCCAGTTCTTCTTCTCCTTAGCCCAGGTAAGACGCCTCTGACATTGTCTGTGGTTCAGGAGTGGCTTAACAAGAGGAATACGACAACTGTAGCCAAATTCCTTGACATGTCTGTGTGTGGTGGCTCTTGATGCCTTGACCCCAGCCTCAGTCCATTCCTTGTGAAGTTCACCCAAATTCTTGAATCGATTTTGCTTGACAATCATAAGGCTGCGGTTCTCTCGGTTGGTTGTGCATCTTTTTCTTCCACACTTTTTCCTTCCACTCAACTTTCTGTTAACATGCTTGGATACAGCACTCTGTGAACAGCCAGCTTCTTTGGCAATGAATGTTTGTGGCTTACCCTCCTTGTGAAGGGTGTCAATGATTGTCTTCTGGACAACTGTCAGATCAGCAGTCTTCCCCATGATTGTGTAGCCTAGTGAACCAAACTGAGAGACCATTTTGAAGGCTCAGGAAACCTTTGCAGGTGTTTTGAGTTGATTAGCTGATTGGCATGTCACCATATTCTAATTTTTTGAGATAGTGAATTGGTGGGTTTTTGTTAAATGTGAGCCAAAATCATCACAATTAAAAGAACCAAAGACTTAAACTATTTCAGTCTGTGTGCATTGAATTTATTTAATACACGAGTTTCACAATTTGAGTTGAATTACTGAAATAAATGAACTTTTCCACGACATTCTAATTTATTGAGATGCACCTGTATATGGCAGACCTCTGCCTGTCCTATGGAGGGAGCGGGAGCCAGGTGAACAATCCACATAAGACTTTAATGCCACACTTTTCAATGTACATCAAAACATAAACGTGCTTTTCTGCACAATAAACAAACACATTCAACAACATTCAACAGCCTTGCTTTTCAGCAGTCACTGTGGCACAGTCACACACAGCTCCGTGCATCTGTCTCTCCCTGTCAGCTGCTGTCTTCTCTCCTTAAATACTCCCGCTGGTCCTCCCTGGAATGCGAGACCAGTGTACAAACAGGAGGAAATTGCTTACCACTTATTCGGTGTTTGTTATGTACAGAAAAAGAAATATTACTGCCAAACCCAAAATAAATATATTCTATTTGGTAACAGACACTTCCAGAGATTTGCCCTCACTAAAAATCACTATGGTTTTACAGAAGTAAATGGTATTTGTAGTAAAATCATAGTAACCGCAAAATTAACATAGTTAATGTCATGGTTACAATACTATAGTAAATTCATGGTTACTATATGGAAATTACAGTTACTATTGTAAAACAGTGGTTAACTGTATCAAAACTATGATTTTTGCCAAGAAAACTATGGTGACAGCAGTCATTGTTACTTCAGTCATGGCTACTACAGTATTACTGAATAAAACCATGGTTAATTTTCATTAGGTGTCCTTAACTAACAAAAAATGCTCTAATTACTAACTCAAAATTTAACTTAATACATGCATTTATGCATCAACATAATGTGCATTTCATATTCAACTCAACATACAGTTGTGCTCAAAAGTTTGCATACCCTGGCAGAAATTGTGAAATTTTGGCATTGATTTTGAAAATATGACTGATCATGCAAAAAACAAACAAACTGTCTTTTATTTAAGGATAGTTGTAACGATGCTGGCAATGGCAATGATGATGACGATGATGAAGTGTAGAGAGAACCCAAGTGCAGTTTATTTACAAACGTGATAACCAGTAACCCTAACTTCAAACGTGAAACATAAAACATAAACATGAACTTGACTATAAACATGAATTGACTATAAACAATGTTACTATGCACATCCACATACATTCAATACTTGACAATCGACAATGGCAAACATGGGAGAACATAAACCAATGAACAAACAGAACTCTAACAAGAACATGGACATGGAGGGAAAACATGAAATCACATGACAAGGGAACAGGAACTAAACAAAATAAAAGACATGAATCAACAAAATACACATGACATATTCCCCCCCCCCCCCCCCCGACACACACACTAAGGGGTGGCTCCCGATGCCCCAACACAAGAACAAACACAAAAAACATTACAAAGTTCCAAAGTTCTGTAGGGAGTGGGGGGGGGGGGTGTCTTGAGGCATGGGGCATGGCGTGGCAAGAATGGGCGAGGGGCATGGGACCAGGGCAAAGTCCATGGGGGGTGGACCCATGAGAGGATCGAGGGGCGGAGCCATGGAAGGCGGAGCCGTGAGAGGCTCGAGGGGCAGAGCCATGGAACTTGGTGCCTGGAGAGTAGCCGAAGACTTGTTGACCCTCTCCAAACATAGCGCTTATGACCATAAAGCTCTATTTTGGTCTCGTCACTCCAAATTACAGTGTGCCAGGAGCTGTGAGGTGTGTCAAGGTGTTGTCAGGCATATTGTAACCGGGCTTTTTTGTGACATTGGTGCAGTAAAGGCTTCTTTCCGGCAACATGACCATGCAGCTCATTTTTGTTCAAGTATCGTCGTATTGTGCTCCTTGAAACAACCACACCGTCTTTTTCCAGAGTAGCCTGTATTTCTCCTGAGGTTACCTGTATGTTTTTCTTTGTATCCCGAACAATTCTTCTGGCAGTTGTGGCTGAAATCTTTCTTGATCTACCTGACTTTGGCTTGGTATCAAGAGATCCACGAATTTTCCACTTCTTAATAAGTGATTGAACAG
This sequence comes from Myxocyprinus asiaticus, assembly GCF_019703515.2. NCBI lineage: Eukaryota > Metazoa > Chordata > Actinopteri > Cypriniformes > Catostomidae > Myxocyprinus > Myxocyprinus asiaticus. Next base: position 14,625,308 of record NC_059392.1, on the reverse strand, counting down.
TACTGACTGGCATTTTCAAGGCTTTGGATATATTTTTATATCCTTTTCCATCTTTATAAAGTTCTGTTACCTTGTTACGCAGGTCTTTTGACAGTTATTTTCTGCTCCCCATGGCTCAGTACCTAGCCTGCTCAGTGCATCCATGTGAGAGCTAACAAACTCATTGACTATTTATACACAGACACTAATTGCAATTTAAAAAGCCACAGGTGTGGGAAATTAAACTTTAATTGCCATTTAAACCAGTGTGTGTCACCTTGTGTGTTTGTTACAAGGCCAAACATTCAAGGGTACGTAAACTTTTGATCAGGGCTATTTGGGTGATTTCTGTTACCATTATGATTTTAAAAGGAGCCAAAAAACTGTGATAATAAATGGCTTTATATGATCACTATCCTTAAATAAAGGACAGCTTTTTTGCATGAACAGTCATATTTTCAAAATTAATGCAATTTCACAATTTCTGCCAGGGAATGCAAACTTTTGAGCACAACTGTATATTCAGAAGTTGTACATCACTATAGAATGATTAACCTTGCTGTAAAAATATATGCTAGAAGAGATGTCGTAATGCAACATGAGTGTTATAATCATACATGGAAATCCCACATCTTCATCACAGGAATGGTGGCATATATCTAATATACATTGTATGTTTAGGGTCCAAGTTTACATTAATGTTGAGTTGTGAGCTGTGGCCATTATGCTTTATTTTCCGAAAGCCACCAAGTGGAAATGGACCCATGGTTCTTGGGCCCGTCATCGCTGCTCGCAGCTATATTTATTTTTATTATTATTCTTTTCAAGGTTTTCGGTACTTTTGGAGTACATAACATGCGTGAAAACTCTTGAAAGTTTGCACACACATCAGAGTCGTTGGCCATTAGGGCTTGGCAAAGTTGCGGGGGTCATGCAGGGGGGGCTCTGCAGCACCACCTAGAACATGGGCATGTTTGGGGGACTCTGTAGCACATCCCTTTTGAGCTACAGTCACCAAACTTTGTACACATATAGATCTTGTCAAGCCGGACAACTTTTGTACTGACAGTCATAAGCTCTGCCCAAAAGGAAGTTGGCCATTTTGGATTGTTTGAAAAATGTATGCTCTGGAATTTGATATACTCCTCCATGGGATTACAGGTACCAGATGTGGGCGACATCATGCCAAGACATTGACAATGCTAAATTGTGAAGGGATTTTTGATATATCGAACGGTGTTGCCATGGCGAAGCGATAAAATAACGTCAAAAAAATGGAATAAGGAAATGTCTCAAATCTTCTGCATGCATGGTGTGATCTTACATAAAAATTGAGCCAAATGTTTGTCCTTACAGGCTGATCACATTGAGGTGGCTATTGTGGGTCACGGCCATAGCGCCACCAGCTGGTGGAAGGAAGTGTATCACTTTTAACAGACTTTGAAATATCCCTATTATGTTAACCTGAATTGCTTCAAAACATTTTAGAATAATGTCAAGACAGTGCAGATTTAAAATTCTGAAGGGATTTGTGATCTCTTAAATAGTGTTGCCATGGCAACATATTAAATGTCATTATTCCTTTTTATGTATGTTCAAATGTTTTTTAGGAACTTGGCATGCTTGAATTTTCATGATATTTTGCACACACATCAGAGTTGTCGCCATTAGGCCTGGGAAAAAGTTAACACATGGGCGTGACTGGGGAGCTCTGTAGCACCACCTTTTGACAAAAGTTGTGTGGGTCAGTTTCTTCTATGATCACCAAACTTGCTACATATATTGATCTCATCAAGACGGACAACTTTCAAAATTACAGTCATTAGCTCCGTCCAACAGAAAGTCAGCCATTTTGGATGGAATGTGCATTTTTTGAAAATTGCAGGCCCTGAACTTTTGAATACTCCTCCTAGGAGAATACTGTGACTGTCACCAAATTTTGGCAATATTATGCCAAGACATTGAAGATACTTAATTGCGAACAGAGTTTTGATATATCAAACAGTTTTGCCATGGTGATGCAATACATTAAGGGTAAAAATGTGAAAAAGGAATTTTCTGATATCTTCTGTGTGAATTGTATGATTTTGATGAAAATTCAGCTTTATGTTTGGTAATGGGGGCTGATCACATTTATACGGCTATTATGGGTCACGGCCATAGCACCACCAACTGACAACAGGAAGTGTGACACTTTGTGTGACTTTGAAAAAGTCCTCTTATATTTACCCTCTCAAATGCATGCGGCCACCATGCTTTGTTTTCCTAGAGCCACAAGGCGGTGATGGCACCGTAGTGCTTGGGCCCATCATTGCTGCTTGCAGCTATATTTATGTTGGCTTGAGAAAGCCAACATATTGTTATACTATTTAAACTTATTATTATGTTGGCTTGACAAAGCCAACATACTGATCTACTACATAAACATATTATTATTATTATTATTAGTGGTGCTTGCGGAGCAAAGCATCACTATTGTAATCTCACATACTTATTATTAGTGGTGCTTGCAAAGCATCACTATTTTAATCTCACATACTTATTAGTGGTGCTTGCGAAGCAAAGCATCACTCTTGTACTCTCACATAATTATTATTATTCTTCTTGTTCCGTAGAAAATTTCGGCACCTAACTTGTCCTGCACTGTTTGTAGTAGACCCATGAATTAGGTGTCAAATCGACCAGCCTATTGACGACACCTGTGCTATGACTCTTCTAAGGGATTGGGGGTACGGTGCACCCCTGGGGGGCAAAAAACGTCCCAAAAATTCCCCATAGGCATACTATGGCAAGGGTCTCGCCCATTAAAAAAACAAATTTCCCTACTATGGCAGTCAATGCTAAAAAGTTGTCAGACATAGAGACATGGGGGTGGGCTCATTTCAATTGGGCTACCAATCAGTCTTTAAGGATCATCTTGGAAATGGTGTAGCCACGCCCTAGCAACCATTTACGGCACCCTAGCAACCGCCCCCTTAGACTTACATTCAAAATGGCTCAGATGGATATCTTCAGAACAGAATGTCATACACACTTGGGGATTGGCTCTTTTCAGTCAGATTAGTAATCAGCCAATGGTCACTGGCTAGCCACACCCTAGCAACAATTTTGAGCACCCTAGCAACCAGCCCTATTGACTTCCATAAAAATGTCTGAGAGGGATATCTTTGGATCAGATTATACTACAGACATGGCAGTTGGCTTATTTCACGTGGGTGAGCAATCAGTCTTCATGTATCCATTTGAAAAACTACTTGGTCACACCTTGGCAACCATTTAGAGCACCCTAGCAACCAACTCTATTGCTTTCACTTAGAGTGTGATATCGTTGGATCAGAATGCCTGAGAGACATGAGAGTTGGCTTGTTTTAACTGGGTGAGCAATCAGTCTTCAAGTGTCATCATGTGAACTACTTAGCCACGCCCTAGTAACCATTTAGAGCACCCTAGCATCCAAACACCATTGACTTTTATTCAAAATCACTAAGATGGGTATCTCAGGATCAGAATGTCGTAGAGACTTCCGGGTTGACTTATTTCACTCAGGATAACAAAGAGCCATGTCAAGTATCACCTTGGTAACTGCCTAGCAACCACATGGGCTTACCCTAGCAACCAAGTAACAAAATATATATCCCTGCACCAGAAAATCGTAGAGACTTCCGGGTTAACTTATTTCACTCAGGATGGCAAGTAGCCTCGATAAGTATCACATGGTAACTGCCTAGCAACCAGATGGGGTTACCCTAGCAACCAAGTAACAAATCACATATCTCTGCACCAGAAAATCGTAGAGACTTCCGGGTTGACTTATTTCACTCAGGATGGCAAGTAGCCATGTTAAGTATCACCTTGTTAACTGCCTAGCAACCAGATGGGGTTACCCTAGCAACCATGTAACAAATAACACATCTCTGCACCAGAACATTGTAGAGACTTCTGTGTTGACTTATTTCACTCAGGACAGCAAAGAGCCATGTTAAGTGTCACCTTGGTAACTGCCAAGCAACCACATGGGCTTACCCTAGCAACCAAGTAACAAATAACACAACTCTGCACCAGGATATCGTTGAGACTTCCTGTTTGGCTTGTTTCACAAAGTCTAGCAAGGAGCATTTTGAGTATCATCCTGGTAACTGCCTAGCAACCAGATGGAACACCCTAGCAACCATAGAACAACACCAATACCTCTGCACCAGAACATCCTACTGTCATGGGGTGGCCTCTTTCAACTTGGGGCAGTTGGTGGGACATCGTGTTAAGAAATTTTCCCACGGCAAGCACCACTCACATTTTTTTCAGGAAATGTACCTATCAAGTTATGTTGTCTTGACAAAGCCAACATTCTGATCTACTATTTAAGCTTATTCTTCTCTTCTTCTTCTTCTTCTTCTTCTGAGCCAAAATTTAAACAATATCTTCTCCTAGAGCTTTCAAGCTACAACCACCAAACTCGGGTCAGACCATCAGACTGTTCTGACTTGGGTTGCTATAACTTTTCTAACTGATCATACTTATGGTTTTCTCACAGCGGACAATCAAACATCGGAAAAATCCCCATTCACTTACACTGATGGAATGTTCACACTATTCAAACTCCAACTGTCAAAAATCCAAAAGTATACAGACACACAGAAGGCCTTTAATATGCCTTTAGTTGTTCTATCTAATTTACCACTCATATTTTCTATCTATCTATCACTCCACCACTCTCTTTTCTATCTTTCCATCACTCCACTCTTTTTATTCTTTCTTTAAATCCATCACTTTAACACCGTAGCAACTGCATACAACCTAGAAACCATTTAGTGCAACCTAGCAACCAAAACCCCAAAAACCCATTGACTACCGTTCAGAATGGCTTAGATGGATATCTCCTGATCAGAATGTCCTACAGATATGAGAGTTAGCTTGTTTGAGTTGGGTGAGCAATCAGTCTTCAAGTGTCATCATAAAAACTACTTAGCCATGCCCTAGCAACCATTTAGAGCACCCTAGCAACCAAACCCCTTTGACTTTCATTCAAAAAGGCTGCGTGTGATATATTCAGATCAGAATGTCATAAAGACCTGAGAGTTGGCTTGTTTGAATTAGGTGAGCAATCAGTCTTCAAGTATCATCATGGAAACTACTTAGCCAGGCCCTAGCAACCATTTAGAGCACCCTAGCAACCAAACCCCACTGACATCCATTTAAAATTGCTTAGATGGCTATCTTAGGATCAGAATGCCGTAGAGACTTCAATGTTGGCTTGTATGACTCAAGCAGCCTTCTTGGTATCACCCTGGCAACTGCCTAGCAACCACATGGGCTTACCCTAGCAACCATGTAACAAATCACATATCTCTGCACCAGAACATCGTAGAGACTTCTGGGTTGACTTATTTCACTCAGGATGTCAAGGAGCCTTGAAAAGTATCACCCTGTTAACTGCTTAGCAACCATATGGGGTTACCCTAGCAACCAAGTACAAATCACATATTTCTGCACCAGAACATCGTAGAGACTTCTGGTTTGACTTATTTCACACAGGATGGCAAAGAGCCATGTTATGTATCACCCTGGTAACTACCTAGCAATTAGATGGGGTTACCCTAGCAACCAAATAACAAATCACATATCTCTGCACCAGAACATCGTAGAGACTTCTGGGTTGACTTATTTCACTCAGAATGGAAAGGAAGCTTGATAAGTATCACCCTGGTAACTGCATAGCAACCAGATGGGGTTACCCTAGCAACCAAGTAACAAATCACATATTTCTGCATCAGAACATCGTAGAGAATTCCGGGTTGATTTATTTCAATCAGGATGGCAAGGAGCCTTGAATAGTATCACCCTGGTAACTGCTTAGCAACCAGATGAGGTTACCCTAGCAACCAAGTAACAAATCAAATATCTCTGCCCCATAAAATCGTACAGACTTCTGGGTTGACTTATTTCACTTAGGATAGCAAGGAGCCTTGGTACGTGTCACCCTGGTAACTGCTTTGCAACCAGATGGGGTTACCCTAGCAACCAAGAAACAAATCATATATCTCTGCATCAGAACATTGTAGAGATTTCTGGTTTTGTTCATTTGACTTAGGGTAGCAAGAAGCCTTTTGAGTATCAACTTGGTAACTGCCTAGCAACCAAATAGGGTTACCCTAGCAACCAATTTACCATTAAGAAAAACAAAAAAGGGGTAGGGATGCATAGGACTTCTTGCAGCTGGCTGTCTATCTGTATGATGTTTCTTCTGTCTGTCTGACTGTAAGACCTTCAAACTTCCAACTCTTCAAACTATTTTAAATTTTCAGACAAGGCATTGTCAAGCCAACATAAATTTTGTCTTCAAACTTTACTATCTAGTTATTATTATTATTATTATTATTATTATTTTGGGCCAAAATTTAAACTGTATCTCCTCCTTGAGCTTTACAGCTACAACCACCAAACTCGGGTCAGACCTTCAGACTGTTGTCTAACTGATCAGACTTCCAGTATTCCTGTATCGGAGTTCCAAACAGGTCTGATTTTTAATTGACTCCCATTCAAGGTGTGAAAACTTTTCCCAGTAATAAATCCTTTAGAGGATTCAATCTACTTCCTATCACTCCACCACTCATACTTTCTGTCTGTCACTCCATCACTCTCTTTTCTATCTTTCCATCACTCCACTCTTTTTATTCTTTCTTTCACTCCATCACTTTAACACCCTAGCAACTGCATACAACCTAGCAACCATTTAGAGCATTCTAGCAACCAAACCCCTTTGACTTCCATTCAAAAATGCTGAGTGTGATATCTTCAGATCAGAATGTCCTACAGACATGAGAATTGGCTTGTTTGAATTGTGTGAGCAATAAGTCTTCAAGAATCATCATAGAAACTTCTTATCCACGCCCTAGCAACCATTTAGAGCACCCTAGCAACCAAATACCTTTGACTTCCATTTAAAATGGCTTAGATGGGTATCTCAGGATCAGAATGTCATAGAGACTTCATTGTTGGCTTGTTTGACTCAGAACAGCAAGCAGCTTTCTTGGTTACACACTGGCAAATACCTAGCAACCACACGGGCTTACCCTAGCAACCATGTAACAAATCACATATCTCTGCACCAGTACATCGTAGAGACTTCCGGGTTGACTTATTTCACTCAGGATGGCAAGAAGCCTTGTTAAGTATCACCCTGGTAACTGTCTTGAAACCAGATGGGGTTACCCTAGCAACCAAGTAACAAATAACACAACTCTGCACCAGAACATTGTAGAGACTTCCGGGTTGACTTATTTCACTCAGGATGGCAAGAAGCCTTGTTAAGTATCACCCTGGTAACTGTCTTGAAACCAGATGGGGTTACCATAGCAACCAAGTAACAAATAACACAACTCTGCACCAGAACATTGTAGAGACTTCCTGGTTGACTTATTTCACTCAGGATGGCAAGGAGCCTTGTTAAGTATCACCCTGGTAACTGCCTAGCAAACATATGGGGTTACCCTAGCAACCAAGTAACAAATCACCTATCTCTGCAGCAGAACATCGTAGAGACTTCCTGCTTGTCTTATTTCACTCAGGATGGCAAAGAGTCATGTTAAGTATCAACCTGGTAACTGCCTAGCAACCGAATTGAGTTACCCCAGTAACCAAGTAACAAATCACATATCTCTGCACCAGAACATCATAGAGATTTCCGGGTTGACTTATTTCACTCAAGATGGCAAGGAGACTTGATAAGTATCACCCTGTTAACTGCCAAGCAACCACATGGGCTTACCCTAGCAACCAAGTAACAAATCACATATCTCTGCACCAGAACATCATAGAGACTTGTGGGTTGACTTATTTCACTCAGGATGGCAAAGAGCCTTGAATAGTATCACCCTGGTAACTGCTTAGTAACCAGATGGGCTTACCCTAGCAACCAAGTAACAAATCACATATCTCTGCACCAGAACATCATAGAGACTTGTGGGTTGACTTATTTCACTCAGGATGGCAAAGAGCCTTGAATAGTATCACCCTGGTAACTGCTTAGTAACCAGATGGGGTTACCCTAGCAACCAAGTAACAAATCACATATCTCTGCACCAGAAAATCGTAGAGACTTCTGGTTTTGTTCATTTGACTCAGGGTAGCAAGGAGCCTTTTGAGTATCACCTTGGTAACTGCCTAGCAACCATATGGGGTTACCTTAACGACCATGTAACAAATAATACATCTCTGCACCAGAACATCATAGAGACTGCTCGTTTCATTCATTTGACTCAAGGTAGCAAGGAGCCTTTTGAGTATCACCTTGGTAACTGCCTAGCAACCATATGGGGTTACCTTAGCGACCATGTAACAAATAATACATCTCTGCACCAGAACATCATAGAGACTTCTCGTTTCATTCATTTGACTCAAGGTAGCAAGGAGCCTTTTGAGTATCACCTTGGTAACTGCCTAGCAACCATATGGGGTTACCTTAGCGACCATGTAACAAATAATACATCTCTGCACCAGAACATCATAGAGACTTCTCGTTTCATTCATTTGACTCAAGGTAGCAAGGAGCCTTTTGAGTATCACCTTGGTAACTGCCTAGCAACCATATGGGGTTACCTTAGCGACCATGTAACAAATAATACATCTCTGCACCAGAACATCATAGAGACTTCTCGTTTCATTCATTTGACTCAGGGTAGTAGGAGCCTTTTCATTATCACCTAGGTAATGTCCTAACAACCAAATGGGGTTACCTAAGCAACCAATTTGCCATTCAGAAAAACAAGCAAGGGGTAGGGTTGCATAGGACTTCTTGCAGCTGGCTGTCTATCTGTATGGTGTTCCTTCTGTCTGTCTGAATGTAAGATCTTCAAACTATTTTAAACTTTCAGACAAGGCTTTGTCAAGCCAACATAAAGTTTGTCTTCAAACTTTACTATCTAGTTATTATTATTATTCTGGGACCCAAAAATTTCCAAGAATATCTCCTCCTAGAGCTTTCAAGCTACAAACACCAATTTCGCCACAGACCTTCAGACTTGTCTGACTCGTCACTCCACAGGTTGAGGAATGAGATGCAAAATATACTATACCTCCTCAGAAATAAATATATTTTATACTATGCTAATATAAATTCTAAATTTTTAAATGTACAGTGTGTGACTATATATATATATATATATATATATACCTCCGCTACCATAGCTGCTTTCGCCATCACCCAGAAGAGGTACGAGCCTCCGTGTGAGTATTATAGACGCCCGAGAACCACGTAATTCCAAGGAAGTAACGCACCACGTCTGGAGGAGGAACGAGCTTTCAAGTCTCTTTTCCTTCACAACCTCCACGAGTGCGTGCAATATGACGTCACGATGCACTGCAGAATGGGCAACCTCACCATGCAGGAGATTAGAAGGTACATGCAACTGGCATGGGAGACACACATGCGCCCTGCCCGAGGGCATGAAGGCGACGCCAGAGCCCTGGGGATCCAAGCCTCAGAATGTGCAGACCTAGCGTTTGAAGGCAACGAAATGCCTCACGTTAAGGTGAATGCTAGAACAGGACCCCAGAGGTGCCGATCACCCCGCCAGCAGGGTAGGCAACAGAACCAGGGGGGTGGTAACCAGGGGGTTAGTAACAAAGCTTGACGTGCTCCGTTGTTCACCAGGTCCGTCGACCTCCTCAAAGGAACACGGCACTGAAACCACGACAGTATGACTAGACGATGTACCCCCTCCCGTTAACGCCAAAGTTTACTTTGTAGGTCGGGAAAAGGGGAACAGGGTCTAAGTTGCTCCCCAAAACAGTCACTCCTAACATGCCACACCCTCCTTTTCTGACATTCTTGGGCGATCTGTACCGTAAGGGCAACGCCTGACACATGGGTCATTCAGCTCCCACACACTACACCGGTTCCGAAATAGTCTAATGGGTTCCAACACCTTCGCAGAGGTGGCTAGAGCAAAGCTGTCCCATGGCAAACCGTTATAGACAGAGACCTGCAACGTAAGCATCACAAGCTACACGCAAGATAAGTTGTCTATCACAAAACGGGTGTGGATCGACATTACCTTTCAAGGGATGACGCTAGTACACCCTGTTTATATGTCCCATTAATACGGAACCACTGTTAATTAGCCAGGACCTACTGAACCTGAAATGGCTCTGCTCATTGACTGCCGTCATGGACACGTGGGCTCAGGTTGACATACCGAGACCACTTGGTCCAGAAAACAGTTCGCCAGCTTCAGATGAACAAGTCACCATTGTCCAAAAATCCAGCAGAGATGACGTCTCCAACAAGAACAATTACAGGGGCTAGGTAAAACCCTTCATGGTACTATAGTCACTGTAAATTTGCACTCCGTTCTTATCAATAACACTTTGCATGCTTTAGGGACTTTGTCAGAGGAAACAACTTATGCATGTATCATTAGAGATCTAATGCAGGACCTCAGGGAAATTAGCTCCTCAGTCATCAGTCTGAGTGGTGGAAGGATTCCAGCTTACCTGGTCTCCCTAGACCTTGTCGAACAAATCCTTAGATCTGCTACTATCTCCATTGTGCAACCTTCACAGATACACCTGGCATATAGTTTTGGCATTGAAATTCCAATCCATGTAAATCCTCAGAACCTCAAAATAGGATTTATCCTCAATCTACTATCATAGGCAGAATATATATCGACTAAAGTCCGTATTTAATGTTGGTTTTCAGAGAGGTAATGCACACATTCACCTCAAAACACCACCAACACTCACCTATCGTGATGTGGACCTCTCGCTCTACCTTATCCCTAACCTACACATGTACCAAGACAAAGTACATTCACTGGGTTTGTCAAAACACAACCCCTTTGTTAGAGAGGTGACTAACTACCTCTGCGGCCTAAGAGCCGAATTCCTTGAACAAGTGTCATGGTAGCAAGTCCATCAAAGATGAAGGAACAGAGACAAGGGTAGAGTGAGCAGGCAATCCCTGGCTCGTTAACACACCAGCCATCGAAGTCCCAATGTCATACAACCGCCATGATACAGCCACTAAACTAAGGCTACAAAACCAAATGGTGTTCTTAATGGTTCTCCAAGGAGCCACCGTGCACATTGACGATATTGTCCTCCATTATCTCAACGTCGACAAACATGATGCAGAAATTGAGATCATGGACGCATTTAGAGGTCACAGCCTCACCGTTGATGACACCCTTCGACAGCAGCTTCAGGCTGAAGGGATGAAATTAGTGAAGTTCAGTCTCAAACCGACTGGCTTGACCAGTATATTTTCTAGTCACATAAGCAGATCGTCATCTTACCAAGAACACCCTATCAGTTTGGTTGCCCTCTGGCTCCTCCTTAGTGGTTGGATCATCGCAATTATTGCACACGCCATGTACAGGTACATTCAACACCTACAGGCCAGACTGTACTCACTTCTCGCACAGCCGCGTTTTACACACCAGTCTGAGCCCATCCCACAGGTTAACCCCAATCATTTCCAAGGATAAGCCTTTTAACCTTTAACCCTCCTTTCCTCTAACATTTTGTTCCTAGTAACCAATGTCAGGTTCTACTTTGATTTTGTGTTATGACCAAAGAACAACAAAGGATTGTGTTATGGTTAATGCTGTGCCTTCCAATAACTTGAAATGTTTATGTGTGATGAATGTAGTTTTAGATTTAGCTAGAAGTTCTATGCCCAGATGTGCCTCAATCTCTGTCCAGATGATAAAGCCTCTGTGAACTCTAATGAACTGTATGGACTGTGCAGCCGTTTTCTTTCCTATCAGGAATACATGAATGGTGAAACCCACAGGTTACTGTTAACCGACAAAAACTGTTCGGCCCTTCAGTTGCTCTAAAGATGCTGGACAACAACCAACTCTTCAGACCAAAGGGGGGAATGTTGGGTCTCATGTAGTCAGATAGAAGACAAAGGCAGGCCTAACACGGTCGTAAAACCTAACTCAGCCCCCACATAAGTCATAAATTATACTGATAAAAATCACGGCAAAATCAAACAAAGGGAGTCCAAAACAGACTACAAATCCCATGAAGCCATGCTCACTAACGGATCGAACTCCCAACTCCTATTGGATAAGGCACACAACAGAACGCACCTCAACCATGACATCATCAGGAGTAGAAATACCTCTGAAATGCTTCCGGGATTTGCTTCCTGCAACTTTGCTCAGTGTGGGTAGATGCAGCTCATCGCTGCTCTCAGGTGCAGTCTCATGGCACAAGGAAGTAACGTCCAACTTGAAACTGTGGCCATACAATCTCCATCTTGCTGGATGAGTTGAGATTACTCTGTGTTCAACTGAACACTCTAACTGATCCGAAGGAGACCGCCGAGCAATCCGCATCTTCATCCGTTTGCCTGCAGAAGTGAAGAGATTAAAGATTTCTCTTCCATCTACAATCAAGTCGAAGTTTCTGATTTCTCTGCCAGCACGCCGACAATCAGCAGCCGTACCGCCTGCCGACAGAGTGAGGAAACGGCCTCCCGTCATCACCCAAGCCTCGAGGAACCGAGTCTGAGTTAAAGGACGGATGAACACACATTCCACCTGCATCCTCATGCGATTTAAGAGGTTTACGTCTGGGCAGAGATAGAATATTATAGTGTGTTATTCTTGTGTTTCAAGGTTTTTGCTTGTACAGTTTACGGACCGCCATGTCCGCTCATTATTAATACTCAGGGTATTAATTATCACGAATTTGATTTGCTGTATTGTGATCCAACCTCACTGGACTGTTGTACATTTCCACCATCGTGGGTGAGACCAGCAAACTGAGTTTATCCATTAAAGAATCAAAAAACGTGGGACTGTTTACGAGCCGTCCATTGCGTCTCTGAGTGATACACTAACAGCTGCTTTCTCTCCCACGATCGCGAAATTGGCTTTGGGGCCGTCACTTAATTCTCTCTCTCTCTCTCTCTTGTACTAACCACACACACACACACACACACAAACACACGACCCCTCACAAACATTCTGGCACACATTTTTGGCTCGTAGATAGCTTCGTGATAAAGCTCAGCTTTGTCCCTAAGCTATCGTACAAGCAGATACATGCGGTAACTGGTAGACGCCATTGACTGGTTTCTCTCCACCCACATTCGCGGCCATATTCCCTGGCCGGAAGTCTCACGTGACATACTCTCCACAAGAGTCACGTCCGCCATTTTGTGCGCGTCCCTCCTTACACACACACACACACACACACACTCGCTCTCTCACACACACACACACACACACCCTCATGTGTTATAGGATTATTTTGATTTCCATATCTAATCATATCACTGTTTAGTTTGTAGTTGTAAGTCGGAAGTTTATGGACTACATTGTATTAATTATTAATTGATATTACTGCATAAATAAACTTTGTTTATATTACAAAGAGAAGTGTTTTGGATTGTTTTGCATACACCTGTGTCATGCTGACGGGATGTTAGTGCTCAGATTCAAGCCTTCATTCATTGTTTTTTTCCCAAAAATCGATATTCTTCGGATGTTGATTTTCCTAAGAAAACAATCTAATATTGAGACTGTTTTACTATTTGGTTATTAGTCCCTAATTCCAGGGTGGTGCCCCGTCAATGTTAATCCTTATTAATATTCTGTTGATTTTTGATAATTGATAATTATCTTTGATGATTGTTGAATTTGAATGATCAATAAGCTAGTGTTAATTGTAATTAATGTTTCATCAATGTTAACAATTAACGATTATCTTTGATAACTGTTGATTTAAAGGATTAAAAAAGCTAACACTGATTCTCATCAATGTTCTATTGATTTTAATAATTAATAATTATCTTTGATAATTATTAATTATTGCTAATAACCAAACCCGCTCCTAAACGTAGCGCACTACATTTACTGGAGCCCCATATGAGGTTTTAATGAGTTAGATTCAATTAATTAATTTAAATATTAATTCATAACTAAAGAAATGATTATTAATTATTTCTGATAGTAACACTGCCTAAACAACCAGTAAAGCCCTACATATATATATATATATATATATATATATATATATATATATATATATATATATAAACTCAGCAGAAAAAGAAACGTCCCTTTTTCAGGACACTGCATTTTAAAGATAATTTTGAAAAAATCCAAATAACTTTACAGAGCTTTATTGTAAAGGTTTAAACAATGTTTTCCGTGCTTGTTCAATGAACCATAAACAATTAATGAACATGCACCTGTGGAAAGGTCGTTAAGACAGCTTACAGATAATAGGCACTTAAGGTCACAGTTGCAGATGGGAGTTTTACTTACACATGTTCATGTTCTGAGGGCAGAAGGAAATATGATTGGTTCACAAAGATAACCAATCAAAAGGTAGAGGAGGCGGGTCCAAGAATTGAAAAACGTGGGATCAAGTATAAAAAAAATAAATAAAAAAAAAAGTCTCAGCAGTGCAGGTAGTGGGAGCATGCGTCGGTTGGAAAAATTTGAGACATGTGTTGGGCCTCATGTATTCAGATAGAAGACAAAGGCAGGCCTAACACAGTCGTAAAAACATAACTCAAGCCCCCACCTTCTAAGTCAGATGTTGTACTGATAAAAATCGCGCCAAAATCAAACAAAGGGAGTCCAAAACAGACTACAAATCCATGAAGTCTTGCTCACTAAAGGATCGAACTCTCAACTCCTATTGGATGAGGCACACAACAGAACGTCCCTCAAACATGACCTCATCAGGAGTAGAGATACCTCTGAAATGCTGCCGGGATTTGCTTCCAGCGACTTTGTTCACCGAATATAGACGTAGCTTTTTTTGCTGCTCTCAGGTGCAACCTCGTGGCACAAGGAAGTAACGTCCGACTTGAAACTGTAGCCATACAATCTCCATCTCGCTGGACGAGTTGAGATTACTCTGTGTTCAACCGAACGCTCTAACGGATCCGAAGGAGACCGCCGAGCAATTCGCATCTTCATCCGTTTGCCTACAGAAGTGAAGAGATTAAAGATTTCTCTTCCATCTTCAATCAAGTCGACATTTCTGAGTTCTCCGCCAGCCCGCCGAGAATCAACAGCCATACCGCCCGCCGACAGAGCGAGGAAACGGCCTCCCGTCATCACCTGAGCCTCAAGGAACCGGGTCAGAGTTAAAGGACAGAGGAAAACACATTCCACCTGTGTCCTCATGTCGATTCAAGTAAGAGGTTTACGTCTGGGCAGAGATAGAATATTATAGTGTGTTATTCTTGTGTTTCAAGGTTTTTGCTTGTACAGTTTACGGACCGCCATGTCCGCTCATTATTAATACTCAGGGTATTAATTATCACAAATTTGTTTTGCTGTATTGTGGTCCAACCAAATTGGATTGTTGTGCAATTTCGCCATCGCGGGTGAGACAGCAACTAAGTTCATCCATTAAAGAGTTAAATAACACGGGACTGTTTACAAGCTGTCCACGCGTCTCTGAGTGATAAACTGACAGCTGTTTTCTCTCCCACGATCGCGAAATCGGCTTTAGGGCTGTCACTTCTCTCTCTCTCTCTCTCTCTCTCTTACTAACCACACACCCACACAAACACACACACACACACACCTTATGTGTTATAGAATTATTTTATTTTCATATCTAATCATATCACTGTTTAGTTTGTAGTTGTAAGTAGGAAGTTTATTGACTGCATTGTATTAATTATAAATTGATATTACTGCATAAATAAACTTTGTTTATATTACAAAGAGAAGTGTTTTGGATTGTTTTGCATACACCTGTGTCATGCTGACGGGATGTTAGTGCTCGGATTCAAGCCTTCATTCATTGTTTTTTTCCCAAAAATCGATATTCTTCGGATGTTGATATTCCTAAGAAAACAATCTAATATTGAGACTGTTTTACTATTTGGTTATTAGTCCCTAATTCCAGGGTGGTGCCCCGTCAATGTTAATCCTTATTAATATTCTATTGATTTTTGATAATTGATAATTATCTTTGATGATTGAATTTGAATGATCAATAAGCTAGTATTAATTTTAATTAATGTTTCATCGATGTTAACAATTAACGATTATCTTTGATAACTGTTGATTTAAAGGATTTAAAAAAGCTAACATTGATTCTCATCAATGTTCTATTGATTTTAATAATTAATAACTATCTTTGATAATTATTGATTATTGCTAATAACCAAACTTGCTCCTAAACGTAGCACACTACATTTACTGGAGCCCCATATGAGGTTTTAATGAGTTAGATTCAATTGATTAATTTAAATATTAATTAATAACTACAGAAATAATTATTAATTATTTCTGATAGTAACACTGATCTAAACAGCCAGTAAAGCCCTACACATGAGTACACTTTCTCCAAAGGTAAGAATTTTTTTTAATGTTTATTTGGTAATCTAGGTTTAACTTTTTGAGATAGCTTGAGTCAAAGAGCACATTATTATTAGGCTAACAGTCGGTTAGCATTAGCGTAGGTATCATCATAACAGCTCTGCTCACCACAGAACGTGTTGGACTCCGACTAACTGAAGCATGGACACAAGTTTGGATGACAGTGACTCAAATCTGAGGGACTGAATTCGAGCGACTGGTGTTGGAGTGACAGAAAGCCAAAATCTAATCTGTTCTGTGGTGTGTTCAGCAGTTAGGTGACGCTGAGCTATTGTTTTGCTTAGTTTTTCTTAGAGGAAAACTGCACTGTAAACATTATTAAACCCAGTGGTTAGTATTTCTGGTCTAGGGTAATGCTGCTTCTCTTGGGGCAGGAAAACTGCACTGTGAGCTTTATTAATCCCAGTGGTTAGTGTTACTGGTGTAGGGTAATGCTGCTTCTCTTGGGGCAGCAAAACTGTGCTGTGAGCATTATTAATCCCAGTGGTTAGTATTAGTGGTGTAGGATAATGCTGCTCCTCTTGGGGCAGGAAAACTGCGCTGTATTAATCCCAGTGGTTAGTATTACTGGTGTAGGGTAATGCTGCTGTTCTTGGGGCAGGAAAACTGTGCTGTGAGCATTATTAATCCCAATGGTTAGGATTACTGGTGTAGGGTAATGCTGCTGCTCTTGGGGCAGGAAAACTGCACTGTAGGAATTACTATTCCCTGTGGTTAGTATTCCTGGTGTAGGGAAATGCTGCTGCTCTTGGAGCAGGAAAACTGCGCTGTAGGCATTACTATTCCCAGTGCTTAGTATTCCTGGTGTAGGGTAATGCTGCTACCCTTGGGGCAGGAAAACTGTGGTGTAAAGATTATTAATCCCGGTGTTTAGGATTACTGGTGTAGGGTAATGCTGATGCTCTTGGGGCAGGAAAACTGCACTGTATTAATCCCAGTGGTTAGTATTACTGATGTAGGGTAATGCTTTTTATTTATTTATTTATTTATTTATTTATTTTTTTGTCAAAAGAACTATATTGTTTTCAAAATATGGCTTTCAATACTCTCCTAATTTTGTTTTATTTCCTTTTTAGAAAAAAAAAATGAAGGACATTTGGATTGAAGGTGTTTAACAAAAGCAGAAGAAGGTTACAGATCTTGAGGTCATCCAAGAAGTTGTTGTTTTTGAGGAAGAGTACTTCATGCAGTCTTATATCAAGAAATTGAAAGAGAAAACTCACAGCTATTTTAAATCTCCTGTATGTACTCACAAGGACTACTACTATTATGCATGTGAGAGATCAAACAAAGCAACTGGAAGTAGCAAAGAAAACCAACCCAAACCAGGGTAACTCTTGCAGGGCTTATGTGTCTTTCAATATAATCAAGGATGCTGGATTTACAGGTGCTGTTGTGCACAAAATGCTGAAACACAGCGGACATGACTTCAACATGCAAGAAGAGGGTGTAAAAAACCGTGTTGACCCAGAACTACTGGCTTTCATTGACATGTGGCTTGAGCAAGGACTCTCAGTCTCAGAAACACTTCTGAAGTGTGTTGATTGGGCAGAAAGGCATGGACATATGGACAAACACAATCGTCGATACTACATTACACACCAGAGGATATAAGAATAATCAAAAAGAGTATCAATGCCCTCATTTTTCCTGATATAAAAGATTGCGTCAGTGTGGATATACTCACCACATCAGAGCTAAAGGAGAACATTTGTTTTTATCAGCCATTATGTGATGAACAACCCTTGATAATTGTAATACAGACATCCTGGCAAAAACTTAAGGAACATCCACATCCCATGATGTTTATGGATGCCACCTACAAAGGGATGACCTCATTTGGCTATGCATTTTATGCACTTCTGAGTAATAGTATTGGAAGAGGAGTTCCATTTGCATACTTCATTATCAGTCAGGAATCAACAGCCACACTCACTTTCTGCCTGGAAAAGCTTTAGGAGAAGGCACACAAACTAGTTTCAACACATTTGGCAGAATTTGATAAACTTTAAAAGGAATTACTAAAACCAAGGCAGATGGCAAGAACCGTTTAAAATATCACAAGTTCTTTGCAAAAATGGAATAATGTTAAGTGCATAGAAAATTTCGTCAAGTCAAAGAGTGCACTTTTTGAGCCTTTTACAGTGAATGGTGCACATCGTTGAAAACCACACTCTGATACTGATACTTTCACTCCACACTGATTTATTTATTGAATTCCACATAAAGCATCAACTTTCATTTGGTTTAGCTGTAGTAAGACCATAAATACCATAGTCAAAAATTACAGAAGCTTTGTATCTACTGCAGTGTTTATTAAAGACTAAAAATTCACAATTTAAATTGTCCTTGGCATCTGCCATTCATAATTTGCATGTAAAAAGCAAAACGTCTGATATGACAGTGAAATCTATAAATGAACTACTTGTTGCTTATTGCTCATTGTATTGAGTCTCTCTCTCTCTCTCTCTCTCTTAAAAAAGGCATCATAAACAGGCTCTAAGTATGTGTAGAGAGGTTTCAAGCATCTATAACTGTAAGCAGATCAAAATAAATCATGTCTTTATTTTTCTTGTACTGCTAAACAGTGTACATCAACAAAAAACAAGCATTTAAAAACAATGAAAATATACAATTAAGTGGGGGAAACCTTATCTGTGGAGTCTTTTGATTTCAGTGCTCTTATTTACTCTTTAAGACATGCATCAATTAATGAAAGTTTCTTTTATAACAGCAGGCCCAAGACCATGTGTTGCCAGGTCAAATGTTTACCAATTAGTCTCTAAAGCATTCTTTACAACTTTCAAGGTCTTCCTGCAATTGAAAATACCAAAATATGTTTAGTTTTCCAGTTCAATTGATCATTGAATCATTCAGTTATTGTCAAGTGTAGTAGTACATTGATACTAAATTACCTGCAGTCTTCTGTTTTGGCCATGGCTGCATGGACATTCCCCTCTTCCAACAAGACTTGAGCCACTCTTTTCTGGGGGAGGACTTTTGCTGCCAGGTACATGATGTCACCAGCCAGATCACTGCATTGATCTAAAATATAGTAATTATACACAACACAATTATTTGTAATAATGTCCAACTAACAAGCAGTACAAGTAAATAACAAAGAAAGATGAAGTGTGCAGATACACTCACCGTCCACTTTATTAAGAACACCTGTACACCTGCACATTCATGCAGTTATCTAATTAGCCAATCATGTGGCAGCAGCATAATGTAAAAAAACAACAAAAAACAAACACAAAACAACAACAACAACAACAAAACTTGCAGATACAGGTAAAGAGCTTCAGTTGATCTTCATATTAATCATCAGAATGAACAAAAAAAATGTGATCTGTGACTTTAACCGTGGCATGGTTGTTGGTGCCAGATGGGCTGGTTTGAGTATTTCAGAAACTGTTGATCTCCTGGGAATTTCACACAAAAGTATATAGAGTTAACACAGAATGGTGCAAAAAACAAAAACTACTGAGTAAGCGACAATTCTGTCGGTGGAAACGTCTTGTTCATAAGAGAGATCAGAGGAGAATGGCCAGATTGTTTCGAGCTACTGGGAAAGATATAGTAACTCAGTTAAGCACTCTTTACAGCCTTGGTGACAGCAAAGCATCTCGGCATGCACAAAATATCGAACCTTGAGGTGGATGGGCTACAACACCAGAAGACCACTTCAGGTTCCTCTCCTGTGAAACAAGAACAGGAATCTGAGGCATCATGGACACAGGCTTAAGAAACTGGACAGTTGAAGATTAGAAAAAAATAATCATCTTTTCCAGTCTTCAACTGTCCAGTTTGAGTGAGTCTGTGCCCATGATAGCCTCAGCCTCTTGGCTGCTGTTGTAACCCATACACCTCAAGGTTCAATGTTTTCTGCATAATGAGATGCTTTTCTGCTCGCCACGGTTGTAAACAGTGATCATTTGAGTTACTGTATCCTTCCTGGCAGCTTGAACCATTCTGGCCATTTTCCTCTGACCTCTCTTACCAACAAGGCTTTTCCACCCACAGGACCTTTGACCACCCCACCCCACACCATTCTGTGTTGTGCATGAAATTCGAAGGAGATCAGCCGTTTCTGAAATACTCAAATCAGCCCATTTGGCACCAACAACAATGCCACGGTTAAAGTCATAGATTTCACATTTTTCCCCATTCTGATGATTGATGTGAACATTAAAGCTTTTGGCCTGTATCTTCATGATTTTATGCAGGATGCTGCTGCCACATGATTGGATAACTGCATGAAAGAGCAGGTGTACAGGTGTTCCTATTAAAGTGGATGGTGAGTGTATATTATATTACAAAACTGGTTGTGAAACAACATAGTACTAAGTTGAGGGGCTATTAACACAATGGATTGACCTATTTCGGTATAACTGAACACCCCATAGTGGCAAGACAGCTCGTCTATGATTATATTTACTTTTTATTTATACGTTGTATTGTTATACGTTTACTGTTACAATTAATGTTGTGGAAATTCAGTTCCTGTGAATTATTAAAGCAACTCTATAATCATGCTGTTACAGAAGTTCAATTAATGCCTGGACAATGCCTGGAATTGATAATTGCAACAATGTTATGGTCTATAACAATTTTATGATTCAGTACCACAAAACAAGGATACTGGTGTCAGTATTCCCTTTAAAGTTACTACTACTCCTACTCCATTATTACCTTCACAAAGTTTGGAACACTGTGAAGTTAACTTTTTGCGCTTTGAGGGCTTCACCTCCAACTCTGCCTGTGATTTATACAATGTAAAAACATTATGACACAGATGATGTGTTATAAGTGAGGACAAACCTGTGTTAATTAACATACATAGTGCTTGGTCTTGGCTTAGCCATCATAAGAATTAATAGTATGCCTACTACAGCAGTTGTGTTATTCGAAAACATTAGCATTACCTTATAGAGAACATTAGTACCAATCTTAAAAAAAGCATCAAATATTAAGTTATAATAAAATAAGCTCTCCTGTCCCATGAGCAGCAGTATTAACCTACACCACTAGTACTAACCACCGGTATTAATACGGCACAGTTTTCCTGCCCCAAGAGCAGCCGCATTACCCTACACCAGTAATACTAACCACTGGGATTAATAATGTTTACAGCGCAGTTTTCCTCAAAGAAAAACTAAACAAAACAGTGGCTCAGCGACAGCTAACTGCTGAACACACCACAGAACAGATTAGATTTTGGCTTTGTCACTCCAACACCAGTCGCTCGAATTCAGTCCCTCAGTTGAGTCATTATCATCCAAACTTGTGTCCGTGCTTCAGTTAGTCAGAGTCCAACATGTTCTAAGCTAATGCTAACCAGCTGTTAGACTAATAATAATATGCTCTTTGACTCAAGCTAGCTCAAAAAGTTAAACCCAGATTACCAAATAAACATTTAAAAAATACTTACCTTTGGAGAAAGTGTACTCACATCTCAAATTCTTCCAACCAAAGCACGCTCCCACTACCTACACTGCTGAGACCTTTTTTTTTTACTTGATCACCTGTTTTTAAATTCTTGGACCCACCTCTAAGTTTTGATTGGTTATCTTTGTGAACCAATCATATTTCATTCTGCTCTCAGAACATATTTGTGTAAGTAAAACTCCCATCTGCGTAACAGTTATAAAGACTTAGGACACTAAAGAGACCTACTGACTCTGAAAAACACCAAAAAAAGATGCCCAGGGTCCCTGCTCATCTGCGTGAACATGCCTTAGGCATGCTGCATGGAGGCATGAGGACTGCAGATGTGGCCAGGGCAATAAATTGCAATGTCCGTACTATGAGATGCCTAAGACAGCGCTACAAGGAAACAGGCAGGACAGCTGATCGTCCTCGCAGTGGCAGACCACATGTAAAAACACCTGCACAGGATCGGTATATCCGAATATCACACCTGCAGGACAGGAACAGGATGGCAACAACAACTGCCCCAGTTACACAAGGAAGGTGCAATCCCTCCATCAGTGCTCATGACTGTCCGCAATAGGCTGAGAGAGGCTGGACTGAGGGCTTGTAGGCCTGTTGTAAGGCAGGTCCTTACCAGACATCACCGGCAACAACGTCGCCTATGGGCACAAACCTACCTTCGCTGGACCAGAGATGACTGGCAAAAAGTGCTCTTCACTGACGAGTTGCGGTTTTCACTCACCAGGGGTGATGGTTGGACTCGCGTTTATCGAAGGAATGAGCATTACACCGAGGCCTGTACTCTGGAGCTGGATTGATTTGGAGGTGGGGGTCCGTCATGGTCTGGGACGGTGTGTCACAGCATCATCAAACTGAGCTTGTTGTCATTGCCTGCAATCTCAACGCTGTGCGTTACAGGGAAGACATCCTCCTCCCTCATGTGGTACCCTTCCTGCAGGCTCATGCTGACATGACCCTCCAGCATGACAATGCCACCAGCCATACTGCTCGTTCTGTGCGTGATCTCCTGCATGACAGGAATGTCAGTGCTCTGCCATGGCCAGCGAATAGCCTGGATCTCAATCCCATTGAGCACATCTGGGATCGGAGGGTGAGGGCTAGGGCCATCCCCCCCAGAAATTTCTGGGAACTTGCAAGTGCCTTGGTAGAAGAGTGGGGTAACATCTCACAGCAAAAACTTGCAAATCTGGTGCAGTCCATGAGGAGGAGATGCACTGTATACTGCAGTACTTAATGCAGCTGGTGGCCACACCAGGTACTGACTGTTACTTTTGATTTTGAACACATTATTCCATTTTTGTTAGGCAAATGTCATACTTGTTCAGTTTGTCTTAGTTGTTGAATCTTTTTATATTCATACAAATATTTAAAAATAAAAAATAAAAGCAGTTGAAAGCAAGAGGATGTTTCTTTTTTTGCTGAGTTATATATATATATATACACACACACACACACACACACACACACAGGTGGTCATAACTTTGGAATAATGTACAGATTTTGGAAAGAAATTGGTACTTTTATTCACCAAAGTGGCATTCAACCTATCACAAAGACATTAATAACATGAAAAATAACTATTACAATTTGAAAAAACATTTCAGAAGTATTTCTGTAACTGCTGACCTTCTGGGATTTTCACCCTTATTCTCTAGAATTTACTCAGAATGGTGCCAAAAACAAAAAACATCCAGTGAGCAGCAGTTCTGTGGACAGAAATACCTTGTTGAGAGAGGTCAGAGAATGGCCAGACGGCTGTACAATTGTGGTAAGAAGAATAGCATCTCAGAATGCTATTCTAAGATGTGGGTTGGCTCTGTTTTGGTGACACAAGGGGGACCTACTCAATATTAGGCAGGTGGTTTTAATGTTCTGGCTGATTGGAGCACACGCGCACACACAAACACACAGCACTTTATTAGGAACACTATGGTCCTAATAATGTGCCTGACGTGGTCTTCTGCTTTTGTAGCCCATCCGCCTCAAGGTTCAACATGTTGTGCACGCTGAGATGCTGTTCTACTCACTACAATTGAGTGGTTATTTGTGTTACCATAGCCATTCTGTCAGCTTGAACCAGTCTGGCCATTCTCTGTTGACCTCTCTCAAAAGACATTTCCATCTGCAGAACTGCCGCTCACTGGATGCTTTTTGTTTTGGCCAGGAGATCAGCAGTCATAGAAATACCCAAACCATCCAGTCTGGCACCAACAATCATGCTACGGTCAAAATCACTGAGATCACATTTTTCCCCATTCTGATGTGAACATTAACTGAAGCTCCTGACCCATGTCTGTAATGGACTTGGGGCAAAAGTGCCTCCGAAATGAACAAAAATATACCCGAAATTCAAAATATGGAGGCAAAAAATGCCCATGCAACAAGTTCCCATGTTTAATTAATAATATCTGTGTGATGAGGAGGAGGGTGTGGCCGGGCCGTGATGGTGCACATCCGGCGCTGAATCAGCAGGAGAGCAAGATAAAGGGGAGCCGGAGGCACCAGTTCGAGAGAGAGCGACGCACGCCAGGGGCCGGAGGACTCACTGCCGTCCGCTGGGGGAAGAGCAAGCTGGTGTCCACCAGAGGGCAGAGGAGCGGTTGAGGACCAGGCGACAGCACATCTGGGAGCCAGCGAGCAAGTTTTTCTCTCTCTTGGTGTCTCCGCACACCTTTTCCCTCTCCCCACTCCTCCCCTCATCTCTGCCCCAGGTTCACAGGAGGCTGGGTGGACCACCGGCTGACGCAACGTCCGGAAGGGCAGTGTCTCCCCCTCCAGAGGGGGGAGTAAGTCAGTCCAGTGGCATCCCAGCCTGTATAAAGAAGGTAAGAGAAATCACAAAACAGAATGTAACCAAATGCTACAATTTACTTAATATCTCAATATGTTATTGAACCATAATGTTCATTAAGACCTTATTATTAGAACTGTAATACAATAATACATACACAGAACAACCACTTTTAGTGATTGAATCAAACATCTCACTAAACACTTTCTGAAATGTTTATATTTGCCTTATTATATTCATTTGGCATGTAGGAGTTGATAACAGTTTGATTAATCTCATTCCATATCTGGAAAATTGCTGCAATATCATAGATACATTTCATCCTCTATGACATTGCATTATATTAGTTTTATATAGTATGTTAAAGAGCACCTATTATGGTTTTTCAAATATTACCTTTCATGTAGTGTATTATATAGCTGTTTGTGAATGTAAAAAAGTCTGCAAACTTTCAAAAATCAAAGTGCACAACAAATTAAGTTATTGACTCCCAAAAGAAAGAACCGATTCTGAACACCTGAAACGAGTCGTTAGTAATTCCAGACTTACTTCCTGTACTAACCTACGTAATTTGGTAACAGAAAACCTGCCTCTGGTCTTCATTGGCTGCTCGCGAACACTTTGACCCGCCCTCAAATACTACACTAAGTGGTAGACCAATCACAACAGACTGGGACATCTAACCAATCACAACAGTGTAGGCTCTCTGAAAGGAGGAGTTTAGAACGAACCCTTTAGAATGGATCATTGAACAAGTTGTTTTTGACACTGGGGGAAAAAAAAGGTAATGCTGCAATTTAAATTGAGCAAATTAAAGTGTTTTTTGACCTTGGATGCATGTAAATCTTTTGTATGAGACCTTTAAAACAAAATTAGGCATGTTTAAAAACCGTAATAGGTGCTCTTTAACTTAAATAGCCAAAATACTTGGACATATGTGAATGAGAAGAACCCTGAAATATGAATGTGTTTGTCACAATGCACATTATGTACTTTAGTGACATTTAGAATGTTACAAATTACTATTTCTATTTAAATAAATGTATTCTTAATTTTTTGTTTTCTTGCAGCAATGCAGGTATTTGAGATTTAGAAGCTGCTAGTTTAGGACATGTGAGGAGTCTGTTTCTCAAACTAGAGACTGTGATTTACTTGTGTTTTTGTTGTGCATCTGGGCTGTCCACTTCCTTCTCTATCCTGGTTAGAAATTCTTTTTTCGAAACAGTAATGCATGGAATAGCCTTCATCTCTCTAAAACAATAGACTTTAGGAGAAAACTGAATTTCAGGAGAAATGGGTTTCTTTTTGCATTTTTTTAAAACCAAGATGTGACTTTTGCAAGTGTAAAGCAACTTGTAAGAACTCAATACGTCAGTAAATTGGGGGGGGGGGCGTGACACTGTATTGTGATTTCTACATGGTAGCACAACCATTTTCAATTGTTCTAATAATAAGAAAATTTTCTTGAGTACCAAATTAGCATTTTAGAATGCTTTAAGGAATAGGTTACACAGTATGTTTACCAATAAGGGTAAATAAAATAAAAAAAATGGAATAAATACCACTTAAAACAATAATTTCAAATCGTAATAATAATTTGCAACACTTTCCACAACTGGTTTTAAGTCAAGCAACATACTGATATTGAAGTTATGTTTTTATGCCATGGAGACATCTTGGAGATGTACATAATGCTCAACCAGCCACATAAAACAAAATAAACTTTGAGTCAAATAAAATCACACAACTGTGTTCAGTTCCTGTGGTTCTAGAATGCCTCAGCCTAAGATACATTTTTGACCTGAATCTAGGGTGTGTTCAAGAACAAACTGAAATCAACTGAAAGTTAAGCAGAGGTGGAAAGTGATGAATTACAACTAATCTCATTACAGTATTTGAGTACATTTAAAAATGTTCTACTTTTAAGTACAAATAAATAGTACTTTTTACTTGAGTTGATTAAAAATTAAGTTTCCCAACAAGTACAAAAATAAATAAATAAATAAATAAAATACATAATATAAATTCTTTTAAACAGAAAATGGTCTCATGATTTTATGAATGATTGAAGTGAAAACTTTTTTACCAATACAGAATGAAAGCGACAGGGTAATTAAAAACATAGTTAAATGGTGAAACAAAGAGATACGCCAGCATAAAGAAATGTAATTACTTCAGAACAGTTGCTCTAAAAAACATCCGTTAACTGAAGTAGAAAAATTTAAATGTATTGCTGATGCAGATAAGAACAATTTATTTAGGTTTAGAGGCAATTATACCACTTTGAAAATCTGGGGTTTAAAATCTAATTTAAAACTTAATCTAAACGAATTGAAAACAAAGAAAAATGTTGCTCTATAGGCCGTTGCTATCACATTGAAACTGTTGCAATGTCACTGTCTTTACATGTGCTTACCAGGAATACAGTATACTAATGATTAATAAAATAAAGTTGGACCAACATAAAACATTTATTAAATTAAACATTAAATTGAGTTTGACGAACCTAATGAAGCTGAGTTAAAACTATTATAGTACAGTGATTTGACCTAATCCAACTAAATAATGTTGGCTTATTGAAACTGACCTAATCTGAGTGAAATCACTTGCAAAAAATTCTCCAATTCAATTAAGGGTAATGACTTAATTTGAGTGGTTACTAATCAAAAAAGCTCATTTGTGACACTGACCTTTGTATGAAAGGTCAGATTCTTTTGTGTCCATTAAAGCACAGAGGATGCTCTTTGGAACATTTTGAATCATGCTGGAAAACATGATCAAATCACCACAAATTGTATTTTTAAAAATAAAGGTCTACATTTTGTCACCTAATGTCTAAATTACAGTCCCCTGATACATTTCATTTGGAAATGTCCACGATACATGATGGAATGACTTCAAAAAATATCAAAATCTTGACTGCACAAGACATACCATATAATGCCTTTTTACCATGCCATGACAACAACATATGAATTAATGAACAACTGTGTGCTTGTTCAATGAATTATTAATAACCTGCAGGCAAGCCATGGGGAGATGATGTGAGTGAAAAAGCATGAAGGTCTAAATATATCTATATCAGGGGCGCTTGCACCTGAGCTAGATCATGTTTAACACCTGTCTCTAATTCCAGTGAGCAGGGGGAGAGCGGCATATAAAACAGCCACGCCACCAGCAACCGAGAGAGAGACTGGCACAAGGAAGGCCACGGTGCTACAGAAGCTGTTGTGTTTATTGTGTTTGTGAAGTTAAAGTGTTTAAGTAACTATTTGCCTGTGAAGCTGATGTGTTTAAATAACTCCGTGCCTGTGAGACTGTTGAGTTTGCGAAACTGGAAGCATCAAGGTGGCCAAATTAAACGCTTACCTGAACCTGGAAACCTCGCTTCCCTGTTCTCCTTTCCACTGAACAGTGTTACACACTGAAAACTCTAATTCCCTTATTTACTCACCCTTATGATGTCTCAACCTAGTAAAACTTTCTTTCTTCTGTGGAACACCAAGGAAGATTTTTACAAATGTATGAGTTCTTTTCGGTCAATGCAAGTCAATGGCATCAAAAACAGACACACGAGCATGCTCCAACTACACAAGAGAGCACAGTTAACATTGACAGTGAACAATAAACTGGCAAAGAAAGAGGGGAAACACAAGGAATAAGTAGGGAGTGCAATCAGAGTGAAGCAGGTGGAAATGGGTGAGTAATTCATTGCCGTGATCAGCGTCTCCCCGAGATCAGTCAGTGTTCCCATGGAAATCCCGGACAGATTTTGCAATTGCGCACTATATCCACGTTTATATCCGCATCTCCCAATGCATGCGTTTAGATGTGCTGTACAATATGGAATAGACTTTCTGTGGAACCCCACCCCTCTACTCAGGGCCTGAACTGGGTGTGTCAGATAAGAGAGACATCAAAAATGTGCCGTACTGGGGTATTCCAGGACGAGGACCACTGCCCTATGAGAGATAAGACATTGCCGAAGGGGGAACTTTTTACATGATATTTTTTCCATATAAATTTAATTTGTGATAGACTAGGATAAACATTTAATTTCAAAGGAAGTTCAAAAATACAGACCTAAAATCTAATTATTTTTTTTATTTTTTTATAAACCAAGCAAAAGGTCAACTGAATCTCCTGAATCTTCATATCATCAATTCAGAATGATGTTCATATTAAAATGTTCAGAACAAACCTCTGGACTGTTTCATGTGATCTGATTAAAACACCATCACTTAGAGACTTGTCATGTGGACCACTTGTTGGTGCAGTTGATCCATGAAATTATTAATAATTAAATTGATTACCAATGAATAGGCCTGCTCTGGTTGTGGCATACTGACATTCGGAATCAACGTGAAGTAAAATAAGCTATGTATGCTAAGTTAAATGTCTTTTGCCAAAATGTGTACTCTCATTCTCATGATTATATCAAGTAATCTATATACAGTGGGATTCAAAAATCCACTTGAGTCCACTTGTGAAAAAGCTTCCATTTTATATTATTTTTTATTGCAAATTATATCATCCTTTTAAGATGCTGAACTGAAAAATCAACTTGAAATTCTCTTGTTTTTGCTTTATTGACAGCATGCACTCGAGTTGGCATGGACTGATGGAGGGGGATGTGCCTGGCTATTGGGATATGTTGTAACAAGGTCACCATGTGTTCAATGAAGTTGCATATTTTTTCCTCTGCAATAAATGTGAATGTTTATTTAGCATTTTTTACATCTAGGTATGTGCCTATACAGAAATTGGCTTTCAAAAATAAAAATACTCTGAAGATTCACTGAAGTAAAATGTGTGTCAACAAACATAGTTTTCCCTATAGACTGTTACTCCATTTAAAAAAAAAAAAAAGAAAAAGTCTATTACAGACAAACATTTACAAACGAAGTCAAAGACCTTAAGTTTAACGTTTTAGTGTCTACCAAAAGCCAACACTGTAAGATCCGGTAAACTGTGTTCTGCTTTTATGGTTAAAAAAAAAAACAAAACACTTATTTAGTGTGAGATAATGATGTTCATTTAGAAAAACAGGTACAAGTTTTTTGTGGAAGTTTAGCACACTCAAATATTTTAAGTAGCCTCAGTTACAAATTACCTCTGTGTTTATAAGCTCAGTAGATGACTCAATTCTGAAAGACACGTTTTGCAATGGCAGTACTGTTGCAATGTTTAAAAGCTTGAAAATATAATGAAATGTCCTCCTTATATCTCTAGTTTCTTTGCAACAATGCCCCATCGGTCAGATTAATTTAAAAAATACTGCTTCAATCCAACACCCTGTCGCCAGTTTGTGATTTGTCCCTCTTCGGACCACTGTCGGTAGGTACTTACCACTACTGATCAGGAGCACCCCATAAGCCTTGCCATTTTAGAAATGCTCTGACCCAGTCGTCTGGCCATAACACATTGGCCCTTGTCAAAGTCGCTCAGGTCTTCACTCCTGCTCATTTCTCCTGCATTCAACATGTTGACTATGAGAACTGATTATTCGCTTATCATCTTATCTAGCCAGACCTTTATATGTGGCCTTGTTAGGAGATCATCAACATTATTTGCTTCACCTGTGAGTGGTCATAATGTTTTGGCTCATTGGTGAATACACTCAGTGATGGGGATGGGAATCGTAAGGAATTTAACAATTACAGTTCTGATTCATCTTAACGATTCCGGTTCCAGTTCCTCTTAACGAGTCCGGTCCTTTATCGGTTCCACTACGGTTCTAGTAATCCTTTAAGTACCTTTTTTTTTTTTTTTAAGAATTATTTGGAAATGACAAATGCAATTCTTTTTGTATTTACTACACTCTGCAGTCTACCAAATGATGAGATCATTTCAGATTTCTACAGAGCAGATATAACAATATCAGAAATAAATGTAATACAATTCTTGTAAAAGGTGTGTTTGCAGACTTTTTAGAGACATAATTACAATCCAATAATAGATACTAACTATATTTTAAATAAACAAACCTAAACCAACAAGAAATGTGATGGCATTTTCATTCATTTGTTTATTCTTTTATAAAATCTCTCATGTAGCGTTAATTATACATTGAGTCTCACTAAGTCTCAAAGCTGATCATTAAATAAATGGTAACAGTTCCAGAGACAGTTTGTGTTCTGTAGCCTAACATTGTACTTCAGGCTTATGAGATTTCAACCGTTCTTATTTAATTTTGAGTCGGACATTCATAACTTGCACATCAGTATAAAGATTACTTGTATACTGAACTATAAATGGAATGCGCTGTAGTTCCCTGTCTGTCACTCACTCGACATTGTGTCGATGTAGTGACACTAGGGGTCACTCTTGGGAGCCCGAGACACCTCTGGTCTTTGATAAAAGGCCAATGAAAATTGGCGAGTGGTATTTGCATGCCACTTCCCCGGACATACGGGTATAAAAGGAGCTGGTATGCAACCACTCATTCAGATTTTCTCTTCAGAGCCGAACAGTCGATGTTTACTGAGATTAATTCCACGACTGTTCATTCAACTCTGCTGGATCTGATGGCTCATTTCAGTGGCTTCTCCCTCCTCTGCACTGGTGCACTGCAGAGAATGCCCCTGGGCGCTTCGGCAGAAATAAAAGAGTATATTTCTCTAAAAGAGCGGCACACACGGAACGTCTTTTTAAAGACGCGTCTTTTTAAAGATGCCTTTCCGTTTGTGTGCTATTCCTAGTTGCGGTCATTATCTCTCGCCTTCTGATGGTCACGATCGCTGTCTTTCATGTCTGGGCGCAACCCACACGGAGACAGCGTTCGTGGATGGATCATGTACTCATTGCGAGAACATGACCATGGCAACGTTGCGGTCGCGGCTTGCCTTTGTAAGAAAGCAAGCCACCCCAGCAGCTCCCTATGGGTATGAGGCCAGCGCGGCTAACACTGGGGGCGATTTGGGGACCCCAATGGGACCACCTCCTCCGGGTATCCCCCCACGGACCTCCCATTCCCCAGCATGCTCATCTGCCCCGATCGGGCTTCCGGATGAGTCTGCTGGCTCGTCTCATGGCGAGTTCGACCTCTTGTTCGGAGCCCACAAAGGTGATGAGCTCTCGAGCGCAGCATCTGAGAGCGGGCCCGTCCAGTCAGATGCGGAAGCCTCAGCTGGGCTCCCCCCCTCGGGTACGGTCACCCAGTCACAGGCTGAAGCGGAAATGACAGACAAGCTTTCCCGGGCAGCCACTCACAGCCATACCCCGCCCCAGTTCCTTTCTTCTCGGAAGTGCACGAGGAGCTGACAAGGTTGTGGGAGGCACCTTTTACTGTCCGGTCCCGCTCGCGGTGCACCTATTTCCACAGAGTGCCACCACCTGGCGCAGGCGCCCAAAGCTCCCGTCCATGGCCTGTATGTTTACATCGTCCCTGAAGGCCAAAGCCTAGAGTGCCGCCGGACAAGCCGCCTCCGCCCTGCACGCCATGGCTCTCCTGCAAGTCCACCAAGCCAAGACATTAAAGGAACTGCATGAGGGTAGTTCCATCCCGGGATTGATGCAGGAGCTGCACTCAGTGACCGACCTCGCTCTCCGGGTGATGAAGGTCACGGCGTGGTCTCTCGAGTGGGCGATGTCCACCTTGGTGGTCCAGGAGCACCACCTTTGGCTCAACCTGGTCGAGATGGGAGAGGCCGACAAGGCACGGTTCCTTGGTGCCCCCATTTCCCAGGTTGGCCTGTTCGGCGACACCGTCGAGGACTTTGCCCAGCAGTTCTCGGCGGTGAAGCAGCAGACGGAGGCTATCCAGCATATCCAGCATTGGCACACGGAGGGGGAATCACTGGCACGCCAGCAACGGCAAGAGAGCTAGACTATTTTATTTATATAAATTCCGCACCTGCACTCCAATCTACATCTTGATGTAATCCTTCCTCATGATCACACAACGTGTTTTCATGAGCTGAATGCGAGACTAAACAAAAAGTTAAAATGTGACGAGACTGCAGTATACCAAACAGACTCGTGCAGCGCGTGCAAGCCATTCACACATCACAAGCTAGCAGAGCTTCACTTTCGGTTAATCGCGAGGGTAAACGTGCCCGCTTTGCTTCAGTCAGGCTGCTTGGATGACAGCCTACATTCCGTGTTTAATTTGTTTCTTTTTGC
Source organism: Myxocyprinus asiaticus (assembly GCF_019703515.2). Taxonomy (NCBI): domain Eukaryota; kingdom Metazoa; phylum Chordata; class Actinopteri; order Cypriniformes; family Catostomidae; genus Myxocyprinus; species Myxocyprinus asiaticus. The sequence goes on along the minus strand of NC_059392.1, from coordinate 14,592,590 downwards.
TTTCAGAACAACACGTGATGTAATAAGGAAAATACCACTATTAATCCTTGAGATTTCCAACCCAGCATTCAGGTACACCATCCTTAAACCATCGTCACACTTTATTAGTGTTTAGTCTACCATACAGCTGATGAAAACACGCTGCGTGACATGAGGAAGAATTACATCAAGATGTAGATTGGAATACAGGTGCGAAAAACTCTCTCGCTGTTGCTTGCATGCTAGTGATTACATGATTACAATGACATAATATAAGAAATATTTAAGATTCCACACAATTTCGTGATCAGTAATCAAAATTTTACATTTTGTATAAAAAGGACAGGTTTTCTTTCATTAAAGCACTTTTACAAGATGCTCTGTGAAAATTCACATGCAGGATCATGATTATATCATAATCTTCGGGTTTTGCACAAATATTTCACTCAAACTGTTATGCTGATGATATCATTTGTAATGAAAAATAATTCTCAAATAGGACTCAAACTTCGGAAAATCACATACATGCGCTCATTTTTTTTGGGGGGGGGGTTACCAGTGACTGCACCGCCAAGGACCCCTCTGTCAAGCTCCTGAAGTTTGCAGATGACACAACTGTCATCGGCCTCATCCAAGATGATGATGAGTCTGCATACAGAAGGGAGGTTGAACGGCTGGCTCACTGGTGCAGTCATAACAACCTGGAGCTCAACATGCTCAAAACAGTGGAGATGACTGTGAACTTTAGGAGGTACACCCCAACACTGACACTGATCACCATTCTAAACAGCACTGTGGCAGCAGTGGAGTCATTCAGGTTCCTGGGCAATTCCATCTCACAGGACATGAAGTGGGAGACCCACATTGACTCCATTGTGAAAAAGGCCCAGCAGAGGTTGTACTTCCTTCGCCAGTTGAGGAAGTTCAATTTGCCACAGGCTCTGCTAATCCAGTTCTACTCAGCATTCATTGAGTTTGTCCTCTACAGTTAAAACTGCCCCATTGTGCAATAATAGTCAATTATAATCTCTTCTGCATTACATTCCCAATGACTGTATATAACAGATTTGTATTTGTACACACACACACACACACACACACACACATATATATATATATATATATATATATATATATATATATATATATATATATATATATATATATATATATATTTTTTTGTCTTATTGTGTATTTCTATATATACTTATATTTTCTATTGGCTTTTTTAAAAAAATTATTATTATTATTATCTTTGACTTGTTGCTGTATTTTTTGTGCACTGGAAGCTTCAGTCACCAAGAAATATTCCTTGTATGTGTAAGCATACTTGGCAATAAAGCTCATTCTGATTCTGCATTTGGAATTATCCATCAATGTTTTAAAAATTAGGCAAGTGACAGAGAATTATGTTAATGCGACCTCTGCTTATAACATCTGGTTTGATTCTAAATGTTTCGGGCATTGGCAGATTCTGGGTAGTTTTTAAGACACATGTAGTTGTTATCAGGGTTGGGGGGGTTACTTTTGAAATGTATTCCACTACAGATTACAGAATACATGCTGTAAAATGTCATTTGTAACGTATTCCGTTAGATTACTCAAGGTCAGTAACGTATTCTAAATACTTTGGATTACTACTTCAGCACTGGTTTTTGTTTTGACTATAAACACTCTGCCAGTACAGTAAGACAAAATACACATTAAAAATACATTCTCTGAAAAACCTAAATATCTTATGCAGTGTTGTTTCTAAACAAGATCAATCAAACTGATCTTGTTTTAAGGATTTTTAGATATTTCTACAGGAAAACAATACAAAAATTATTATCAAGAATACGTTTTTTGCCCTAATATCAAAGGTCTTACTTGAAAAAAGAAATTATGATCCAACGTGAATTTTTTTGATAAAAAAATATGATCATGCCTGGTAACGTGCATGTAAAATGGCTAGAATTAGCATTTTAGCTTATCTTAAAGCTGACAATTTACACAAGGTTTATTTCTTCTGCTCCAAACTTACTTCAAACTTACTTCTCTGTCTGCTCGTATGAATGTAACACATCATAAGAAAGTGTTTATATGTATAAATGTTTTCCATCTGAAAGAACTGAATATTAAATGAAACAAATGATAATAAAATGCAAAGAAATCTCTTCAGTAATCAAAATAGTTTTTCAATGTAACTGTATACTAAATACCAATGATTTAAATTGTAACTGTAGTGGAATACAGTTACTTATATTTTGTATTTTAAATACGTAATCCCTTTACATGTATTCCGTTACTCCCCAAACCTGGTTGTTATATCATCCTCTAACAGCCTCTGCTGCTCGCCATCACCAGTAAGCAGAAGTGCGGAGCACCCAAGAGGAAGCCTCTCACTGTAATAGCACCACCCATGGAGAAGTCAGGAAAAGGTGGATTCTATGAAATAGAGAGTAGGTCTCTAGGCTTAACAGCATTACCCATACAGCCAAGTTACAAACAGCTGTGGTAAACAAAATGCACGCTGCATCCTGTATGGTCTGTTGGTTCAGAATTTGCCTCGTTCTTGTATGGGTGATAGATGACATAAGAAAAACACACGTGCTCAGTACTAAATACAGGTCTAAACGCGGTCTAAAACATTTTGTGATCATATCACAAAAACCACATACGGATGTGGTCAAAAAAGCATGTGACCACATCGCTTTTGAGGTGTGAACGCTAATCTGTCCTGTATGCATCCCGGCAACAGTGAATTGTCACCTCTCACCTCTCACCTGTCAATCAACCGCTGTGCTAAAACAAGAGTTATCACATCAACGTGCGTTACCCGGACAGATTTTGCGGTTGCGCACTATGTCTGTGTTTATAGATACATATATCCACACACGCACTACTCGGGCCCCCCTCAAGCCCAGGCCCAGGACAAAAAGTCCAGTTGTACCCCCTTATCGGAGGCACTGACCACTCCTAAAGCTTTCGGATGCAGCCTTGACCTGGGTATGTCAGATAAGAGAGACATCCAAAATGTGCCGTACTGGGGTATTCCAGGCCGAGGACCATTGCCTTATAGATAAGACATTGCCGAAGGGATTATTTTTTTGTATTTAAAAAAAAAAAAAAAAAAAATTTTAAACAACTTTTTAAATTATAGTTTTTTCATATAAATTTAATCTGTGATAGTATGGGATATAAATTTAAAGGGGAGTTTAAACACAGACCTAAGATGTAGTTGTTGTTTTTTTTTATTTTTTATAAACCAAGCAAAATGTCAACTGAATCTCCTGAATCTTCATATTATCAATTCAGAACGATGTTCATATTAAAATGTTCAGAACAAAATTCTTGTGATCTGACTAAAACACCATCACTTAGGGACTTGTCATTTGAACCACTTGGTGGTGCAGTTGCTCCATAAAGTATGTGATTACCAATGAGTAGGCCTGCTCTGATTGTGGCATACTGATACTCGGGACCACTGTGAAATAAAATAAGCTATGTATGCTAAGTTAAATGTCTTTTCCTAAAATGTGTACTCTCATTCTCATGATTATATAAATTAATCTAAGTCCTGTGGGGTTCAAGAGTCCATTTGTGAAAAAGCTTCTATTTTATATAATTTTTTTATTGCAAATTATATCATAATTTTAAGATGTTGAACTGAAAAATCAACTTGAAATTTTCTCATTTTTGCTTTATTGACAGCATACACTTGAGTTGGCATGGACTGATGGGGGGATGTGCCTGGATATGTTGTAATAAACATATTTGGATATGTTGTAATAAAAGGTCACCATGTGTTCAATGAACTGCATATTTTTTCCACTAAAATAAATGTGAATGTTTATTTTGCAATGGCAGTACTATTGCAGTGTTTGAAAGCTTGAAAATATAATGAATTTTCCTCCTTATGTCTCTAGTTTCTTTGCAACAATGCCCCATCGGTCAGATTAATTTAATAAATATTGCTCTTCTTCAGTCAAAAAATCAAACTACATGAGGCAGTGCAAAAGATCTAACAGGAGAAAGCTGCAGAAGACAGAAAACATTTTTGAAATGGCCCTTTGCTGCTTGCTGTTCTTGGGTTACATAAATGTGTGACTCAAGAAACTGTACTTCTCTTTAAAGGAGCTATCTCTTAGTGTGTCCAAATGACATGTGAATTGCAGCTTTGGATTTGATTAAATTTTTTTCTAAAGGAAATCTTTGCACAGAGAGGTCTGGTGTAACTTTGGTAAATTATTAACTTGTTGATCCCCAAGCAGAATAGAGTTTCAGAGACAAAAATTAAAAAAGCTACAGTCATTTGTGAAGTGAACTCAAATGTTCAGAAATGAAAGTTCCTATAAAACTCCTCGGCTTTGCCTTTTTGGTTTTATCCTTTACATTTGTACAAGCTCAAGGTAAGTTTACTGCCCTTCTTCTTTACATTTTTCATTTTGTTATTTATTTTAATGTTGGTGCAGCTATCATTATGAGGACTGTCCATAGACATAATGATTTTTATATTGTACAAACTGTAGATTCTAACCCCTAACCCTAACCCTACCCCTAAAACTAACCCTCACAAAAAAATTTCTGCATTTTTACGTTTTCAATAAAACATCGTTTATATGTTTTTTAAGCGATTTGAATTATGGGGACACGAGAAATGTCCTCATAAACCTTATTTATAGCATAATACCCTTGTAATTACCAGTTTGTAACTTTAAAAAAAGTCCTCGTAAACCACTTAAACCTGCCCACACACACACACACACACACACACACACACACACACACACGCACACAAAATAAAAACATTTCTGAGTGCACATTTAAGTGTTCTTAAGGCAAAAAAGAGATTTCTGTTATTTAAGACATTTCATAGTTGTCCAAAGAACACATTAGAGTAGGTAAAACTACTGACATTTTTATTTTTACTACTGTAAAACTAAGTTGTGTATTTTATTCACAATATTTAATGTGCACTATTTTTTTATGTTGTGCTTGGAAATAGAATATTTGTCACACAGATGTAACTGGATTAAATTGGCAGCATTTTCAAGTCAATTCAGTTTCTTATTTTTTTAGAGAGTATAATGGCATTTCTTTATTAGTATCAAGCTAACATGCTGCCTTTTTTTAACACCCAAAATTAAAAGCTCACCTTACACACTATTTACAGCTATTTAGATAAATTAATTAATAATTATTGTAAAGTGTTACAGAATTAGTTATAAAAAAATAAAAACACTATAATAGCCTAAACATGTTTAATGGAAACCTTTAAATACAACTTTTACAGTTAGGGTTAGATTAAAAATAAAGTCTAACAGACTAAATATGAATCTATACAAGTTACCATTTAGTGCAGGATTTTTTTTTATTATTATTTTATTTAGTAAAACATTACCAAATACCAAAACATGTTAGTAAGGATGATGTGTATTTTAAAAACTGATCATGTGTATTATTTGTTTCTTTTTTATGTCATCAGTGTTGTTTATAATGAAGGGGATGTCTAGCAGTTTGAGGGGTTTGACTTCCTCCATACAGAGCTTTATACTTGAATGTTCTCTGTAGAATTAAAATGGGTCATATACGTTTTACAGTCTTCGCTGGCCACCCTGATATCGAGTAAAGCCCGACTAAACGCGCAAGTTTCGCTCAGGAGCACGCTGACCGTATCCACTGGTGTATGTGTCCACTGTTTTCAATTTATTCCGATGAGAATCCACATCACGAGTGTGGTGCTTGTCTCCCATTGAAATTAATTGATAACCCTCGCATCACTTTGCTCACCACGCGCCAGTGGACACCCAGTATAATGTGCGCTGCAGCGGTTCGCGTGAAAGCACACTTCATTCGCCCTGCACATGTTATAAGTTATAAGAGGCATGAATACAATTAAATTTGCATCGCCAGCAGCTCCGAGTTGCCCGACATTCATAGAATTGTCATTGCAGGAAAAACCCTGAAAAGGTCACCCACCAAAGTGGCTGGTAAGAGTGACGGAGTAACACGCCACTGCTGATTTTTACCCTCATTGACAGGTTGGCGGGTGTTAATTTCAACCCCTGGTTGTACACAGTTGTTTAAAGTGTTTTTGGATCATTCCACTACGAAACGTTGAAAAAATGTTTCAGTAAACTTTCAGTATAAAACCCTTGACAACATGAGTTGTGGAAAATTAGATTTGATCTAGGAGATTTTTTGATAGCTTTATACAGTGGATATGATTAAAGAAGCGAAAAGTCTATCCCTCACAGCCTCGTTTTCATTTATGTCAAAAATCAAATATGGGGCTGCTGTGAATAGGTCTATAAGCATTCAGTCTTTTATGATCCCACGCACCTACCCCACAGTTTTGTCAAAAATCTTGGCCATTGAGTGGCTAGAAGTTCAATCTAGGTGTCATTAAAAAGCTACAATCTTCAGCTTTGAGATGATGTATAATATTTCATTGACAGTTGAGAACATATTTTGACCATTATTTGTTTATCATTAGTTTTATATTGAATATTTTGATCTGGACACCTGAGACTTAATATTGGATTATTTACCAAGCTCACAGATAAGTGGAAAATGGCTCACTTTGAAGAAAAGAATCTAAGGTAAGAGCTGATATAGAGTTTGTGGCTACTTGGGGCTTACAGAAGCAGAGATCAGAGCAGACGTGAGACATTTGTCTTTGTTGTCTTACAGAGATCACATTTCACTCCATGAATCATTTGAAATGTGGTGTTATGGCAACAACATTAAAACAAATAGTCACATTATTTTCAGCTTTCATTTCAGAAATTACTTGACTATTTCAGTGTTATTTGAAAAACTTATTTTATGGTCATAATGAGAAGAATTTGATATTTCACTCACTAGAAGGCTTTTAAAAAGAAAAAAAAAATTATCTTATATTTCAAGTATTTTTAGTGATAATTAAAGTCTCTTGTGCAACCGTGTTCAACTTTCTTTAGGCTGTGATGAAATTATTTCCACATGATTTGACTCCCATTGACGTCCTATCTAACACATGTTTACTTTTCATCTGAAAAGAGGTGAATCTGATCAACAAATATTTGCTGACAGAAAGATTCTGATCTTTTTCTTGTTCAACCTCAAAAAACTCACAATGCAAGACAATTGTAACCCAGGTTAAAACTCTAACAGTCACATAAATATAAATACGCACCTTCAAGTATCTAAAATAAAAAATAAACCTTAACATAACATTCTAGGATACTAAATTAAGCAATTAAAATGTATAAAACACAGTTCTGACATGAGTGATAAAAAGGAACACGGGCCCGTTAAGAACCGGGCACATGCGCTGATTAGATGAGAGAAAGCGCTAGATGAGCAGACGAGAGGAGATGCTGGAATTGATCGGTTGAGTAAAGAAGAAAACTTTGATTATATGTTTGGAAAAGTAACTTTAAGTTGTTCTGAAGTTCTATAGTTTTGAAATCCTTCCATACACACTTGTGGGATTGACTTGGAGTTTATTGATGTTTGTGAATTCAAAAGAAATGGATTTGGACAGGTCTTTTTGAACATCTGATAATTCATTTCAACGAGATGGCGAGCCACCCAACTAACCACTAAGGAGGATAGAAACTTTCATACAGTATCAGCCATCTGCAGAAAAGGCAACTTTACTTGGATATTTTCCCTCCTGGTAGGACTGTAAAGGCTGTTCCACGTTGTTTCCTGCAGACAGCAATTGGACAGAGGACAGGAGTTGATTACAGAGAACTGACAGTAGCCAGAGCTGTGTACTGCTGATGTTGTGTGATGTGAAACCAGCTTTGATGTGAATATTGTAACTTTTTTGAATTGTCTTATTGTTATGAATCCAGCATCTGTTGTTCCTCCCACTCACCACCAGAGGACTCCATCACCTGGAGATGGACTTTAACTCTCTGGACTCCATTTCCCATAATCCCCATACCTGTCAATGATTATCTGTTCACCTGTTGCCAATTCACCCAACTATTTAAGTCTCACTCTCACTCACTGTCATTGCTTAGTCTTGTTTTGCCCTGGCTGACATCTCTGCGTGTTCTTGGTATTTACTGCTTTTTCTGTGTGTGTGTTTCTGGACTGTTTACCCTGTTTTGACTTGTTGCTGCCTGCCTGCTGTTACTATCCTGTTTACCCGGATATTACCTGTGATTGCCTGCCCTTATCTCTTCCTGATTCATAACTATCTCTCTGATTTTCCTTGTATATTACTATTGCTGGTGATTGATCCCTGCCTGTCTACATTACTATGTTTATTGTAAATAAAGCTGCACTTGGATCTCTACTCCGATGACTCATTACACTTATTCTCTTGAATGTTGAGTTTGGTGCTGTATTTTGTTAAAACAGAAAAGGTACTGTCTAGTGAAAAACACAGAGTGAGCAAGGAAAAAACAAACTCATATCAATTAGGCCAAAAAGCGAATAAAATAGAATAGTATTAAATCTGAACTAAAACAATATCAACCAACTAGGCGAACCAAACTAGTTCAATACATAGAAGAAAACCTATTGGAAAAAGAAGGGGTAAAAGTGTAAATAAGTTAAAAAGGTCATTGTAACTGATGTTCAAATTTGGATCAAAAGGAGGAAGCGGGACATGGCGATTCCAACACAGGAGTGTCTTTAATTCAACTCAAAACTTGTTCGCTTGACAACACGCTGTACAGCTTCAAACGCACACAAAGTCAAGGTGCTTCAATCAAAGAACATCGGCAGCAGCCAACACACATACAGGTTCTCTGCTGGACACTCTCTCCCTCTTTCGGTGGAATGGGCCGTCTTTTATCTCCCCCGACTCTCACTGTGAACATTGAAATGGTAATTAGTCACAATTCATCTCAGGTAGATGTCCTTACAGCTTTCTCTCTCCCCAGACGGGCCCTCGACCACACCCTCACCTCCACAATCATCTAATTTTATTTCATTTATTGGATGGCAATTCATTTTTTTTTTTTTTTTTTTTTTAATGTGTTATGTGACATTTAAAGTTTCTCACTTTTGTTAATACAAACCAGCAGTTCAAACATTTGATGGTCTGTGTGTGCTTTTTATTCTTTTCCAAGTTTCATTACTGCTCTTCTGAACCTGTATACTGGTCCAGTGTACCTTAAAACTAAGGTGACACAAGTGTTACACAATGGAATTATATGCAGTAATTTGTGGTCTTCTTTTGTTTTTATTTTTCAACAATCCTTGTATGTTTTTAAATTAAAAGCTGACAGCCCATACACTGTGTCTAAAATGGGTGGGACAACGAGAAATGTCGCCCCAGAGAATACTGTTTAAAATACTCAGCAAAGTGAACATGCTACAATTCATAATTTCTTGTGTAATAACATAGTGCTTCATTTTGTTTCCGTTTTTGTGTGAAAGATGTTCATATGTCAGAGAGAGCCTTAAATTGAATGTCATTATCCTGTCAAATTATTATATTTGATATACACTGTAAAAAATTGCTGTAAATTTACAGCCAAATTCCTACAGCAACCTACCGTGATTCTTAAATACAATAGTTTGCTGTTAAAAATGTTACATTCTGGGAGATCAAGAGCAGGCTCACTGTTAACTGACAGGTTTTATGGTAAATAGCTGTTGTATGCAAGGAATTAGGGGAAAATTAACATTTAAAATCATGATATCATCTTGGCGAAAGCTAGTGACATTTTGAAACATATATTTTAGAACCTCCAATGAAAATTGTAGTTTGTGGCACATAGTGTTCATGATGTTTCAGACCAACTCTGTTCTTTATCTTCTCACATTAGCCTTTACTTGTCTGTCTAATGAGAAGTCAAATAAAAAATAAAAAAATAAACCTTTGAAGCAATGTACAACAGTGTATTTTTTATGAAAAAACAACAACAACCTGTACACAGTAAAATAACTGTATAGCACTGCATTGTGGGTTATAATGGTGAAATACCCATAAGCCTTTGCACTTGAATAAGTATGTACACTTTGGTAGTGCATTGGGGCTACAACAACTGTATAAAAAATAAATAAATAAATAAAAAACATGTACAAAAGTTTTTATTCAGACTTAATAGAAGTCTTAGTTTAATTAGTGTTGTTGGTTTGTTATAAATAGTTGTGTTTTGTTTTGTTTGAAGTCACCATCATGGTGATTTGTGTTCTCTTGAGCTGGCACCTTGGACCTTCTTTATTTTTATATTATGTTCTTATGGCCAGTCAATTTGTGTTTCAATAAAACACAAGTTGTTGCACTGTACTACTTGGAAAACAAAACCTAAGGTCAGCCTGAATGATTGATCCGACCTTGCAAATGGCACTACAGGTGCATCTCAATAAATTAGAATGTCGTGGAAAAGTTCATTTATTTCAGTAATTCAACTCAAATTGTGAAACTCGTGTATTAAATAAATTCAATGCACACAGACTGAAGTAGTTTAAGTCTTTGGTTCTTTTAATTGTTATGATTTTGGCTCACATTTAACAAAAACCCACCAATTCACTATCTCAAAAAATTAGAATACATCATAAGACCAATAAAAAAAAAACATTTTTAGTGAATTGTTGGCCTTCTGGAAAGTATGTTCATTTACTGTATATGTACTCAATACTTGGCAGGGGCTCCTTTTGCTTTAATTACTGCCTCAGTTCGGCGTGGCATGGAGGTGATCAGTTTGTGGCACTGCCGAGGTGGTATGGAAGCCCAGGTTTCTTTGACAGTGGCCTTCAGCTCATCTGCATTTTTTGGTCTCTTGTTTCTCATTTTCCTCTTGACAATACCCCATAGATTCTCTATGGGGTTCAGGTCTGGTGAGTTTGCTGGCCAGTCAAGCACACCAACACCATGGTCATTTAACCAACTTTTGGTGCTTTTGGCAGTGTGGGCAGGTGCCAAATCCTGCTGGAAAATAAAATCAGCATCTTTAAAAAGCTGGTCAGCAGAAGGAAGCATGAAGTGCTTCAAAATTTCTTGGTAAACGGGTGCAGTGACTTTGGTTTTCAAAAAACACAATGGACCAACACCAGCAGATGACATTGCACCCCAAATCATCACAGACTGTGAAAACTTAACACTGGACTTCAAGCAACTTGGGCTATGAGCTTCTCCACCCTTCCTCCAGACTCTAGGACCTTGGTTTCCAAATGAAATACAAAACTTGCTCTCATCTGTAAAGAGGACTTTAGAACACTGGGCAACAGTCCAGTTCTTCTTCTCCTTAGCCCAGGTAAGACGCCTCTGACGTTGTCTGTGGTTCAGGAGTGGCTTAACAAGAGGAATACAACAATTGTAGCCAAATTCCTTGACACATCTGTGTGTGGTGGCTCTTGATGCCTTGACTCCAGCCTCAGTCCATTCCTTGTGAAGTTCACCCAAATTCTTGAATCGATTTTGCTTGACAATCCTCATTGGGCTGCGGTTCTCTCGGTTGGTTGTGCATCTTTTTCTTCCACACTTTTTCCTTCCACTCAACTTTCTGTTAACATGCTTGGATACAGCACTCTGTGAACAGCCAGCTTCTTTGGCAATGAATGTTTGTGGCTTACCCTCCTTATGAAGGGTGTCAATGATTGTCTTCTGGATAACTGTCAGATTAGCAGTCTTCCCCATGATTGTGTAGCCTAGTGAACCAAACTGAGAGACCATTTTGAAGGCTCAGGAAACCTTTGCAGGTGTTTTGAGTTGATTAGCTGATTGGCATGTCACCATATTCTAATTTTTTGAGATAGTGAATTGGTGGGTTTTTGTTAAATGTGAGTCAAAATCATCACAATTAAAAGAACCAAAGACTTAAACTACTTCAGTCTGTGTGCACTGAATTTATTTAATACACGGGTTTCACAATTTGAGTTGAATTACTGAAATAAATGAACTTTTCCACGACATTCTAATTTATTGAGATGCACCTGTATATGTGGCAACAGTGAAGCATTACACATAAATGCAAAAACAGTAAAAGATATTTCAGAAAAATGAAATAAGCATAACACAAGTTGACAAGACACACAGAAATCAACTCTCAGCGTACAAAACGCAACAATGGTGACAATTAACATACATACTTTTATGTAAAAAGTAAAAGCTGAACATTAAAATACAAGTAACTTAGACTGCAACAAAAACAACGTCAAAATAAACCAGTAAATAGTAAAAACTCTAAGTAATTTCTTCATGCCACAGTGCATGCTGGGAACTTGGCTGTTAATTTCAACAACAGTAGATAGTATGTACTTTGACGGCTATATGCTGCTAAATTACAGTTGTATACTGTAGCTACAAAACAGTATCTAGCTGTTAATTTCAGCAACAGCAAGACACCGTTAATTTTACAATAACTTGCTGGCAACCCAGCTGCCAGTTCTTTACTGTTTTTTTTATGAGAAAATCTTTAACAGTGTACTTCACATTGATAACTCAGAAACCAATTAAATGAAATGACTTTGTGTTAATACAGTTTTTTATGTTCTTTCCCCACAGCAAAGGAAGTATTTTGCACTACTCCATCCTTGAAAAATGGGTTCACAGAAAGAGCCTCCATAAATGAGAAAGAAATGTTTTACTCATGCAATACAGGTTATAAACCATTCAGTGGCAACTGGTGGGAATCAGTGACATGCAAAGAGAGGTCTTGGTCTGATGAGCCACAGTGTATCAGTGAGTGTGTTTTATTAATGTCAGTGTCAGGTGTAAGACAAATTTGTTTACTGAATTTTTGTGTGTGTGTGTGTGTGTTTGTGTTCTATCTTTACAGGGAAGGAAGAATGTGGCGCTTACCCCAAAGTCAATCATGGAAAAATAAAGCAAACAAAAAATCATGATAGAGAATCTGCAGAACTTGAATGTGATCCAGGATTCAAATCAACACATAGCTCGATTAAATGTGTCAAGGGTAAATGGGAGACACCAACCTGTGAGGGTGAGCCTCTTATTACATGACTTTGAGTGACTTTGACCTACAATGTTAACATGATTTACTCTAAACCCTGTCTTCTTGCAGATTCTGATTTGTCTTTTATGGCTTTTTTCCAGAGGATGTGCGTTGTGACATTCCTCCAGAGGTGGAAAATGCTGTCATACCCTCTAAACCTCAAGAATATTATCCTGAAGGATCTTCTGTAACATACAAATGTCGAAACTTATTCACAATCAGGGGGCCTAGTAGAGTTTTTTGCCACAGTGCAACTTGGGGAGAAACACCGAAATGTGAAGGTGAGTTTTGATTGGTGATCGGAACTATGTTTTAATGACCCATTCAGAAAGCAATGCCATTATAGTGCATTAAAACCACAACAAGAGCAAATATTTACGTGGAGATACAGCGCAATACAAATGTGAGGAGGTGCTAAGTTTTCATCTCTCTTTTTCTTTCTCACCAATAACTTAATATTTCAACTGTTGATCACAGTATACATACAATCAAAATGTAAATGTATTGTTTATTTACTGCATAAGAAAACATTATTTGGCTCTACAAAATGACATTACATTATTATATTACTTTATTATTAAACATTATTGTTACACAGTAACAATTTTGCTTATTTTTGCATGAAAGTTTCACCTCTCTGATTTCTCTCTTCTTGTTTTTGTTTCCTCTTACTGGCAGCTTTCTGTTCAAAACCTCTTCGGACAGTAAATAATGCCATGCTGGTAGATGAAAACCAAGACAAGAGAGAATATTCACATGGAGATATAGTACACTATAAGTGTTTAAAGGGGTTTGATTCGAGGGAGACAACTGCTAAATGTGACGTACAAACCTGGATTTACCCGAAATGTATTAGTGAGTCAAATTGAAAAGAACCATCTTTCTTTCTTTCTTTCTTTTTTAAGGAAATGTTAGGCATGTCATACATACTGTACAGTCAATAGATAAAAAAAAAAAAAAAAAAAAAAAAAACTTGTTAACTTTCACTGAACATACATTGAATCAGTTCTATATTGTTCCTTTAGAAAAATCTCAGTGTTCCAAACCAACAAAGTACATGACGTTTGTGACACTGTTAAATGAGAAAAATGTGTACAACAACTTTGAAAATTTGTCATACAAGTGCAAAAGTCCATATGATAAAATCCCAGAAGGTACTTGGACGTGTGAAGATAAAGAATGGCATGGAGCATTTGTCTGCACAAGTGAGTCCTCTTAAAATCTTTACAATCACATTTGCTCACCCATTGGACAAAAACTGGTTGGACCCATGATGATTCAACCCCAACATTTTAGAGAATGTCATGATGTTTTCTTACCATTTAAAAACATAATATATACAGTACATATGCTTTAAGTGTTCTTTGTGCCACAACATTCTTCTTGCTGCTTTTCATGATCTTCAACAGTTCACCTGAAATGTTGAGAGGTCTGTATCACCTCATATAAGTGTGTGCATTGTGCATGAATGAGAGGGACTATTGATCAGTGTTGGGTGTAACGCGTTACAAAATTAAAATTAAGTAATCTGATCACAGTTACAAACATGAATAAAATTACGTTTCCTGAATTACACATTTATTGCTAAGACAATGATATTAATTAAGTAGAATGCATTTTAAAATGTATTACGGTCCTATGTTAGTACTTTTATGTGTTGCTGTGCAGCTAATGAGCATGCGCTTTACAAACCACCATGACATAGCGGACACATATGGAGGCGACGACAGATGAGTGAGCTGTGTTACTATGGACCAAGCGGAGTGTAGTTGTTTATTCAATTGAAAACAAAAGTAAAGATTTTCAAGATTTCATGTGCTCACAATCAGTCTCAGCGAGCTCTGTGTCAGCTCCCAGCGCTGGCTGGAGGAGAGAGTCACGCAAGGCTGGTCTGGCAACAAATCCTCCTCAAATATCCGCGTTCTACCCCATTCTCGCGCGCCTCCCTCGTGTGTCCCGCTGCAGCTGCCGCGGGAGGAGAGGTGATCGGCTTCGGGTGCATATGGAAAACAGCGCACCTGGGACATATCTGACAGAGGGACATATCACTCACAAGGTGGAAACATTTGCGGAACTGTGTCTTGAAAAACGGCTCTTTTATGTTCTTTATGTACTGTACACAATTAAACACAGACACAATGCAATAGTGCGCAAGTGATAAAGGATACTCAATTCATCTGAGCACAAGCAGGGAGGCAGAAACAATCCACTCGCTGTAGAGTTGTGTAAACACACACATGCTGCACATGAACACACACAAACAGACATACTGCACATGCACAAATACACATGCATGATGCAACACAGAAGCATACTTGTATATTCACACCGAAGATAAACAAGCATTCATATGCACAATGGATTCACTAGCAAAACTGTTTGCAAATGTTTTCAGTTCATTAGTATTATTTTTCTGTCTTTCACACCAACACAAACACAGGTAAACAAGCGTACTGTACACATACATGCCACACACAGCTAAGAAGGTTGTAGATAGCGGACACACACACACACAACCCTGAAGATACTACTACAGCATATTTGAGATAAGAAAGTTAAGTTGCATATTTAGAAATGCACTGGATCTTTTTAGCCAAGTTGCTGTCTTTGTCATATTGCTGTAAAAACATTTTATTTTTTTTTTGGTCAGTCAATATTAAAAGTACTAAAAGAGCTATTAGTGTCACATTTGGGTTTTTTCGCAGATTTAATTGGTTTTAGAAAGTAACTTCAAAGTAAAGTAATGAGTAATCTAATTACATCCCAACGAAATAATCAGTAAAATAATCAATTACAATTTTTAGAGAAGTAATCAGTAGTGGATTACTTTTATGAAAGAAACGTACCCAACACTGCTATTGATTGAGTGAATAAGTGGGAACGGAACAGAGAGAGGGAGATTTCAACTTACACATTAGTTTCATAAGTGATACATATTTGTGTTTATTAACTCCACCATTGTAATGCCTGAACATAGCAATAATATAAAAATAACACTTGAAAATCTGATCACTAGTATACTTTTGAAATATTGAATAACTATGAAAAACAATCCCCAAAATAAACATGAACACATTTGACAACATTAACACAGTTTTCATTATCTCTAAAAAAAAATATTTTTTTTAGCAGAAAGTGAAGAAAGAGCAGAAAGCAAGTGCACAGTATACATGGGAACTCCTTTAATACTGTTTTCAAAGCATCACAGGATGAACCTCATGAAGGTGGTTGAAAGAAAAGTGTGCAGAGATGTAATCAACATTGTCTGACAAAAGAGTTGCCAATTGAAGAACATGAAATCTAAGAAAAATATTTTGTGGTTATTTTTTATTTATTTTATTTTTACATTTTTTGTGGTTGTTTTTTGGTCACAACATAATGCCCATATTTTTGTCTGTGGTATTTCACAGCTTTACTTTTATTATGATATGTGGAAAATAGTATTCATAAAAAATGAGAGGTTATGTACAAACATTTAATTGGTATATACAGTATATACTGCTCATCAATCAGATTTAAAATGATAAACAATGTTCAGCAAAAAATGTAGATGATTTCAAAGTGAACAAATATTTCCTATGGAAATTGTGAAATTGCTAAAATGGACATAAATGTATTTGTTACTTTATTTGTTTAGGTGAAATCTGTCCACCACCACCTCATCTTGAACATGGAGACTATACTGTAGTTAGAAAGAATGGTGAAGTAATTACAGAGGTTTATTATACTTGCCAAAGAGACTATGTGCTAGATAAACAAAAGCAATATTATAAGTGTCAGAATGGGAGATGGGAGACCCCTCCAAAGTGTCTGGGTGAGTCGTCTATTTCTAAATTATTTTCTTGAATCTCACTCTCATCAAGAACTATTTTACAATTTGTGTCTAATCAGATTGATTTTGTCTGTCATAGCGCCCTGTGAAATTACATCTGACAGTATTAAGAAGTACAATGTACAACCCCCCCATTATAAGGTCTATGTAAAACATGGTGAAAAGTATGGACTTTATTGCAAGTCTGGATGGAATATTGGAGATTGGGAGGGATATGAATATCTTTACGTGTCGTGTTCTAATGGAGAGTTAAAATCTGACAACACTTGTAAGTACATCTGAATGTGTATTTTTACACCCACATTAGTCAAGGTGTTTATAGTCGTGGTGATCTGTATGTTTAACTGAAAAGGGTTAAAGTGCCCGTGCCAGAAGCAGAGAGTAAAATACTACAATATCATTAAATATGGGTTAGGATAAATGACCAGCATCATTCACACTTTCCATGTTTTAAACATTTGGTATTTTGTGCACTGATAATGTCATAAGGTCATTGACACAGCAAATAATCTATTGATACTTCAGGCAATACGGAAAATAATTTTGGGTGAAAAGAAACAAGAGTGGAAACACTGAGGTAATGAAAGTACAAACTTCTCAATGAATTTTAGAGAGTGTTCTTTTAGAGGCATTAAATGAATGAACCACAAACAGGACATGATGACATTACATATGATGATGCTGTTGACCGCATTTAATTTAAATGAATATCTGTGTGATTTCAGGAGATTTCTTTTTAGCACTATAATTTGATGAGATGAAGTCCTAGTTATTGTTAAACACAAACACTGAACCTATACAAGTGTGTGTACATGTTTTGGCATGTAAACTTAAGGAAAAATGTTATGTTTCTATCTGTAATTACATATTCTGTCCTGTATTAAGATATGAAGATCCCTCTGATGTATCCAGAGCATGAAGATGCACACACACACACACACACACACACACATGCATACTAATGCTTCCATTAACATGCTAATTGACTAACTGCAGTTTAGTATCCTTTTACATTATTTTGTTATTTTATTTACACATACGTTATTTTATTTACACATGTTGTAACATCTAAATAAACTGGTTTGAATCAAGTCAATCATATTATTTAACGTCACTTAATAACAGTGGTGTAGTAGTGACTGAAGAGGTGGGCATTTATCGAGGAACCCCCCCTAAAAAAATAACATGAATACACCTGGTCTCAAATTGTCATATATTTACACAGAAAATTATATGTTTCATTGCATAAATATATTATAATAACAATGTATGGTCCGTTTTAACCATAGTCTCATTTGAACTTACAAAATGTATGTCAGGGTAAGTTTCTAGCTGGCATCGTTAACAGTTCACTACTAAAACTTGCTATTCTATTTAAATTAATAGGTTTGATTAACTGTTTTTTTAATTAACAATAGAATGAACACTTTATACAACCCCAATTCCGAAAATGTTGGGACAGTATGAAAAATGCTAATAAAATCAAAAAGGAGTGATTTGAAAATTATATTCACCTTTTGCTATATTGAAAGCACCACAACTAAACATTATATGATGTTTTACCTTGTGAATTTAATAGTTTTTTTTTTAATTTTTATTTTTTTTATTTTTATGTACAGTAATTTCAAATCAGATGATTGCAACAAAAAGTTGAGATGGGCAATTTAAGACTAATAACAATTGATGAGTTAAAATAACAAAGCAATGTGAAACAGGAGATGTTAAACAGGTGAGGCCGCTTTTCCAAGCTGTTATTAGTGTCAGGTCCAAAAGCCCGTGTCTGTATGGGCCAGGGGTGTGCTAGTGCCCATGGCATAGGTAACTCGCACATCTGTGAGGGCACCACGAATGCAGACAGATATGTAAAAATTTCGGAGCAGAAGATACTGCCATACAGCACCGTCTTTTCCAGGGATGTCCCGGAATTTTCAGCAGGACAACTTCAAACCACATACTGCCTAAATAAGCAGAGAGTGTGGGTGCTAGATTGGCCTGCCTGAAGTCCTGACCTGTCTCCAACTGAAAATGTGTGGTGCATTATGAAGCACACAATATGGCAACAAAGACCCCATACAATTGTGCAGCTGAAGACCTGCAGAATGGATGAATGGGGGAAAATTTCACTTTCTTAACTTAAACTTGTGTCTTCAGTGCCTAAATGCTTAATAAGTGTTATTAGAAGAAATGGTGATGTTTCACAGTGGTAAACACTCGACTGTCCCAACTTTTTTGGAGTGTGTTACAATCATCTGATTTGAAATTACTGTACATAAAAAAATAAATAAAATAAAAAAACAGTTAAATTCACAATTTAAAACATCATATAATGTTTAGTTGTGGTGCTTTCAATATAGCAAAGGGTGAATATAATTTACAAATCACTCCTTTTTGTTTTATTAGCATTTTTCATACTGTCCCAACTTTTTTGGAATTCGGGTTGTACCTTAATTAATAAACGAATACATACATTACATTATACATAAACTGTTAAGCACTGTATAGGTAATGACTAATGAGTGTAGTATTGTTCATGTTAACACGTTATCTTATATTACGATATACAGTACATAAGAATTTGTGATTAGGCTATTTGTTTTATTTGTGTAAATGTGTAAACCTTTCAGACGGTCCCTCACCCACCGTAGGCAAATTTTCCAACTTATATCAGTGTTAAATTAGCGATCTGGAACGATTTCAACATGACGCCATCTGACCAGCTTATATATGGGACAAATCACGTCCTGTATTAATTCGATAGGGGCAAGCCCCTGCCGTTTTCATTCATAAATGTAAAGGTGCCCTTCACAAATGTAAAGGTGCCCTTTTAAGTGGAGGTGCCTTTAAGACCTCCCAGCTCGTCTGCTCTTAATACCCTTGATGGCGGGGCGGCCCACGGGTATACGGAGGTCCCTCAGGTGGATCGCCCGGCACTCCCTTCCAAAGCCTGTAGGACGACGTCGCCTCTGATGCCAAAGCCTACAGCGCCGCTGGTCAGGCCGCCTCTGCCCTGCATGCCATGGCCCTCCTGCAAGTACACCAGGCCAAGGCACTAAGGGAACTGTACGTGGGTAGTCCTGACCCCGATGTGATGCAGGAGCTGCGCTCAGCAACTGACCTTGCCCTCCGGGCGACGAAGGTCATGGCGTGAGCACTCGGGCAGGCGATGTCCACCCTCGTGGTGCAGGAACGCCACCTGTGGCTGAATCTGGTCGAGATGAGGGACGCGGACAAGTTTCGGTTTCTCAACGCCCCCATCTCCCAGATTGGCCTATTCGGTGACACCGTCGAGGACTTCGCCCAGCAGTTCTCGGCGGTGAGGAAGCAGACGGAGGCTATACAACACATCTTGCCCCGACGTGGCTCAAGATCCTGTATCCCATCTGCTCGCTGAGGGCATCCCCCTGTGGCGGCGAAAACCCAGACGGCTCTGCCTCAGCCCGAGCCCAGTTCTCGGCCCCAGCGTAGAGTCCCCCGCAGGAAGCTGACGCCCCCCCGCCTCACGGGCCAGCACGAAGACCCGGAAGTCTCCTAAGCGCTTCTGAGACAGACGACTCAGGGAGTGAGATGTCTGCTGCAAACCCGGTGCTGGTATCCAGACCACACCATCCCCCAGTGGTGGGCCGGGAGGTAAATCCTTGGTTTCCTTTTCTTTTATGTTCGGTACCCACATTCTCAAAAGAACAGTTTCCTCACTCCCTGAGTCACATAGCCAGTGTTTACGACTGCCGTTATCACGGCAACAAGGCACTGAGCACCTGCGACTTAGATGCCGCGAACGCGGGCCTCCCGCCTTCGCGCGTCCGGTCGCACCACACTCACACCCACAGCCAGGTGGTTGTGACGGACTACGTGGATGGTCAAAAAGACTGGCTGATTCTAGCTCACTCTCGAGAGTTGCTATGTGCACACAGGGACCTCGTGCTCAGGCACCTCAGCCGGCTAGGGCTTTGGGTCAACTGGGAAAAGAGCAAGCTCTCCCCAGTTCAGAACATTTCTTTTCTCGACATGGAGTTAGCTGTTAGCAAGACTCAGTCTCGATGATAGTGCGCCTCACTAGCGAGCATGCGGTCGGTGCTGAACTGACCGCATGCTCACTCGTGAGGCGCACTATCATCGAGACTGGGGCATATGGCATCCTCGGCGCCAGTCACGCCACTAGGGTTGATTCATATGAGACCGCTTCAGCACTGGCTTCAGACTCGAGTCCCGAGATGGGCATGGCACACATCGCGTGGGCATCACACCGATCTGCCGCCACTTGTTCAGCCCTTGGACAGACCTTGCATTTCTATGGGCAGGAGTTCCGCTACAGCAAGTGTCCAGGCACGTCGTCATTACAACAGATGCCTCCAAGTGAGGCTGGGGCCCTGTGTGCAACGAGCATGCAGCCGCTATCTCCTGGACAGGACCGCGACTGTGTTGGCACATCAACTGCCTCGAGTTGCTGGCAGTATTGCTCGCCCTGCGGAGGCTTTTGCCATTGATCCGGGGCAAGCATGTGTTGGTCCAGACAGACAACACAGCAACAGTAGCGTATATAAATTGCCAAGGCAGCTTACGCTCACGTTGCATGTCTCCGATGGAGGCCCCCCTCAGCCCAGACGCGCTGGCACACAGCTGGCCCCGGGGGCTGCGCAAGTATGCGTTCCCTCAATGAGCCTACTTGCACAGACCCTGTGCAAGGTCAGGGAGGACGAGGAGCAGGTCACCCTTGTGGCCCCGTATTGGCCCACCCAGACTTGGTTCTCAGTCCTCACGCTCCTCACGACAGCCGCTCCCTGGCGAATTCCCCTGAGGACGGACCTTTTTTCTCAGGGACGGGGCACCATCTGGCACCCGCACCCAGACCTCTGGAACCTCCACGTCTGGCCCTTGGATGGGACGTGGAAGACCTAAGTGGCCTACCACCAGCAGTGGTAGACACGATCACTCAGACCAGAGCTCCCTCCACGAGGCAGCTTTATACCCTGAAGTGGCGTCGGTTCGCAAATTGGTGTTCTTCCCGAGTTGAAGACCCTCAGAGATGCGCAGTCGGGTAAGTGCTTTCCTTCCTGCAGGTGAGGCTGGAGGAACGGCTGTCCCCCTCCACCTTGAAGGTGTATGTGGCCACCATAGCGGCACACCATGATACAGTGGATGGTAAGTCCTTAGGGAAGCATGACCTGATCATCAGGTTCCTGAGAGGTGCCCGGAGGCTGAATCCTCCTAGACCAGGCCTGAGAGGTGCCCGGAGGCTGAATCCTCCTAGACCACTGAATCTCTCCGTGGTCCTCCTGGGCCTTCACGAAGCGAGTCATTAGAGTTGAAAGCCCTCTCCTTGAAGACGGCCCTCCTGACTGCGCTCACCTCCATCAAGAGGGTCGGGAACCTGCAAACGTTCTCTGTCAGCGATACCTGCCTGGATTTCGGTCCGGGTGACTCACATAATCCTGAGACCCTGGCCGGGCTATGTGCCCAAGGTTCCCACAACCCCCTTCAGGGATCAGGTGGTGAACCTGCAAGCGCTGCCCCAGGAGGAGGCAGACCCAGCCCTGTCGTTGCTGTGTCTGGTGTGTACTTTGCGCATCTACTTGGATCGCACGCAGAGCTTCAGACGCTCTGAGCAGCTCTTTGTCTGCTTTGGCGGACAGCGGAAAGGGAACACTGTCTCCAAACAGAGGCTTACCCACTGGATCGTGGATGCCATCGCTATGGCATACCAGGCCCAGGCCGTGCCCGCCCTTTCGGGAATACGAGCACACTCCACAAGGAATCTGGCATCCTCGTGGGCACTGGCCCATGGCACCTCTCTAGCAGACATCTGCAGGGCAGCGGGCTGGGTGACACACAATACCTTCGCAATATTTTACAATCTCCGGGTTGAGTCGGTTTCGTTCCGTGTTCTGTCAGGTATGAAGAGGTAAATTCAGGAATACAGACAGCTGGCCGGGTGTATCACTTACCTATAGTGCCTTTCCCCTCCAAAGGGGCGAAGATGTGCGCTTCTTATCCCATGCGAGTTCACGAACCCGTGAACCCTGGATGTGCTTCCTCCCTAGCCCTGTGGCTCACGAATTCAGCGGAGGAATTCACAGCCGGAACCAGTACGTGTGCTAATATGCCCTTACTGAGGTAGGCGCTCCACAGGTGCCGGTTACTCTGGTAACCCCGTGATGTATTTTCTGCAGTATGGTCTCCCTGTCGGCAGACCAGCATCTCCCTTCGACAGAGCCCTCTCTGTCCTGGTCGCCATGTTTGTAGAGCTTCTTCCCTTTCAGGCAGGACCTACCACCGCGCCACTTCCATGCACGGCTTTGAGCCCACATGACGTGCTTGCCACATGTTACCTCCCCTCCAGGCAGAATGTGGTCTCTGCAGAGTCTTTTCCCCCTGAAAGAATAGGATAGGAAAAGAATACCTTCCCCGGCGCATATATTGAGCGTTAAAATGGCCCCAGTCGAATAACTGAATACTCCGTGGAGAGAAAACATAGAGAGAAAAGGCCGCGGCTGGCGATGTGGGGAACCATACGATGTTTTTTGAGGCGTTGGGGGAGGCTACGTGCAGACCGGTGCACCTGCTACTACGCACCCAGCAGCTTGCTTGCACCTGCACTGGCAATCCACGTAACACGGTTCAGCTAGTTGTGGCGTTTCATATAGGGACCCCTAGCGTCACTACATCAACACAACATCAAGTGTGTGACAGAAGGAGAACGTCTTGGTTACTGTTGTAACCTCCATTCTCTGATGGAGGGAACGAGACAATGTGTTCCCCCTGTCACAATGCTGTACTACCCGCTGAAATGGCTGGGACCCAGTCTCGGCTCTTCAGCACAAAACCTGAATGAGTGGTTGCGAGCCAGCTCCTTTTATACCCGTATGTCCGGGGGAGTGGCATGCAAATTCCACTCGCCAATTCTCATTGGCCTTTTCTCAAAGATCTGAGGTGTTCGGGGCTCTCAAGAGCGACCCCTAGTGTCACTACATCGACACAACCTCTCGTTCCCTCCATTAGGGAACGGAGGTTACGACAGTAACCGAGACGTTATATAGAAGGTAAAAGACACTGTAATCTTAGTCCATAACACATAATGCGTAATCCATTAAACGTCCATAAAAAGATAAGAGCAGTTTCAGAAATATATTTCAGCTTAATTATACATATGACCAAATTGTTTCTCCGTTATGAGCTGTTCATTCTCTGCCTAGTTTGAAACTCCAGGATAATCTTCTTATTGAGAGTATTTTGGCTTAAGTTTAGTTAATGGCGTCATGTTTTAAACACTTTAAAAAAAAAATTTGTGAATTTTTAATGTAATAAAGTGAATATTAACACAAAAAGCAAATAAAAAAATATTCTTTGATTATGTTTTTCAGGCAATGCAAGAAACTGGAGGAGAAAATAAACTGGAGTGGAAACACCTAGGTAATGAAACTTTGAAACTTCACAATGAATTTTAGGAAATATTCTAGTATTTACTGTATATATTTAGGCAGAGGCTATTTGCACTATGTTTGCACGATAGATGCTATTTACACTAAGTGTAAATAGCAGAAAAAATCATCTTCTTTGCACTAAGTGCAAATAGTGTTATGCTATATGCACACCTGATTAAAAACTAACATACATACTGTACTGTCATCACTGCAGCATGTTTATTTTGTTTATTTAGAGTCCACAGACACCCTATACCATCCTCTACACCTAAACCTAAACCTAACCTTCACTTACATTTGTTTACGTGGTTTTACTACAGTAACCATAGTATCATCATGGTATTTTGTAGTAAAATCATAGTAACCACAAAATTAAACATTTTAATATATAAACACCTTCTTAATGTAAAACAATGGTTAATTGCATTAAAACTGTGGATTCTGCCAAAAAAACATGGTTATACCATATGACTATAGTAAAACCATGGTTAAATTTACCTAGATCAATTTACTCCCCGACCTTCACCGTGACCAAATCACTGCAAGGAAATCAGTCTTTATATTAATTTTCATTTACAATTTTAAGTAGTATTAAAGGAAATATTAAGAATGGAGACAGGAAATAGGATGGTGAAAAGTGGGACAAAAGGGAGAATCGAATCCAGGTCATCCAGGAGAGCACATCCACACCGTCTTTACACCCCACGCCACTGCCGCAACACTGAGGCTGCAGTTTGTCTACAGTTTCTGTGTTTCCACAAGACTATTGGAGTGCAAAGAGTGGCGATGTTTGGCAGGTTCTTTTTACACCTAGTGCAAAAATTCACTCCGTTATATTTAATGTAGAGAAAGAGGAACTTCACAAAGATGAATGAACCACAAATAAGAAATGATGATGTTATATTTGATTATTATTTTGACCACATTTTATTTAGAATATTTGATTTTAGGGAAGAAAAAAAATACCTTAAATAAAATACCTAAAAATACTTATGAGATAAAGTACTAGTTATTGTTAAAAACAAACATTAAACCAATGAAAGTGTTTACACTGGCATTTTTACAGTCTTTTAAAATTACATATAATTTTTACACAGTAAAAAAAAAACAAAAAAAAAAAACACGTAAATTGGTTGAGTAGTTACCATAAAATATATACCTTAAAAATGTAATATATTTAAAAAGACAATACATGTAGTTTTATGGTAAAATGTTGTAAAAAAATAAAATAAAATTTAGATGTAAAAATATGATTTTCCCTTATAATTAACAGTTTAAATTTACATTATGTTTAACAAGAGAGTACATGTACTTTTTACGGTAAATTATTGTTAAAATTACGGTATAAAACAGTAATGGGGCGTTCCCAGAATTCCCTGCGTGACCCATTACATTGCATTATATTTTATGGGAATAGTTATGTTTCTTCTTATTTTTAATATCAGTTATGTACTTTGGGGTGTTCTGTTTTATATTTTATGTTTACTGCATTATTTAAATTTCACATGTGTTACCCTGATGGTGTTTAGTGACACTGAGCGCTGTCTCTACATGTTTATTGGTCTTTGCTCCTGAAAGGGCCACTACTGATGAACTCATGTCATCATGTGTCCTTCTGCAATTACTACAGTTATTAACAATACATTATAAAGTGAAAAGCAGATTTTTACAGTTTCAGAAGGTTAATATGTTAAGTTTATCATTTAATAACATAAATGACGGTACTGCACCAGTATAAAAACAACAGTTTTATACTGTACAATTTAAAGGTTGTTCTGTAAAGTTGTTTACATTTTTACTGTATTTTTTACATAATTATTCTGGCAACAACAGCTGCCATTTTGTTTTGTTTTTTGTTTTTTTTACAGTGCATGTTTTGGCATTTAAATATAAATTAACCAATTTCAGTCTCTAGAGTTCTATTTAAAAGAAATTTACATCTACCAACCTGTATTTACATTCCCCAGTTTTAAGATCTGAAGATCCTTCTGATGTATCCAGAGCATGAAGATGGACAGTTATATGATCTCACAATAAATTCTGAACTTCTACTTTTGTCAACATTGCTTCAGAATAATTCTTGACATTAAAATTGCATTCAAACTATTGCAATGAGTTTGCAATTTTTTTTATTCAATAATATCCTCCCATTTCATTTATAAATAGGAGTTAAAATTTTTTTAAAGCATTTTGGAGTGAATGGATTATTAAGACCACCATCAGGCTGAATAGTTCTGAGCACGCTGAGTAATAGTTCCAGTAGCATTTCCATTTGAGTAGGATGTGGGTTATTCCAACTGGAGATTCTGGATCATAAAGGAATTCCATCACTCTTTGTTTTAAAGAATGGCCCAACGGTCAGAGGTAGAAAGGACGTGTCAGACAGGTGATGAAGTAGATTCCAAAATCGTGTTTATTAAAGCGTTAGTTCACCCAAAAATTAAAATCCTCTCATGATTTACTTAACTTTAAACCATCCCAGATGTGTATGACTTTCTTTCTTTAGCAGAAGTGAAGATTTTTAGAAGCACATTTCAGCTCTTTTTGTTCATACAATGAAAGTAAACAGGTGCCATCAATCTGCTGGCTATCTGATGGTCCAAAAAGCATATTCAGGCAGCGTAAAAGTAATCCACACGACTCGATCAATTAATGTCTTCAGAAGCAAACCGATAGGTGTCTTCAGAAGCAAACCACTAGTCGATGGGTCAGTGACGTAAGCGCAATGGTGCGTTCACGCGAGAAGTCAGAACCGCACGCTTTGTTTACAACAGAGGAACGAATATCACGAGTTAGGTCATTTCAAACATCAATCCAGCACTAGGCGGAAGCAATGATTTAAAGTTAAAAACTTTTTAATTATCGATTTGTTTCTTGCACCAACCTATTGGATTGCTTCTGAAGATATTAATTAATAGACTGGAGTCATGTTGATTACTATTATGCTGCCTAAACATGCCTTTTGGAATGTCAAATAGCCAGCAGACTTATGGCACCTGTTTACTTTCATTGCATGGACAAAAAGAGCTGAAATGTGCTTATAAAAGTCTTCTTTTCGGTTCTGCTGAAGACGGAAAGTCATACACATCTGGGATGGCTTAAAAGTAAGTAAATCATGAGAGAATTTTCATTTTTGGGTGAATTAACCCTTTAAGGTCCAAAAATATTTACAGTGAAAATGTATCAAAGTATAAAGAAACACTAGTAGCACTTTATTTCACAGTACTGTTCTACATTTACGTACTATATAATTACAACAACTACAGTAATTACTGGGTACTAAACCTAACCCAACCCTAACCCATATTAAGTACATGTAGTTATCTAATATTACTCCGTACTCTCTTGGGTAAGTACATTGTAAGTATACTGAAAGTACATGTACTGTAAAATAAAGTGCAGCTGAAAAATTGTATGTGACAAGTTTCTGGTCAGTCGGGGGAAATGAGGAAGCAGGAACCAGCTTACACACTTTAGTGTTGTTTATTTTCTTACACTTTTCAGCGTATGCACAAACAGAAACTCAAACGCTCAAACATAAATCAATGCTCTCTCAACGCAGGCAACATCATCGTTGTATTCAGGTGCTTCTCTCCCCAACTGCGGCTCTGGCTGCTTTTTATCTCTCTCCAGATCTCACTGCAACACAAAACAATCCTTACCCCTCTTCATCTTTCAGCCTCGCCCCCATCTCCACACTGTACCAAAAAATAAATAAATAATAAATAATAATAATTATTGCAACACTGTGCAAAAATGTCTAAACAAGATAATGTCCCAAATTCACTACACTGCTTGTAACATTAGCTGTATTTCCATCCACATATTTTAATGCACATTTTGATACATTGCATTAAAACTGCTGGAAGGAAACACCATGATGCGAATAAAATCTCCAAAATGTGCATAAGAAAACAAATGCACTCACTTGAGGTGGATAGATTTATTATTCAATAAGAAGAAATGTGCATAAACTATGATGCATAGTTGCACATTTACCAAATAAACTCCTATTTAATTTATTAAGAATTCAAGATGTGCATCAAAAAAAGGATTGTGACTGAATAACTCTTTCATAACTGAAAAAGCCAGAGGACCAATCATTGCATCTGAAAAGTTGCTTTGTTTCATTTTGAAATAACGGTGTCAAGAAGATCCAAAGCCTGCAAAGAGTTTGCAGAGCAAATAAGTAAAATACAAACTTGAACTGTGCCAAAGAGCAGGTTTATTGACACTTTTGAAAAAGATATAAATCCGCACAGCAAAGACATAAGGAAGGATGAACACACACACATAGTGATTCCAGAACTGTGTAACATGCTGTCGCTCCCAGACATGAGACAAGTTCTTCTAGAGTGTTTTGTATATGTGTTCTAAACCATGAGTATTTTATTATTAAAAGAGTCACAGTGGCTACAATTTCTCCAGAAGTGATGATTTTGTTCTTTTGATTCCAAGGGTTGGAAACTTTTATGGTTTTTCACATAAATTTAATTCACAACTTGGATAGAAACATAGCCACTCTCACTCTCTCAGTCAATCCAACTGAATTTAAGATGAGTGATACAGTTCCCCTTTTTATAGGGTCTAGTTCCTCCCCTGAAATGAACCAATTCTCACAAGGATGGATGAAAACCAAACATAATACAATAACACAATAAAGTACAATGAATAACAAGACAACCAGTATGCACACAGATAATACAACATTTGTTAACAGAAAGAACACTTAACAGCAAAACTAAGAAGAAGGAAAACCCCCTCTGTTATTAACTTCCCTCCTCTCTCAACATTAACAAATGATAGAGTCCAGTTGAAGTGTGGCTGTTGCTTTAAAAACCGGATTAAACCAGATGGAATGTAGTTTGTGCACCATGTGGAATGGAAATTAAAAGCAGAATGGATGGTTTGGTGACATGTTTCACAAAATAAAGGTAATCTGACTAAAATCAAACTGTGCTGTAGCATTATTTGAAAATGTAGTATGACGTAAAAAGCAGGAAGTACATACAAGAAACAGAACACAATAAACACAATTACATCTTCCTTGGGACAAAAACACCACAAGACAATCATCATAAAACATTTCTGATCTGATCAAAGATGTTTTGGTGCTGGTATCATCGGTATATGTATTATGTGTGTGTGTTTGTGTGTGTGTGTGTGTGTGTGTGATGTCCATGTAAGAGTCTGAACTTCACCAGGCTAGCCTGTGACATTGTATAAGAAATCAAAACTGCAATGTCTCCGTTAGCTTAGCAGGTATTCAGTTGTCATCAGAGACGTCTCCTAGCAATTAAATTGTGCAGGATAAGCAATGCTTTGCAATGCAAGCATTTGTTCTACAGGTGTTCGATTATCAAAAGAGAATATAGTTTCCATGTTTTACAAACCTGTTTCCGCAAATGTTGGCTTTCGGAATCAGAGTTTCCTAGTTGAATTCCGTCTTCAAGTGCTGTTCCATTGCACATTTCCAAGTAAGAATTTGAATTGAATGCAGCAAAAGAAACCATGCTGGTGGAATGGCTTTACTGACATGGCGACTCACGATTGGTCACTTGCCTAGTTGATCCATTCTAATCCTGATTTCACAGCACCACAGTGGAAAAACACCATGGTACCACATGTGTGTGCAGGGTTGACCCTAGCATTTTGGAAGCCCTGAGCAGATTTTCAAAATGGTGCCCCCCTACTTACAAGCACACCTAACCAAACACATCCAACATCAATAACTAAGCAAGTTTAAATTGTGCAAATAAACAAGTCTATTTAATCAAAAGCATACAGCTTAAAAATGCATAACTATCAACTGTAGATTAAACAAACAAACATATCACATGCACAAATTAATAAATTTATATTTAAGTTATGTACAAATTAATACGAAATAATTAAATTACCAAATTAAGGTACGGAAGGCTACAGTAGATAATATTGACACTTGCTGTAAATAGTGGTGTATGCAATTTCCAGCCTTGTGTATAATAAAACAGTATATAATCTAACAACATCAGTGTATGTAGTATAAGTATTGTGACTGAACTTAACTACATCACTAGCAGCGGGAAGAAATGCACCTGATATGTCATGTAATGGTACAACTGCTGTCTTTATATGCTGAGTGCAGCTATAGAGCGGTCTCTTTAGGTCCAGGAAATGGGTAACCGAGTGGCCGCCATGACCCTCGCTTTCCGCCGACCTGTGAGAAGCCAAGCTGCTGGGAAAATCCGCCAACCATGTGTTTCAGACCAGCAAAGCAATGTATGCGCCGTCACCCCCTTCTCTGCACTGCCCAACATTTAGTGAGCCCCCCGATCATGACGAGGACACCGCGTTTACTTTCAGTGATATCAAACTCCCCTTAGAGACTTTATTTACATTTTTTGTGTTAATTTTTATTTAAAATAAACGACTTTCCGATGGCATGTACAGACACTGTCTGTCTTTGCTTATATGAAAAGATAAGGGGAGAATAGTAAAATTGGAAAAAAGTGGACTTGAACCTGGTTCACCCACACAAATAACCAACTGTCTAACTAATGTTGCCACATTAGCCAACACTGTGTGACATGCACAGAAAGATACTCATAAGTTCTGAGTCATCATAACTGTCAAAAAACAGCTTATTCAACAAACCGATAACATAAGAAACCCACGATTACATGAGATTGCTTTTGACTTCAAAATGTAAACAGCTTTGAGAACAACACTTGCACATGTGTTATAAATGATAATGTTTACATGCAAAGTGAAACAGGGGGAAGAGGGGGAAAAAAATATATCTGTGCCAATCGGTTTTTGCTCAATCCACTAAATTATATTGGATAATGTACATATATCATAAAGCCAGTGGTCAGGTTCTCGAGTTTTTTGTTTGTTTTCACCACTAGATAACATTGAAAGGAGTTTTGTCACTTCAGCTTGTTCACGGAGGCTTTCAGACAACAAGACATGATTGCCTATAAAGCTGCTTTAAAACTATGTGTATTGTGGAAAGTACTAGATAAATATAAATGACTAGAGTGTAGACAAACTTATTTTCTCAAGAAAAACATGACAATTGTGAGTTCATATTAGTTTTTCTCAACAATCAACTAAATAAATGCAGTACTGTCGTTTAAGAGCGTTTTCAGACCTGTAGACCGTTTGCTTTGTTCCGAAACAGGGACTAAATTGTTTCAATGTTGCATTTTCTTCTTGGTTCGGTTCGCTTTCACAAGGCAACATTTCAAAACGGACCAAAAGTATGTCAATAAAAGTCACATGTGAGCAAGCTGTCCCCTTATTCGTTATTATGTTTGTTCGCTGTTCCAGGATTAAGCTCATCCATTGATATACCGTTTAAAATTATATGACTATAAAAAAAATTGTTAACCATTACAAATTTTAGAGAATTTTTGAGCGTCGCCAGTTAGAGGTTGTGCTCCAAATACAAATAATCCATCACTCGGATGGATATGAGTTGTAACATTTCCGTCATGGTTATTTTATCCGTCATTAGTTGCTTTTGCATTATTTCTCCATTGAAACTTGCCTGTTCTCACAGATCTCTCTCTTTCCTTCTCTCACACATACACACACACAAACAGCAGAGTATAGCCACGTAAAAAAAATGTTTATTTGTCAAATAGTTGCTAACACCGTCCTACCCATGTTCTGCCGCTATCCAAAAGAGAGAAATTATTTTACTAAAATTACCTCAGGAATTATAAAACAGCTCCTATTTTAAACATGCAATTATATCTAATATAGTTGCCTAAAGGCGATATCCACATTTTGATGATGAATTACAGAGAAGTGCTGATCTACAGATGTCTTCTCCAAGGGTCTCTCAGTTACGTTCATGATTTTTATAAGGATATTGTTTGATTCATTGGTCCTTTGGGTCAGTTTGCATTCTCACCACAAGTGAACCACTCCAGGGTTCATTTGCAGTCGGTCCGAGACCACCTCGTTCAAACGGTCTTGGACCGATTGTTTTGGTATGGATCCGAGTGCGATTGCCATGTTCATATATGCCTAAATGAACTGAACCAAGGGAGAAAACACGCCAGGTTCCGAATCAAATGCTCCAAATGAGCCAGGTGTGAAAACGCCCAAAGATACTTAGAGCTCTGCTTTTTATTTCCAATGTCAGACACTTTTGTGGCATTCATGATTTAAAAGACATGTTGTATGTTGAATCCTTGAATAAGTTTGGGTGCTCGTATCGTATTGTATTGTATCGTGAGGCTATGCATCATATCATATTTGTGTACTGTATTTTAAATTTGTGTATCGTTACATGTCTAATATATATGTATTAAAGACTATTATTGGCTTGACAGTAAAGTTTTAGTACAACTATTATGAAGCACAAAACTATTATGAAGCAATGAAACAGCAAAAACTGAATAAATTTGAGTTTTAAGTATATTATTCACCAAAAATATGATAATTTCAGAGGTTTTTATTCTAATTTAAGAAGTGTTTAAAATCGACACAAAATATACTGCTAGAGAAAACACACATTGTGCAATTTGACTTTTGACTCAAAACCTTACTGTAGTTATTGAGATGCAGCCCTTGTAACAAAATCAACATGTGACAGCTAGCAACTCATATTAAGCTGGAGAATGAGAACATATTTTAGCATTTAAAAAAAATTACACAAATCAGCTTTAAAGATCGGAAAGATTAAAAAAGAGCAAGAATCTGTTATTTCAATCAGCATCAGAAGGATTTTTAAGAAAAATCATTTTCCCATATTTCTTGTAGAGATAATTAAAGGATAATGTCTCATTTCCACCATGTACAAATTTCTTCTGAAATTACTGCTACTTGATTTCACTCCCATTGACTTCCTATCTAGCACATGTTGGTTTTATCTGAAACGAGGCGGCCCTAGTCAACAAAGATTTGCAGACAGAGAAATTCTGAACTTGTTCTTGTTCAAACTCAACAAAGCTGGACAATGGAATTATATGCAATAATCTGCTTTCTTCTTTTGTGTTTTAAGACATATGGATCTTCATATGCAGCAGGTAAAAAATACTCTTTCATATGAAAATCTTTCACACCAAAACTGAAACAAAATGAAGCAAACGTTACATATAAATGTTTTTTTTTTTTTTTTTTTTTTTAAGGTATTATAGTCTATTATCATCAAATCATGCATAAGTAATATAATAAATATTTGAAAATGTATAAGTATTTAAAAGAGTATTCTCTGTGCTGACATTGCTCATTTTCACACTAATTGTTTTGACAGCTCATTGGTTGTAAAATATTTCAAATGCATATAATGATTGTTAAAAAAATATTGTCCTAAAGCTAAAATCAGTAATAGATAACTCAAACATTAACACCATGAACTTATATTTTTCATCTTGTATTTTTTCAAAGGATCAAATTGGTGTTTTATGTACTTTATGTTTCTTGAAGAGACAAAATGCACAGCGTTAGGCACATGGAGCTGTTGTTGAGCTGGTGAAAGAGTACCAGAAAGATGCCATTTTTACATTAAAATACAAATGAAACTGAAGAATTTACAGAAGCTGGGCATAAAAAAAGTTTATAAAAATGTGATGAGCTTAATAATTTTAGTATCAGTTTTATCTGAACAGTTATTACATAACTTCATTTTTGTATAGTCTTGAACAAAAGTAAGATATCTGTTTACACCAGCCAGATTTGGAGTTGAAAGAATTAGGGCTGTCAGTCCTTCAATTTTTAATCAAAGTAATTACATGCTGATTAATCAATGAAACTGATTGTAATTAATTGCATATTTTTAATATTTGCTAAAAAAGGCACTAAAATAAAGATTATTCAATATATTAAAATTAAAATAAACAAAATATATTTTAAATATAATAATATTTCATTTATAATCTAATAATAAAATTAATAATAATATCATATAATTAAAAGATGTTACATTATGCACTGTAAAAATCGAATTAGATGACCTTAGATTTTTCAAGGCAATCAGTTTGCATGCTTTTTCTAAGTAAACATACTTATTTGGCTCAAGTAAACAACGCATTTTTTTAAGTAATGTTAACTAGTTATGAGTGAGCTTAATTCATCTATGATTAAAGTATTGTTGTTTTCAATGTAATTATTTAAATTGGGTTATAACATGTCTTATACAGTATAAGGGAAATTGTGACTAGACTCTAGGTTAGCCATATGGCACAATGGACTCTATTTAGCACTTCTTAGTGCACATAAATCTGCACTATTGTAAAAACAAATGATTAAAGAAGAATGACTTAAACTTAACAGGCTTCAACTTCACCTGAGGTAACACTAATCACCCTCATGGTGACTTAACAAAAATCTCAATTATCAACCAGCTAAACAAAACAACAACGCTAGTCATAAGAATTAAAACTAAATACATTTTTAAACAAAAATATATTATTTTACTACATAAGTTCCATTGTTTTGACCAAACAAACATTTATTCAAGCGCTGTAATGATGCTGGCAATGACAGGCAGACGATGACGATGAAGTGAAGAACCCAGGTGCAGTTTATTTACATGAAGTGTGAAAACCAGAAACATGACTACAAAACATAAACATGAACTAGACTTGACTTGACTTGACTTGAATTGGATTGGATTGGATTGGATTGGATTCCAAACAACGTTACATAAACACAATACCTGACAATGGACAATGGCAAACATGAGGCTTAAATACATGGACAAGGGAGAAACATGACAATGATAACCAATGGCAAAACAGAACTGATAACAAGGTAACAAGACAATAAACCAATGAAAGCAAGACACATGAACATGGAGGGAAACATAAAATCACATGACCAGGGGACCACATGACATGAAACAGGGAATCACATGACATGGCAGGGAAACAGGAACTAACATGACATGGAACACATGACTATAAAACAGGAACTAAACTTACAAAATAAAAGACATTAACACAAAACATGAACAAAAACACATAAAACCATGACAAGCACAAGTGGTTATGGGTATTCCACACAGCCGCAATTTTGTACTTGGTAATTTTTAGTTAGAAGTATTCGAAGCCAAAATTTAAAGAACTAATGAATTTGAGTTATGATTCCAAAATGTGACATTTCAAGTAATGTGTAATTAGGACAACTTAAATGTTTTATTAATGACAACTTTAGGATTTAGAAATTAAAAGTAACTTAAATAAAACTAGTAAGACTATGGAAATAAAGCAAACAATATATTGAATTCTAAAGCCAGATTTTGTATCGTCTAATCAATGCTTTACTTGTCATACACAAACACTGTAAATATGAATAGTAGTCACAAATTATATAAAAAACAAAATAAAATATTATTCAACTTAATATTAAGTTGAATATATATATATATATATATATATATATATATATATATATATATATATATATATATATATATATATATATAATCTTTTAATTATCTTTTTATAAGATCTTTTAATTCCATGTAATTTCTGTAATTTCATCATCCAAACAAATCATTATATCTGGCCTTTGGGTAAGAAATAAAATGAAACAAAGATTCAATAGTAATAAGCTTATTTTATACATGATATACAGTTTTTCTGTTCTTTCTTCACAGCAGAAGGAGGCTTTTGCACTACTCCATCCTTGGAGAACGGTTTCATAAACAGAGCATCCACTGAGGACAAAATCTATTACACATGCAATACAGGTTATAAACCATTCAGTGGCAGCTGGAGGGAATCAGTGACATGCAATGAGGGTTCTTGGTCTGATGAGCCAGTGTGTATCAGTGAGTGTGTTTTATTATTGTCAGTGTCAGGTGTAAAACAAATTTGTTTACTGAAATGTGTTTCTTGTGGTCTATCTTTAAAGGGAAGGAAGAATGTGGCACTTTTCCTAAAGTCAATAATGGAAAAATTAAACAGACAAAAAATCATTATGGAAAATTTGCAGCTTTGAAATTTGAGTTTGAATGTGATCCAGGATTCAAACCAAAAAATAGCTTCATAAAATGTGTCAGTGGTACATGGGAGACACCAACCTGTGAGGGTGAGCATCTCAAACTTTTATTATGTGTCTACAGTAACAGACAGAAAACAGTGAACTGGACATGTAATCAAAACTGTTAGCATGATTTACTAATCTTCTTGCACTTTATGATTTCTCATTTATGTTTTTTTTATGTCCGTTGTGACATTCCTCCAGAAGTGCAAAATGCAGCCATAACCTCTGACCCTTAGAAATATTATCCTGAAGGATCTTATGTAACATACAAATGTCGAAATGTATTCACAATGAGGGGGGCTAGTAGAGTGTTTTGCCGCAATGCAACTTGGGGAAAAACACCAACATATGAAGGTGAGTTTTGGTTGGTGATGGAAGCTATATTTTCAGAAAGTAAGATACAATTATACAGCAAGGAAGAATATTTACAGCACATAAAGGTACAGCACAAAACAAATGCATTCAAGAGCTTTGAGTCTGTAGCCATGTTTACAAAATGTAGCCATTGTTTATTTCTTTACTAAAATAAGAACATTTTATTGTGTTACATACAGTGCATTCAGAAAGTATTCAGACCCCTTAATTGTTTTCATATTTTGTTATGTTGCAGCTTTGTCAATCTACACTCCATCAATCTACACTCCATTCCTCATAATTGCAAAAACCAGATTTTTAATAACTTCATACTTTTTAATTTAATAGCAAATTTATTAAAAAGAAAAAACTGAAATATCACATTGACAAGTTTTCAGACCCTTAACTCTGTAATTAGTTGAAGCACCTCTGGCAATGATTACAGCCTCAAGTCTTTTTGGGTATGATGCGACAAGCTTTGCACACCTGGATTTGGGGATTTTCTGCCATTCTTCTCTGCAGATCTTCTCAAGCTCTGTCAGGTTGGATGGGGACCATCGATGGATAGCCATTTTCAGGTCCGGGCTCTGGTTGGGCCAATCAAGGACATTCACAGAGTTGTCCCTAAGCCACTCTTGCATTGTCTTGGTTGTGTGCTTAGGATCATTGTCCTGTTGGAAGGTGAACCTTCAGCCTAGTCCAAGGTCCTGAGTGCTCTGGACCAGGTTTTCATTAAGGATATCTCTGAATACTGCTGCGTTCAGCTTTCCTTCAACCCTGACCAGTCCCCAAGTCCCTGCCGCTGGAAAAACACCCCCACAGCATGATGCTACCACCACCATGCTTCACCGTATGGATGGTATTGTGTAGGTAATTAGCAGTGCCTTGTTTCCTCAGACGCTTGGAATTGAGGCCAAACAGTTCAATCTTCGTTTCATCACAGTCTGAGAGTCCTTTAGGTGCTTTTTTGCAAATTCCAAGCGGGCTTTCATATGTCTTGCACTGAGGAGAGGCTTCCGTCTGGCCACTCAGCCATAAAGCCCAGATCAGTGGAGTGTTTCAGTGATGGTTGTCCTTCTGCAAGTTTCTCCTACCTCCACACATGATCTCTGGAGCTCAACCAGCGTGACCACTGGGTTCTTGGCCACCTCTCTTACCAAGGCCCTTCTCCCCCAATTGCTCGGTTTGGCCGGGCGGCCAGCTCTACAAAGAGTCCTGGTTGTTCCAAACTTCTTCCATTTAAGAATTATGGAGGCCACTGTGCTCTTGGGAACCTTCAATGCTGCCACAAAATTTTTGTAGCCTTCCCCAGATCTATGCTTTGACACAATCCTGTCATTGAGCTCTGCAGGCAGTTCCTTTTGTTTTTGCTCTGATATGTATTTTCAGCTGTGAGACCTTATATAGATAGGTGTATGCCTTTCCAAATCATGTGCAAACAATGGAATTTGCCACAGGTGGACTCCAGTCAAAGTGTAGAAACATCTCAAAGATTATCCAGTGAAAATGGGATGCACCAGAGCTACATTTCAAATGTCATAGCAAAGGGTCTAAACACTGAATAATGTCAATGTGATATTTAATTTTTTTTTTTTAAATCTGGTTTTAATTCTCATAATCTCATAATCTGTCATTATGGGGTATGGAGTGTAGATTGATATGAAAATAAAATAATTTTAACATTTTAGCATAAAGCTGTAACATAAGAATGTGTGAAAAAAATAAAGGGGACTGAATACTTTCTGATTGCACTGTAAAACTGTATTACATTGTTATTAAATATTATTTAACATTTAATAACTATTTTTCCTTATTTTTGTATGAAAGATTAACACTCAAGTTACAACTGTAACCCTAGTTCCCTGAAAGGAGTGAATGATACGCTGTGTCAGTAAGCTGACACTATGGGAAGCTCCTCCCAGGAGTGACGATACCTGAAGCCCTTTGTAATCTGACCAATTTCATTGGCAGATGGCGCTTTGCATCGTGCCCTTAATACACAAGTCACATCATACTTGCATATCGCTGCCAATTTGTGAGCCAGGGCATCCAAGCCCAGCGGAGCTTGGGTCAAAGAGTACCACAGGCAAAAGTGCGTTGTCTCCTGGGAGACAAACAGGTCCAACTCGGCTTCCCCGAACACCTCCCAAATCCTCTGAACCATCTGAGGATGCAATCTCCATTCTCCTTAGCAAACAGCCTGACGTGAGAGTAGATCCTCTCCGTGATTCATGTGACCAGGGACGTGCACTGCACAAATCAACAGGAGATAACTCTGACACCAAATGAGGAGTCTGCGCACCAAGCTCAACTTTGGCTGTGACCTCTCTCCCCCCTGGCGGTTTATGTGAGCTACGACCGCAGTATTGTCCATTCGAATCAGCCCATGAATGCCCTGTATGGCTGAACAAAAAGACTTCTGAGCCAGATAAACTGCTAGGAGTTCCAGGCGATTAATGTGCCATGCCAAAAGGATGCAAAGGGCTCCCCAGCCCGTGCCAAATGCATCTTTAGTCACAACTTTGCACCTGGTCACTTGACCCAGCACCATTCCAGCCTATGGTGTTTTCCAGACAGCCAGCGCGGCCACACAATGGCACATCACCGTCAGAGGCCGGTGACCTTGTCACCAAGCATACTTAGGCACTCTCGCTCTGACCCAACACTGGAGAGGTCTCATGTGCAACAAACAACAAAATGTGGGTTATGTGCCAGCATTACCTCTGAGTCGAGTCTCATCTCAGGAACGAGACCTGCCAACTGGGAATTAAAACACTGTTGGTCCAGTTGCATTTAGTCATTTAGCAGATGCTTTTATAAAGTGACTTACAAATG
Source organism: Myxocyprinus asiaticus (assembly GCF_019703515.2). Lineage (NCBI taxonomy): Eukaryota > Metazoa > Chordata > Actinopteri > Cypriniformes > Catostomidae > Myxocyprinus > Myxocyprinus asiaticus. Next base: position 14,553,297 of record NC_059392.1, on the reverse strand, counting down.
AGAAACATAAGCAATTTGTAATAAAAAGTAAACAAAATCTTCACTATCACACAGCCAAGTTCTCACAGTAGCTTTGAAGATTTTTTTATTGATAAATATTAAGTGCATTTAGTGTGGATTTAAGTGCAGAATGTGAAATTGACTTTGTGCTTCTTTGTGATGGGACCACCAGGCACTGCTTGTTCATTAACCACAGAGAACAGTTCACCATGAGGCCCAGACACTCTAAACGAACAAGCAGCATATCCCTGTGCTTGCAAGCTAAACTTTCCGACTGTGCCAAAAGAAGCCAGTCGTCTAGGTTATTCAGAATGCAAATGCAGCTCAGCCTCAGGGGAGCAAGTGCCTCATCGACACACTTTGTGAATGTGCTGGGAGCCAGGGAGAAGCCAAAGGGCAGGACTTTGAACTGGTACCCTGAGCCCCTGAAGGCGAACCTCAAGAATGGCCTGTGACAGGGGGGCTATTTGAACATGAACGTATGTGCCTTTCAGACTGATCATAAAGAAAAAGTCTTGTGGACGAACATGAGACAAAATCTGCCTTTCAGTAGCCATCTTGAACGGAGACAGCATCCAATTCAAGCATCTCAGGTCTAAAATAGGCAAAAGCCCTCCGTCCTTCTTGGGGACCAGAAAATACCAACTGTAAAGGCTTTCTGGATGTCATACAGCAGGAAAGACTCTATTGTGTCCTTGGCAAGAAAGGTCTGTATCTCCACACGAAAAACCGAGCATCCCTCAGAGCCACGATGAAGGACAGAACACAGATGAAGCAAGTCGGCCATCACCAAACTAAAATTGCCCAGAATATGATGCCACACGTCCGCATAATGGGCCAGAGAACACATGAGTCCGCTCGTGTCCTCTGGGGGCTAGGCATCATTTGCCCTCAGGGAGCAGTCGCTCCACATTCTCAGCATAGCAGAGGTAGGAAATATGCTCTTTTGTGAGTCTGTATGTACACCTCGAGCAGTTGCAGCGAAGCGAGAAAACTTTATTGGAACGTGACAATTTTCTGACATGGATCCAACAGCAACACAAACAGAAACATTGTTTATAGTATCTTCTCGGCCCAGGCAATCGAAGACAGGGAGAGTCGAGGGAAACAATGTGGGGGCACAGGATTGGAGTCTGGGCCTTATTTGGAGCCAGAACTAATACCTCCATGAAATCCAGTCCCTTTTCCAGTCCATCTCCTTCAGCAGGTCAGCCTGGTACACCTGTAACACCGCCATGGTGAGCAAAGCAGAAGCAGCCTGACCTGCAGCCACATACGCCTTGTCTACAAGCACAGATGAGACTCGACACAGTTTGGACGGAAGGGCCGGTTGGGCCTTCCAACCCTGCACCAATGAGAGATGGGCTGCCCCCGCCTCCTCAACTGGGAGAATCGACGTACAACCCCTTGATGTGGCCTGGTCAAGCTTTGTGAAGGCAGCTGCCCCTGAAATGTACTTGCGCCCAGAATAGGGCACAGGCCATGATTTGACCAGCTGGTCAAGCAGCTCTGGGGAAAAAAAATGTCCTGGACGGCACGAAGCAGAGTTGTGGCGATTCGGTAAAAAATGTTTGTCAAGTCAGGAAAGCTCCGGCTCATCTGCCACGGGCCATTCAAACTGGAGTTTCTCGACAGCCCAGGAAAGAATGTGGCTCAAATCTGCGTTAAACAGATTTTCAACCTTGCAGGGAGAAATGCACATAGACTTGTCCACTAAGCAAGACCAGTCCTTGCCTTCAGATGCCATGAGCGAAATCACATCACTCTCCTCCTCAAAATCGGCAAACATGATCGCACTGTGCATGCCAATGGTGGGGCACAGGTCGTCACAGACAAAATCCACTGAAAAAAGTGAGACAAGAGATGATCCGCCCATCGGAGATTGGGTTATAGCACTTGCAGGGTGGAAGACACTTACAACATGCCACCATTACAAAGACTTTGTTAAGTAAATGGCTCTTTGAGTGCTTGTGTATACAACAATAATCTTTATTACACACAAACACACAATGAACTTTTAGCTTTGAAGGATACACCAATGTCCGACTGGAGCATAACAGAGAAATGGAAAATAATCCGCTCGGTGAAGCACAGTATCAACGGCAATGAAAAGCTCTTCCGTCTTCTGGCGCCCTCAAGGCGGTAAGTAATCCTCTCGCTATGTGGCATGCAAGATCAGCGTCGAAGTGCAGCTTGATCGTCAGGCACCACAGAAGCAGAGATGAATCCACTCACTGTAGGGTTGCTGGATCGACGAAGCGCAGGCTTGCACATTCAGAGTACAAAGAATCTGAAAATATAATGTGAAGTGCTATCTGCCAATGAAACTGGTGTGATCATAAAGGGCTTTGGGTATCGTCACTCCTGGGAGGAGTTCCCCATGGTGTCAGCAAACTGACACAGCATTGAGTCCTCACTTTAAAGGGAACCTACTCCTCTCTGATTTCTCTCTTTTTTTGTTGTCTCTTATTGGCAGCTTTCTGTTCTAAACCTCTTCGGATAGTAAACAATGCCATACTGGTAAATGAAAACCAAGACAAGACAAAATATTCACATGGAGATACAGTACACTATAAGTGTGTTAAGGGGTTTGAGTCTAGAGGGATCACTGCTAAGTGTGATATACAAACCTGGATTTATCCAAACTGTATTAGTGAGTGAAATTTAATTTAAATTTAAATTTTTAAGACATTTTTGAGCATATTATACATACTGTACAGTTAATATATTTATCCAATTCTACATTGTTCCTTTATGAAAATCTCAGTGTTACAAACCAACAAAGAACATGATGTTTGTGACACTGTTAAATGAGAAAAATATGTACAACAACTTTGAAATTTTGATATACATGTGCAATAGTCCGACAGTTGTCTTGGCGGACTAGATCTGCTCTACGCATTCTGCTGCTGCTCCTTGACATGTGTAAATATGCTGCTGATGTTGCACGGAATCCATGTGCTACTGCTGCTGACAGAGAAGTGTGCTGCTTCTACTGAACAAACAAAAAATCCCCCAAAACCATGTAAAAAGAAAATAAATAGACAAGACAAGCAAATAAGGTGATCCATCCCACCCAATGAGCAGATCTGACAACTAGACTTGTGCACGGCAGTGAGGTGGATTTCAGACGCATGTAGCTATCAGTGTATCCCTAACGTGTGTTAAAAATGTGTTCCCACTGGGGTTTATCCAGTGACCTAAATAACTATGTGTGATTGTTAAGTAATCCAAATGTATTTATTTTTTTGCACAATGCACATTTGACTTGCTGCAGTGTCGACCCGTAGATGCTACAATTGCGGCACCTGGACAGTGCATTTGTACTGCTTGCAGAGTTGTTAGGTTTAGTTGCTCGGCCCTAAAATGCCACAGTTGCGGCACCTAGACAGCACATTTGTGCTGCTACAGTGTTGTTTTTCCTTTGGCTGAGCCAAGTTAGACAATGACTAACATGGCGCAAGCTAACAGCACACCCTAGCACTTTGACGAGCGCAGTTTTCTTTGATCTGTTTGGTGTTTTTTTAAAATAGCCAATAGGCTTTAGTTTACATCGCAGCACAGCAAAGCTACACAAACACACACACAGCCCCTTTCCACTGTGCTGCTTCCCGTGCTAGAGCCAGTATTCAGCCGGGGAAACTGAGAAGTAATCTCAAAACCGAATCGACCGCTTTATTAACTTGAGCATCAAACGATGATCTACTGACCACGTTACTGCAAAACCAGCCCACAAACAAACAAACACAGTGCATCACAGTCTTTGTTTACAACGAGGCAATTCAATGCAGATGAAAGTGAAACAAGCAGGTAAAAGATCAGAATAAACCAAAATTTTAAATAAAATACACTAAACATAAATATTAAAGAACACCCACCTGTGCTGTAAATCCCAAGATACCTCCGAAAATTGCCTGCAATTGCCTGCCAGAAGAGAGAGAATGCAGATTTTAAATGCTTTATCTTTTGAAATCAAATTTTGTCAGTGTTTAGAAGTACACTTGCATATAGATTACCTTAAAGCTAATAGATATGAACTGAAAGCAGCAAAACTTTAATTTGAATTTAACTGGATCTTTACCATAAAACCAAAACCATAAAAAATAAAAAATAAAAATAAAAAAAGAGTTCAGCCCTGGAGGCTAAAGGGATCCTGCTTTTGTGACTCTGGGTTTTCCAAAGTTGAGTAAAACATTCCCATACTTTCATGTGTTACTTCATAGATTTGATTTACTTTTATACAAAAATTTGACAAATATTCATAAAAAAGAACAAGAATGATACATGTACAAATGTTTGATTGGTATATTAAATTTAACATTCAACACAAAATGAAGCACTTAAAGATGCACTCAGTAATTTTTTCCTCATTAAAAAAAGGTTTAACTCCAAACGACATGAATTGTAATTTTGCAATATATGTAGGAAATTATGACCACTCACATTAAAATTAAGTCTCCAGTCATATCAGTAACCTTATAAACGCTGTTTTATTCTACATGGAGAGGGTCTGCACATGGGGGCTACCATGTTAGAATCACATCACCAGCCGAATACTACTCGCTTCATCTCAGTAACCATCCTCTTATTTGACACTTTCACTCACTGATTAAAGTAATCATGGCTGACTGTGAATACTACATTTCTACAATGGCATCTGAAACTGACAACTATTGATTTTAAATTATGCTGCATCCAAGCCACTAGGTGTCAGTGTCCAAGTCCAAGATGACACAAAGACAAAAGTTACTGAGTGGACCTTTAAATTAAAAAGGAATGTTGAAATTCAGCAAACAAATGTAAAAGATTGTAAAGTAAACAAGACTTTATTTATAAACTGTGAAACTCTGCTTTCTATTAAATTTGTGTGTCTGTTGCTATTATTTGTTTAGGTGAAATCTGTCTACCACCACCTCATCTTGAACATGGAGACTATACTGTAGTTAGAAAGAATGGTAAAGTAATTACAGAGGTTTCATATCTTTGCCAAAGAGACTATGTGCTAGACAAACAACAGGAATATTATAAGTATCAGAATGGGAGATGGGAGACCCCTCCAAAGTGTCTGGGTGAGTCGTCTATTTCCAAATTATTCTATTGAATCTCACTCTCATCAAGAACTATTTTACAATTTGTGTCTAATCAGATTGATTTTGTCTGTCATGGAGCCCTGTGAAATTACATCTGACAGTATTGAGAAGTACAATGTACAACCACCCCAATATAAGGTCTATGTAAAATGTGGTGACATGTATGGACTTTATTGTAAGTCTGGATGGAATGCTGGAGGTTTCTGGAGATCTGAATATCTGGAAGTGTCGTGTTCTAATGGAGAGTTCAAATCGGACAAAAGTTGTGAGTACATATGATTATGTATTTTTACACCCACATTAATCAAGATGTTTATAGTCGTGGTGATCTGTATGTTTAACTGAAATGGGTTAAAGTGCCCATGCCAGAAGAAAAGAGTCAAATGATACTTTTATCATTATGCTTCCTGAAATATAAGACAACTGAATCTCTCATTTCTTTACACTGAAGTAGCTGAGCCTGATATTAGATCAGATTAGATTAGATTCAGTTAGATCTGATCAGCTCTCTGAAACACCTTTGCAAACCTTCACCTGGAAGGTAAATGTTTGTGTTGATACACTGAGGCTTAAACACTCAATAGAAATTAGTTTGGAATATTGTTGTTCTCGAGCTGTTTATTAATCTTGTGCTTGAATGTGTCACTTAGACTCAAATGTAGACTTAAAATGTTTTAAAGTAATTTGAACCGATAAGAGCAGTTATCTTTTAACCATTCAGTTATTCAGGGAATACGCCTTGTCTGTGAAACTATGGAAGCAAAATGCATAAATGTAAATGGAAGCAATTTATAACCCCACATCTGTCCAATGACAGACTAGTCACAGCAGTGACCAAGAAGCTCTACCTTCCTGAAATAAGCCGCTGTCACCTGCTTTTACGGAATTCTCGTCCTCTTCCCTGTGAAGATAGAGTTGGAAGCTATCCTTCAGCAGAGTTTTGGGATTATTGGCATGTAACTTTTTCAAGGACGAGCCATCGAGGTACGAGGTGATATTTTTCATAAACTGTAATTGTTCAAAGAATTTACCAGCACGTTACGGTGGGTAATCTCTCTATCTTCTCTCTCTGTTTTACCAATGGTCATAGTGCTATGGACATGGTATTACTGCACCGTTGAGATGTTATTTATCGTATTTAGTTACGATAAATATGAGAGAGGGAGTCATATTCTGCCTCGAACTAAGGGGGACAGGCGAGATTTCGCCCAATGCCCTCCCCAGTGCAGCAGGCTCCAGACAAGACCAGCTCAGTTAAAAAAAGCCATCCTTCGCAGCAGCAGCCGGTAAACATCACCCTGCCCATCCCCAGTCACTGCTGTGACTTGTCTGTTACTGGACAGACCTGGTGTTATTAATTGCTTCCATGGTTTCATACACAAGGCGTTTTCCCATAGTGAAATACCTCACTCCTGTTATCAGAGAACTGGGGTTACAAACATATCCTTATGTTTCAGAAATATATTTCAGCTTAGTTATGTATATAAGAAAAGGACTGCTCACTTATAGAAGCGGTCCATTCTCAGCCTAGTTTGAAATTCCAGGATCATCTCCTCATTAAGAGTGTTTTGATTATATTGATTCAGTGATCTGGCTCCAGTTCAGTTAAGAGCATCACTCACACTATCCCTGTCATAAACATTTTCTATTATATTTTGTGCACTTATAATGTCATAAGGTCATTGACACAGCAAATGTTCTTTTGATGCTTTTCTTCAGGCAATACATACAACTATTTTGGGTGAAAATAAACTGGAGTGGAAACACTGAGGTAATGAAAATATGAACTTCTCAATGAATTTTAGTGTTCTTTTAGAGTCATTAAATGAATGAACCACAAACATGACATGATGATGTTACATATGATGATGCTGTTGACCGCATTTAATTTAAGTGAATATCTGTGTGATTTCAAGAGATTTCTTTTTAGCACTAAAATGTAATGGAATGAAGTCCTAGTTATTGTTAAACACAAACACTGAACCTATACAAGTGTGTGTACATGTTTTGGCATGTAAACTTAATTAAATATGTTGTTATATTTCTATTTGTAATTGTGTATTCTGTCCTTTATTAAGATCTGAAGATCCCTCTGATGTATCCAGAGCATGAAGTTGGACACACACACACACACACATACGGTTGCAACTGCTTCCATTTACATGCCAATGTTAAAATTTTATAATTTTATATGATCTCACAAAACTTCTATTTGACTTCTTTTGTCAACACATTTTTTTTTTTTTTGTTACTTAAACTAAACTAAAAGTGCATTCAAACACTTAAAACTGAGTTTAGTATCCTTTTCCATTATTGTGTTATTTTACTGTATTTACACACAGAATTGTTATTTATTTATTTCACAAAAAGTGTGCTTCATGTTGTAACATCTAAATAAACTGGTTT